>NC_086244.1:27372367-27972367 GCF_036321145.2 Pelmatolapia mariae
CGGTGCTATTGACAGTCAGGGATTAAGAGGCCTAAGCCACACCCATTCAGTGTGTTTTCAGGGCCTTTGTTTTACCTCGCTCTCTAGAGACTTGAATTAAAGGGGTCTATTACTACAGGCCAAACTCTAGCACAATGTGTGCTGTGGGGCCAAGAGGGGAGATAATCATCAGGTTGTTGAGGAGGCTTCCTGAGGACTTTTACTCTTTGGGAATTTTTGATAACCCTTTGGCTCTGCTCAAGTATTAGGAAGGTGAGGCACATTTCCAAAAGAACAAAACAAAAAAAAAACATGGCAACTGACCTTTTGGAAACTTTCATTGTACATTTACAGCAGGACTGGATTACCACTGAACTCTGGTTTCCCATCAGCCCTTCCTGTGACGCAGGCCTGCGATTTCATATATAGAAACTGGTCAGCTGCTGAGAAAATACCTCGTGTTCCTCACACCCACTTCAAAGGGCTCCAATGATCAGCTGCGGCTGATCAGCTGAAGAGCCACAGTGAAAGACAGAGTCAATGAGACAGAAATGGAGAGATACTGGATAACAAGAGGCACCGGGTTTGTGGTCAGAGTGGTCTGGATGTTTAATGAGTTAATACCGTACTTTGTTACCATTTCCAACCAACAATCATGTGACTGTCCCATTATTAGTCACAGTTTTTAATAGTGAGAGAAGAACGCAAACTTTCGAGGATATATCCAAAATGATCCTTTAGCATCCATGACTACAGTAAGCCAAAAATATGTAAGCTACATTATTAAAGAAAATGTTACTGTCCACTGCGGTTCACACTTCATAGCACTTGATATCAGGCTGTCAATATTTCCCTGGTGCTTGTTGTTGACTACAGCATAAACACAGCATAAACTTGTTGCCAGATAATAAAATATGCAGGGTTATAAGCATCCTTTTGTGTATATATATATATATATATATATATATATATATATATATATATATATATAGAGATAGCATGTTGGCATGTTGTAAGATCCAAAAAACACAAAATGTGAAGAAAATTACTATTTGATATGCTTTAAAAAAGGCTTTCCAAAAGGCACTGAAATAACACATCATCATAAACTACTTAGAGTGCTGCTTTCGTGGCTTACTGGCATGCTGTGAAGCCAGTAGCTGCTCGCAAGGTAAGAACACGCACCAATAAACTTGCACTTGTTCAGCTTTACTGTTAAACATTAGCAGGTAACGGACAACAAGACAACTAAAATCACCGGGGTTAACAATTATCACGCTTTTAACAACTTTCCGAGGGAGTCAGAAAGCAGGTGATTGGCCTAAAGAGGACAGCCCCGAAGAGGCTCTGGTATTTTACACACAACCCACGGGCGTAACAGTGACCCACATGTAGCAGCCAACCAGCCAGTTGGTCGCTCGTGGATGAGTTTGCCACTGGCTGATGTCTACTAGCCAGGAAAATCAGCCTCAGCGCCAAAGACACTCGCACACACACAATTAGGACTGACTCCGAAGGATTTCGAGAGGGTGGCCTCCACTGGAATAATGGGGGAGCTTTTGTGTCAAAGAGATGCTTGTTTTCTCCTCCTCAGGCATGAAAGAGAATTTGTCTTGCCAGCCAGGTCTATTTATATTCACAAGAGCATTCTTGAGCATTGGCATGGTCACGTGGCTCACTGGGCAGTGGATATATATGAGCGATAGATTGGAGGGGCTCTGCATTAACTCTCAAACTGACACCACCATAGAAAAGAAACAACTATAATTTCCATGAGCCTATCAGACACAGATCAGAGAGTGTATCACTGAGCAATACCAGGTGTGTCACAGCACTGGCTCTGCGGGGCACAAAAAGCACAGAGGGGAAAAAAGTCCCATCACTTTCAGTTAGATAAAGTTGGTTGAGTGGTAAATGAAGGTGGGTGCATTGGCAAGCTGTGATAAATGGCCTGATATGATAAAATCCACATTCATTCTTTCCTTATGATGACTCAGAGTTTGCATCACGACTATAAAAGCCAAAGCTTGAACAGGTTCACTCACTTTGCAGTGGATTGTTATGCCCTGAAGTAGAGGACACGCCTAATAGCAGTGACTCACAAATCAACAGCAAGACAGGGTGCAGACAAGCCTAGTTTGTAAACACGTTATCTAAATACTGTTGGTTTAACTTGACATACATAAACAAGCTACCTATCACATAAATGGGTGGATATTATGTAGTGTTAACCCTTATCCATATACCTTAAACAAGGTAAGATCAACCATTATACTTTAAGTTTTCCAACAAATTATAGAAATAAAAGATAAAAGAGTCCTCTCACACCTCTATACACCCAGGGAGAAATAAATTTCAACTAGTTCGGTCTTAAATTCTTTTAAATCACAAGAATACACAATAATAATAGATGACACACCTTGACAAGATGAAATAGTTGCAGGGGAAAAGAAGAAGAAGAAAAAAGCAGGGTCTTCTGTTCATTATCTTAACAAGGTCTGGTTTAAGATTTCCTGGTGCTGTTTAAAGATGTCCATCTTTAGGTTAACACAGAGAGTCATCTTTTCCACGTTGTGCATTTCCACTGTCACATCTATCCAGTTATTTATGGTAGATACTACATTTTCCATCCATCTTTTGGTAATAGCCTTTTTCTCTGCTGCTATCACTATATATTTATTGATGCCTTTTGCTGATCAAAGTACTTCTGGCAAAGTCTAGCCCAGATATAAGCTCTTTAAGGCAGATACTAAATCATTTTTTTCACGGCTTTTTTCATGTCCTTTTTGCCCTCCAAGTACAGTAGGATGCAAAGGTCTTGAGCCACCACTGGTGTCTATATATTTGCTTCCAAGGAGCCAGGTTTTCTTGTCATTTTTAAAGTGATCTTGAGCAACAGTTCTCCAGGATTTGTGAAGTTCTATCAAATTTTATATTTTTACATCAGAGGGTTTTGTCATTTTCAGTCCAGTCCTTGTACCAGACTTTGAGGAATGTTTTTTGTTAAGCCACATAACACTGACCTATGAATCAATCAAGTATAAAAAAGGCATCTTATGTCTACACAGACAACTTAGCAAAGAATCTATGTAAAATATGAGAATAACAGACTGTTATAACGCATCATTTGTTCCCGTTTCTTTTGTTAAATCTAGCAAAGCTACCAAAGATAGCACAGGCTGACAACACAGCTTGATTTCTAAAGAGCTATTAGCCAAAGGAGCAGTGCATCATTGAGTGTCTACAGGCATCTACAGTGGAGGCTGTGTCGTGGTTTAGAGCTGCATTTCAAACAGTGGTCTTGTTGATCTACCATCAGATGAAGTACCATCAGATTTCGATCAGTGCCATCTGGAAAGCCCTGATTGGCAACGGCTTCATTTTTCATAATGACAATGATCCTAATGCAGCAAAAACATCTAAAAACATGGGATCATCTAAAAAAAATGTCCTTCCAGAAGCCTGGAGAACTACTTAAAGGACAGAAAGCTCAGGCTCAGAAAAACAAATACTGACTTTCAAGCTTGTTAAAAATTACAAACTCTGTTTTTGTCTGTTTCCCATGTTATTAACGAAATATAAAGAAATGAGCAGATACTCAAGACTTTTTCACAATACTGTAATTTAACAGGACCACGTTAGTATATTGATATTTCAACCAAATATTAGCACTGTATTTTTATGTTACAAATTATTATTGCTTATTATTTTTATTATAACATTTTAATAAGCCAATGAATACGATATTAAAAATGAATAAATGTGTTATTCATTGTTTCTGAGCTATAGTTGGGTTCCTAACTGTAATAATTAATCATTTCCAAGGAACATCAAATTGAATGTTTCAAGTTTCATCTTGTTATTTCAGTCTCAAACTCACATGCATAATTCAGTCGTTGATTTCTCAACCCAACCTCACATCACGAGTGAACTCGCTCAACAAGTTAAGCATCTTTGACAATAAAAAGTTACTTTCTCACACCAAAGATCTGCAGGTCTTAAGAGCTGATGAGTGGGATGTCAATATAGCCCCTGGCATAAATTTTAATACGGTTTTTTGGCATGCCTCAACATGTACCTGGGGAACATAAAGAAGTCATGCTGACTTACCGCACACACCCACACCACTCTGTGAGAGTGTCCTGGTACTTAATGAGACCGTTTGAATAATTCAGCCAACTATAGGCCCAGAGGAGGGAAAGGGACTCCAGCCATCATTAACTATTCACAGAAGCTGTATTACGTCAAACTCACATGTGCAAATATACTGTTTACACACAAACACAACAAGACCCTTACCAGATGAAATGCCCCGGCTCTGAATCTACAAGGAGGGAGATGAAAGCTTTTGGGATTCTGACCTTCTGGGTACTCTACAGAGATCAAACACAAGCACAAACTTGTGCAATATCCACTACAATATGTAAACACAAAAATTATAGCATGGTAAGAAAAATCAAAAGACTGCTCAAATCCAATTCAAATTCTGTAAGAAATACTAGACGAATGACTTAAGCAGTCTCGCAAACAGCGCTGGAAAATAAACCATCTTTGTCGTTTACAATCCGTCTTTAATATAATTACACTGCAGTGCAATGTATCCTTTTTAGACACTTTGGTGGCTTCATTAATCTCTTAAAAGAGATAGAAATCTGTCAGACAACAGTCTCTTTCTTGGTCACACTTTTAGAGCTTTATTCAGACATGTTTAAACGTGCACACACAGCAGTGACAGAGAAAGCAGTGATATTTTACATATGTGCAAAAGAGTTGTCATGCTTTGTGGCAACGAGCATTGTCGGTTGTACTTCTGAATGTGTGTGCACTATCCTGAAGCTGAGAGAAAGCTACACCCTATTCACTGTGCACAGAGACAGCTTTTTCCTCTGGATTGGGACAGACAAATATCTCAGGCTTATTGTACTTTGTGAACAGACATAGTTTTAATGTACTGTTTATGTCACGAGCAGTTGTAATGCTGCGCATGCCTGCTCACTCATGCAAATGGACAAAAATTAGACTGAAAGGTGCTAAAAGAGACCTGCCAAGATTGCTTTTGCAACTTGTGTGAAAATCTGAAAGGGGTGTTGTTTCACATCTGGAAACGGGTGAATTTAGATGTGATCAGATTAATGGAAAGGAGTGCAAGTCCAAGAGGAGGTTTCCACAACAAAATAAGCTAAATTTGACCAGGCTCTGTTAAACAAAATCTGTCAGTGATACAAGAAATGTTACCATTCTGTTCTATATAATATGCCCTTTATTAAAGCAGATGGAAAATCTCATCAAGATTGAAAACAAATCTCTTTTTCAAGAGAGATCTGTGCAAGAGGGGAGCAGAAACCGAATCAAATGTAAATATAAGAAATGAGTACAAGTGATATTCAGTACAGAACACAAACAGTAACATGGACTCGGATCATATGCAATAACATATCAAGAACAAGAACATCAAAACAAATCACACTCACACTGAAGAGAGCCATTTTCTCGATCCCTTAAAATGGACAGAAACTCCCCCACACTTCTAACAATTTCAGCTCCTTCTGTAGATTATTCCACAAAAAAGGGGTTCGAGTAAAGAAAAGAAAACCTTCTCCCCTCCAATTCTGTTCTGACAAACGTTTGTAAAATACAGTGAGAGCAAACGCCGTACTGGTTCTAATTTTTACACATGTATGCAAATAAAACAAGACTAAGCCATTTCACTCAATGGGATAAACACAGCTTTTAAATACATGTCATACACTTCCATAAATGAAGTTAAAAAAAAATGACTCCATTAGCGGAGTTGATGGGGAGATTTGTCGCATGTCATTACCTCCTCTCTCCCTCGGTTTAATCTAGATAATCAAATACACAATAAAGACAAACAAAATCAAAGTATTGGGGCTGAAAGTAAAATACTGATGACATCATGCTGCGAATGCTTTACGATATCAATTTTACCGCATTTCCACCTGCTATTCGCAAGAGATCATTGGAACATCTGTAAGCAGTATGTAGTAAGAGGCCTATTAGAGTAAGAAGTTGAGAAATGAAATCTGGGTAAAGATTTCATCTTTCCCGTCGGTGGTGTAAGGGGCCTCTTATTCCTCATTTTACACCAGAGCAGAAGGCACCTTAAAAACGCACGCACTGCAACACATGTTCTTCCGTTTGAGGAAGTGTCCATCACATGTCTCCAATCTGCCTTAAATTTAGCACTGTTTTGACTGTGTAACAAAAACAACTATTTTCTGTTTAACACACTGATAAATAATAAAAACAGCTCAGAGACATTTTGAAAACCTTTATGACCTAAGTATCGTACAGAACAGCTGGAAATATTTTGTCATTTTGACTATAAAATTACAAAATAATTCTCATTTTTCAGGAATTTAGAGAATTTTTGTATCTAGCCCAAAAATAGTTGAGTAGTTCAGGTAACATGAAGCCCACACTGTAAAATCTAGGCGGAGCTGATTTTTCTGTCTGTGTTCAGACAGCGTTACGTTGTGAATGCTTTGTGCTACGGTGATACACCAAATATCCCCGTAAAGCTCGCCTTCTCCTCTTACCGGAACTGTCTGAATTTTGTCTCTAGCAAAAATGGTAATGGAGTTACAGTCGTTCAAAGAGCGCTGGACCGAGGGTAAAAATGAAAGAGTTTAAAGGGTGGGAGGAGAGTCCTCCTTGACGATTCATCAGACTTCGCCCTACATGCTGTCACTGATGACTAAGGTCAGGAAAGCAGGTAGCTAAGAAAGGCTTAGTCCATATTAGTGCTGACATGCTCTGCTGAGGGCCTTCTCTCCTTAATACACAAATGAACACAGCCTACTTCTGCTACATCTAAAGGATTGGCCCAGAAAAGAAGACTCTCTGCATACTGATCAGAGATGCAAACAGACAGCGACCCCACACACATATGAACAAGTGCACTCCATGCACTAGAAAGCGCTCAGAAGCAGACTGGGAGGAACTGCCAATCATTTCCAGTTGTATTGCAATGTCAAAACAGCACCTCGGCACGGAGCATCAGCACTAGCCGACAAACCAAAACTCATCTGTGCAGAATTTTGCTTGGGTCAGCGATTTCTCTCAAGCAAACTTGACAGACGGAAGGTGATATAAACCAGGTAGACTGGACACAGGGATGAACAAGACATGAACTTTTACCTCTGGCCCAGTAGAGAGATGGGAGGGCGTGCACTCCCAGTGGAAATACACACTGTGTGTCATCTTCTTGTGTGTATGACCAGTCAGCGGCCGTTCCCTTCTCTTCATATGGAGGCGGCTCATTCCAACGTACACACAAAGATCGGGTTCAGCTGAATGGCCTAAATGGCAGCAGAAGCTCCTGGCCACAGCAGCTCAGAGCAGCTGAATGGTCCTCATTGTGTCCACCACAGTCACAGGGGGCTCGCAGAAATGAGTTGTTTTTTAAGAGGCCATTTGGCAGGCCAGTGTTCTTATCCGAGCAACGCAGGAACAGGCATTTCCACTTGCTTCAGATGAGGGCTTGTTATGGACTCAAGAAAGACGGCCTATGAGGCATGCATCCAGTCACAAAGGGACTAACAAACTTATACATACATGGACGTGAAACGGACTTTATACCACCGCCCCCAACCCACTCTTTCCACTACACTCAGTGTCTCGCAGCTAGAATTTAAAAAGCATTGCATTCATAAGCCATGATGTCACACGAGCATGTGTTGAAGTCTAAGTGTCAACACCAGAATAATGGGAATTTGCCCGCTTCTTGTACCAACCGGTTTTTGAACCTCGTGTTTCTGACGGGCACTCGTCAACAACAACAACAGAAATGCAGAGTTATAAAAGCAGTTCCTGTTTGCAAGAAGTGCATTACTGTGCAAGTGCGTAACAGACCAAAAATAATGGTGACATGCTGTTAACCACAAAGATTAACCACAAGCAAGTTCCGATTCCGGTAAATAATCAGAAATAACTCTAAAACATGTACGGCCAACACAGGCAAAACATATTTGCATTTTTACTCTTAAAGTCATAAATATCAGTATACTTTGCTATATAGAAGAATGTATTGGAAGTAGAAATGATGCAAAACAACAAACAAATTTAACCCACAATACACCCTGAGATTTTAACGCTTGTTTAATATTATATGTTATGTCTTTGTTTTATCTGTCTGATGTATCTGGTTCTTATCTATACTTTTATTGTTTATATAAATGCTACCAAGGAACCAGAGAGGGCAGATGAAAATCGCCAAACCTGACTCCAACTGCTTGTGTTAATTTTTGTACCATATGTCCATTTATAGAAAATGAGCATAAAGATGAAGGAATAATTGGCAAACCTTTCTTAAATAACCTGTCATCTAATATAACATAGCGATCTTGTAGACCTCAGTCTCCCCCTGGGGCATCTAAAGGTGTTGGGCCAAAATGACTCCCTTCCAACAAGAGTCCCTCTAGTCCCGTTTCATCGCTGTGGTGCAACGAGAGCTCGTGCTAACCTACAGAGGCCCAGCATGTTTAGTGCACATAACTATATATGGATGTTTTAATCTGTTAACGTGAAAGTAGTACCCACAGCCCTCCATCTAATTTTGAACGCGCTATAAAAGACAACTTCACTTCCTTTAATGGCGTGTTGTTTAAAAATGTGACATATCACTGCAAGACTAATGAGAAATTTCCACATACAGGTTGTACCCAGCCTCTCACCCAGTGAACGTCTCGTGTCTCCACGGAGTGAATGTACTGTATATATCACTAATGTTTTAAAGGGCTACAGTAACCAAAACAGAACAACTGCTGAGATTCATCAGCAGGTCAGGTCAGCACACTAAATTCTTTTTAAATCTACAGCTGAAAACACCTTTGAGTAATGGACTAATATCATTATTATACTCTGATCGAACACTTTGGTATTTTTATTGCAGTCAGTGTCTTTTTACACAGTGTCATAACCCCCTTTTTAAGCCTTTATTACTCCCAGATATGAAATCATCATGTATTTCCATCAAAACGCACGCATTACCAATTATAGGAGGGTAGCTATATATGATGCTATATTTACAAAAAACAATAACAAAATGCTATGGACGCTGTGGATAACTAGAGGGGTCACTGCACAGGAGGATTAGATTTAGCTGCATGTATGTAGCCTGGGGGCCACAAAGCAGGGGAAAAGGAGGGGGTACTGTCACGGATGTGTGACAGTGTGTCATTGGTGGGGTAGTGGGGCAAACAGCTGCTCTGGGGGAGGGGTTGATATCAGCCCTGCTTTGGATAAATGAATGGTCCCAATATTGGGGTGCATACACACGTGACAACAAGCCTCACATCACTGTGACCACAGGCACAGGGCAGTGTAGTATATGAGGAGGAGCATAGGTAGGTAAACCCATGATTCCAGTAATAACAGGTCTGCACAGGTGTGCAAGCCTCGGTAAACAGTCTACGTTATCACTCCGGTGAATATCACTGAGGTCACAAACTACGTGTGGTAACTACGGGCAGTCATACATGACAGACTGTATCTTCATATGACACCACAAGCGGATGATGACTATAGGCCTGCTCATCTGATTTCAACACCACTCACAGTGACTCACACTTTTATAGCGATCAGCCGGATTTTTTTTCCCAGATGAAAGTTGAGGTTTCAATTACGTCTAACTGGGAGCCATGTGGTTACAGCTGAATAAAATCCATACAATATGAAGAAGTACAACTAGATAACAAGAAAAGGGGTACAGCCCTGAACGCCTTTCAACCAAGCTACACACACACACATATAGTGGTGTTTAAAGACACACATTCACACAGCAAACGAGAGGATTTCTGATCTTGTTAATCAACCTTCAGCTTTAAATGAGCTTCGAGAAAAAGAAGAATATAACAAAATAAACAGAAACAAGGGGAAATGGATGGAAGCCTTTCTCTTCCTCATGTACAATGCTGCTTGCCATGCACTGCTAGCTCATATGCCCACATCCTGTACTAGCACAAAATAAGCTAGGTGGCAGAGCCTGAGAGCCCGAAGCATGCTCTCATTCAAATTTTTCATAAAGGAAAAGTAGACGGTGAGGATGAACCTCTGGTATAACCTATGCCGGTCAGCCCAGACAGCTGAGACACATACACAGCTAGCCTGACAATCTGCTACAGCATCCCCCCCGCCCCCCGCCCCTCCTTTACCTTCAGACAGCTCCAGATCCAACTCAGCCAACTGGTCTCTAACCTCTTTAGGCAGGGCGGACAAATCCACGCCGCGGTCCGCCATGGCTTCGCCGATAAACTCGAGTGGCGTCTAGTTGAAAAGAAACCGGGCTGTTGCGGGGAAACGTTAAAAAAATAAAAACAAAACCCCTCCCTCAAGACACAAAACAAGCATCGGAGTGGGAGAGACAGTCCATCCGCACGGCTGGCCCTTCCGCCATAATGGGGAAAACTCACCAACGGCAACGGGCGGTCACGTGACTGCATTTACCTCGCCTGCGTGTGTTGATTCGCCGCATCCGAGAAGGGAGGAGGAGGTGGAGGTGAAGGAGGTGAGGGTCTCACCGACACCGCTGCTCCCCCTGGCGTTTCAGTGGCGAACAGACACACACAGAGAGACACGGACACACAGATCCCCGCCCTTCAAGGGGGTTAAAAGAAAAGATTAAAACTAATTTATAAAGATGACTGAAGGCTTTTGGGGGGGAAATACAGGTTTCACGCACGAAATGCACATGTTTTGTGTGATCATTTACTTAACTGTGCATGTATAAATCAATTAAAACGTACTCGACTTACTAAAAAAAAACCTAAACCACAAAAACTGAAACTGGTGTAGCATCTGATTCCTGCTGTTAGTAGTTTTCTGGGACTCAGAACATAACCTAATGGCCGATTTACACTACAGAGGTGCAACGATAGTCAATTTCCAGAGAGATTAGGGAGAGAAACTTTGCAGGAGACCAGAAGTAGTGTATATTTGTCACACTTAAATGCTTTGGATCGTCAAACAAACTTTGATATTAGACAAACATAACCTGAGTAAATGCAAAATGCATTTTTTAAGTATTGAGTATGTTTAGCAATCAAACCTGCATAAAAAAGTAACTACCCCCTTTGTTAAATCATGAATTAAAAGGCTTTTCTAAGGCTTTGGGACTCCAGTGATCCACGGTGAGAGCCATTAGCCACTTATGGAGAAAACATGGAACAGGGGTGAACCTTCCCGGGAGTGGCCGGCCTACCAAAAATACTCCAAGGCTCGAGATTCATCTAGGAGATCACAAAAGAACATAGAACAGCATCTAAAGAACTGCAGGGCTCATTTGCCTCAGTTAAGGTCAGAATTTGATGCTTCGTTGCTTCAAAACGACATGCCCTAAGTGATGGACACATGAATTCTGCTCACTACCACAAAACCACATTTATGAATGGCTAAAAAAAAACAACAACAATAACGAAATGAAAGTTTTGTTGTGGCCTGGTGAAAGTCCATGCTTAGATCACAATGTGTTGTTTTGGCATGACCTTAAACCGGCTGTTAATGCTCAAAAACCATCCGGTGTGGCTGAATTAAAACAATTCCTCAACAGCAGAGTGAAAGACTCAGTGCGAGTTATGAGAAATGCTTGATTGCAGTTCTTGCTGCCAAAGGTGGCCAATTATTAATTATTAATAACCAGTTATTATGTTTAGGGACAAACATGGGTGAAACATGTAGGTGTGACAAATATGCAAAGGTATAATATTAATAATTTATAACATTGCCCAGTAATTTCCTGTTAAGAAATCACTGGAGGGTTTTTTCTGTTCTTGTAATGAACAAACAGGAAGTGCCACACAGGCCTATATAATGCAGAGAGTCAGATATTTGAAAAAGCCACAGCACATTTCTCTGGCTCTGACATGAGTTGAGAAGAATTTGACTTTAAGTCAGTCTTTGCAAAGTTCACAGTTGCAATGCTGAAAACTGCCTCTGTATAAGCTCATAAAGTGACCTTGAGCACTTACGATCATCAGTGTGGCATCTTCACTGTAACCATGCTAAAAATAAATATTCCCTTCAGCCACTCCCTCAGCAGTTTAGGACTTCTCCAAAAAGTTCTGTTAGTGTTTTTTTCTTCTTCTAGGAAACATGGACATTGTCTTGCGAGGAAAACAAGCTTCAAAGCAAACTGAACATAACAACTTAATTGCAGACTGCTGTCACTCTGCATTTCCAAAAATACTGGATTACTGGACAGCAAAACACAGCTTAAAAGCAGGGTCACAGCAAGCATTTTCTAGGCCAACAAGAACCCCTTCACACACCCGTAATGTCACAGGTAGTTATAATTCTTTAACCATTTGGATTTTGAGTTAAATGTCTAAGTATATGGACTGTAAATGTCACAGGATGGTTTAAACATTTACTGTTTTTTTTAGTCCAGTCCTTGTACCTGAGCATTTCAGAAGAAAATGTTTTATTATTTTTGTTTGTTTGTTCCTTCTTGAGTTATCACATTCACTATATTTTGAGAAAAACTTGACCTTAAAAATCGAGGTCACTAAGATTTTTAGTAGATTAATCCATGGTATGAATTTTAAAATCTTACATCCCCTCGTTCTTGAGTTATCACATTCACAAACTTGGATGTCCATGCCGCCTGTCCACCTGCTAGCCTGGCAGGCGGACAATACTTCATCAGCCTTTTATATCTAGCTGACGAATAAAACATATTTTTGCACCAACCAAAATTACTCCACGAGCATAGCAACAGCAGGTCACAAAAGCAACCAGAACAGCATTAAAGAACCGGATTCTTCACATGTGCCAGTTAAGGTCAGAGTTCATGATTCAATAATAAGAAAGAGACTGAGCAAAAATGGCATCCATGAGAGAGTTCAAGGAGGAAACCACTACTGACTAAAGAGAGCATAAAGGCTTGTCTCACATTTACCAAAAAACACCTTGATGATTCCCAAGACCTTTGGGAAAATACTTTGTCTCGTATTAAACTAACACAGTGTTTCAGAAAAGGAACATCATACCAGCAGTAAAAGAGGGTGGTGGTAGTGTGATGGTCTGGGGCTGTTTTGTTTGGAGGACTTGCTGTGGTAAATGGAACTATGAATTCTGCCGTCTACCAAAACATCCTGAAGGAGAATGTCAGGCCACCTGTTCATTACCTCAAGCTGAAGCGCATGTGGGTTCTACAGCAGGACAGTGATCCACAACACACCAGCAAATCCACCTCTGAATGGCTTAAGCAAAACGAAATGGCCTAGTCAAAGTCCTGACCTGAATCCGATTGAGATGCTGTGGCATGACCTTAAAAAGTTGGTTCATGCTTGAAATTCCTCTAACATGGTTGAATTACAACAGTTGTGCAAAGATGAGCGAACCAACTCATTGCCAGTTATCGCAAATTCTTGATTGTACACTGGTTGCTGCTAAGGGTGACCCAACCAGTTATTAGGTTCAGGGGGAAATCACCTTTTCACACAGGGCCATGCAGGTTTGGATTTTATTTTCCTCTTAATAATAAACACCTTCATTTAGAAACTGCATTTTGTGTTTAATTGTGTTATCTTTGTCTAATATTTAAATCTGTTTGATGATCTGAAACATTTACGTGTGACAAACATACAAAGTAGGAAATTGGGAAGGGGGTAAACACTTTTGCACACTAGTGTATTTTGGTATGGACAAGTAAAGGACAAAAGTAGATAGGTAGACACGGTCGGCCTAAAAAATATCTGATACATATGAAAGTGTCTGAAATTCACGTACTTAAAAAACTGTTTGCTGAAGCCTCATCAAAAATAGTCTCAGTGGAAGGCTGGCTGTCAAGAAGACATGCTTAAGAAAGGGAAATGTGAGACACTGTCAGTCATGGATTGGCCTCCTCGGAGTCCAGACCTCAACATTATTGAAGCAGTGTGGGATCATCTAAAGGCAGCTATCAGCCAAAGAAGAGCTTTGAATGTCCTTCAAGAAGCCTGGAGAATTAATCCTGAAGATTATTTAAAGAAATAACAGGGAATCTTATGTCACAGAGTTCACACTGTGTTGAAGAATAAAAGTGGTCATACCAAATATTGACTTTCAAGCTCATTAGAATTGTACAAACTGTTGTTGTTGTTTTTTGCCTTAAAGATCCACATATGTCTGCATGCTTCAATAAATCCATGCATCAATTTCCCATTTTCCAAGCACAATATTTAAAAAGTGAGGCGTGGCTCAAAATCTTTGCACAATACTGTAGAAGTACTTGAAAGAGTATTATTCAATGCCTTTGTATACATCGTTTCCTTTTATATCTCTTTTTTAATCAAACTAAGTCTCCACTTTAATCATTCATATTAATAATTACATTACAATAGAAAACATGTTTTTGATATGATAACTGAACACAGATAAAACAGTATAAATGTTCATTATGATGTAGTTTCTTTAATTAAAACTGCAGCACTGTAAGTGTTCATGGTATTCCTCTTGGACATGCATGGAAAAGTAAATATATTCATATAGTACAGATATGTACAATACAAGGACAATTTTAGAAATCATCAGTCCAACAAAGGGAGTGTGAAAAACCATCAATACACTATGTGTAATTTTCACATTACTGTATTTCCCACTAAATTGCTATGTTTAGAACAAGTCTGGCCCATCGTTAACAGGCCAAAGACTGTAAAGATTATTGTTATTTGACCAATTAAAACAATAAGTTAGACAACAAAGCTCAAAAGACACGACCGATTGTTAAAAGGTATTTAAAAAAAAGAAGAAGAAAAAGAGGGGGTAAAATTTCTTTAAAAAAAAGAACAAAAACAAAAAGCACAAGTCCATTTTTCTGTTGAGAAAACAAACCAACAAAAACACAAATCGTTGTGTTAAAGAAATTAGTCTCTATATTCATCAGCACAATCAGAAGCGTTATGATGAAGAGTGTGTGGTGCTAAAGACAGCACGCAACAAAAGAATACAAGAAAACATAAAAGCTAAATGCAGTTTGAATTTTCATTTCAAATGAACAATCGTCTATTTGACTGCCAGCAAATTACACAAATTGCCGGGGTCGCCATTGGGACTGTAGGAGGAGAGGTTCAGTCAAAAGGGAAAAGGTATTAAAGTTGCTCAGCAAATTCCCATTTGTGTATACAGTACAGATAACAGAAAACCATCATTTAAAAAAAACAAAAACAAAAAAACATTCTGATATCTCTGAAAAAAAAAAAAAAAAAAAAGATAAGAAAGCAAAAAAATGTAAATTGAACAGAAATACAAAGCAATAGTTAACCTGCATTACTTTAGTGCATAAATGTCCTTATGTTAATAAGTCATATCCTGTTTTTGAAATATCATATCTCGCGAAAATATTAAGAAAGAGGGCAAAAGAGGGACAGGGAAAAAAAAAGCAAACCACTTTGAGCATTCATGTAAAAATATATCGATATCTGGATAAAACATCTGGGGGATATTGTAAAAGAACTGGAGCCTTTCAGAAACAGTCACAAGACAGCTCGTCTTCTGCCTTTAAAGCTTTGACCACTGGAGATGTCTTTGCTCCGTCTCTCCACCAGATGACAGACAAGTACTTCAATATTTTAACAATATTCTAAAAAGACACTTTTTATGTACTTAAAGGCCTCAAAAAGCTTTGTTTATTAATTAAATGTTATATTTATTGATGTTCATTTTTTCCCAATTTATATACACTGACTAATATATTTCTCTAGAGCCGTTTTTTTGCCCCCATACAAGCAAATCTGTATATATTTATGTGAGGGGGGTATCGGAGGCACAAATGTGATCTTAAGGCAAAATGATCAAACACTGTGTGAAAGACTGTGTGTAAGTGCAAGTTACAAGCAGTGATATACTGTCATAGTGCCACTGCAACCTCTGAATCACAAAATAACAGTCAGGGTATTCACGTCTGTCCCAGGACAAGTACCAAATAGTCTTTGGAAAGATCCATTATGGCTTAGTTTCGGTTTGGTAGAGAGCATACAGAACAAGGGGTTCATCGCATTTTCAAACGAGCAGCAAAGGATGTGCAACCATCCTGAGAAGTGTGAAAATAACAGTTACAGTAAGTCCAGCAGGGCCCACACACGGAGAAAACACAGTCACCAGAACAGTTACATGTAAAAATGGAAAAAGGCATCCATTTCCATACCAATAAACCACCTGCCTGTTTCAGGAAATATGAAAAGGTGGAAAAAGTTCAATTCCCTTCAGGTCAGAAAAAAAAAAAAAATAATAATCTGCTCCAACAAACTTATTTTTAAATCGCATATTTTGGTTACATGGGTCAATCTGGGAGGATGTGCCAATTAGTTAAAAGAAATATAGCTGCACATTCTGTATCAAAAACATAACACCCTATTAGAAAAGTCACATGCTAACAATCTAGCTAATAATGCATCAGATCAGGAGTAGGCAAACTGCTATGTTCTGATGTACATAAATATACAATCACACACACACAGTTAATACACTTTATCATAAAGGGGTGTACATGAGGTAAGGTTTTTGGGTCTAGGTTGAGATCGTGTTGAGGCTGAGAACCATTTACTAAAGGTCTGAGTGAATAATTGAGATGTGAGTCAGAGAATTCTAGACAACTACCGCATCTTTGGAGCTGAGGATGTATAGGGAGGCATTCTGTGATGGCATGTGTGGGTGTGCGTGCAAGGCTAAAGTGACGAGGAGAGCAAGGCACTGTTCCCCGCTGGAAAAAGTGTAGAGCCCTGTGTGCTGTTTAATATCGGATTTGATTCACACACACACACAAAAAAAAAGAGTTTACGAAACACCTGTGCGGCACGTGTCCACGTGGGAAGATCATTATGGCAGTATACTTGATGCAGTCCTACAGTCCAGTGAAGAGTCCTTATTACTGAGGGTGAGGACAGTTGAGTAGGGACGCACAGGAGGAAACAGGGGGGAGGGGGTATTGGAGTCCAGCCCCTGTAGTCTATGGCAAAGTTAACAGGAAGCTCTCTTAAAAGTCTCAGTCCTTTCCCAGAAGGCTGCTGATGAGCTCCAGGCCCCAGCAAGATGGCTCCCCAGGAGGGTTAGAAAGACCACAGAGGGGAGGGGAGGCAGAGGAGAAGATGTGAAATTCTGAATTTAAAAATGAGGGAACCTGGGAGGTGGGAGTCTTTTCTATCCTGGGTGATGAGCCAAGTGTGGGCCTTGGTGGCATCGCTCATCATCTGGCAGCAGATTGAGACTGTGCAGCCATGATAATGTGAGAGGGTCCGCTCTCAGCTCTCTGCTGCTGGCCCATTCCTGCCAGCACTGACATGGCCATAGCCTCAGCTGCTGCCCTTGAGCTCAGGCCGTTTTGCCCCATAGAAGGGCTAGGCGCCAAAGAGCTGTGCTGAATCACCGGGGCAGGGGAACCTGTAGGCTCTGACATGTCTTTCATGCTCTCGTCTGCAGCTATACAGAAAAATAAAAAGGCAACACAGGCAAAGATATTTATCTCGTTTATAATTAGCACATTCCACAGTTTTCATTGCTGAAACTCTTTGGACATTATGTTAATTTTTATTCGAGTGAAAATCAAGCTATATTCAGTAACTTTATCCCGTCCAAAATCTAGGAAATGCCCCCAAAAAATACTATAAATAAAACAAGAAGTACTGGAACAAAGATTTTGCTACTTAATTATAGTTCTTGTTTTATTATTTTAATGTTACCATCAGCCCTTAGCAATATCTAAATTGCAAATGTTGCTTTTTTATCCAACTCTATTAATAATTTTTAGACACATTATTATCCACTGTGGCTGTTGCCATAACAAACTGAACCCTAATTATTTCAACAAAATTACAATTGCTTTGTGGGCACTGAAGAAAACTACAGCTCACATGAAGATACTAAAGCCACAGCAGCATGGCTATATTGTAACCTAGGCCTGCTCATTTCTTGCAATCACAAGTAGAGAGCTACACACCAAAGCGGTGTGTGTCGATTAAAATGTGAGAGCAACTTTGAGGTTCAAATTTCATTTTAGCTCTTTATGCTTTGCGCAATACATCGACTATATTTCTACATATCTAAGACATGCAATTCAGACTCAAGTTTCCTCTAACTTTAAATAGCACCGTGTGAACAGGGCATAGCTGTGCAGGGCTCACCTAAGTAGGCAGTCTTCTTTTGTAAGGTGGTTACAGGACAGTCCTTGTGGGCCAGCAGCAGCTGCTTTAAATGAGCCACCTCATTACGCAACAGAGACACTTCATTCTGAGAGGATGGAAAAAAAAAAATCAGACTGATTAGTACTACAATACTACATTTCAGAAATTACATTACACTTCCCAAACCAATAAGGAAAAAAAAGTAATGCTTGGTTATGTAATTTAAAATACAGACTTCCCATATTTTTCTTCCCTAATGGATTTTCCGGTAGAAAAAAAAAAAGTTGAAATGGTTTTGCTTCCACCACTGCAGAGCAGCGTACATTTCCCACAAGGCGTAAGGTGTAAATATTACCTAAAATTTCCATTTGACAAAATAAAGATATGAAACAAGATGTAGTGGTTTCCATTGTTTCAAATCTATCAGCTATGTTCATTTGCAAAAAGAATTTACTCAATACTAATGCAAACTCATTTATCTTATCTGGAATCCACCTCTCAAACTTTTACAAGTAGTTAGAAGCCCCATCACCAGCATCCACCCACTGGAGGCCCACTCACCGACAGTGAGACGTTCAAAGTGCTGAGCTCCTCGGCTTTCTTCTCTAGGGAGCTGACCCACAGTTTGCGTTTCTGTCTGCAACGGGATGCTGCCGCCCGGTTCCTCTCGAGGAAACGCTGCCTTCGTTCGTCGGGGTCATCGTCTGTCGTCCGCCGTCGACGCCCACCTGTAGGCTGTGCTGGAGATACCTGGAGGGAGAAGCAGGGTAAAGGTCAGAAGAAAACACACAGAGAGACGAGATGAGTGGAAGAAAGACGAGAAAAGGGAAGTATGAGTCACAGTTTCATTTTAGCCAGCACACACCAGAGTCATCTCGGCACAACAAGAACATCCCCAATTTTCTGTTAACTAAAACAAGTGATGTGATATATAATAAAGAAAGTTTAGATGACTTAGATGTGATCATCTTTAATCCAAGTTTAAAGCATATTTTGTATGGATGAAAAAAACATGTTACAGTCAGGAATTTATACTTAACATAGAGTACCTGAGGTTGTGCAGGTGATGGTGCGTCTGGCTGCTGGACAAGCAGCTGACTCTGTTCTGCCTTCTGAGGTACCATGGGGCTGCTGCCCATGGCCATGATCCCCATACTCTGTCCTGACGGGCTTTGCAGCGCAGCCTTCAGACGCTACAGACCAACAGTCAAATAAGCAACATCAATAACAGCCACAGGAATTTAAAAAAAAAATCATGAAAAACTTCATTGTAACTTTGTAGAAATCCACAAGTCATAGTCAAAGCATGCCTGAATCAGTCCCAACAGCATGTATACAACTTCACTGTGCTGTGTCTACATTAACTGATTAACACTTTGCAATAACAACCTGGACAAGACCTTAGTTACCAATTTTTGGCATGTTTTAAAGTTGTTGATCACACTACTGGAGAAGCCTGATTCTCTCCGAGGAGAACGTTTACAGATGTGCTCTCTCTGAACTGTTTTCAGCAACAGATTCATGTGACCTCCTTCAGTCAGATCTGGAGGCTTTATATGCTCCCGCAGCAGTTTTCGGATTATGTTGCTGGATTTTGGTCATGTTTGATTTAAATTGTGAATAATTCAGCCGTGATGATTAAAAAAAGAAATGACTGCAGCCCTGAAGGTACACAACCAGTCAAATGGTGTGTGTGTGTATGTATATATGTATATATATGTATATATATATATATATATATATATATATATATATATATATATATAGCAACCTCGATAATGATCATATTGTATTACGAGCGCCATGAACAAAAAGATTCTGCACATCAGCCCGAAAAACCCCCAACCCCAAATAAAAACAAAAAACCCAAACAAAAATTTGTCTTTAATTACACCGATGATCATCTTCTTACGACTGAAGGAGTGAGGGGCTAAGGTAAACAGAGGAATGTGCTAAAGGGGATACTTTATATGTTTTAAATACCATAAACAATGACTGCACTCTCTCAGTTTCATCTGGGACATAGCTGCAAGGTGGAAACTGTGCATGAATCTCTGTTTGCACTCAATCATAAATTGAGTGCAAACTGTGTTGTCAGGTGAAAGGGTTACATAAACAAGCAACCACAGTAAAAGATCATATGACGAAGGACCTAAGCCTGTGCAGCGGAAGGCTGGAGGGTGAAGATGGAGACAAAAAGAACAGATAAATAGATAAAAATAGAGAGCTAATCTAGTGCTGACCATCTTGGCCTCTGAGTGGATGCTGTAGCCAGAGGGGGAGTTGGAGCCGCTGCTGCTGCCTCCCAGAGGAGGACCAGGGATCCCAGGAATGTTGGGTACCATGCACATGGGTCGAGCCAGCTGGAGATCAAATATGAGACACAAATGCATGGGTTAAAACTAAACCAACTTCTAAGTTATAAAGTAAAGTTACAACATACTTAGACTGTTAGTCTGCCTTACATTAATGACAGAAGGCATCTGAACAGGACCAGGCAGCACAGGCACTGCCTGACCAGAGGGAAGCATCATCATAGGGTAATGGCTCGTCGGTGAACTGGAGAGACAGACAGCAGAGGACAAATAAGAACAGGAGATTCACTCTTGTGTTTGTTAATGAATTTTAAATTATGCTTTTTAAGAAATAGAACATGCAGTCCATCGCTTAATGATGAGAAAATATTTCATAGATTCATGAACTAAACTGTATTATTAATTGAAAATAATACAAACTAGACTAAAACTAAACATTTTCAAACAATAGAAACAAAACTGAGACAAGAAAACCCAGAGTGGAAACAAACTGAAACTAAACTGAATGAAAAACAAAACATCAAAATGGGATTATATATTAGTTCTGATATTAATGACGTGAAATTGTTTGATCTTAGCTTAAATATACAATTCTGTCAAATATAAATATATATCTGAATACAAACACTCTCCAAATTATGATTTAACATATATGCATTCCCTCTAATACCAGTTTTTAATAGAGATGGACCGATCCGATATTACGTATCGGTCCGATACTGACGTAAATTACTGGATCGGATATCGGAGAGAAATAAAAAATGTAATCCGATCCATTAAATATCAAAAAAGCACCTCACAAAACTTGCGACATGGCGTAACTCGGCTCATAACCGTAGCATGTCGCAGCAGTATGCGTCACGTGATAGAGCGGCTGTGTGTATTTGTAGCCTCGCTAGCAATGCGGTATTTCATTTCCGAGGAAGCTATCCCAGAGAGAAGTAAAGCAAATGTGTAAGTTCATCTCTGAATGTTTGTAAAGCATTCCAGCATTATCGCCCACTTCGCGCCAGAAAGAGGAAACCAGCGGCTGAACAACATCAGCACGTTTAAGCTTGATAAGCTGTTGTTAGAATTTATTTACGTTCTACCCCAGGATCCTTTTCTATGTAGCTGACGGCTGGTAACTGTGCAGGGGCAGATCTAGCAAAGTTTAGTCAGGGGGGCCGATAGGGCATTAACAGAGAAAAGGGGGCACAAAGACATAATTTTCTTTCTTATTCTCATTTAAAATGTCTAGCTTTTAATAAATAATTATCCGAATCTTACACCCAAAGTTTTAATCTGATGTAAAATGTATAGAAGTCCATTACTGTATATAGTAACTATTAAGTCTAATATACCCTAGTAAGCTATAGTACTTTTTCCTTTGGGAAGGTACGATCTGTGCAGTCTGCAGTTCTGTTGAAGAAAGATGTTGAATCTATTTAATTATTCTTGGAAAAATAATTAATTTCTGTGCATTTTTTTCACACTGCATCAAATTAAAGTTGATTACGTCAATTAAGCATCATGAGGTGGAGGGTGGGTGGTTCCCTATTATTTTATTTTTTTTGCTAGGAGTTTTAGAACCCTATTAGTTAGGTTGCTTACTCGTTAAAATACCAGAATAGGGAGGATGGAGTAGGTTTAAGTTTATTAGATTGATCAGTATTGCTGAACTATGAAATATTTTGGGTGCAGTGTATTTTTTGCATACAGGTATAACAGAATAGCTTTAGTGTTTTTTGTTTTTTTTTAACTTGAGTATGAACTTATACAAAAAGCAGGAAGATATTTAAAAAACAGTTTTATTGATTAAAAAACACACTATATCGGATTCATATCGATATCGGCAGATATCCAAATTTATGATATCGGTATCGGACATAAAAAAGTGGTATCGTGCCATCTCTAGTTTTTAACCAGTTTAATGCTGTTTCACATTTTACATGTCCAAAAAAAGATAAAAAGTTAAGATTTATATTATGACTTCCTTCGAAACCTTGAGTGTGACAAGCAAGGGATTTTTACCCTCTCTGCAGCTATTTTCACAAATGTGTGAAGTTGTTGACTTTTGTCTGAAACACCGTGCAGCGTCCGTAACAGTGCTTAACTTGACTGATTCAACAGCAAATACAAACATTACTTTATCATATTTTATTATTTATAATGGTTATAAATCCTATGCATATAATATTGCTGCAGACATAAGGAAGAATCATGTTACAGGCTCATGGGCTGAGTTTTGTGCAGCATATTGCAGACTGTAGTTTCCTGTACAGTAATTGACATACTACACACCGTTGGGCTTTTATGCAACACAATGTCCATAAATGAGAAACATTTTGATAAGTTATACCCAATTATAAGATGCATGATTTTAGAATGCAAATAAACTGATATGCTATAAACTTTCTCTTATTAGCGTGTACTTGTTTTCAGTGAAATGTTACAGATTTGATGTGAACCATGATCATCTTTTCCATTATCCCAAGATAACATCTAAATTGCTGCTGTGTTACTTTACATATATCTGTATAAGAAAATAAAGAATTTTGTGTTAACAGGGGAAAACTGCAACAGCTGGTAATCCTAACACCTATTTTATAGTGTCTGTAACAGGAAAAACAAATTCAATAGTTCCCTTTAAAGCTGCGTATCTTTCTTATTAATCATGAATACTTCGCAAAACTTCACATCCTATTTCACAAGATCAAAACTGGCATAATTTTTTGTCAGTAGAGCACAGCTTTTGGTTGTTTTTGACTGTGGCTGACCCGTCGGGACCACAAAAAAAGAAGAAAAGAAAAAAGAAAGAACATGATGGCATCTTTGATATTAAAGGTTCACTTGCAAGAACATGAGATGTTGTCACATTGTTTGCAAAACATGTTTTTTAAGCTAGAATTTATTTTAAGTTGAAGATTAAGCTTAAAGAGGTTAGCAAAGGCCAACCAAAGGATTTGGAACTTAACTTACCCCAAAGTACGATTTGAGGGTGGAGCCTGTGTGATGACGGAAGTGGGTGATGGCATGGTGGGCTGAAGAGCATCAAAGCCCAAATGTAGTGGGAGGGAACCTGGACGCACAATAGTCGGGGTAGGGGCTGAATTCCTGGGTGGTGTGTCCTACAAGATTAAAACAAAAAATAAAATAAATTAGGCTTTTATGTCACACATCATTTGTACCCCCAAACAAATTTCTGCAACCACTGCAGCCACGATGTATCATGAATTACTTGCAACATCGTTTAGAGATACTCCCCTCTTTTCTACACACCTATGCAATCCCCCTTATCAAGTTTTCTTGTACCTTTCCTTTAACTAGAGGCTCCCTGTTGCTGTCCGACTTCCCAGACGTGGAGTCAGGGCTGCCTGGGGGTGAAGAGTCAACTTCTACAGGTGCCTCCTGTTTCACCTTCACCTCTGATGGTGTCTGCAGGCTCATGTCCAAAGCCACTGAGTTGGAAGCAGGGAGCTGAAAAATGAGTTACAGATAAAGAGAATAGGCTTACACTACGTATAGACCAAAGTATATTAAAAAAAGAAAAAAAAAAGGGAAGTGGGCATTCATCACAAACTAAACAGCCACAACCCTAGCTCTGAAACGCATATAAAGTGCAATAAAACACCAAACAGTTTAAAAAGAAACTGCTGCAAAAACTGAAATGTAAATGATACACGGACTGTGTGCAAGGCAGGAATTTCAAGTTTGTAATTTTTTTGACTGAATTAATACTTGAGATAAGAAAGAAGGAAGTAAAATGTAATTTTTTTGGTCATGTCAAGTCTCTGTAGAAAATTTCTTCGGTTACTGTACACTGTAATGCACACGGTCATGCACAAGCGCAGAGATAAAAGAAGATAAAATCATCAACCACAAGTGTTGCTTACAGAGTTCTTGGCCCTCTTCTCATCATCATCTTGTTCAAAGGAACTGGCCAGCTCATTGAACAGGCCAACCTCCTCGCAGTTCTTTAGGAAACGAGTGGGAGTAGGTGTCTGGTCTAGGAAAATGTAATGAGCAGATATAACTATTCAAAGTAACAACACCACAGTTAGTTCACACTTACACTGAATATAAAACTCCATGTGATATCTAGTGTTAGAGCACGCTGACGTTAGGGTAAATATTGTTCATCTGAATGCTGCTTGAGGACATTTAAAAACACAGTGAAGATGAACGTCTGTCTCACACGGACGAGAGTACCTGCAATAATGACCGAATCAGTCCTGGCTGGTCCGAATTTCAGCGTCATCTCATGTTTGTGTTTGTGTACTGCCAAGTGGTCCTCGTTGGTAAACCTCTGGAAAAGCGAACAAGACGAAAGAGAACATTATATGAATTAGCCAACAAGAAACGGCAACTGCGTTCTGAAGAGACATCCTGTTTTTTGTATTGCTAAAATCAGCGATAGATAATCTTTTGTGGCCAACACATGCAGTCTATGGAGCACCCAGTACGTGACAAAAAGGTGAAAATGTCAACAACTTGATAGAGAAGTATATATAAATAAAAATAAAGGAAGAGGGAAAAAAAACAATATATCGACAGAACTGACCACAAAAGCTGCAGAAATAGCTGCACACGTAACTTGGTGTTGTCCAATGAATTAATGTGTAAAACACATGTATGAACTGTGAGTCTGTAACGATAAAAGAAAGTCTGAATGCTGTTACTTCCTTTTGGGTGCTTGCAGCTTAAGCTACAAGCAGCCTGGCGTTAGCTCAAATCAACCGCACAGACGGCATTAACAGCCGTCCTCGGAGACATGGAACTTCTTTTGAGAAGTGGTGAGGTGATTCACTCGAGAGACGTAGGAGAAATAATCTTGGCTCTGGCACCAGCCTATTCACCATTCACTGAGGCCTATTTACCATTCACTGAGGCCTATTTTAGGGTCCCGTGTTGCAGTTGCGAGTTCAGTCGTGAGAGTGAAGTGGAAACACAGTCAAGTGTCGGGGGGCTTATTTTTAGCCCGACCAGGAGCATCACCAATACGTGTCTCATCTGTCTCATTCCTCTGAACAAGGCAGCTAGGTCTTGTGGAGAAAAACTATCTCCAACTAATCTCCATGTATGAGAAAATGGCAGCTAGGATTACTCCTCCCCACGCAATAAATACTGGGCATCATATAATAGGAGAGCTGCTGTTGTTGTTTTTGTTGTTGTTGTTAACTTGGTAAAAGGAAAATCCTGAGCAAAGCCAGGAATCAATCATCCTTGTTCTATTATGGGCATGATTCAGACTTTCCCAGTAGACAACTGTTGCATTTAAAAGGGCAGCATTAAAACAG
The DNA here is from genome assembly GCF_036321145.2 of Pelmatolapia mariae. Lineage (NCBI taxonomy): Eukaryota > Metazoa > Chordata > Actinopteri > Cichliformes > Cichlidae > Pelmatolapia > Pelmatolapia mariae. Next base: position 27,398,057 of record NC_086244.1, read on the forward strand.
TATTTGGACATAAAGGATACAATAATTAGCAGCAAATCGCAATTAAAGGCCAGAAAATGTATAAACATATAATGAAGGTGCTGGCAAATGTACAGGATAGAGTACTGAACCTCAATGCTTTTAATACCGACCACTACCACAGAGTAGTGGAAACCATCAAATCAAATGCCTTGTCAGTATTATAACGGAAATTTGATTGTTGCCAATTTTAGACTGTATTTGCATTTACATGCATTACTTGCTTGTTAAGATAACACCGAGCCTGTGTATATCAATATTTGTATATTACTCCTGTTTTAACTGCTGTGGCATGTGAGCTGGACCACTTGTGGTAAGAACCCTGCAGAGCACTAAACTGAGATTTTGTCTTTTGTTGTTTTGGTTTAAGAAAAAAAAAAAAAAACAACCTCAACCCTGGTTACCAAAAATCTGATGATGTGGCTCCATCACTAACTGAAGAAACAATTCATTTAGCTTGTTAACAAAGTGGATTCATTATCAGCTACAGAGCCACATTTTTCTCTCAGGAGTAGGCAGAGATGAAAACCGAGCTAAAAGAAAGTAATATTAGAGTTAAGTGATCACAAACATGACTCCCCCAAAAAAATCTGTAATCTTAACCAGCGAGAAGTTGTTACATGTGTACCATGACAACTTTATTCAATTTCACCTGGGTTTTTTTGGGGTTTTTTTTTTTTATTTCACTGATGCCTTTGACTCGTGTGTGTGTGTGTGTGTGTGTGTGTGTGTGTGTGTGTGTGTGTAAAGCAAGTGCATCTGATACCCCTGTGTTGGTGTGGTTCCTGCCTTATCTTAACGCTTTAAAACCAATGGTATCATATTTGATACACAGTTTCTACAAATTAAAGCTAATACATGCAAATGATTTTTTTTATCTCATCAGAAAGTTCAATAAACACTCAATTTCCAAAAAATTGTAATTTTCTGGCAATTATTTCATGGTTCAGGCTTTAGATCAGGATCAGCAGTGCAACTGAACGATCATGTAGTTGTGATATCGTAGCTTTGCAATGTGGGGAAAAAAGACATGTTTTTCTCTTTGTTTATATAAAATTCTGTTCTGGAAAGAATTGTAAGAATTTCAAGTGTTTTCTTTATTTTTTCGTACAATAGAATAAATATATGATCATTAGCCAAATTCTTGGATAATGCTACTCTAACATAATTATCATGATATAGAAACACCAACACAGTGATATCAGATAGTGTGTGTAAAGTGACTCTGTGTTTCTTAAAAGGTGCTAAACAAATGTGATTTCTTTTCTCATTATTTTTGTTTTGCATTTCTTCTGCCCTTTGACATAGATTCAACCAAAATAAAAGAAAGAAAACTGTTTGTTTATAACCTTGTACGGGTTCTCTAAAGTGAGGTGGCACTGCGATACTGACAACATACCCAAACATCTAGCACCACTCTACCATCCCACACCTGTTTATACAACAGTCTGGCTCTAAAACAATGCTTTGAGAGTGACACAGCTGCAGACCAGCACTGTCATCCACATTACTTTGCCTCTTTAGGTCTCTGTTGCTTACGCAGTAAAATAAATTAATAATCAAACCAATGAAATATGCAGAGTATTTACATCACAAAAACATGTAAAGAAAGACAAAGGAAGGGTCCCTAGATGTCTGCGATGTTCTGGAAAGAAAATTACCAAACAACTCATCATCACTTATTTATCGACTATGCATGTTCAACTGCTTTACATGACTGCTGTTCAAACCACAATCCCATTCTTCTGATCAGAGCATGGAAGAAGTCCCAAGAATCCCAAGTGTTGCGTAAACCCATAAACACTTTCTTCCTTCAGATTCCCAGGAGGCATTTCACTACTAGCTCTAAGGATATCACACCCAACACAGCATCAGACATGATGATTTCCTGTGTTGAATAATCATAAGTCTAAGAACAGACTCCTTTTTAATTTCTTCCTTCTTCTATTCTATGATATCAAACCAAGCCTCGTCGAAACACCACGTAACAGGCATGTGAGTGCACTACTGGCACTCAGCTGAGTCACTGCCTCGGCTCAAACCTGTGTCTGCAGGCGCTTAGAAGTCAGCAGTGACAGGTTGAAACAATAACGGTGCTCTGATTACTCACTGGAGCTTCCAGTGAGTCATTGCAAAAGGAGACAGCATTGTCTCACAAAACGGCATGCTAGCATGAATGTCATCGGTGTGATGTTAATTATAAGTGTTGCATAAATATGTCCGTTTACGCTTGCAGTGAGAACGTATCTTTTCAGGGTTGTTGTATATAGCGCTACATTAAAACCAGTGCGTTCTCAAAAAGAATGTCTATTTTTTGGTTTCATATAGTTTTCTTTGAGAAGTACAATACTGTGAAATACAATACAATACATGAAAAGAGTGGACTTACCTGTCCGCATCCAGGAGCATTGCACACGAAAGGTCGGTCGTCCCCCATTTTTGCAAAGAGCTTGCAATGTAACTGTGGTAGAGGAGAAGAAGAGAACATTGTTGCAGCTTTTTTTTTTTTTTTTTTTGGTGTGTGTACTGGCAAAATCCTGAAAACAACAAAACAGAGATGCTGTGGCTTGTAGTCTTTAGTCTGAGCAGGAAGCCGAATGGTATTTAAAAATAACCCTGGCAAGGAGGAAAACACGCACAGTGGCAGCGAGAAGAAGTTTCCCTGGTGATACTTCCTTCACACACACGGGGGCTTCGAGCTGGCCAATGAGGAGCCTGCTTACACGAGAGGACGGCAGCTACCGTTTACACAAAGACATCTTCGTCTCCTTCTCTTTCCCTGTCTCGTTTTTCCTCACTTCCAATGCCTCCTTCTCTCATTACCACTCTCTCCTCACCTCTCTGCCACCTTGCCTCCCCTCCCCTTCCTGTACCCCTCATTCAATGTTTCCCGCTCTCTGAGTCAGCTGTTTCTCTGTGCACGCACATGCAATCTAAGGTGAAGTACCTCCTCATTCACTTTATGAAGGTTTTCATGTGTCTCCACACGACACTGGACACATTCCCATTGACCTCGCTTCATTTTGTTCTCCAGGTCATCTTACTACTTCTACATGAACATCTGATACTTATATTTTAAATATTATGAAATTTTGCAATCTTAAGGTGGATGGTTCAGCTCCTGAGAAGCAGGATGAAGAGTTTTAAGGTAATTTGACATAGCTAAAACTAACAAGTTTTTTGAAACATGAACATTTAACCACAGTTTAATGCTATATTAGTAAGTAGTTTAAATTATGTATAGTTTTTTAACAATATGTATATATTGTTAGAGTGTAGCTACCTTTTGCTAGCTGGTTGTTAACATGACTTACAAAAAAACACATTAAACATAAAAAAGTTCATCAAAAGATAACCATTATTTCAAAAATATTTCAGGGCATAATCACGCCGTTTTGTATTTCTTTACTTCTAATAAATGTGCCCCAGGATTTTAGTTTTAGTGTACTATTAACACACTATTGACAGTATTTTGTAAAGTAAGTAAAAATAGAGGCATATGTGGGCAGCACTGTTGGCCCTTCTAATCTACTGAAAATACCTAAAAAGCTTTCCAATAAAACTTATACACAACACCCCTCTCACCTTCTTATTAAATGCTGTTGTTGAGAGTTAAATATGTGCATGTTTTATTTGTTTTCTTCTTCTGAAGTGGCAAAAAAAAAAAAAAAAAGGCTGTGCAAGCATACTGCTTCAATCTCTAATGTCACCAACCCACCCCCACCCTGCGCTGCTCTGCACAGCTGAACAACACTGCACGTGGAGACAAACTGGGAAGTTTAGAAAAATAACTCATTAAATTTAAATCGGGAAATTGGAGGGGAGGGGGGAGGGGGTAGAGGCAACGGACATGAATGTTTTAGCATTCTCAGCTGGCCCAGAGTGACGTCTGGCAGCTATTACACAACACTGTCCCACTGAAAATACACCAACTGCATCGAGAACTTTGTTATGTACACACGCAGACACAACCAACATGTAGACAAAGGAAAAATAAAGCCACTCACTGGTATTTATGTAATATACTGTATATATTATACTCTGTGTCCTCCAGCACCTGAGCAAAAATGTTGTCAGACTTTTGTGATTTAACACAAGCCCTAGGATGTCTTTTGTGATTTACCTCTTAAACTTTTACTTTAAAAAACATGCTAATTTGAAGCCGGGGTAGACTCTCTGTTTTTACCATGAACTGACAGTCCATAATTATCTTTCAGTTTATTGCAATTCAAAAAGCAAGAGCAAAACTCCTGCACCTTTGCTGTTTTCCAGCTTTAGAAAACATATATTTAGAAAATATAGCCAATGGGCCAATCACAGGTCTTTCAAGACCAGACCGGTTGAGCAGTACCTTAAAACCACTGGCAGGCTAAGTGAATAACATTATACATCAGTTCATTACAACAAAACATTCTGCTGGAAAATCCTTGCCCCTGGTATTTATGTATTATGCATTTATACATGTGTTATTGTGACACATACCAACCAAATAAGCATTGAGGCAGTCTAAAGTTGTCATGATACTAGAATTTCAAACTCGACAATTGTACACAGAAAAATATTCGATACCCTTTTCAATACCACAGGCAAGATTTTCTGCATCCTGCAACTAAATAAGTAATGTCAAAGTAGTGATATCGTGAAAAAGTTAATTTTTTTTTAACTAATTCTCCCAAATTTAAGTTAGACTTAACATAATAAGTATTTTAGATCAAATTTAAAGGTTTTATTAGTTTTACGGATTATTTAGATAATTTCATAACAGATTGTTAAGGTTAAAGAAATTTATCTTCACGAACAAAAACTGTGAAAGACTTAACCGGTCTTTGATTGGATTTTAAAACTGACCTCACAGCTGGCTACAACAAAACAAGAAACAGATTTTAATAAACATTTGTTAAAAAAAAAGAAAAAAAGCTCAAGTTTCTCATCTGGTCCACATCTGCTTGCAGCAGATGTTGAATACAGTTCACACTGCTCCTCAGTCTGCAGCTCTTCACATACTCAGCTCTGCTCTTCAAGACTGAAACCCGTCCAATTTTGCTGCACTGCTCCAGATTTCACTCTCTATTTGCTCCAATTAGTTCTCCACACTCTGGACTCTCTGCTCAGTTCAACTATGCTTCCCCAACTGCTCTGAAAAGCCAGCAAAATGCCCAGTTCTCCATATGTCTGTAATCCAGTCTGTCACAGCTCAATATTCCATCCGCGGCCCATTCAGCCTGCAATAATTATTCATCTTTTGTCTAACTACAGTCGACTATCATCTGTTAATGATAACATATTACTAATGTGGCTATGGGGCAATTACTAATAGTTAAACAGCTATCATTACCATGTGTGCTGGTTAGATAACTGTATAATATTTCAATGTTGTTGAAACTAGAGCTTTACTGACCTCTGAAATTCCTTCTAAAGTGTTCTTCGGTATTATGGACAATAACTACTTCAGCTGTTAGTGAGGGGAGGAGCTGTGGGCCTGACTATGATGGTGCTGCATGCAGTTGTGTGTCAGCTGGAAGATGCAAAGACACCACTGCTTGCATTGATACTCTTGCAAACGAGTATCTTAATTTAATATTAATTTTGAGCACAGGTTTTTTTTTTGTGACAACCCCCCTTATGGTAACGTCACTCGTCCTCACCCGATTCCTCACTCAGCAGGACAATGCAGCCACTACAATGCAAAAACTGATGAGTACAACTTCCAACATCCTAAGGTGACTGAGCAGCTGCGGGATGCACCGGAGCAAACACCACACCACACAGCTACCCATACGGCCCAAGGGATCACATCGCCAAAGTCATCCAATGAGAAGGCACAAGACATTCCCAGACATCCCAGGTCAATAGCCCAACAGGGCAGAGACGTTATGAAAGAACACGTTCACCTGGGATATAAGGATTTGAATCTTGTTTACAGCCAAGCATAGACAAATTTTCAACAGGTAGGGTCAAAAACCAAAGAGGAGAAATCTGTTGAGAGGAGTATAGTAACATTGCAGTCTCATTACTTTTGAGCCGTTAAAAGTTTGTTTGTGAATTAAAACGTTGCTTAGTACATAGAGGTTTTCGACAAACTGGAAAGAAAAGGCAAATTAAAAATGTTTAGCATTTCACTATTTCTGAGTTACTGACCACATTAACCTCGGCTGTACCTCTAACATGTGTTGTGCATGTCATTTAACATTATTGAGTGGGACAGATTATTCATTTTTTTGGCGAGGCATAAATGTCTGAAAGTTTTCCCAATGTTGAAGTCAGTATATTTTCCTCCTTCCATCTCTCCCTCTGCAGTCCCTGAGCCAGCGCGCGATTACCGAAGCCTTGCCCTGGAATAAGACACTCTCCCGTGAAGCTTAGCTTGTAACAGACCTAACGGTTGTGTCTCTCTGCTTCATGAGAAAAGGGGTCTGCATCATATTTGCAGGCAAACGCTGCCCCTCTCTGCACACGTCAAAGAACCCATGAAACAGAGAAGTCTGATTTCTTGCAGGCAACAGGTCAGTGCAAGGCCCCTCACAAAGTGCTTCCAATCTACTGAGCCTATTTGGGTGGACGTGTCTGCAAACGAGATACTCCATCTAGCTCGTTATACCGAGGGTGTGGACTGTTTGAGGAAATGGACACATCTGGCATCAGGAGTAGGAACAGATTTCAAAGTTTACATCTTACTAAAGACATGCTAGACATTAACTTGGCTGGCTGGCACCAACATGAAATGTGGGATTTGATTTTGTGGAAAATCCACCATAAATTCCAGATGACAGGGGTGGAAAACACCATTTGTTTTCATAGCTGCCCCAACCAATTGCTTAAACTGATTAAAACAGATGTGTTAAGGTCTTTTCTTCAGCATCTTTTACTTGGCTTCACATTAAGAAGCCATCCGTAATTACCGCCTAGATTTATTTATTTTTTTACAGGTAGAAATGATACAGTTAAATTAATGTCGCGACTGTCAGAAGTGTCTCACTAACGTTTTCCTATACCCTCAAATATCTACTTCATGCAGACCCCCAATTTCATGCGAGATAATCAGTCAACTCGTTACATCAGTCCTGATGCACATCACTGATATTAATTACAGGTTTTGATATCAAGTATTTTCACCTCCTTTCATCCAAGGTGACATGGAAGCACTCAAAGCGTTCTCATTTCTGTCTCTCTCATTGAGTCGATGCCAAAGTCCCAACATTAACTTGGATTTCTCCGACTCAGCAGGTGTAAGGGAACAAGTCCCAGCTATAATCAGCCACAGCCATCCAGTGTTTGATGCCGCCTGCTAGGAAACTGACTAAACAAACTGTATTAATAGCTTGCACTGCAGCCATGACTGTGGAATCTGGGGCTTAAATTGCCAGAGGGTAGGGAGACCCCACAAAGAGAAAAATAACTAAAGGGGGCTGGAGGGGAGAGGGATAAAAAAAAGAAACCGTGAAAGAAAAAAAATGCAAATCAAATATGTGCTTGGATAATTATGGGATCAGAGGTGAGGTGCGTGAGAATTTGAGACAGGACATCCAGGTTTATGGCTGGGTGTGTGCAAGAACCAAAGTGTTTTGTTTATGTAAGCAAAGTGAGCACAAGATTTAGTAAATGGAACAAATGAAATCCTATTCCTACTTCTGCATAACCAACAAGGCCTGAAAGCTAAATCAGTGTCGATGCAGGACAATACAGGATGGACTCAAGGGAGCTTCCTAAAATTAAATCAGAGACATTTTGTAGATTTGATTGTGGTCTGCAACTTTAATAAGTAAATATAGATTTATAACTATAAATTCAAAAAGAAGAAGACCACATTGAAATGCAGCCAGTAGCTTTTATCCATGCTCTACAACACTTTCAAGCCAATCATTACTTAACTAATCTAATCAACAGAAATGCCTAAAAGCATGCAATATACACTTTTTTAAAAAAGTTTAATTTTCAACCTGCAAAGAACATTTGTGTTGGGTCCAACTTCCAAACATCTTGCATTACTCTTCAGTAATTGCATGTATTTGGTTGGACAAGACATAGAACAGAGAAAACTGCACTAACACTTCTCTTAGTGAAGGAATGATGCACAACTCTGCCAAAAACATGACCTACATTTCTCAGGAAGGTGTTGACATGGATGGAGACATGGATCGTGGGGCGTTGAGCAGTTCAAATTGCAATACTGTGAGATATCATTAGTACTTTTTTTTTTTTTAGGTTTTCTTGCAAACCCAAATTCTCGCAATATATCCTACCGCCAAAAAATCTACACGAGAGCGCTTTTTTCCACATATTCGGCCATATAAACGAAGATAATTTCAAGTTGAATTCCCAAAGTTCCACAAACTTTAGTTCCTTTGTGAAGACACCGCTGACTGTGTCGAAAAGGTTTGTCTTTTTTAGCCTCCATTACCTCTGGCTACGTACGGGTACATAAGCCCAGCCTTTTCCCGTAACAATGCCGCCTATTTTGTTCAGCAATTGGCCACGAGAGCGTCAGTTGGCGACTTCTAAGGCACTCATAGGTTTGAGCCCTCTCAATAACATCAGACAGCTGAATCTGATTGGCTAAAATCTCGAAATCAACTTTTTTTTCCTATCAACGCAAAACTAATGGCTAGCTAATGTAGCTAGCGTTAACAACAGGCCGAGCGCACACTTAAAAAGTGAGTGATAGCAGCACTTGCTACCACTTTCTGCCATGACAATAGACATATATTAAAATCAATTTAATAACATCCGACGTGAATTGCTATATTTCAAAGTGCACTTCGGGTATTTAGAGTAACAAAAGTCGAAAAGGCTAGCACTTAGTTGGTTGGCGGAGTGACACTTGAGTGCAAAGCGAGACACAGTGGGTCCGAATGAAACGTTGTAGCTCCCACAACAGTTTTGACAACTACATAGACCTGTCGTTTTAACGTCAGCAAACACTGAAAAGTGTCGTGTCGAGCGCGACATTGTAATCATTTACTATACTCGAATAATCTATAGTGAATTTAAAGGTTAATAAAGTGTTTACAAACTCACCCTCGCGCCCCTCTCTCTGACTCCCCTCTCCTCTCTCTTGGAATTTGACACTCCCCTCGACGCGGACTTATCGCGAGATTTCGTACAAGCTATCTCTGCTTGGCCACATGTAAAGAAATGCACCAGAAAGCTCCTACATTTATTTCATTTTTTTATTTAATCATAATGAAAGTTCTGTGTATATAAATTCAACCGAAAATTTCTACAGTTTAATGATGAAACGAAACTTAATTTTTGAACATTTTTCTGACTCATCAGAAATTGTAACCCTTACTCTTACATTTTTTTCTTGCTGCTATTTCTGTGTCTGTATTCCCCCCCAGCCTTTGTATGATCTTTAAGCATAGGATGAATAGATGGGAAAACAGTTTTTATGTTTACTGTGTCATTTATTAAAGCTTAAACAGAGAAACACTGACTTCAAGTCCACCTATACAGTGGGTGCAATTGCAGCAATTAAGATATTAGTTGTTACTGACTCGTGAAAAGTGGTAAATTTGGCTTTGCAGGGTAAGAATTCCCCTCACAACTGTATGAATTTGATGGGTTTTTGAACAATAAACTTTTGCGAATATAACAGTAAGTACTGTACATGGTATGTAGAAGCTTTTTGGAAGCTTGAACTGCCACTTACATTTTTAAGATATGTCTCATTTGTCTGATATCATCAACATGTCATTAATTTAAAAAGTTACTGACTGTGCATCTGTGTGATTCAAAAAACATGATAAAACATTAAAATGATGATACTTGTGGTGCATATGGTTATTAGTTTCATGATATCTTCTTTTTTTCAAGTCACTGATTGAAGTTATATTAGATGGTATGTCACAGCTGTCAACAGTGGGGTCTTTCCCCTCTTGATTTGGTTTCCTTCCTGATACTCTCAACTTATCCCTTTGTAAAGGTACAAGCCCCAAGTAGCTGGTTAAAAAAAATCACAAATGAATATGCCTGAACTTGTGATCATGTAAATGTAGCTCTTCTTATACATTTGAAAAATGCATTCAAAAATGTATTCAGATAAACTGGCTGATGTAATCTACAGCCAGTGTTGCTTAACAATACATGTTTCCTCCGATATAGAAGTGTCACATTTACTTCAAAGGCAGTCTTACAAGCTGGTGACTTAGAGACAGGGCTAGAGGGACCCCCAATGGATAATATGAGAATTGAAGGTGCTAATGGTAGCTTTCAAATTCTTTCCAAGACACTGAAGTAACGGTATAATTGGTCATTTCTTTGACTTAAATATGTTTGTCAAGAGCTTTCCCCAGAAAAAAAGCATTCAGCATTTTAAAATGTAAAATTAAATACAAACCTTATGTTTAACTGTTGTAAATAGCACTTCTATCATAACTCCATCGATACTCTGGGTATTTTTTGCACTAGAATTAGAAATTACTTCACAAATACTAAGTATAAATATATTATCCGTTTCCTCTGAACTGCTCGCTGTAGCCGCTGTGATCCACTCCAATATGTGTACTAAGACTCTTATTTTTTATTATTCATGCCTTTGAGAGAATATGTTAGATGCAGCAGATCATGAATATTACTTCTGAATTTAGGTTATACACCCACTGGTCACTTTATTAGGTACACTTTTCAACTGTACATTAACACAAATATCAGCCAATTACATGGCAACAACTCAATGCATTTTGGCAATTAGAGATGAAGACGACCTGATGAAGTCCAAAATGCACATGAGAATGGGAAAGGAGAATAGTTGGACTGCTTAGACCTGATAGGAAGGGAACAGTAACTCAAATAACCACTCCTTAAAACCAAGGTATGCAAAAGAGCATCTCTGAACATGGAACCACAAAGCATAAGGGCTACAGCAGCAGTAGACCACACCGTATACTACTCCTGACAGCTGAGAACAGGAAAGTGAAGCTTGCCTAAAACAAAGCACAAAGGATTCGAAAAACGCTGTCTGGTCTGATGAGCGTAGGGTCAGAATAAAAAAACAACATGAAAGCATGGATCTGTCCTGCCGTGTAACTGTTCAGTCTGCCGGTGGTGTAATGGTGAAGGGATATTTCCTTGGCACACTTTGGACCACTTAGTAACAACTAAGCATCATTTAAATGCCACAGTCTGAGTGTTATTGCTGAACATGTCTGTCCCTTTATAACCACAGTGTAGCTATCTTCTGGTGGCTGCTTGCAGCTGAATAATGCACCATGTTACAAAGCTCAAATCATCTCAAACTGGTTTCTTGTACAATGACAATGAGTTCACTAGAGCACACTTGGGATGCGGTGGATCGGGTGCTTCACATGATGGATCTGTGGCCCCCAAATCTGCACAACTATGTGATGTCGTCATGTCAATATGGCCCAAAATTTCTTAAAAATGTTTCCAGCAGTCGAACCTATGTTATGAAGAATTAAAGAAGCTCTGAAAGTAAAAAAGGGGTCCAACCCAGTACTAGCAAGATGCATCTAAAGAAAGTAACACAGGAGTGTATATTTTGACAAAGCTACATATGTTGTTATGTTATGTTCAGTTCATGGTAGCCTGTAGCCATGCACTGAGCTTTAATAATTGCACTCGGTATATGGTCTCTTTAATGAAAGATATTTGACATGCCAGAAGCAGGAACAAAGTTTAAAAAAAACAAAACAATCATGGCTTGTGTTTTAAAACGCTGTCACTGTGAATGTTTGGTCATCAGTGACAATGCTTACTGTAACAGTTTGTTATTAGATATAACCTGTGTTGTATATGCATAATGTAAAACTATCACAGCGCTGTCAATAACAGGTATAGACATTAAGTATTCTCTATTAGATGTAATTAATTGTGATTTGATATATATGAGCTATCAATGTGTGATTTTTGTGAAGAGCAGAGAGAAAAGAGTGAGCTGGAATATAAAGGCATTTACTTGCAGTATGTTTACAAAGAAGAAAAAAAGCACCTTTGCTGGTGTACACAAGACATGATCTAGAGGTTAACTTTTACACATCTGTAGAAAGGCAAACATATTCAAGCACAGAAATTGTCAGATTGTAGACAAGTGCTTTAACAAATTGCAAGTTAGTGAATCCTTCAAAGACAAAAACTTAGTCATCATGCCATATCATGGTCCTAATACGTAACAATTTAAAATAAAGTCACTTTCAAATATCCTGCAAAATGTTGGACCAGCGAGCACCCTTGATACACAAACTTTTGCAAGTTAAGACTGAAAACATCCACTGATAATAAAAACAAAACAAAACAAAACAAAAAACTTTATTCCTTATTGGCAACTGGAACTGCAACTTTTTATTTCATTTTATTTTATTAAAATATAGACCAAATAAATACTAAATCACAAGACTGCAGACTTGCTATCAGAGCAGAATAACTTCCAAAGACTATGGAGGCAAAGTTAGTGTGCCTGGCACATCATGTGAAACCAGTAATAGTTACCAACCTTCTGCTGCATCGACATAAATAAAACTGCTGCCATCTGGCATAATTTCTAATCTGCTCAAGTGTTTTCTTCTATCCATTCATCCATTTTTGAGCCTCACATTTTTTTGGTGGGGTGGGGCTATCCATCCCAGCAGTCACAGGACAAAAAGAACAGTGCACCCCCAACCGCCAGTCTGTTACAGAGCTAACACAGAGAAAAACGAACACTCACAGCCAATTCTCTAGTTAACCTAACATGCATGTTTTCAGAGCGTGGGAGTAACCTGGAGTAACCCAGAGTACCCAGAGAAAACCCACGCAGGCATGGGGAGAACATGAAAACTTCGCACCAGCCATCCAGTGGATTCAAAACGAGGACGTTCTTGCTGTGTTAACCCCCACACTCTTTATTTTCTTTAAATCTGATGTGTTTACTTCTATTGGTATATCAAAAATGACTGCAGCGTGAGCTCTTCAGGGTGCCTGAGAGAAAGATGACCACTCCAACTCCAACATATAAACCACCTTCACACAACACACTCTATTACAACTACAGGACAGCATGCACCAGTGGACATGAGTCCTCATTCATCAACTGTTTGTTTCACTCTAAAAAAGGTATAATGAGCATATACTCATTCTATAATTTATGACTTTCCTCATTGTCTGTGGCAAACTCTTTTAAATTATATTTACATTTTAAAAAGTAACATTCATACTTCCTGTGAATTTAGCAGGCAAGATGATAACTTTAATTTCTGACTATTCATGAACCAAAACAGCTGGATGATTGGATGCACATACATACATCGTTACTATGATGGAGCTGAATAAACCCGATGTTATACTTTCTTTCTGCAAAGAAAGTGAGAAAGATTTCCTTAAAACAGGCTTTGAGATACTCAACGCATGAGGAGAATGCACTGGTGCCAACTTGATTCTACAAATTAAAATATATTCATCTGCACTTCACTCACTGCTTATTTATATTTTTTTGTAAAGAAAAATACATTAAGTTCATTATTCCTCCTATCACATATATTGTAATAAATTGCAGAAAGGTTGGACAACTCTTTAATTCCGTGGAGACAGTTCCTTGCAGTGTGCAATGCAGTGTGATGAGCTCTTTAATAATGAGCCAGTGAGGTCTGAGGACACCAAAACAGCTTCATTTTCAGTCTCTCAACAGCAGATAGTCTTTAATAGTCTCTGGTAAAGGAAGCTCTTTGACAGCCGTGGGGAGGAACTGCACTCCGAGACTTTGCCGTACTGCACAGCGTGCCAGAGAGCGAAGCGTGGGCGCCTGAGCCACCATGTTGGTCAGCCTCGCCAGCAGCTGGGGATCTTTACTCAGCTCCCTGGGAAGGGTGCCGTCGGCCCGTCGAATCTCAAACCTCCCTGCTGCTCGACAGAGTAGCTCCAAACACTCTTCCTCTTGTTCGGTGCCCAGGCCTCGGGCCAACAGGGCCACCAGCCGGGAGATAGGGGTCTGGCCCTTCAGGTTAGTTACATGGACCTGTGCTCCATAGTCTAATAGCACTTTGACACTCTCAAGGTTGCCTTTCATTGCTGCCCAGCTAAGAGGTGTGTCATTGTTGTAGTCACGGGCATTGGGACAGGCCCCGCTCTCCAGCAGGGCCCTTACACACTCAGGATTATCTTTGAAGGCGGCCCAGTGAAGAGGAGTGTCTTTATTGCCATCCAGGGCATTTGGCTGGGCTCCATATTCCAACAGCAGCTCCACACAGCTCTCATCCTTCTCTGCTGCATAGTGCAGTGCTGTACGATTATAGCCATCCAAAGCATTTACCTGATGAGAAAATTCAGTATAATGAGCAGTCTTATGCCAACAAGACTTAATTAAATAGCACAAAGCTGCAGGGTCCCCTGAGAAGTGACTGTGTAGGCGTCTCAACGCCTGCCAGATATTTTGGCTCATGTGCTGCAGCACAGATGTAAAAGGAGGGTGAAATGGAATAACCAGATGATTCAGAAATTGTTTGCACCATTAAATTATATCAAAAACAAAAGAACGACAGTCTACTAAACAGTCCAAATGAAAACTGCTCAGTGATCATCTAAAGAAACAGGGAATGAATTTGAATGCTGTGAGCCCTGAAAATAAAACTCAATTCACAGAGGATAGTTTCCATCAAATAATTGTAACAATTAACCCTTTAAATTCTCCCATATCCCCACCACATATTGCTAGTACTACTAAAATAAACTGATACAATTTCCCTATCTTTTCAGACAGCCAGTGGTTTCAGATCATGACTCAACATGAATCCTTCAGTGTAAACAATGCTAGGTTTTTTTCTTTACCTTTTGAAAGCTTTTAACGCTTGTCCTGCTCACACTTACACTGACTGTGTTTGCATGCATACTTACCCGCCTTAAGGCAAAAACCTTTAAAGGTGCCGAATAAATCTAAAGTGAATATGAAAAACTTCAGTGTGCAAGTCAGCTGTAACATACCTCTGCCCCCTTCTCCAGCAGCAGCTCCACACAGTCAGCATCAGCAACCATACAGGCACAGTGCAGGGGTTTGAGCGTGCCATGCATCCGATTCACATCAGCACCCTTAATCAGCCAGGAAATAACAATATCAACATTACTCATGACACTACAGGGGATTGTTTACGTCAGTTTGACTGGAAGATAAGCAAGCATACCTTACGGATAAGATCCTCCACATTGTCGTGCGGGAATGAGCGAATGGCTGCAATTGTTCGGATGAGCCGCTCAGACAGGGAATATTTACTCTGAATGCTTTGCATGATGTACCACATAGTAGAGCTCATGTGTAACAGAAGACCATTGCACCCAGGCAGGGGTGACGCTATGGCACACTGAAACACAGTTTTTAAAAATTACTTGATTACAACTTCTAAGACACAGTGAATCTTAAATAAGTCAACAGAATATAAAACAGACATTTCACAGTTTATCGTGCCTAAGTATGCACGCAGACCTGTTTTATTCAGTATACCAGTGCTTCGATTTGATGAGTTATATGCTTGCTATAAATACAAAATATGTTCAATTCACATACAGAATGTGTTAGAAATTGTTTAACTAAAGACCGAAATTTCACACAGCTTTGTTAAAATCCCAAAATTAATATTTAAAATAATCTTTCCCGACTATTATCTGTTTGGGTGTGGGTTGGACACGATGTCTTGTCGTATAATCTAGATGGTGCAAGGCTCAGCTGTAATCTGGGAGATGAAACCCAACTTTATTTTGCTGTTGCTACTTAACTGAAGTAGATACGAGCAACTTGTCAGCCATATATATAAGCAGCTAACGCCGCTGCTTTAAACAAATGACTGACACACACAGCTAACCTTAGCTCACTCTGCAAAAATAAACAAAGTCTGCAACAATGCCACAAGGTTTACAATCAAGTAAAAGCTTTAACGTTGACGTAGAAACCACAAGGGTTACTTCGCGCTGACCGGTGGAGTTTATAGGCAAAAGAAAAATAATCATACCCGGCTACACTTCCCACTATCCTGCTAGCTAGGCTAGCTAGCTACGAGGTAATGTTAGCTTCGAGATGCAGGAACAAACGACACTCACAGACGGAGAAAAATCTGCGGACATAATTACCAACTACTTGTAAACTCGCCTTCCAACACAGCTTGCACGAATCAACAAGAATTAAACAATGCTGGTGAAAACCCATACCGTTTACAGTCCACGGCTTGAAGGTCTGGCAGGTTACTGTATAGACCGACCGCTGCTAGCTTTCACATAAACACGAAACGTCACCACCAGGGCCACGCCCTCTGTCTCGAACCTCGGTATTTAAACGCGGGCAGCGTGGACGCTGACTGTCCGCAGTAATTTGGTATAACCTGACATTTTCTCTGAACACCGACGTTTACGGGGCCTGGCAGAACTCCACGTCCTCGCCAAGTGTACTCACTTATCCCAATATAGGCATGCTACCACCGGCGTGCCACGGATTCTTTCAGTTTATGTCCATGTTAAGGGCTCAGCTAGCAGAAACAGCGGCAGAGGAGGTGGGGAGTTGGACTCCGATGATCAGGAGAGTACAAGCTAAGGATAAGCAGTTTTTATCATCTTCTTACTTTATCCCTAAGGCTTATCCTAATCCTGAACCTGATAGTCCCATGCCGACATCAACCCTCAGCATACGAGCCTAAAATGGGTAGCCAAACCACATATAGGCCATACGTCAGTGGCTATAGAAAATTTCACATTGCGGGGGGGGGGCAAAATGTCTAGGCAGGGTGGCACATACCTCTTCAGAGAAATATGTCAAAATCCCCTATGCGTAAATAGAATCAAGAAATTATTGACAAAAACACTTAATGATACAATAAATCATTTTTATCTCCTAAGAAAACAAAGGCTATAAGAGGCTTTTGGACAAACAAGCAATTAGTTTTTACAAGGTGGGCAGCTTAGGGGGCAAGGCTCTACAGCAGGAGGGAAGCTCCCCCCCACAAAATATGTGCTAATTTCAATTATTTATTTTGTTGTTCTTTTCCAGCAATTATGAATCATCATAAGAGTGCATGAAGCCAAATGAAATTTGTCATTCAGGTGGGAGGCAGTGAAAAAAAATTTATGGAGTGACACAGCATTTATTAACACCACCTGTGGCATTGCAGTGAAAAATCTAGACCCTGTACCAGCCGAAATGCATGAATCCATTCTCTTCCACTTATCCTTGTTGGGGAGGGGGCTGGAGCCTATCCAAGCTGTCTTAAGGCAAGAGGCAGGGTACACCCTGGACAGGTCGCTAGTTTGCCGCAGGGCTAAGAAAGAGACAGACAACCATTCACACCTATGGGCAATTTAGAGTTACCAATTAACCTATCCCCACTAACTGCATGTCTTTGGAATTTGTGAGGAAGCCGTAGTACCTGGAGAGAACCCACGCAAACACGAGAAGAACATGCAAACTCCGCACAGAAAGACCCTGGCCTGATGGTGGAATTGAGACTGACAAAATTTCTGATCCACTGGGATTTCCCCACACAGCCATCGCTACGGTTTACTGAGAATGGTCTGATAAAATGATATTCATTGAGTGGCAGGTCTGTGTCAAAATGCCTTGTTGGTGGCAGATTGGCCAGCCAGCTTCGAGCCAATAGTCACTCAAATAAGCACTTGCTACAACAGAGGTATGAGGAAGAGCCTCTCTGAACACATTGGACCTTGAGGCAGATGTGCTACAGCAGCAGAAGACCACACTGTCAGCTGAGAAGAGAAGACTGAAGCTGCAATACACACAATTTCACCAAAATTTCACAGTGGAAGACTGGAAAAATGTTGTCTGTTCTTTTTGACTTTAAATGTTTTAAAAACAATAAAATAAAAATAAACAATGTAACAAATGATCAGAGATGCAGGATATTCAGTCTGTAGTTCTATTAACATTTGTTTTCTTTTAGTGTATCAAACTATGTTTCGTATATGTGCTTAAAACAAAACAGCAGTAATAAATGTGACACTGGGAAGCCAAATCAAAATAATTTATTTTTGGTGACATTTCATACAGTTCTAAGATTGTGTCTCAAACACTTGGTTGATTCATGACTACATTTCCATTTGCCACCCCAACCCAAATTAACAGAAAATAACCCAAACATATTGAGGGGGGGGAGCAAATCCTGTAGGTATTTTTGCAAGCCTGTCAACATCAACCATATGCTTCTAAAATGATTTCACATTACTCATGAGTAAGATTCTTTTTAAAAACAAAGTTAGTGCATTTCTTTAATTATACTAAATCACTAGCTGCTCATACTTATTATGAAAAAGAAAAAAAAAAAAAAAACAGCTCCAGTGATTGGATACTCGTTTACTGCATTACTAATCCCAAAGTCAACGCAACAAGTATTTTCTCTCAGCTGACATCTTGATCGGTACAGAAATGTCATATGTGATTTTTTTATTTTTGCCAATGCGATTTCACACAACTTTGGGGAAACCAGCCTACCAAGATTGGGAGAAAAGCGCTGCGCATTAGAATTAAAATAAATAAATTTAAGAAAGCAATACATACAGTGAGTCAAACTTCAAATTCTAAGTTAATCTGTTTGTTTTCCAAAACTTAGAAGAAAAAAAAAAAAGGGGAAAAAGAACAAAACAGCAAACTCACCCTAAAAGCACAAAACAATCTGGTGGATTGACTGGTCAAAAGCCTCCCTCCGTAAATTCAGTACTAGAACAATTACATTCTCCCACACACGTTTCTAGTGAAGGGTTTATTACAATATAGCATAGGTTACTACACCTCTACAGCTTTTTCAAAATCCAGTTTCACTGGGCCAAAGAGTTCCCCCAAAGATTACATTAGCAGACCTCATCAAAAAAATCTAAACTTTATCCTAGCACACTATAATCGCAGCCAGCTGGCACGTAGCACGTGAAAATATTCCAATTTCCTTTATACCCACAACTTGGCTGCCTGATAGTAAATAGCTATCATCATTAGCTAACAGCACTCAGTCTATTTTTTTTGACGTTATGCCATTGTTAAGAACAAATTCACAGATATAAGCTTAACCTGGATATCCCGTGATGATGACGATGATGTAGAAAAGCCAAACCTTGCCTAAAACCACTGGGCGCACCAAGCAGTCAAATCTTAGCATAAACCTATTTGTTTTTCCTCATGAAAACACACAAACCCCCCCAAAAAACAAAACCAACAACAAAACATGTAAACAGAGAACCTGACTGATAATCAACATGACGATATTCTGAATTCATCGGGAACAGACTCAAAACACGTAAAACTCAACGTGAAAAACTTTGGACCAGGCTAGCAGGTTCACCGTGGCTAACAGCCCAGTGAGGCCCAGTGAGCCAGCCCCCCCCCCCCCTTTACAGAGCATCCGGGCTTCGAATAAAAATCACACATCTGACTGCGGCGCATGTCAACAGCTTCTGATAATCTGACGGAGAGCGTTTAAGCCAATCATGAACCAGGATCAAAATACCACCATAGAACACAATTCATTCATATACATTAGAAGACCACATTGTCCCGTTTCAGGACGATTCAGAATCTCTGCTGTAAAAATCAAAACGTTCTCAATATCATTACATCAGTGCGACAGCACCCTGCAGCACTTCAGTCATTTAGCTTAACAATCGATGCATTCACAGACATCAGTCAACCCTTCAGTCATACTTGCAAACCTAAGCACACAAGAGAAAAAAAAAACAAGAACTGATGTCTCATTGCGTGTTAGTGATATCTTTGTATATGTACATGACATATATGCATGTTCTTTTTTTCTTAGTGCATATTGTTCTTGCAGACCAACATCTATTCTTTAATTTAAAAAAAAAAAAAAAAAAAAAAAAAAAAAAAAAAAAAGGTAGAGGGCCATTTACGAGACCCAGCATCCCACCTTTCCCTAGCAGAGCATGATCGAATCAACAACCTTCAGGTAAGTCACACTTAAATTCTTTTAAGCGTATTTCTGAAGGCCAAAACGACGTTTTTGTTTCTTTTCCAATCACTCGTCAAAGTTCTTCAGGTGTCATTTTGCCCATAAGTCCTGGATGTCAGTCTCATTGCCACTTTAAAAGCCTCTCTTTGGACATGTTCCAGGGGGGTGGGGAAGGTGGCTACCATAATTGTTGTTGCTTTTATGTTATTTATTTTTATATAATTATATATATCCATGTATATATTCATACATCTTTTTCTATTGATATCAAGTTTTTATTTTGGCGATACTGGTGGGATGTTCTGCTCTTTTCCAGTGTGCCTGTATCCTCCCTGTGGGGAGCTGCGTCGGGCTGGTGGAGGACGCCTATGGTCCCGAAACTTGAGGCCCCCGGTGCCCCTGGGGCCATTGCTGCGGTGGTAGCCTTGAGAGTCACGTTCACGTGGTGGCCGGCTCTCCTTGCATTCCCATCCCCCCTCCCTGTCGTGGCTTCTCTCGTGCTTGTCTCCAGGACTGCTGCTGGAGCCCGGCTCCTCGGCCTTGTTCACGCGCAATTCACGTAGCGGCTGGCCTGACGCGGTGCTAGGGGTGGCTGGGGCAGGGGACGCAGGGGGAGGGTCCTTGGGTGGCCTTTGACACACTTCGGCGTAGCTGAGTTTACGGGGCTCCTAAACAAAAACAGAAAGAATACAACATTTTTAAGATGGGAAAAACATACAGTCATTTACTGAGTTTTTCCAGTCAAACCCTCAGATCTCATAATCTTGACGCTCATTGGGGTAGGAGTGAAAATTCTGGACTTTTGGTGAGACAGAAGCGTGAGGGGTGGGGTTGGGGTGAAATGAGAGAGAGAAGAAAAAAGAAAGAGTGACAGAGATGAGGGATAGAGCCAAAGCCAGTCAATTCACTACCTCACTTTCCCTCTATGCGCAAAAGATCTCATCATCAGGAAGACAACTGCGCTCATGTGGCGGCAGCAACAACAGGAAAGTCAGATTCTCACCTGTGCAGGGGTGGGAAGAGCGGCTGTCGCAGGGGCAGCTGTGCTGGGTGTGGCTGGTGTGGAAGCAGCAGAGGTCTGAGGCCTGGAGCTAGGCACAGGCTGTGTGGAGGCGGGGTTGCCGGGAGTTTTGACAGGTGTGCGTGGAGTTGCTTTTTGAGTCGTAGGTTCCACCCGTTCGACTCTCTTCTCCTGACGAACGGTACTATCAGGACAAAAGGTTCAGTTAGCAAAGCTAACATTTTAAGTTTTATTGTAAGAACAAAATATGCTCAAATTAAGAGCAGAGACAATCATACCCAGAGGCTGAAGGTCCAAGTGGTTGAGTAGCAGATTTTGCTGCTGCCGGGGCAGGACTTATGACAGCCACAGCTTCCTCTGCGACTTGACCTGAACCTGGACTCACAGTGGCTTCTTTATTGGCTTGTTCTGCCTATAAAAAGCAAAGTGCATGAATGTTACACTTGTGCAGTTCTCATCTCAACAATGCTTTCTGTGCATCATTGTTCAAGAGATTTACAAACTCATTTTCTTACCTTGTCCCTGTACAAACCACGTACTACATCCGACATCCGGTTTTCTAACACTGGCTCCCCCTGTGTGCTGACCACACAGCCTGGAAGAGGAGGGAAGTTGGTAGCAGCCAGGTCAAACTTGGGTGGTGAAACCTTGACCTCTGTTAAGGGTACAGGCCTCTGAGAAAAGGAATTAAAAACCAGAGTCAACGGGCAGAAATATCATTACATGGTTCATGGTTTTAAACACAACATACAAGTTTTATGGCCATAGGCAATTGCTGTTTACCGTAATCCGTTCTTCTTCTCGCCTCCTCCGTGTTCCTCTGTAGGTCGTACGTCTGAAATACAAATAAATAAGGTGTGAATAAGGAGTCAAGTCAGTCAAAAGCCATATGCATGCTAAATCCATTAAGCATGCGTCAGTCAATAAGCAAATTTCAATGACATCATTTGATCTTTACATATAAATCAGAAAGAAAATGTTTGAAGCAACAGACTCTAACAACAACAAAAAAGAACATGTGCAACTAGCTCAAGCACAGGTGCTGCTGTTGACACTGGGGACACAGTGAGGCATGCTCCTGGCAGGGAAGCAAGATCTCATGTTAGTGGAGCAGTACATGAGACTTGCCAAAAAAGCAAAAGAAGTTGAGAAATCTGGCAGCTTAGTCTTCAAGTTGATGATTAATGCTGTAAGTGGAATTTTGAACTCCCAAGTTGACTGTTTTGTTTGTATCATTTACAAAAAAAAAATACAAATCTGAGTAGTACCTACCCACTGAAATAATACGTCTAGGTCTAAAAACCCTTTTACTCATTTAAACTGCATTTAGTTTAAAATATGGCTTTTGGTTAAAGTCAACTGTAACCTGCTTAAATCGATGGAAATATCATAACTTATCAAATCTAACCCACGAGCAGCAGCTCTAACATTCGACCAGGTTTGAAACAGATGAGGCTTACCTTCCACGTCCAGCTACGCCACTGTCATCGCTGGCGTCCAATGAGGAAGAGGGGGGTAGATGCGAGAATGCCATGGTCAAGTCAGTGGTTGTCTGGACTGTGTTAGTAGTGGAGACGGCGGCAGTAGCGTTGGGAGCAGGAGGCTGCGGGCTTCGCAGTCCGGTCAGGCTTTCCAGTGGGACCGGTGTTATGGATGCTGAGGTCACGTCGTTTGGCCTCACCTGGGGCTTCACGTGATTTCTGTTGTCGTGAGGGGAAAGTGAAGATCAAGGTTACTATGCATTTAAAATGCTCTGCATACAAATTGGCAACCAGTGCTTCCTACTGAACTTAATAACTTTCGGTTAAGGTGCTTGGTGCTTTTACACTCAAGTCCACGTAGTCATGTATTTTTGCAGTCATAATATACACAAGACATTATGCTTATGTGTTCCAAGGAAACAGATCTGTATAATATACATCCAGAGCCTTTGAAAGCAGTTCAGCAGCTGTTACAAGTACATTAATCCAATTTGATGGCTATAAGATGTTAAACCACTGTAGGGCTGTTCGATATAACGATATATATCGGATGACGATATAAAAACGTCTATCGTTTCATATTACGCTATTGTTTGTTTCGTGGTGTCGCAACATGAACTGTTTACAGCAATAGTTTTTCATCGTTTTGATGGTCACTGTAGAATTTCTCTCTCTCTTATATTTAACATACTTGTCCGTCTGTAGTGTGGGTAACTGCTTTATGCGTTTCGTTAGCAACAACGACGGTAAAACCATCACGTGGCTCCGCCATCCGCTTGTTTATTTTCCACATAAACCTTTCACAATAAAGCTTAAGATCCTGTTGAGATTTTTTAAAATAAACTGAATCACATGAAATAGTATGCAGAGTGTTTACGGATGAGAAGCTAAAAAGAGCCATCAGGTGCTTAAAAAACAACCTTAGGACAAGCTTTTCCCCGCAACACGCCGTATAATAAATACTCACAAAAACTGTGAAAATTGCGTCTGTTTCAATTTATGTAATACTCGATTCAGGTACACGACGCCCAGGTGAAAACACTTTGTGCAAGTCGAGTTGCCCGAGATTCACAGAAGTTACAGAAAATGTAAAACTTTTGTGATAAATGTCTTATATCGGGATATGAGATTTTAGTCATATCGCACAGCCCTAAACCACTGTATGAACTTCAGAGTAAATCTTGTGCTAAAACATTGAAAATCATGCACTGCAATCTTCTCATTTGAAGTCTTCAAAGGAAATAAACAATTTTCTAGTGAAAAGAAGCTAAAACGGTTCAGTCAGTTCAAAGGAAACACTGGTGGCAACCACACTAAACTTGACAGTTTGCAAGGGAAATGGGACAACATGCTGTGTCTTCAGAGTAAACGTAGACATGCAGGTGGTTTTGGACTACAACTGAGGTCATGATTGGTTGAAGCAGCTAAAACTCGGATGTCAGAATTACTGTGTTTGGCTATCTGCAACCAATCATTAACTCACTGAGCAGAGCTGACAACACCCCTGCAAGACCTGCCAGGATTTGTGCCACAAATAAACCTTTTAGATGTTGTATGATTAGCATGATTTCACATAGACTTATCTTCCCATCAGACCCTCAGATCTCATAATCTGAACGCTCATTGGGTTGGGACTGAAATTCCTGACTTTGAAAGTCCACAGGGAGAACAGAGAGAGAGAGAAAGAAAGAGCAAAGAGAAAAGATGAAGAAAACGAGAGAACCAAAGTCAGTTCTTCCATCCCTCATTCCCTCTATGCGCATCATGATCTCATCACTGGGTCTGACTTATGTTTTTGTGAAGCTTCTTTTGAACAAACGTGATGAACACGCTTGAAAAAGTTGTCATCTCTTTGCACAAAAATGCAGTGTATGAATTGATGCTTGACAGCAGAGATGACCTACACTCAACTCCTGTCAGCATTTCTTTGTTACAGCATATGATGACAGTCACGAATGAAAGCAGCACAAAAAAAAAAGAAAGACTACA
Source organism: Pelmatolapia mariae (assembly GCF_036321145.2). Lineage (NCBI taxonomy): Eukaryota > Metazoa > Chordata > Actinopteri > Cichliformes > Cichlidae > Pelmatolapia > Pelmatolapia mariae. Next base: position 27,422,440 of record NC_086244.1, read on the forward strand.
CATAATGGATAGTTAGTTGTGATGGAGAGAAGCTGTTACATGTAATAATGTAAATGCAAAGAAGGGCAAGATGGCCTTAACTGGAAAAATAAATAAAGCCAGTTGCTCAAAATCAGATTGCAGCCAGCATTTATCAAAGGAAAGACAAATTCAGGACGCTCATAAAAAGGCACCAAACATCTATCACAACTATGAGGACGATTATGGCCATAAAAATCTGCCTGGCAGAAGGCATGGGGCCTGTTATGTATTTAATCATTTGGCTACTGCAGTATGGTAAGAAATGAGGGAAGCAATGAAGCTCATTATATAGTATAACAGTGGTACCTGAAGGCATTTATTACATTCTTTCTTGAATAGAGGGGTACACTGTGGGGAAGTAAAAGAAGACAGGGAGTGATGAGCAGTTCCCTCTTTAACTTTAGACAAACTGTATTACAGAGATGATCCGATGTTCACTGTTTAACTTCATGCAAACAAGAACACAAGTGATAAAACATTCTAATATGTTTGAGAAAAGAGACCCCCCCAAAAAAAAAACAAAACAAAAAAAAAACAAACAGCTCACAACAGTAATCCTTACCGGCTTCTGTTGAATGGGCGAGTGATATTAAGAGAACTGGAGCTGGTCTTGTAGTGTCCAGCAGAGCCAAATCCATTCACAAAGCTACTGTTGGGAAACGGAGCCTGCTCAAGAGGTGGAAGGGGGGGATAAATAAAGAAAAAAGTCAGTATTTGCTAATCCTGCTTAAAGCAACACTTTTTTGCAGATATCTGTTGTTTAGCTTTCCCCGAGGAGATGAAAATAAGTAAGTTCATTGTAGAGCGGCTTTAGAAAAAAAAACAAACAAACAAAAACATCCCAGCCAAGTCTTATGCAACATTGTGTATTTATGTCATTGACATTTCAGAAAGCAAAGCATCTGAATTTAAGCATCACAATAAATAAGGAAGCAATAACTAACAAGGGATTCTGCCACAGCTGGCGCGAAACACATTTTTCACAGTTGATTTCCTGCATTATATTTAGGTGCTGAATGCTGGTGGTGAACGCAGACAAAAGCCTTTGAGGTGCATGAAGTGTGGCTTTCTGTTTTCTGGGTTTTAATAATCACACAGAACAGACATTAATGCCTGACTGTATTTGGCTATATTTGTAAAGATGCAGTTATTTCAATTAGTGCAAAATAAACTTGGATTAGTCGGCAGGTGGGCAATGGTCCCTGAAGTCCTGTGACAAAAACACCTTCTATAAGAAATAAATTAACATTAATAACACATTTTTAAGATTAAACTGAATTCGCCCCTTTGACTGTGGATACTCTGACAGAGGGTTTTAGTTAGTCTCACAGCAGCAAAAGCACAGTCAATCTCACCAGAGGCGTTTCAAAGTACGGTGTGGGCGAAGGTGTCCAGGTGGGAGGTACGATGCCGTAGAGGGGGTACTGCTGCTGGGGGTAGACGTGCTGCATGTAGAGTGGAGAGCTGTACTGGGACTGGCTCTGGGACTGCTGAGCGTACAGGCTGCTGTCCATGCTACGGTAGCCGTTCTTTGCAAAAAATGTGTTGATGGCCTTTATTCTGGCCTGTTGGTATGAATCAGAGGGGAAAATGTGTCAACAGACGTCAAGATGTTTACAGAGGGGCATTTCCAAAATGTCGGGTTTTAATTTAACTCACCATAATGGGTTTTCCCTGAAATGTTTTTACTTCTTCTCTCAAGTACTTGTACGCCTAGGGGGGCAAGAAAAGAGTCAAACGACTATCAGTGATGCTGGATTTTATCTGAATACTTTAGACATGATGAAGAAGAGTTGAGCTGAGTACCTGTTGAGCATCTGTGTCCGATTGGAATGTGATGTACCAGTTGTTGTTGTGTGCAAACTCGACACTAATAACCTTTGGACAGTTGTCATTTTTGAACAATGACTCCACTTCCTGTGAATTGAATACAATGCATACTCACTTCAAGCATATAACTATGTTTTCAGTGCTTTAATGGCCTGTCAGTCAAACGTTTTTTTTTTACCTCAACAGGCGTGGTTTCGGGAACTTCTCTCAAAATGATAATGCACCGCTTGTGATTAGGACGCACTTTCTCCCCTTTCTCATCCACTTGTACCATAGGAGAGGCTGAGAGAAAGAGTGGGTTTAAGAATATTTAAGCTGAGGCAAAAGACCAATCAGTACACACCTTTTTAAACATGAGCCATCCTCAGCTTTTCACTTACATCTCAACACATCCAGAATGAGGTCCATGTCTGTAGTGAGGACTTTAATGCTCTCCATACTGGCAATAGTCCAAATAGGGACAAACTGATCGCTGTCCATCTGGGACATCAGGTACAAATCCTTTGAGAGGTTCTCTCTGAATCACAATAAATAAATAAATTCACGTAGATTAGCTTCTCCAAACAGTCAACAGAAAACTATTTTCCAAATTTTGCGCATAAAAAATTGCTTTAGGTGTTGACTTCTTACCTGGAGAAATAATACTCCAGTTCTTTCTTCAGAGACTCTCGCAAATTCTCAGAAGAGATTGGCTGTTCTTCCGTTTTTGAATCCACTGTAAAACATTAAAGAATCAATGGTTGAAAAAAAAAAATTGCAATGTTTTCTGTTAAAAAGCATTAATGACATTATTATTCCAGCACAACCTTTTTCTTTTCAAAGACATATGCTGATGTCACATGACATTATAAGCAGTGACTGAAATGACTCCAACAGTGTCAGATTCATCCGTGTCATAAGCACGACAGGAAAAGTTTGAGTTACTGGAAGAGCGGCTAGATTGATGTGACTTTTACTCTACTCCATTCAAACTCACACCCTGTATGTGTACAACAACACCTTTATCTATGACCTTGGGGGGGCATTAGATTGCACAGGTGTAACTAACACAGGGGCCAGTGGTTCCAAGTTTCCACAGTGGAGTATATGCTTAGCAACACAAGTGATTAAGACAGGGTTTTTGTCAAGGTGGTAATTAAATACAAATAACTCTACAGGTTAGGTGTGACCCAGCAGTCTCTCAGTTTAGACAGTGTTTCATCTGGCTCCCAGACAAATTTCCCTCAGGGGACAAAGAGTTTTGTGAACACATCTGCGTGAAAGTCTTGTATTTTAAGCTGTTGAGACATTTTATGGTATCAGATCACTCAATCTGCCACCTCAGTGCATTCAGATTGTTCATAATTTCCTGTTTTCAGACGTATTAAAAAAAAAAAACACTAATTCTTAGCTGCAGCCTGTGTGTGTGAAGATGACTTCTTGTGTCGTGACTGACCTGAGGTCCCTGTTGTAGACTCAGCGGGGGAAAAGCCCAACTCTGGAGGGTCCATTCCATTTACTGCTATCTCAGCTGTTGCTGTGGAGCTGCTGTTATCCAGGACCGGGAATCCCACGGTATACTGCTTGCACCCAGCAGACGGAGGCTCAGAATAACCTGTGAACAAGGTAAAGAGTCTGATTCAGAAAGAGCACAGTCTATTTCAAACGTACCCGCATCTCAGATGGTTTAGCTATTTATGGTTTGTGTACATGAATAAAGTTGCGACTTATACAGATGCTATCTAAGAAAATATTTTTTTTAAAGTAGTAAGGCCCCAAAATTATTTTAAAACACCAATAACAATGTTAGGAGTGTTAACTCAAAAAAGGGGAAATAATCCCATGAGTAGACATGGGTGTCACAATGTCCAGTTTCCCAAAAAAGCTTTCAAACTTCTTTTCCAAACACGTGCTGTAAAGTGCAATAAAATCAGTTTAGCATCCTCTTTCATTTCTTACCCTCATTGAGATCCGAGGGAGACCAATGAGGGTTGCTGGTAACGGTCTCGCTGGGGGCCACGGGCATCTCCTGCCACACCTTGGCATTAGGATTCAAACCAGCACCCTTGAAGGTGACCTTCAAAACAGAAAGAGGATCAATCAAATTTGGTTCCCACAAACAGTGAAAGCAGAGTGATGTTTCTTTTTGAGCAGAGGTAAGTTGTCAGTAATCTAAATTTTACTGTTGAAACTTAAGAGTTTATATTTAATTACTGAAATGCACACAACGTTTCATCTGTTTAATGCTTTTAGTGGTTCTTCAAATGTAAGACGCATTCAAATAAGGGCTCTTTTGACTAACAAATGTGTGACCATTTACACATCTGTCACCTGAGTTTTGCTTTTTTTTGTTGCTTTTTTTTTCCTTTTTAGGAAACAGAGTTTTCAATTTTAGATCTCTGCTGCATGTCTCAAGGCATGTTTGCCCTTACTCCAGCAGAGGTTTAAGGAAGGAGGATGCAATCCAAGTTACAGTCAATATTGAACAATCCTTCACACCCTTTTTACCTTGTGCTGGACAGCCATAGGAGCATGTTCAGCAAAAGACTCATTCAACCACAATACACCACATGAAATCACCCCTACTATGGGCCAAAAAACTTTATAACTCCCCCTTATGACACCTAGACTGTTATGACTAATACACTGTCTATAATGTTTATAGTATTGTTCTAATATGGCAGTTTGAGTGCCTTAGTTTTATCCAGTTTTGTTAATATTTTATATTTCATTTGTATTTTTCCCATTTATGTTTTAAGTGTGTATCTGAATGAAAATTACTTCCCCCTGACATTAATAAAATATTTTGATTCTGACACCAGGGGACAACAAAGCCAAACTAAATTATGGTCTTCAACAACACCATAATAGACTAAGAGAGAAGTTGTAGATGGGTCATAGCCAACTACAGCTATGTCTGCTGATTTTCATTGATTAAATTTATACTGATGGCTGGAACATCCCAGTGACACATGTCCCCATAAGGCCTTGTGATCTCCTGTCAACAAAATCAGCCCTTACCCTGTTCTCCTCAAGGAGGGGTGACTATAAAAGCTGTGTGTAGTCAAAATATTTGCAAATGAACACGTTACATGTTACCTTCACCAGCATAAATTTATTTCCCATGTATGTTATCCATGGATCTGATCTGTCTCTACATACCAAACCGGCTATGGTCTGGCAGAAGAAATCCTGACCCTGCAAAGATCTGTGGCCAAGAATAGATTGCACACTGACACATTAAGATCTACAGACACCGATGTGATCTTGATGTGAGCTAACTGTGAACTGTGCCTTTAATCTTGTGTAAAGTGGATGGCAGCTTCCTGCTAAACTGTCAAATTTACTTCACATTGTCATTCACCACCTGCTAACAGATCCTGGCTCTTTTTTGCAAAAGCACTTGGCCTGACAAGAGCAGCTGCCGGTGGTAGAATGGCTCAGGGCACTTCTCCTCCCCGATCACACAACAAGAACGGGATGTATACCCATAGGAGAGGCCTCTGTGCCATTCAGACAAGCGCGGACATTTATGTGCGGTGCAACTTGACACATGGTTACAATGCACGCTTCTGTGTTACAGGCCACAGCGAGCCAAGCAATGTCAGCTGACTGCGCTGCGCAGCAAAGGCCAGGTATTTGCAACGCATGCCACTGCGCTAGCTAGGTCTGCTAGCACCGCGATTAGCTCACAGATAACGGAGTGAATGAACACTATCATTCGGCCAGTAATTGAAGCATCGTTCACCCGCTAACGGAAAACAACTGATTCGGCGCGTGCCCGCTTCAAATAATACCGCCGTCATCCTAAAGCTCTGTCAAAACTTAACTTACGGGCTAATGATTACTCAGCAAACTACTTAATGAGCTTGCTGGTTACAACGGCTAAGCTATAGTTAGCAGCTATCTGAATGAGCTGCGGTAGAGCTACTGCTATAAACCCCCCCACCGCCACCATCACCAAGTGTGTAAAAGTAAAGCCTGTACTGGCAGCAAATAGAGTAAGTAGTCGTGAAAGTCTTTGAGTCTGGTGCTGCTTTCTCACATAGTCACAAAACAGTCACGCAAAAACTCACACACACTCACAAACGCGCTCAAAGTTTCATTCTTGATCTTGTTTGAGTTAATTTTAGATGTGTAATAAATAACAAAGCTAATTACGCAGAGGGGGCGTACTGTGCTAACAGGTCTCCCTGTTAGAAAGCAGCAGTCGCTTAGCCAGTAAGCTAACACGCTAAAGAAGGCCTCACTCACCATGCCGCCTGACCCTCCCTCGCTCCCCAGCGGAGCCTCGTCCTTCCCACCGGTCTTCGGTCCGGGATCAGCCTCCTCCTGCAGCAGCGGCGGCTCTCCGCTCTGGTCTGAACTCATCAGCCGCTCCTGACTCACTTCCACCCCGTCGCGTTCTCCCGGCCCCCTCCTGCCACCACCACCGCCGCCGCCGCTTCTCCCCGAAACGCCGGCTGAGTTCAGCAGTCAGTCTGGTCCTCTCCTACTCGACTCTGGATTGGCTAACCGGCTAGCGGGTATGCTACAGACTGAAGCTAGCGAGCTAGCGTGCGTATGAATCAACGAAGCGGGCTAACGACTAGCTAGCTCAATGAATCAAGCTCACACGCCGAGAAACTAATGGTACAAGCAGTGCCAAACCATGACTCTTCTTAAACCGCGGTCCCCACTGGCGTTTCGTCAAATACTACAGCACACACCGGGTTCGTGAGGCGCATTCCTAACCGGGCGACCGGAGCGGACACTGGGGACACGCACCTTTCCTCAGCGCAGGCACACAGTCCGCCGAAGTCCCGGCTGCCACCGCGAGATCTCGGTGACCTCTACGGCGCAATTTCCTTTTCCGGATTTACACTGTAGTTTTTCTGAAGTAAGAGCACTTACATCCAGACCCAGTCGCTGTTTTTTGTTTGTTTTGTTTTTAAAAGAATAAATAAATACAAGAGGTGAAATCCATCTACTGTTATTTTTCGGGTACCAGAGAATCTGAACTTATCTTCCTGACTTTAAACCATAAGAAATACATGACATAAATACATAAATAATAAGACACACACTGGGATACATACCCTTTTTGTGATGTAGGCCATTTCACCCTTCATGTGTGTTTTCATGGTTTCTTATTACTTCTTGTAATAAATGCAGCTTAAATGCAGCACTATGTTGGGTGCTGCATAAGCTTTATATACAGGCCACCAGCCTGCTGCAATTCTCTGAAGTATAGGCTTTCAGTTTCAGTTACTGTGCTGATTACATTGTGAAAAGGCAGCTTGTTGATTACCAGCAGGAATAATGAGTGGTTTGGGACCTTTTGTGTGGCAGCAGAAGAAGAAAAAAGGGGAGCACTGTGATGTAATCAGATTTCCTGGCACCCTGCTCAAGATGTAATCAGGAACAGATGATTAAAATAAATTTCATTAACCCGAAAATGGGTTTTCAAAGCTAGGTAACATTCTATTATGCTGGTAATTATGGATCCATAATTAGATTATCAACATTGTGAATGAGAATGGCTCCAGTGTTTATGTACCATTCAAAACAAAGCACTCAGGAACTGGGGTATTTGTGTGCAGCCCCAAACATGTGCTTGACAAAAGACACAGAGACCTGCTAAGATTTTCAGATATCATTACTGAAAAACCCAGAATTTTCAGAATTTTAACCTGAGTTTGACGCACACTACACAACAAATGATACTCAAAAGACACTCAAGTATTCGCCTCACCATCACACCACCACCACCGTCATTAACTCTTGGTGCAAAGCAGAATGGATCAATGCTCTGACTCATCAGGCCAAGCAGGATTCTTACAATCTTGCATTTTATCAAATTAACCTCAGTTTCCTGTTCTTAGCTGACAGGAGTGGCACTCGGTGTGGTCTCCATCTGCTTCAAGTTTTGACATGTTGTACATTCAGAGATGCTCTTTCACATATTTGGGTTTTAACTTATAGTTATTTGAGTGACTGTTGCCTTCCTATCAGCTCAAAGTGGCCATTCTCCTCTGACCTCTGGCATCAACAAAGCAGTTTCACACAGGGAACTGCTGCTCACTTATATTTTCTCTTTTTCAGACCATTATCTGGAAACCATAGACATGTGATCAGCAATTCTTGACATACACAGCCCCACACAAACAACCACATCACATTTAAAGTTACTTCTCTGGCTGATTAGCTATTTATGTTAAAAAGCAGTTAAACGTGTACTTAAAAAAGTGGCGAGCGAGTAGGCCAGGGTTCTATAAATCACTCATTTGTTCTTTTCAAGTCTACGTATCATCACAGCGATATGGGAATTTCAGCAAAACCATAAAGTAGAAAGTGCCTCAAAAGAATAAGTCAGTAAACAATGATTTTATTAACATGTTATAAAATTTGTTACCAGCAAATTTACCAAAATTTATGAAAAACAAATGAAACAAAACAAAGGCTGCTTCAGTTGTAGTCACAGTTCTTCATTAAACATAGGTAATCTCTTTTTGTTGTGGCTTTTTCCACAAACATTTATTTTTATGACAAACCCATACAAACAGAGCTTATTCAGAGAATAATATATCTGTGTTTGAATGTGTGCAGAGGATATTTAGGAACAGCAAAACAGATCGCAATGAGTCCATCTTTAGCTGCACTCAGCTCAAGTATTGTTCAAAATCAGGATAAAGAAAAGGAGGCTGAATGTGCACCGATGGATCACGTTATTATAGCTGACTGCTTTTAACAGACATCTATGGTTTTCAATTGGGGTTCAAAATTTTCGGGGGCAAGAACCTCTTGGAGTAAAGGAAGTTTTCTAAGGATTTGTGATTGAGGCTTACTAATTCAGATGCATTAGGTGTAATTGTATCAGCGCTTCCAGTGACCTAAAATTTATATGTATAGGTGTAACGGGTACAATTTACTGTGGCTACAAGGAAAAACAAAACAAAAACACTTCTAAATGACGTCTAGGTGATCATCAGGTCACGCAGTTGCTAAATATGTAAATTTTTAATCAGTGTGTTCGCTGTATGTGTTTTGATCAGACACCATTTCCAAAATATAGTGTAAATTAAAAATTAGTCTGCTAGTTTCTCTGGACAGTTCACATTAATTGGCATTAATCACCAACAACACAGTGTTTTGGGGGGGATTATCAGTCATCTTTAATGGCTTGTTTTCTTCTGCACTGTGTATTCAGGAAAAGCTTTTCAGGATGAGGAGGGCTACAATGAGGAACCAAACAATCAGGACAGGAAAGATAGCAGCTCTTTTACTGAGGCAGACAGATGGTTAAACAAGAAAACATAAGTTTGTTTATGGAAAAGAACAAAATTCCCCTGTCCAACTGCGTGCTAACAGGGAGCAGATGGCATCTACTTCCCATGAAAACTACTCTTCTTGATCACATGCTCCATGTCAGCGTGTTCAGAGGTGTCCAGTTTGATGTCATATTTAGCCAAGATCTTCATGATGGGCCTGATTTTCAGCCACCACTGTGTCTTAGGGATGCGGTGCCTGCAACAGATGGGAGGGATCATTCACTCAGATGCTTGTTATTGTACTTATATTCTTACAACATGTGAGCTCGAAAATATATATCATACTCAAAATCTGTGTCTTCCTTCAATTCAACGAGAGGTTGGAAGGTGAGCGCCCTTTTTCTCATTCCCAGCACGCAAGCAGAGTCTGCTGTGTTAGCAAAGATACGACCTAAAAGCCCCAAAGACAAACTGATTAACTAATTCATGATTCACATTCCACATGATTTACTGAAAGGAATATTCATAACATATGATTATGTATGAAAAATTTACATTTAGAATGACAAAACATGACGTAGATCTGCTACACGATTGTTGTCAATGTTTGGTTCGGTCACTTGGAAGCTTTTACATATTAGAGCACTGAAAATAAAAACAATCATCTGGTCTTCAGCAGCTTTAAAAACAGCACCCTTTTCAGTTACTGTCAACAATTTCACAGTTTCATTGTTTATTTAACAAAAACTAAATTAAAAAGCAGAAGCATTGTGTGAAAAACTAAAGCTCACCCCGTTGTACAGTAGTTTTATGTATCACTTTATCAGTCTTGTCCACTAATGTCCACATATTTATGGAAGCTCTGGACCTTGACTAGACTATTGCACCACCTTGATTCTTTTCTTTTCCAGCTATTGTGTTGCAGATTAGCTGGTGTGACTGAGATCACTGTCCTGTTGTGTGAGCCAGTTTCAGCCAAGCTTTAGCTGTCACACAGATGGCCTCACATTTAACTGTAGAATACTTCAATAGAGAGGTGCCCTGATCCTGTGGCTGCAAAACAAGTTGAAATCACCACCGTGCTTGACCGCTGATATGAAGTGTCTCTTCTGACCAAACACAGCACTGGGTATTATGGTCAAATATCTCCCTCTTTGGTCATGTCTTTCAAAAGGACATTGTTCTAGGAGTTTTGTGGTTTGTTTAGAAGCAATTTTGCAAATCCAAGTCGTCATTTAACGTGCTAACTGAGGGCTATAGAGTCTGAAATGTAGCACTTGCATGGTTTGACCTTGGGGTGAATTTGCTGGGACATCCACTCATGGAAATACTGGGAGCTTTTCTGAATGATCTCCACTGGAGAGCAATCCTTCTCACTGTAGAATGATGGACTTATATGGTTTTATCTGACTGATGGGCAGCAGCAGTTGCTCCTCTAAGAGCTCTGCTGATGTCTTTCCTCCTTGGCGTCATGTTAACACACATTTGAATGCTGCAGACCAGAAAACTGCCAAAAGCTCTGCTTTTATAGAAGTGCTCACACTTAATGATGATCAATTAATCAAGTGCAAGATTGGCAGCAACTGGCTGCTACTTACCTTCTTTTTCACACATTTGTCAAATAAAGCCCAAGATGATGTAACAGGTCATGAGTTGCTGTTCATCGTATGTTTTATTAACCTAATTTTAAGGCCTGCTGAGAGCTAGATTATTTTTTATTAAAATTTGATATGTACAGACTTAGAACTGACAGAAGGTGTACTTTTTCTTTGCTATGACTTTACAACATGAAATTAACTCTACATATAAATATATCAAATTCAAGAAACTTTACTTCAAAACTTTAAACGACGGCATATTTCATCATATACAACACAGAGTTTGGCTTTAAGTGCACATACCATGCCTATAGCACTCCTTCAGTTTGTCAGTAAGCCACAGAACTGCCTTGGCACCCATCTTTGTGCCAAAGTTTCTGTCGAAGGGTGTAGGAGTGCCGCCCTGCAGTTGGTAGAGGACACGCAGTTAGAATAAATCACAGAAAAATGAGGAGCAAACCAATTATTGTGTGTGCGTTTGGACATTTCCCCTCATGAACACACCTGCTGCATGTGTCCAAGGACATTCTTACGGCAGTCAAAGATGCCTTTTCCCTCCTCTGAGTACAGGTTGAAGACGAAATCAGTCGTGTAGTTGGAACTGCAGCTTTCATTCCTTTTGAACAATGAACAGTAAATTATTCTGCTGTTGCCTGAAAATAAATGGACTTTTACCTGGTTTTCAGAGCATGAATTATGGGTCCTGTTCACAGCAGACATTGTAAAGGTGTAATAATGGCTTACTTGAATTCAACTATGACAGTGAGCCAATCAAACTAGAGCAGATAAATGAAATTCAGCTTTTACTAGTTTTATTATTTAAACCGTGACTTTCCTATTGTGACATGTGAAAATGCTTTCAGTTAAAATTGCCTGTTGTATAAAAGAACTTGTCTCCTGAGTTCTTATTGTTTCGAATATCCTGAGTTTTTGGTGTTTGTACTACAATAAATGGAAACACTCATTGTGAATTTGTGATTGATGCTCTGCTAAATCAGTAATTCACAATGACTAGTGAGTTACAACAACTGGATATTCAGAAGATTTACTCAGTAGCAGCTAACCAGATTACTGGTTTTATACCAAGTATTTACCTTCTTCCTGTTGCACTTCATTTCTTCCCCTGCCAGAACAAAACCTACCTGAGAACCAGACCTCTCTTCACTGTTGTCTTCATCTTCTCCACCATGTGCTCGACGTTCGCCTGTGAGCAAAAGTTCACCTCATTACTTTTCAGGCTCCATAAACTTTAAAGACAGAAAACTGAAACCAAAAGAGTCCCACACAACAAATTCATTATGTTTCTGTCCTCAGGAAGAAACTGCCCTCTTCAGACAGTCACTTCAAGCAATGAACTCTGGCTTTCTTTTGGAGCCACAAATACTCAAAACGTGATGGCCATGCCCTCTTCTTCAACGACCTTCAGCTCACCTCCAGATCTTTAATGTCGAATTTTTCCTCAAAGATGTAAGCGGCATCAGCCCCAGCAGCCAGACCTGCCATGGTGGCTAAGTAGCCACAGTATCCACCCATAGTCTCAACGATAAACACGCGGCGCTTGGTACCTGCTGCAGACTGCTTGATCCTGTCACAGGTCTGCAGAGAAACAAACCAGAAAGTAAAAGATAAACTGCTTCCTTTTTAATTTATGTTTGTGCATGTGCGTATATATTTGCTGTTCAGCCACTAACGGAGGTGATGGTGTTCAGGGCAGTGTCAGCGCCGATGCTAAAGTCAGAGCCGGGGACGTTGTTGGATACGGTGGCAGGGATAACCACAATGGGAATGCACATTTCCTCATATTTCTCCCTAGCCTGCACCAGCTCAAGGCCTCCAACATACGCCTGCAGCAAAAGAGGAGACGCAGATTAATTTTTTTTCTGTGCTTCTAGTTTCAGGAACTTCTGCTCACTTTGAATGAGCAGAAGAGGAACAAAGCCTTCTGCCACTTCTTACCTCAAAGCCGCCAATGATCACCAAAGCGTGGATGTTGAATTTGGCGATGTTCTGGCTGATCTCCTCCAACCTTTTGCCTGGAAGAGTTCTTCAGGAAGCCCCGAAAAAATACAGGATACATGTTTATTTTCTAAATAAAAAATCAAATAAATAAATAAAAATGCATATTTTTACCTCTTGGTGCCCAACATTGAACCTCCTTTTCCAGTCCAGCCACTCACAGAAGTCCAGGTAATGGGCTCGATCTGTAGTGAACAGGAAGATCTAACTGAGATTATATAATAAAAGTAAAACACTTATAACTATTGGAAGACAAAGTACAGTACTCACACAAGAAAGCAATGACTTACTTGAATTATTTGAAAGCATGTATTTGCATTTGACCCCACCCAATAAAAACAGAAGGGAAGCAGAGGTCTTTTATTTTGAAAGGCCCATTTTGTTTTTGTTTTTTTTACATGACACATAGATAGAAAAAGGACTTCAATGGGAACAGCTCCAATTTCACGGGTATAGGGGCTTTTATATTGCTCCCAATATAAATTCCGAGCTAATCAACTGAACAACAACTGAACCAACTAATGCCACACGCACACACACACACACGCACACACACACACTGAGTATTGAGTCCAGTCAACAACTTCACCACGGCAACTTCTCTCTTTCTCTGATGCTACAAGCAAGAACACCGGTTGTTAATAACAGCAGTTAACAGCAACACTGTAGGGATATTTTTTTAAATCCCTCTCCTCACATACATAATCAGGGCCCATAATTATCCTAAAAGAGCACTTTACTCTCAGACTGGGGGCTTATTTGTGATTCTTGGAGTATTTAAAAGTAAAATGGGAGGCAGAGCCTTTAGTTTTCAGGCCCTCTTCTGTTGAACCACCTCCCAGTTTGGTGGTGGTCATTAAAGTACAGATTGATCTTTTTTCTACCATGTGTTTTCACTGCTTTGTTAGCCTTTTTATGTCTTGCATGTATGTCGCCATTCATGCTTAATATCTTGCCATTGTGACCACCACGTGCGATAACATAACCGTTGTCGTCGCTGTTTGATGGATATTTTATGCTCATATTTTTTGATCTGACAGGGAACAAAACACCAGAGGCAACAAAAAGCAATTCTAATCTTCGTAGCCGATGTAGGAAGAAGATTCTTGCGCTTGTGACACTGGGCTCTGGTTTAAAAGGATAACAGATTACCAAAAAAATTATTACCTGTCCTTGAGCCAGACCGTCGAAACCTTCATGGACTGCCAGCATGGAGTGACCCTGGATGATGCCCATCCTCACCGCTGCACGCACGGCAGAGTTCATACCAGCACAGGGGGCGCCGATATTCATAATGGCCACATTGATGTTACTCTGCCAGTGACAGACGGACACAATGAGACAGCTGAAGGTCCTTTAATATGATTCAGTAACAACAGGGAGTCAGGAGGAGTCTGGTTTAGAAGGTGAAGGTCGCTCACCTTAGTATCTGGAGGATTGATGTGAGCCAGCAGCTTGTACGTATTCCAGTTGTTTTCAAAACTCCTACACATCATAAAGGAGGGTTAGTGGGTTATTAGCTAGATTAAAAATATGGCTCAGCTGTTAGGCTTTTACAGTGTTTAGTCAGAATAAAGAATATAAAATTAATATAGTCAGTATTTTAATTTTTCCTTTTTGTTATTAGGGATTACTTAATATTTAAATGGTATTGCAAGTTTTACTTTAAAAAGTTTTTCATCTAATGTTTAATTTGTTCAGCCCACAGAGCAGATGACATTGGCAGAGCCTGAAGCAGCACAATTCAGGCTCCATAGTTATGCAAAGTTAGTCGATCACTTAAATGTTTTATTGCTATTACTCTCTGTGAAACACGTACTTTCCTCTGAGCTTGATGGCGTCATCAAATCTGCCCTGAGCCATGGCAGCAGTCACTTCTTTTGTCTGTAAAGTGTAAAGTCATCATAGTGTTAGTGGATATCCCTCAGAACAGGCAAAGCAACACACTAATCATCTTTTTCCTTGCGTGAAAATACTCTGACGTACCACTTGCACGCACTCCATGAGTGGCAATCTGATGGCATGATTCCCTGACAGGGTGACCACACAGGCGGGAGTGTCTGGGGTGGCCTCCAGCAATGCCATCACTGCCTCCACTCCCATCCTGCTGCCCTAGAGGAAATCAACAGAGCCAGTTCACCAGAGTTCAACACAGCTAGGCTTTCTTTGTGTTAGCTTTCTTGACCCAGTTGGAGATAAATCATCGAGTATCACGAAGCTGGTCATCAGCTTTCCCTATTAAACTCAACTTTGCCCTTCAGGCTTCGTCCATGCTCATCTAATAAAAACGGGTGCTTCACGGATTATATGACTCTTCCTCTGTATAAAATGATCCCTATGAGCGTCACCTACTCCACTCACAGATGTTATCAGATGATGATAATGAAATGGTGACTACAAATCTATAAAGATAAAAAGATAAAATATTACAGTAAAATGTAAACACACTGTTACAAATAAGACAGGAAATTAATGCTGCAGAAAACTGTTAATGTAGTGATTTAGTGCACAGAGCAGTAAAATAATTCAAGTTTATTTTATTGCAGACTGCACTCTCTGTACAGCTTGTACATATAAAACATGTTCTCCTAGCAGAGACTCTATATTGTGCTTTATATGCTGTAAATAAAAGAAATGTATTTAAAATGTTGCATTTCCAGCGGATTTTACACTGAAACTGAACATGACCTTCTCCAGACCAGGCTACGTGTTCAAGGTAAGTTACCATGGTGATTTAGCCATTTAAAAGCTACTTTTTTTTAAGGAAACTCAGACTTTTAGCTCACTACGGTTTACTACTCCATTAATTCTTACTTCATAGTACACTCCTCAGGAGTCAGGAGCCTCAGTAGAGGCAGAAGTAGAGCTGTGTACTGTGTGGATTCTACTGTGTTTTACTGGGACACTCACCAGGATTCTGTCGAAGGCAGAGGGTGTTCCTCCTCTCTGCACGTGTCCAAGAACAGTGGTGCGGGTATCAAAGCCGAGTCTGTCAGTCACCAACTGGACACAAACAAATCCAGCTCTTTGTTCAGTATACTGTCAGCATAGCTTACAATAATACTTGCACAATAGTAAGAACCATACAGCTTACCTTTTTGATCTGGTCAGATGTAATCGGTTTGCCATCCTTGCACATCGCGCCCTCGGCCACAATGATCACATTCAGTCGAGATCCACGGGCTCTTTGCTAAAGTAAAAAAAAAAAAAAATAACAGAGATAAAAGTACAAATATGCATGCAAAGAGAGGATGTGGGCATCTTCAAATGAACAAACACTTACGTCTGACAGCCTCCTGCACAAGTGGTTCTCCCAGCCATCATCTGGCGGCATCTCGGGAATGAACACCCAGTCAGCTCCACAGGCGAGAGCTGTCACCAGGGCCAGGTAACTGCACGCATGTGTGCAAACACAAACGGTTAACCAGCCTCATTCATAGACTCAGCCACAGGAACATGTTTTTTCAGCTGTACTTTTAAATCACAAAACCTCTCTGACAGTCACAAGATCCCACCAGTCCACTGACACAAACAATACAGAGGCATTCAGGTCATTTGTGCACCAGCATCATATTAATAAGAAGACTGTAACTGGAGAGAGTTCGTTATGTTATGCACTGTAACTACTTGCTGCAAATATGAATGAGAATAAATAAGTCACGGAAATATAATAGTCTCTTAGTCTAATGACACATGCACACACAGATAGAGTACTGACCCACAGTGTCTGCCCATCACTTCCAGGATAAATGTCCTCTGGTGGCTGTGGATTTTGAAAAAAATGAATATGCAGAATCAGTATATCCACTATAAACTGACAGGCATAAGAAAGACGATACATCCTTTTTTTTTCTAGAGTTTTCTACCTGTACATATGTGCAAACTATTCATTTGGTTTACAGATTCACTTTTTGAATGCACAGTGGGGTCTGACCTCTGTGCAGTCGTGGTGATGGCGTCCACCACCTCAATGATGCGGTGCAGTGCCGAGTCAGTACCGATGGTCATGTCAGTGCCGCAGAAGTCATTGTCAATTGAGCCGACTATGCCAACAATATTGAGGTGGGACGATTTCTTAGCTTCTTCCTCAGTGATCTTACCTGCAGACATAATACATAATCTGATGATACAAACATTGGTTTGTTTGTTTTTTTCCCCATTTTTAATTTTCATGGTTTTCATTAGGCGAATGCAACTATGTTTAGCGCCGTTTGTCCAAAACAAATTTCCCAAGTGGAACAATAAAGTTTATTCTTATCTTATCTTTCTTTCTTGCAGCCTCAGACACACAGGCCTAGAGACTGGTTGTCAACCCCTTGGCATCTACTGGTTGCTAGGGTAAAATGCTTATTACCCTTTGCCAACCACACAGTGAGTGGAAAAAAAAAATGTAAAATTCAGTTATTTAGCCCTTACTGGAGCTTGTAAGGATCTTGAGTTGTGTGACTGAGGCTTTAACTGATAAATTTAAACTCTATGCAGCATTTTGGAAACGTTCCCAAATTTAATTTTTAGTGGTCAAAACAAAGCACAACACTGTATATTCCTAGTGAATGCACATGCTTTTCATTATTTTCCTCTATCCCATCTTTTGGTGATGAATTAGAAGCTAATCTTGGAAGAGAGACAAGGACAGGCAGATTTTGTCAGACACAAAAAGAGGAGGCTGAAAGGTTTTACAGATTTGTGATTCTCGCAGCCTCGTTTGTCTCTTTACCAGCTCGGACCAGATCAACCAGCAGCCCGCTCCACTCGGTCCTGAACTCGTTGGCTCCCGTCAGACTGCCGTCTCCACCGATTACACACAGGTTGGTGATGCCCAGCTTCACCAGGTTGCAGGCGGCCTTCATACGACCTTCTCTGGTTCTGAAGTCCTTGCAGCGAGCGCTGCCGATGACAGTACCACCCTAACACAGGAAGAGGAGAAGCTTTTATAACTGGCTTTGAAAACGTTAATGCAGCATTGACAGACATTTAACCCAACAGTGTTTTCCATAACAGTTAGATATCATCAGGTCAGCTTTATAACAGCTCATTAGGGTGGCCTGGATTCCCATGGAGTGAGGTTGCATCACGAGTAAAGACTATATCTTAGAAATCTGCCACAGCCTCTGCTATCATTCACACACACACTTCATAAATGTCAGTGTGTCACTCCTTGCCAGACTGCTGTATTTAGACAAATAACTATGAATGATGCCCTTCATAGTATTACCACAATCCTTAAATCACAGGGCAGAGTCACTCGTTTAATGTCATCACTCAGCTTGTTGTGATATCAGAAGCATTTACAGAAGCATCCGTTTGTTACCACAAACCCACTTCCACAGAAGTTGCGATGCTGCAAAAAAAGGTAAATAAAAACAGAATCCACTAATTAGAAAATATCATAAATGTATATTTTATTCACAATAGAACACAGAAATTATATCAGATGTTTAAACTGGGAAAATTTTATATTTTAAGAAAAATATTAGCTCATTTTGAATTTGATGACAGCAAAGCATGTCAGAAAAGTTGGGACAGGGTTAAGTTTAACAACAGTCTGCAAACATCTGGGAACTGAGGAGACCAGCTGGGGAACCTCTGGGAGAGGAAAGTTGTCCCACTCTTGTCTGAAATAGGATTCTAGCTGCTGAACAGTCCTGGGTCTTCTTTGTCACATTTTTCATTTAATGATGCGTCGAATGTTTTGAACAGGTTAAAGGTCTGGAGTGCAGGTAGGCCTGTTCAACACCAGGACTCTTCTACTATCTGCCCATGCTGTTGTAATAGCACTTAAGCATTACAATGCTGGAGATACTGAAACATTTTAAGTTTTTACTTAAAGGAACATTTTTCCACAATTTGTAGTTGCAGTGTTTTGCAGATTAGTCAGCCTCTGAGGCTGACAAACTCCCTCCTTCATTTTTTTAGGTATTTATTTGCTTCCTTTTGTTATTGGCATAAACATTGATTGTAATGAGAAACTCAACTTAGGATCTTAAAAACTGACAAAAGATGAACTGATCAGAATTAATTTTGGCAGAATTATTCAAATGTAATTTGTAAAATAGGCGAACTGAGCCTACAATATATATTAAATAAGGCATTTTTAATAGTCTTCCCCATGGTACAATAAATACGGGTCTTTATTCAGCTGTATATCACTCACCAGCTGAAGCATCATAGACACACTCTCCCATGTAGCGAGACAAATGTTTTCTCCTCCATCCACCAGGCCCTGGTAGCCCTACAACACATGACAACATACACCATTAGGCCTGAGCTGATGGCTTCTGTCATGACTTTAACAGAAAACTCTCTCCTATGTGTCTCCATCTTATATTTAAATGCTGTATTCTGATGCCGACATGTCACCAGTATGCCGCTCAAATACCTCATGGACAAAGTAGACTTTGGCTCCAGTGTAGATGCCGACTCTGACTGTGGCTCTCACGGCTGCATTCATGCCTAAAAACACACAAATAATCTGATCTGTGATGACTGAACATTTCAAACTTTCTATCAAATATCACCCGAACACCGTCGGGCCTTATCTTAACCTTGAAGTGACTTAGTGTGCACACAGGCACATGTCAAGCCAAAAATAGCCATAAGGGAAAAGTGCATCTTGTGCATAATCTTGGCCCTTGAAGTCCGGCACACTAAAGGCCACTGTGGGACTTTGTGTTGTGGCTGACTGGCATGTTGCAGCTCTTGTTTCAATAGACAGCAGCTGTGGTGGGGGCGTTTCTCTTGTCCATACCAGAAAAAGGTCACTGCCACTAAGATTAGCTCCAAATATGTAAAATAAGGGAACACACAACGGGAAGAAGAGGCGGATAAACCTCCAGAAGGATTCATAGGAGAAGCAAAACAAAAAATAGAGGGAGAAAGAGAAAAGTTTGTATTTATTGTTTCATATTCACTGTGATCCTCAAGTAGTCCACATTATTGTACTTGAATAAAAGCAATGATAATAACACCTTGAACTTGAACCTTTAAACAATCTGAGTTCATCCAGTTTTAACCCCCACCACACTTCTACTCTGAGACATTACGAGCAGTGTAACATTAGGCATTGATGGTGGAGTTAATCCAAGATATAATCCTCCTATCATGTGCTGGACTTCAAATGGGAATTACAGCCAAAACTCTGTCAGCCTCTGACAGCTGGCATTCAGCACTGGAAAAAATGTTGCTAGCCCTTTATATACTCTGGCTTCTGATCTTACTTAAAATGCTGTGCAGTGAGAGCATAAAATGATACTCTATTAGCATCCACAAGACAAAGAGAAACTAGGACTTCAACAGCTTGCTGGGATTCAGTGATCAGACACATCAGGAGGAGAAGATGCTGTCTGATCGTTTTTCCACCCTCCACTGAGAATCATTTTATGCTCAAAATAAAGCAAAGCCTCATTCCTCTGCTTACCCTGAGCGTCTCCTCCTGACGTCAGCACGGCGATGGATCGTCCGACCCCCATCTTCATGGGGTCCACAGTTGGTTGGAGGTCCTTAGACATGTTTCCAGAGGGACCGGGCAGGCAGGTGGCCTTAATGAGAGGGGGGAAGAAAAGTACAGAGTGCTCTTCCTTCACTGTCTTCTCATGGGAGCCCGAGTAAATCCACTGGTTTTATAGACTACTGTTCCTGATCCTGCCCCCTCCCACTGCTCACTCACACAGCTCGACTAAATATAATCGGGTGCAGGGATCACCTGCAATAAACAGCAAGACAGTGAAAAACATTGCACATGGCAGAAAACAGTTTGACTACAAAAAATAAAAAAGTACCCACACACCTACTTAGTTGCGCAATCCAAAATACTACCAACCTGTTTTAATTTGACTAGCTGAGCTGGAAGACACACCCAGGCCTGAGTGCTGCCAGCCCTGTTCAGCAAACAGACTTTTTTCAAAAGGACGACCTTTAGCCAACATCTGGTGAGAAGTTCTCACCAGAAGCACATTGTGACAAAAATCACAGGGATTTCTGAGTGACTGGGGGAAGTTTTATTTAAAATAATCAGTCTATGAACGGTTACAAAGACATTTGTCTTTGTCACTGAGACCCTCCACATGCCCACAGTAAGAGGCATTAGGGCCCCTCCATCTAAGATCATTGTGGGCCTCCTGCTCGCCCATCTCTGATGAGCCTAAAAACGTTATGGTCCAAAGTTTGTCATATGTGATATATATATTACTCAATGTTTAAACATAAATATCTCAAAAATCATTTAAGATGAAAGCCTGAAATTTTTAACTGATTCGTATAATAAAAGTGAATCAGGATTCATGTTCAAACATTACCTCAGATTTAATTTTGCAAAAACAAAAGGAGTCCTGAAATGTATACAAAGCTAAACCTTAAACGGAAATATTATAAAGGTTCAAATTTATGAGAAAAAAAACCATTTTAAGGCAAATCATAGGTGTTTAAGCAGAAAATGTCCTAAAAATCTGAAGATTTGAGATAGACTAACCCATTGTCTACAAACAGCAGGCAAAGTTACCAAAGTTCCCCCAAAAGCAAGATAACAACTTCAAGTGACCATCAAAGGGCCCCTCAGTCCTCTCTCACCTTAGCGAAGGTCAGTGTTTATGACTCTACTATCTGCAGCAGGAAGAAAACCACTGCCAGCTATCTGACTTTATGACTCAGTACACTTTTGAGTGTTTGGAGGACATGGGGGGTCCCGACCCCCACCAAACACAGAATCCCCCAAAAGAAAACATGCATGGAGGTGGCAGTTATCCGTCGTGGGGGTGCTTTGCTGCTTCTATTCAACATGCCACGTTGAGGGAAACATGTGGGTCGTCAAGCAAGACAATAGACCCAACCTCATGAGTAAATGCCTCAGGGATTAAACTGTTTAGGAATAAAATCAAAGTTTCTGACTGGTCTAATACAAGTGTGGACATGAAACACACACAAACACAAAAAGTAGCTCATGTTTGCAAATTCTCCAAACAGCTTTTCTGCACAGTGAGACAGCATGGTCACAGATCTCATGCGATCTCACATTATGCTTAGTTGCACCTGATGCTTGTTAAACTACTTGATTTTTGATGACTTTAGTTTTTGCTTTAAAAAACACTAAAAATAAATAAATAAAAAATACGCACATCATTCATTTCTCATCAGTTTTCTCAAAAGCATCTATATAACAGAAAGCTCTTCAAATAAAGCCTCGCTAAACTGTAAAGGCATAAAAGCTTTTCCCCAAACCCGACAAAACTATAATCAGAATACCTGTGGAGAAGTTAGTTTCACAATAAAAGCCGTTTGGTCCGATGTCACGTTCGCGCAGCTCGCTTTATGTTTCCTGAGAGCCCAAAAATGGAAAAAAAAAAAAAAAAAAAAAAAGAAAAAAAAAAAGAGAGGTTTTTTTTTTCGTTTTAAAGCGAAAAGGAAAATTCAGGGCCGGCTTTTGTCTTTGTTGTCAGTAACCACAAACCGAAAACAAGAAATCAAAATTATCAAAAAGGACCAATTTGTGTTTTGGGGGTATTTTTTCCTGAAAATTTGTTTTTCGCTTAGAAGAATGGAAAAAAGAAAAAAAAATGGAAGGAACGTGACCCGGAAGTAGAAGTCATACCTCAAATAAAAGCGGTTTCAGGCACACAAAGATTTTATTTATTTTTTGTTTTTTTTAACTTATAAATAAAGTTGTCTTTTAGCAAAACGTTTCAAATATGCTCTTATTTATTTATGCAGCATGATTTAAAAGCATAATTATATTAGCTGCGGCTGTGGAGCGATGACCCTCAATTTGTATGGAGTGGCAAGAGTGCCAAAATGGAATAACAAAAATACGTCGTAAAAAACATTCATTTAAATAATTTATTAAATTATTTTTAAATAATTATTTACACTGTGACTTGAATGCATCTTACATTTGTAGATTGTACAGCTTTAAATTTGTCTCAAAACCCCATGTGGTCATGCAACGTGCCTGTAAGTGCATATAAAGCGATTCGTCCACATATATTTAAGGTTTTGTAACTGAGTGAAAGATGTTAGGTGTGGTTTTAGACAGTTGTACACACAGAAAGATTTTTGAAATGAGAAATGATCAGATTCATGAGCTGAGCTGAATAAATTGTGTGTAGATTTTTTCAGGTTTGGATGTACATTTGTAAAATAGTTTTACTTGTGAAGCACGAGCGCGTGAGCCCTCAAAATACACAAAAATCACTGTACGCATGAATAAATATTTAATAATATTTGAATGAAATGAAATTAAAATAGCAGAGAACAGACCTACTTATTTGTCTTTTTAAAACATATATCACGTATCTGGCAAGATTGTTAGGTATAAAAGGTCCATTAATGTGTAATGATTTGGAAAGGACATAAACACTGGACTAATTATGAAAAAGGCAGTAAAAAAATGGTACACCAGTATATCAAATAATATTGTTTCATCAACAGACTGTTCTGTAGATTTCTCTGTAAAGCATTATATGTACACATAATTCTCACAGCTAGAGTTTAGAATTAAGCTGGATAGATATTAAAACATTAATTCTGGAGCAATAGAAAATATTGGAGCACTTTAACAAATAAGCTTTACCTCAACAAATCAACGAGATATTTAAAGATTATCCCACTACATTCTCACCCAAAAAATCTTGTGTATGTGGTGAAACAGAAACAGTATTTCCCAATTTTACTTACAGTTTGGGCTGCTTTCCTCTGCCTTTGCTGTTGGTAATTTCATTTCAAATGCAATGAGTCCAAACCACTACCTATTCAACTGACTGTGACACTGCATTGACTCATTATCAGGGCTCTTTCTGTCTTGACTGTACTGGCTAACCAATCACATGCTCTGAAATGTTAAGTAATTTCATAAGCCTGAAATAATTAAATAGTGAAATAAATTAATTGTTCTTTTTAGCAAAAATGAATTTATATGTTATGTAATAATTACAAATTCCATAATTTATTGTTATTATTATAATTATGTATTTAATAAATCATTTATGGCTTTCACATTACACACATTTAATGGCATATATAAGAAATTATGTTTTTAATAAATTATTTATTTATTAATTTATTTAACATTTAAATAAATAAATAATTTAATGATTATTTAATCATGTATGTATTCATTTAATTTTGGCACTTGCGGTGCCCCATACAGGTGTCCCTTCTTAAATTGGGTCTTGTAAGCTATATCTGTATGAACCTGTATTTGTGCTTTAGGCATTTATCAGAAGAGCTGAAAGTCACCAAGAAAACTGGCAAGTAATGAGTCAATCAAGACTTATTCGTGATCAATAAAAGATTGGATTAATTAAATTTAAGTTAATGTGTGCAGGATAGTTTCAGCTTTAACTCTGGCAGTGTTCAGTGGTGTGAGAGTAAAGGGGGGAAAAGTAAAAAACAAAACAAATTTAAGTAGATTTTTCTTTGCATAATTTACATAAGGTATATATAACCTCCATAATGTTTCTCCTGTTGCTCCTGTGCAGGTTAGGTCTGCAGTCTAGTTCAGCATGAGATGTACCTCCATGAAAACCCGCTTTTAATCTTGATGTTACCTAACTAAGCACCAAAACTTGCTTCATGCAAACCTCTGGACTTGGATAATATCAGCCCATGGCAGCAGAGGTGATTCAGCAGCTGGCTCCATTTTTCATATATTACTCCATAACTCCTAACAGGACACCTCATCACATGACTGAACAGGATGCTTTGCATGTTTCTAGAAAAATGGTTGACCTTTATATCTGGCCAAGAAATAAAGTGCAGAATGCAAGACAGTATGAGATTTTGCATCACTGAAGTGTCTTTTCCATATCTCAGTGCTAAGGAGTACATGTGAGTGGGGCAATGATGATTTCAGCAGCTCTCTTATTCACAGGAGCACAGCAGGTAGCTCCGGATGTGTGATTTGGGAGACTTTTACATTCTACCTGACACAACTTCAAAGGGATTTGTGTCTCCTCCCAGTATCAAACGAATATCGAATGTGCAAATCTCTACACCATAGCGCCACTACTTAATTCTCTAAAATATAGCAAACTGTCAATCTTAACCAAACTTAAAGCATCATCTTCACAAACATGAAATAACCGAAGGTAAAGACATGAAACAAATATTTGTCTGACACCATTCAAAGTGTCAGTTTTTATCATGGGGTCAAATCCTGAAATTACTTCCCATAAATCAACAAATTTAAAACTGTGTATGTGCTTAAAAAAAACAATCAAACAAACCACACATGGCCAGACAGTAACAACTATTTATTATAAACACTGTACATCACAGAGATCCTAACCATTGATCCACATGTACACTACAGCTAACAACACTGATCTGGTGTGGACTCTTCATTGACCTTTTAAAAAAAATATTTTTTTCAACAACACATACATTGGACTTAGGTCCCAAAAAGATCATTTTTAATCTACTTTATTAAAAACACACAAGTGTCTGTAGTTATGAAAGAAAAAAAAAGTATAATTTAGATATACCCTTTTTCTTTTTGGAGCAGCCATTGACCTGGCGGCGTCAGTGTTCGACAAATATTTGTAAAGTGAAGTCAGCGTTTCACAGTGAAAGCAAACACTGCAGCTGTGGTGCAAGTCAACTGTCCTGCAGTGGAGAAGGAGGACCAGACGAGAGATCGGAGCCAATTGGGACAAATCTCTGAAAAACAAAATCAAGACAAATATTTATTCTGACTGTGTGTGCACATCAAACACATCAGACCACAGAGAATATTTAAGCTGCTGTCCTGATGCTCGAGTGTTCTGTGCAGCACTCTGATCACACAGAGTCGTATTTTGGTCAGTATTAAGTGCTTTAAATCTTACATCAGCTACAGAAGGAAAGAAAAAAAAAGAGAATACATAGACAAATAGAACTGAAATTAGTAGGAGCACAAATTGACTAAAAGGTTCAATTCGTGCTATACACAGCATGTTTTATACACCTTTAAAGCAAAACCAAACAAGAAAAGATCAAAATAAAGCAAATGTCGACAGTTTAATATTTATTTACCTCGTCTTACTGTATCCCTACTGCAGATGTACACCTGTAAATCGTCCTGAACTGTACTTTTTTCAAATATGGTTTAAACAACCTGTGAATACAGTTTGGAAGTAGATCATTTTGTACATCACATCTGCAGGATGAAAAAGTGTGAATTAATGTAGTTTAATAAATAATTAGTAATGTGTAATTGGTGAATAATAACCTTAATCCATTTATAATTCTTATAGCTTTCTTCTGAAGCTTATAAATTGGACTCGTATTTGTTTCTACACGAGTTTCTATGAGGGAACAACAAAGTAGGTACTCTCCATTTCTCAAGAAAACACAACATTTTAAGGAACATATTAGCTTATTTTTAATTTGACATCACCGAGGGTTCGAGGATCGCAGGCATCCAATGACAGATTTTCAGCCTCGATTTCTCTAGGTTCACTGAATCTTTTAATGATATTAAGTTCTGTACATGATGAGATATTCAAAGTCTTCATCATTTTATGCTGATGAACATTGTTCCACAATTTGTCGATGCAGTTTGGTGAACTTCTGTCTCTCTAAGATGCTATTTTTAAACCCAATCAAGTCATTGACCTGTTGCACATTAACCTAAATGTCTGTTTCTTTTAAACACCACTAACTTTTCCAGCCTTTTGTTGCCTCGTCACAACTTTTAGGACGTTTTGCTGCCTTCAAATTCAAAATGAGCAAAGATTTTTCTTAAAAAGAGAGATTATCTCAATTT
Source organism: Pelmatolapia mariae (assembly GCF_036321145.2). Classification (NCBI taxonomy): domain Eukaryota; kingdom Metazoa; phylum Chordata; class Actinopteri; order Cichliformes; family Cichlidae; genus Pelmatolapia; species Pelmatolapia mariae. The sequence continues at coordinate 27,448,869 of NC_086244.1, forward strand.
AAATGTTTGACATTGCCTGTGTTTGGAAACCAGTGCATTTTGTTGTTATTTACATTTTACACAGCGTGCCAATTTTTTTGGAATTGGTGTTTCATAATGATGTGTAAAACCACAGAGGACACATGCTCATCAGATTACCTGATTTTGAATCGCTGGATAATAATTTTAGTGTCTGTAATTAGCTCGCATATCTTAGACACGTCATTACAGATCAAACGACAGATGATGAAGATGTTTACGGGGAAATGATACAAATGCACAAGCAAACATCTTCTTACGCAACTCTTCATGTGGAAACTAATGATAATAATGATACGATAATGATGCCATAAGATTATTACTGAAGAGAGAGTGGACTCAGCACATTTAAAGCTCTATTATCTCGTCATAAAAGTATATATATATTTTTTTTAGCTTAATGCTTCTGAGATTAATGTGTGTTCAGCACATCACTGATCTTTAATATGGACGCACTGGTACAGCTGTCTGTTTGTGAGAAAATAATGAAGTGTTTAATGTGACTTTATTGTTTTTTCCTGGACCACTGAGTCTGAAATAAAGATGGATTGATCTTCGTTTAAGATATCTTTAGCTTCATACACTGCTGCAACAGTTCTTTGTACACCGAGGGTGAAATTTCCAACTGATTTGTGCATAATTATCACACCCAATAATCAAACCGCCAAATATTATATACTCTGTTTTTCTATAACTGATAATTAACATTGCTTTAAAACGTTTATTCATAAGCTGTTCCAGATGGTCTTCATTTGAGCTTTTCTGTGCAACAACATTTCCAAAACATGCGCGCTGTCGGTCTATTAAACTGACTATTAAGCTGAAATGTTCACATAAATTATCAGAGAACAGCATCCAACCAAGAATGCACTGAAATAAAGCGACTCTTTCCAGAGTGCTGGCAAAAATGATATTTAAAAATGCTTTGATTCTACGCTATAAACAAAAGAAGAGGTGGTGAATGTTGTTTACGGGCACTTTACTTCTAAAAACACCAAAACCTGTTTAGTGGCATGCAACATAGGATCAGTGTGAGACTACAGCATCTGCACTGTGTGAACAGATGAAAACAAAATGTGGCTCCTTTCAGAATTTTCTTCCAGATTATGGCTTCTCTGAGGTTTTATGATAAGCAGTAGTTTGGAGAGCCAACGTATGACTGAAAGCGCTTTTTCTTTTGTGGTTATAGTGTGTCCGTTCAGAGGGCGATCATTTACTTTGGTCTTTCTGTTTATTTAACTTTTTTTAGTCAATTCAGAAGGTGATTTTGTGCCTCTGTGAGAATATCCACTTATCTGTGTGGATGCTAGAACTGCAAGGCCATGTGTCCTCCACATGGACTGCAGAGAACAACTACTCCTCTGTGGCGTCTGTGTTTCCTTTCCACTCTTATACAACACCAGTGCACAACAACAAGTCACCTCAAGGTGCTTTAAATACTGAGATAATGAGGTAAAGACCCTGCAGACAACCTTAACAATAAGATGATCCCCTATGACACCTTCAAATCCCTGCTGTAACATCACCTGTGTTGTGCTGGGTCCTATTTCTTTTATGTTTGTACCATCATGGTTTCCCTTTTCTTGGCTTTTCAAAATGGAATAATTTGAATAAAAGTCACAATAAACCAAAAATCTAAACCTGTGTTGTTCTGCCAACTATAATTTTCTTTAGAAGCACACTCTGAACTGAATACTTCTATCCAGCCACTTAACCTTGATCCAGTTCAGGGTTGCACTTTTGCTCTAGTCCAGCTGTCATAGAGCAAAACATGAGGTTCACCCTGGACAGGTGACCAGTCCATCACAGAGCTGACGCGGATAGAGAGCCACACACACTCACTTTCACACCTACGGCCAGTTTAGAGTTTTCACTTAGCCTAACACACGCGTCTTTAGACTGTGGGAGAAAACCAGAGTACCTGGAGAGAACCCACTCAGGCAGAGGGACAGCATGCTAGTATTTTCAATTCAATTAAAAAAAAAAAGAAGAAACCATAAAGCAGTGATATAAAGTTTATGTTACACTGCAGATTGTCAGAGCTACACTTACAGTGGACTCTTCGAAATGCAAAATGGAGGCCAGAGGGTTTCCACAGGAAGGTCGAAGGGGGGCAAACCCAGGAGGAGCCTGGACAGACGCTGATGTGTAGGTGGCCACCTCCTCGTCCAAACGCAGCTCCTCCAGGGGAGGAAAACGCTTGCGCAACATCAACACTGCAGAACTCACAGAGCAAGCCTTCTGACCAACGGGATCTGTGACAGGAGAAAAAATAAAATAAATATCTGCACAGTCTTCGTAAAAATTAATTAAAGAATTTAATTATTTAATAGCAGGACAATTGTGTGAATTTTTGTCACTTTTTAAATCAAATATTGTGGTTCTTTTACTCCTGGCACTCACTTTTATTCTACACTTTAATAAACGTCACAACAGGCACACGACATTGTTAACTCTTTCCCCCATAAAGACGACACTTGTGGTTTCCACACCTCGAAACCACTCGGTTCAGAAAACAGCTTAAATGGTTACTCCTAGTCAGCTTTCTAGGGGTTAAGGGGAGTGTGATCGATCAGAGTTACCTCTGTGCGGGCGCTGAACAGAAGGGTTGATCTTACAGCTCGGTTCTGGCACAGCTGGCACCTCGCTGTGCACTGGGAGCCCCTTTCTCTCTTCTGGTGAAACTGGAGCGCACTGATCCTGCAGAGCAGAGTCCCCCAGCTTCTCTAAACGTGGCACTCTGAACAACTTTTTGCCCGTCGAGAAAAAGATAACAGACTCTCTGTGCTGGGCCTGCAAGAACATCTGTTCTCCCACTAACTTCTCCTCCTCCTCCTCCTCTTCCTCATCGTTGGTCCTGCTCTTCTCCTCCTCTTTGTCACAGTGAGATTTACTCTGGAGACATGAATAGAAAACAAAAATACACTGATTGTTAAGCTACTACTTTAATCAGAAGAACTTAATTTAATGTGGATCGGTCGCTTCAAATTCTCACAGCTGAGGCTTGAACTGGTCGCTGCTCGCAATCTTTTTCTGTCACATTTGCGCTCTGCTCTCCTTCTTCATCAAACAGTCTCTGGACCACCTCCTGCAAAAGGTTAAAGGAACTGTAACTGACACAAAATAAAATGTGCATTTGTCCCCAAATATACTTAATATTTAATATACTTAATTATTATTATTATTATTATTATTATCTTTAAATCTATAGCGCATCTGTCATTATTCTATGTTAAAAAAAACTGTTAGAAATTATTCTTACAGGTTTTTGAGTTGAGAAATCTGGCTAAGATATAAAAAAACAACAAGTGTTCCCAGGCCACGAGAGTGATCTCTGCTTTTTACCTTTTCACACCTCATTTATAGGCCTCATTCAAAAAAAAAAAGAAGCTTCTAATCATTTCCCATCATAAGCATAAAACAACATAAAAAGTTATTTTATAAAGAAAAACTTAATGCATTTAAGTTTCCAAATCAGCCACAGCGCTCTCTTTCTGCTTCACCTCTTTTCCTGCGGCGCTGCCCAGAGTTTGAAGTGTTTTATATTTGGAAATGTTTTTCTTTAAGATTTAATTCCTTTGTTATTTATAATTCAGTTTGGTTTCATCATAGTCCAGACTGGGTTTGCTCATTTCATTTTCTCGTCTTTATTGTCCAATATGTTTATGTTTGTTATATTGTTTTTACATCTTTTTTTGTTTTGTGTAGTGTGGTGTGGTACAGTGGTTCCGAAATAAATGCAGCTGATCCCAAGCCTGGATAAATGGGAGGGTGAAAATAAGTGCCAAATCAACCATTCGCACCTGTCCGCTGTGGTGACCCGTTGGGAAATAAGGTGCTCAAAGTCATGATGGATAAACATTTATTGGGGGAGTTTGGAAGAGTTATTAAAACACAAGACAAAACACTTTTGAAGGCAGCTGATTCACAGTCACACCACAGCATGTTGTCCTGACCCAGTCTACAAGGACTGACACCAAGAACATTTCCTGTAAACTTTCAACCGTATACCGTAATCTGACCTTTAAAAATTTGCTTTCCTGATTTGGTTCATCGCTATTCCTGACTAAATCCTCAACTCCCCTGGCATTAAACAAGAGGAAAGTCAGAAGGCAGGCGCTGTCAGCTAAGGCTGGATTGAGATTTGTGAAAGGGAAATGAATAAGTTAACTGGATTTTTTTTCCCCTGCATCTCTGAGGACTAAAATCGAAGCACACCATCAGTACTAATCTGATCATTATCATTATTATTGAGGCCCACGGAGATTTAGATTTATTAATTTGGAAATTTCATTTGTGCCTGTGGAAGCTGTCAGACAAATAAAACCACAACAACAAAGACGTCACAATTACCAACACTAAAGACACAGAGGTAAAAGCAAAAATACGTGCAAGTGACACCATATCATACCTGATCAGATATTATATATCACCTGGATTTGTTCAACAGAGTTATACTAGAAGGTATAAAGAGATGCTTAGTGAGGCGTATTCGCAATGAAGGATGTCTTGCTCCTTCCCCACCGCTCATCACTCCCAAAGTTGGGATACTGACATTGTAGCTTAACATTTTAAAACCAAAAACTCAAAGATTTTTTTGTTAAAACTTTTTATGTGCTCATTTAGATTAGTTCCTGATTCCCTTTTATGGTTAAACAATATTTATGCAAAGTACTTAAGAACATCTTTTGGCACTGCCACACACACACACACACACACACACACACACACACACACACACACACACACACACACACACACACACACAAATAAACGGTATAAAATAATAAGTTAAGTCAGGGTTTCCCAGCTCACCTCCTGTCGGGGCTGAAGGTTGGTTTTGCAACTCTTGAATCCAGGAGTGCCGTATGGTGACTGATGCCATTTCTGCAAACAGAAGCATCATGAGTTAAGGCGGTGATTGTGCACAACACAACAGACTACCTGGACAGAGTGCCAACATACAATAAATACATACTGACCATAGCAGACAGGGGCTGATTTCTGGTGTTGCGGACTCTCTGTGGGGTCCATTTGTTCAGCGGCGTCTCTTTGAGTGCTGCTGATGCTGCTGCTAAGGAGAAAAAAGCCACGTCACATCAGATTAAAAGGACAACGAGATAAGGGTGATTTGGGTTTTATAAAGATAACGAGTGGAGCAATGCTGCATCTTACTTGCTGGCACAGCAGTCGCCTCTGGACGATTTTTTCTAACCGGCACTCTCTGAGCCTGAAGAAAGAAGAAATTATTTCAAAGGCAGCACTAAAAAAAAGCAAAAAAGCTATAACAACAATGTAACAAGTATGAGGAAGTACAGAAGTGAACACAAATTTACTGTGTAGATTGAAGTCGCCCTGCTTGGTGGACAGACTGAACTTCGGGGTGTTGTGCCCACAGGCCCTCCAGCTTTCACTCCCTCGTTCTGGAGGATGCTTTGCAGCGCAGCGGGGTCTGGAGAGAACTGCACAGACTTCACTGATCCTGTGAGAAAAGTACAGACAACAATCATTTAAATAATATGACCTAAGTGTAATACTGAACATTATGAACACCCAACTAACACTGCCTGATGTTTAGTTTGAATAAAATTGGCTTCCAGTTATTGAGACTCATAATTGTGGCATTTTTACTTGGGGATTTTACACAGGACGAGAGAACACACATGTATAGTGAGATATATTTATATAGTATTTCAAAGGGACTGCTCAGCCATCTACTATAAAATAATTCTTTTACAATGTTCACATATATGTGCCGAGCGCACGCTGTGTTCTCCATCTTACACTGACCTGCAGGGGGTCCAGCTTTCTGCCGGCTCTTCATGACGGACACTCGCTGGGGCTGCACACATGATCATTGGACACCTTTAAAAAATGTTTACCTGCTGCAACTACAGGCATTTAAAAACAAGCAAACAAAAAAAAAAGCATGATAAAGAATGCACCGCTATGAATCCAACTCACCAAATAGTTGTACGATTTGGACTGTAGAGTCGTAGGCGCCGGACCTGTGACGTCCACTCCTTCGTTCCGGAGGATGCTAAGCAAAGCCGCATGGTCAGGCTGGAAGTTCTCCCCCTTTTCTATAATGCAAAAGAAAAAAAGCCCAAGAGAAACTCTCTTAATATCTTCATTTTCACTAGATAAAATAAATGGATTTCCATGGATTTAAAAGAGTGAGGGAAATACAGCCTGCGAGCTTTAAGTGATTATCCACAAAATATAGGTGGAAGTTTGTGCCTTAGATGCGATAAATAAACAAGCTTACCACCTTTTGAAGAATTGCACTGCGTGGTCCGACTAGCATGCACTGTTTTTGAATGGTCTTTTAGACTGAGCAGGTTCATGCTATTCAAACAGACCTCTGCACTGGGAGCAGGCTGTGCAGAAGTAGCAGCACTATCAGGAAGGGATGACATAGCGGTGGACAAAGATGAAGCCTGAAATGTGCTGGAAGGCCCAGTTGGTCCTGACAGGTGGGAAGCATCTTCTGTTGTCTTTCCGAGAGGCTTCCCTGCAGCTTTGGTTGAGTCCTTGTTGTCGTTTAAAGCGGTTGGATGTTTAGACAGTTTTGTGTTTGCATGAGTCCTAAGCTTTGGGACAGCCAGAGGTTGGTTTTCAGCAGCCGTTCTTGTGCTTTTGGGCTGTGACAGGTTAAAAGGTACAGGCCGAGTGAGTGGCTTTTTCTTCGGCGCTTTTCGCTGCAGAAAAAGGAAAACGCTTATTAAACACATCAGACTAACCCGAGTAAATAAAAATATGGAAATCTACAGGATCAAAAGGAGATGCTTACAGCCAGAGGTTTCTCCTCCCACCTGCAGTGGGACTGACTGAAGTCCGAGGGAGTCTGAAGATGGAGGGACTTTGCAAGCACCGGAAGCCTGCTTATACCTGCTCGCAGAGGTGCCTTTTTACCGATGGCTGAGCTTCCTGGATCTTTGTTCTCGATATCTTTGTTGGAAAGGTGAGATGCTGACATGGGTTTGGAAGGCTTTGGGTCCGCTACCTTTTTGTTTTGTTCATTCTTCATTCTGAAAAAAGAAAACCGGTCAGCTTTGTCACACAACCCAGCTCGAGGCTGGGAAATCACCAGAGGCAGCATGCAAAGGGGGAAAAAAAGGGGGGGGGAGAAAAACTGATCCAAGGACAAACAAAACCAGACAAGATGGGAGGCAGATACAGGAGAGGAACAAGCTGCCTGACATTTTTAATACCAGTACTGATTTGACACCTGAGACTTAGAAAGGTGTATTTTACTATGAGACAAACAAATAAACACGCTTCTGTAGACAGACCAAATAAGTCCCAGCTCTTAAATTCTATATCAGTAACTGCTGGCTCAAATCATCAGTCTCACCTCATAAAGTCACTGCGGATTTTATTCTGACTCTGTTGACGAAGGATTGGAGAAGTGTCCATGATGAGGAGATAAAGCTGTGAGGAGCAACTGAAGCAACTAAAGACAGAAAGAAATTAAAGCTGAGCAACCAAAATACCAAACAGGCTTATAACAAGGGTAGTATGGAGATGGGCAAAAGACACCAAACATGCAATGAAAACAACAACAAAAAAGACACACAAGACTTTAAAACGTTAACATGTGCTAATTTAAAATTCTCAAACAATCTGTCTAATCGTAAAAGCGCATGCCTGTTAGTAACACAGTACAAACCATCGTGCTGACTTGTGAAAATTACCCCAGAGAAGCTAGCTTTACCCCGATGACAAGCCTGGCTACATACGGACCTTCTGTGTTCCTATAATTCAACAGAGTATCCGTTTCTTCCTTCCGATCATCCAGTAAAGTATTTCAGACCGGAACAGCTCCAAATGTTTTGGTTTATCGGGTGTTTTGTGCAGATTTAAAAACCACTAGCCCCGTCCTTTCTCACCACAGTGGGCTGTCAACTTCCTGGACTCATATGAGTTTGTAAAAAGCGCGCTTTGCCATTGGTCGAAATAAGAGTCCGTATCAGCCAATGGCCGCGTGCGCTTTGGTCAGGATAACGTCTTCGACCAATGAGAAATGGAGTTTCATAAACAACTCCATGGTAACGACGCGAAAGTTGTTTTACCACGTGACCGCGTGTTGCCGCGGCTTCCCCCTATGTGCAAAGTAGAGAAATTCAGATAAACATATAATAATAATAATAATATCATAATAATAATAATAATAATAATAATAATAATAATGTAATCTACATAAAGCGGAGCCATTTCAAGGATATAGACTTCCAGAGCTAAAGTAAGTGGAGTTTGATTTAGTGACAAATTATGAGGAATATTAAAATAATTTTAGATTTTTTGTTATTTTGATTTTATTTTCAGATATTTTAATATATACATTGTTTAAATCAATGGGATTACGTCAGTTACTGACGTAATTGTTTTGTTTTGTTGTTGTTTTTAATTTACATATTTGAATATTGATGTCAGAGGTTCTTAAATTCATTGGACAGCACTAAGATAAAGTCAAGCTACCAAGCCATTCTGCATTTGTTAGTATTTTATATGCAAATATAAACAATATAAGTTAAACTTAGCTAACAAGAAGTCTACATTTAACAGACAGCTGCTAAAGTAGCAGGGAGACAAGCTAACTTAACGTAAAGCTAATGCAGTGATCTTAGAGAAACAGTTTGTGCTGCCCAAAAATCTTTTAATCATCCCTGAAAATTCACCCTTAGGTTAGATCTGCAGTGCTCAGAGAAACTGCAAAAAAACCTAAGAGCTACATTTCAGACTCTGGAGGCCTAAGTCAGGATGTTAAAGGTTAAAGTTCATGACAGTACGATTAGAAAAAGACTGAACAAGTATGGCTTGTTTGGTAGGGCTGCCAGGGAAAAGCCTCTTCCCTCTCAAAAGAACATGGGAGCACAGCTTCGATTTGCAGAATTATATCTGAACAAACCAGAAGATTTCTAGAACAGTGGGTAACATCACCAGTGGAGGGCTGAAGATTTGGGCTTGTTTTGCAGATGCTCTGTGGCCTTGACTCAGGAAACAAAGTGGGTCCTCTACCAGTTGGAAGGTCAGTGGATCAATCCATGTGGCAAAGTACGCTTGGGGGAAGGTACCCCGAGTTTCCACCAGTGTAATCCCAGTGTGAGCGCATGTGAATGTTAGAAAGCCTTTGGACATTGATACAAGTGCTGTAACAACGTGTGTGATTGGGTGAATGAGACTTGTAGTAAAAAGCATTTTGAGTGCTCAACTATACAGAAAGGTGCTATATACATGCAAGGCCAGTTACCATTCACTGTCACTTAATTGGCTCTTTATGCCTTATTTATGTTCACACATCAGTGCAGGTATCACCCAAATAAGGAGGACCTTGAAAACAAACTGAAAGATTACTTCACAGAGAAATGAAAGTAAAAGCAGCACTGCCAGGAGCCCATCTAATTACTAACTTAAATAATAAACCTTTATAATGAATGGCAAATTATTCCCTGTCCAAGGTGCACAGGAAGGGGATGGAGATTTTCAGTAAATCAGTGGTATAACTTTAGAACATTAAAAATATAAAACTGTAATAACAACACTTTTTGCACAGGTGCATAAGTACACTACTAAACCTAGCAAGAGACTTGTAGATTTCTAGGCAATGCATAATGGAGTTTTTTCTTTTAAACTTTTCTAAGGATTAAAACGCTTCTGCCACTGCAGGGCAAGATCTGAAGCTGCGGTAAACAGCGAGACCCTCCCTCTTCATTACTGACCACTGTAATCCAGCAGGTGCCGCTGCCAGCAGAACAGTAAAGCCCCATGCCTGCCTGAAAGCAGCAGCACAGCGTGGGTGTCTGCCTGTCACCCGTGTCAACAGTAGAGGGAAGAAGAAGAGACGTAGAGGAGGAAACCAGAAAATAACGCTGCAGCAGACATGGACTTGCGGTCTGAGCTGCTTAAATCCATCTGGTATGGTTTCACAGCCCTGGATCTGGAGAAGAGCGGGAAAGTGTCCAAGTCTCAGCTGAAGGTGAGTGAGGGATCGTCTACCTGGAAGATGGAAGTAGAGAAACTTTTTTTTTTTCTGCCTGAGAACTTACTCATCTCTTACCGTTTACCCTCGTTTCCTACCTCGTTTCCTACCTCGTTGCATTTTACATCATGCGGGCTGGGTGTGAAGCAGGTGAAAGCAATTTTAGCAACGGAGCAAATTAAATCTCACGGTTTACTACTTTTACTATGTGTTTATGTGTCAGGAAATAATGGTGTGCAACGTCTGATATTACTTATCAGAAAACATCATCATCATTAACATTTCCTGTGTAAAGCTCAGTTTTTTTCAGCCGTGTACTGCCCAACAAGGAACAAATTTGTTCCCCCTATTTTGAATAAAATGCTTTCAGCTGCTGAAAGAGGGCACAATATGCACCTCTGTCCGGCGCGAGCACGAGAGTAACAGTTTGCTCTCAGTCTGTACATGAATGGGAGCCCTCATCTCCAAGCTGTGCTCACACTGGGCCTCCATGTACCAGCTTGTAGTGCAAAGGGACCCTCTGGCACAGCACCGGGCCAGAGAGCAGCCTGTTGAATAGAGTAGGTTCACAACATGAGGCCGAACACGTCAAAAAGGACATTGTCACAGGGAGAGCAGGGATAAAGTGGACACATGTTGGTGACCGTTGTCTCTTTCCACAGAGCCTAAACGAGGCTACTGTATGTTGCGTTGATCTCATTGTTATGTCACTCGGTCTCGCTGTGGCTCAGACTCCATTTCCAGCCACCTCCATGCTCCTGCGAATGTGCCGCCCGGCGCTCCTGGCTCTCAGCGAGTCAGCCTCATGACTGGGCTTATCCCCCCTCGCCTCGTGCCTTCAGCTTTCTCTGAGGCACCGTGCTGCTCAGAGGCACTCGCAGGCAAACACTTTGCATGCTTTGGCCTCAAAACTGACAGATGTTGTAGCGTTGGAGACTGGAGACAGGATGTGGTTATGGCTCAACACACAGAGAACCTAGCTGTCTGATAAAATGCACGATACCTCAAGATGTTGCATGCTTTCAGCTGAAGAAACAGAACAAGAAGGAAAAAGCGCTTTTTTAATCTAACTGTTTTTCACATGCTGTCAGTGATGCCACTGCTCACAAAGAGTAAAGTGTAACACTTGAAGTTTTTAATATAACTTAGAGATGTTTTCCTGAGCTCGATTTTCATCTTTTTAAACTTTAAAACAGTTATATTGCTTTACTGATGTCGTTCCACCCTTAAACCAGTGCGTCTGAATGGTTTGCCAGGCAGCTTTCCTCGAAAATTAAAGCTTTTTGCTGACTCTGGTGACTCTTTTTTATTCCATGTTTGAGCAAACACATTTTTCTTTTTAGAAAAAACGATGCAGCAGAAATTTAAAAGTTCAGTTCCTTAAACACTTCCCTGGCCTTCATTCTCTGATTCAGCAGCCAGCTATATAAATATATTTATACTTCATGTCACTTAGCTTTTATATTCTACAGAAAGTTTCATTCTTCCTAACTCATGACGTGTAATCTCTTTTTTTAGACGCTTAATTATTAATTTGTAGGCGGATGCGGTTAGCAGTCTCACAGGACAACAAATAAAACAGTTTATACAGTCCTGTGTTGGACAACGAGAACTAAAATGACTTTCTGCTTTAGTGTTTTTCTTTTTTAAATATCCTCATATTGTGATCCTTCAGGTATTGTCTCACAACCTGTGCACAGTCTTGTGTATCCCACATGACCCCGTGGCTTTGGAGGAGCACTTCAGGGATGACGATGATGGCCCAGTTTCCAGTCAGGGTTATATGCCTTACCTCAATAAATACATCCTGGATAAGGTGATTAAAAAAACCCCAAACAAGTGTGCTCAGTTTATTTCAGCGTATTGCAAGCCCCATGTGTTTCATAATTCAGACAGCTTTTTTTAAACCCCTGGTCTTGTGTTGTTGTAGGTTGTGGAAGGTTCTTTTATTAAGGAAAACGTAGACGAGCTCTGCTGGACTCTTACTGCGAAGAAAAACTACCAGCCAGACCGAAGCAGCAGCACCATTTTACCAGACAAAGATGCTTTTCGTCTCTGGTGCCTTTTTAATTTTCTCTCTGAGGACAAGTACCCTTTGGTTATGGTTCCCGACGAGGTGGGTTTAACTCTTAACTCTTATTACTAGTACGATGCATTGTTTATTGTATTGAAAATGTAACCGAAAGTGGAAAAAATCACAAATGTGTGTGGCAAAAGAAACCCGTTTCCAAACTTAGACCCTAAGATACTCAACATTTCCGCGCTCTGTTGTTGAGTCTGAGATTGCACTCAGTAATCTTTGACCTAAAAATGCTGTTGGATCTTTTACAAACACCGAGTACACCGGCTGAAACTTTGTTTCTTGCCACCATGGAACATGGTGCTCATGTCATGCAGCAGTGTGGGCTTGTTTCTCACTTGCAAAGTCTCATTTTGGTTTCCTGTCGTGTATTCTTCACAGCCGCTGCCAAGAGAAAGCCCCAAATTTTTAAGGGCAGGGTCGTTTCTGTCGCCCTCGGCTTAAGAGAGCATTATCCAGTTGTATTTTGGAGCATGTTTCACACACCAGCCACTGTGCAAAGCACTCTGTGGTGCAGCCAGGGCTACTGTGAGGTTATACTGTTACTAGAGAAAACCTTATTGGGAAATAGCAAAAGCTGCTTTCAGCTACACTGTTAGATACAATTTTTGTGGTTGTGTTTTAAGCAGAAGGATTCAAAGCTACAAATAAAAGTGTTGTAACAAAGTGATATTAAAGCATTACTGTGAATTAGTCCTTAATAAGCAGGTGATGGTCACTAAAAATGGTAAATTCAGTTTTAAATACTCCTTAAAACTGCACACAAAGGTGATTGGTGTAATATATAGCTTGCTTGAGTGCAGCACAGCATGCAGGGACAGTCCAGATGAGTTATTAATACTGTCTCTTTCCATGCAGGTGGAGTACCTCCTCAAGAAAATATGTATGGCTATGAGTATTGAGTTCAACTGTGTCGAGTTAGAGGACTTTTTCTCTCAAGACTCAGTGCAGCAGAGTGGAATTACTGTTTGGATGTTTCTAGAGATGATGAACTCCGGGAAGGTAACCAGAGGAATTGATGCGAGCATCATCAGCATGGCTATAGAGGAAGTGTACAGGGAAATAGTTGGTGACGTCCTCAAAGAGGTAGGAAACTGATGTGGCTCCAGAATGCTGTTTTTGTTCCTCTCAGTTGAGATTTATTTCAGTGATCTGTGTGTCGGTTTGGCTGCGTTCAGGGTTATCTATGGAAAAAAGGCCAGCTGAGGAGAAACTGGAAGGAACGGTGGTTCACCTTAAAGCCGAGCAACCTGTCCTACTACACTGGAGAGGACCGCAAGGACTGCCAAGGCAATATAGCCCTGGATGAGAACTGCTGCGTGGAGGTAAACAGCTGGAGAGATAATCATCTGTGACAGCTAGAGAAACTCTTAATAACAAAATCTCCACAGCAGAAATACTCAAGCAGGAGTTTAAATGACATTCAGGCAGTGGTTCTCTTGGGGACTTCCCCAAGGTGCTACACTAAGGTTTTTTTTGTAGTTTTATTTTTTATCACGCCCCTCATCTTTGATTTAACTTGTAATTTACTAGAAAATGTGAAATCCTGTCCCTCCAAAAGTTAAACAAGACGAAAAACGGGGAGCAAGCACAAAATTCAGCAAGACCCTGGAACCTGGTCAAATTAAATGTAATGACTTGTATACATTCAGCTTATACCTTCAAGTTTATTTATTTCAGTTTCTTTTAAGTCACAATTATCGCTTCATGTTTACAAGAGCAAAGAATGTTTTTGGGAGTCTGAGAGAAAATGAGACCACCCTAATACCTTAGAGTAATAACTCACAGTTAAATCAGCACAAGTCATGTCGACATTAATAAACTATAAAGAAAAGAAATGTAAATGTGAAATGTTGCTGAATAATCCCACTGGTCTCTTTTACTCGGCGGCTCATGATTTTCTTTTAAGATGCGGGATGAGCAAAGGTGAGAGCTTCGGAGAAATCCCAAAAGACACCGAGCCTCTCTCAAATGACTAAAGAACCTTTCATAAAAGGAAGCAAATAACTGCAAAATCCAAAATCTTTCTACTTCAGTGCTTTGACTTGTGTTGGCACTGCTTCATATTTTGGGTGTCATAATGAAACAAGGTAAGACTGAAAACTGAAGCTTGCCATGGGTCATATTAAAAACAAGATTTCCTCACAAATCTCGCAGAGCTCAAGGGAACTGAGGCGATTAGTGTGCTAGCCTCACTCCTAGCTGAAAGTGAAGCAGAAGTAAGAGCGCAGCGGTTGCTATTTAAGGTGTCTTGGTCACATTTCGTGTGGACACAGTCTCAGTTATATTACTGAGTAATACACTTGCAAGTAGGAAATTGTAAACCATTTGGCGTTATTAGGTTCTCTGCATTGATTGCTCATAAAATGTGGTCTGAATTTCATCCCAGTTACAGTCAAAGATGACTAAAAGCGCAATGAGATCTATTCTTGTATCAGTTCTGAGTAATTAATCGCAGAGCAGGCTGGGAAAGGGTAAGTGAATTCCTGAATGTAGTAACTTGTAGATCCCCCCCCTTAGCAGTCACAACATCCATCACATGCTTCCTGTGGCTGTTCGTGAAATATTGCAACATTTCTGGGATGTCTTGATTGATCAGCCCTCTTCAGCTCATGCCACAGACCATTTGTTGACTGGTCGCATTCGGTTTCTGGACTTCCACGTGTGCAAGTCATTGATCATGGCGAAGTACGCATGCCGAGCAGCCCCAAACTATGACGATGATGAGCGATACTCCACCTACCGTGCTTTGCATTTAGGAGGAGGTTTCAGTGTGGGTGTGCAGTGCCCTTTTCCCCCCCGCATTGCATGAAAGTTCACGTTTGTCTCGGCAGTCCACACAGCGTCACCCCAGATTTATTACAGAATACACAGGTGGTCCTCAAGAAACATGAGCTCGTCTTTAAGATTTTTTTTTTATGATTAGCTGGACTTGAGTACACAGTAAGAGTCAGCTGTAAACAAAAGGTATTTCCTCATATGAAGACTAATGAGGGTTTATTTCACAGAATAACACAATAAAGCATGAAACACTTTATTAAGCATGAATGAAGCACCAGGTACAGAAAAGCCAAAATGTAATGATGACACAGCGTCTCATTACAATGACTTAATTTGTTTTAGCACTTGTTTGCTTTATAGTGTCCTTTAACTATTTCTCTTCTTCTTCTTGATGAACCACATGTTTGAATGGGCAAAAACTTGATGGCCTACCTGATACAGGTGTCCCCTTTTATCGGGGCTCTGGATCGACATTAGGAGTACTCTGGCCTGTGGCCTCCCTGTAACTGGGTCTCATTAAAACTGTAATTTAGACTCCTATATTTGTATGTTTAATTAACTATAAGTCAGATTTGGGGGTGATTATCTCAAAATATTGATTTAATAGCCTTGAAATTTATTTATTTTTTCTTCTTTCAGTAATGGAAAAAAAAAGGTAAAATTTTGAGTTTCATAAATTCAGTGTTGGAAACAACCGCTTTACTTGACAGTTAAGAAAGACAAAAGTAACAATTGTAAATGACACACATGGTAAACTACGCTCATTTTTTCCACTAAGTCCATTTTGGCCTTCTCTAATATTTAAGGTTATGGTACGGTTAAGGTTATCACCTGTGTAGATGATGTAGACCTCAGAGGGTTAACACTACTTCTGTTTTGTGTTAATGCTGCATTGGACACATTAACTAAGGAAATGAGAGTTGTGCAGGTGCTTTGCTGTTAGCTGTTCTTCTCACCTCTTTAAATACTCAGGTTTGTTCTCTTGTTGTCACCGCAGCATGCCAGACCCCAGGGAACTAGCAACACTCTTGATATCCCTGCCTTGTATTTTATTGTGGACTGATTAAATATTGAGGCCTCTAGCAAAGCTTTTGTAACATTTTCTTGCTTCTCTTTATGCTTCTTATAAATCCCTGAGGAATTTACTGTGATCGAAGCATGGGTCACACCTTCATATGCCTCCTCTTGTCTCATCTCTTTAACTGGAACATCTTATTGCAAGAGGATTCTTTTGAAAAATCACGAGCATATATTTTTGCATACTGTTTCCAGCCTGGACCGTGACTGATGACTCATTGTGTTCATAAAATACATTTAAAGTACAGCTCAGATTATGATCATTACAATGGTGACTTGGAATAAGTGTAGACCACAATATTGCAAAAATCCTGGCAATATAAATTCTTTCATGAATAACTAGTTGAGTCATAAGTTCATCACTTCACCCGCCATGTGATACTTCAAAGGAAGTTGCTGAAATTGTGTTATATTATAGGAAGCAGATGTTTTTTGAGCTTTCAGAGTTGTTAGAAAAATGTCCTTTTCCTGTAATTGATGTTTTTCTCCTTTATTTTTACAAAATAGACTCAAAAACTGCAAAACCATTCGCAGTTAACTACTCAGTATTAAGGGATAAACTGGGTGTCCCTTTTTTGAACAGGTGCTGCCAGATCGAGATGGGAAGAGATGCATGTTTTGTCTTAAAACCCTCTCCAAGACGTATGAAATGAGTGCGTCAGACACCAAACAGCGACAGGAGTGGACTACAGGTTAAAAGAGACTCTCATTCATCAATTCAGATCAGTTTTTAAAAGCTTTATTTATTTAGATTTTAAACATCAGTGTCTTCTTTGCAGCTATTCAAACGGCAATCAGGCTGCATGTGGAGGGGAAGAAATCCCTCCACAAAGATCTGAAGCTTAAGCGACGTGAACAGCGTGAGCTTCGGGAAAAAAGGCGACAGGCTAAGGAGGAGGAGCTGCAGAGGCTGCGGGCCTTGCAGGAGGAACGGGAGCGCAAGCTGGCGGAGCTGGAGCTCCTGAAGGAGGCGCAGAAGCAGGCTCAGGCCCTCCTGGAGCAGGATGAGCAGAGGAGGCGCCAGCAACACGAACAGCTTCAGCGTGCCCTGGAAATTCAGCTCCGTGAGGCTGAGGAGGTGAGCATGGAAACAAAGAATGAAAGATTTTAAAAGCATAAAGATGCAGATTGACTTTAACTTGCTTCTTTCTGTGTGTCACAAGGCCCGAGTCAGTATGCAGGCAGAGATGGCTTTGAAAGAGGAGGAAGCAGAGAGGCAGAGGAAGAGGATCCAGGAGTTGGAGGAGATGCAGAAACGTTTGGAGGAGGCACTGCAGCAAGAGATTAAAGCCAGGCTTGATGAGGAGGCCTTCCGCTATGCTCAAGCAGGGTAAAGTTGTTTAAGCAGCTAGCCAGGTGTACAGTGCAAAAAGCTTAGCGCAGGGTGGTGGAGGTTGTGTTGTGTACAAGCAGCATTTAATAAACTCAGTTGCTGAATTAGCTCACATTGCGTTATGTTCCTGAGGAAGTTGAGCTGCAAAGAGGAAGTTGTTTAACGCTGCAGTCACCTAGTCTATTGTCATTGCACTCTCGATTTATCCCATCCCAGGTCCAAAGTACCTCGCTGATGAGCCCCCTGCATTTATTACAAATTATCTATTCAAAGTCTAACTTCTTTGCATTCTACATCATGCTCAGGTTGTTGGCTGAGGAGGAGGAGAAAATGAAGGCCCTGATGAACCTGCAGGAGGAACAGGAGGAGTACATCGCGAAGACACAGAGGGAGAAGCAGGAGCTGAAGCAGGAAATGGAGGCCAAATCCCGGGCCCTGGAGGAGGCACAGAGACAGCTGGAGGAGGTTCGAGCCAACCGGCACAGAGTTGACCAGGACGTTGTGGTAGGTAGAAACCCTGACACTGACCGTGTAACTCAGTTACAGCATGTTATCAAAGCTAATGCCCCTCAGGCCACAACTGCAGACCGCCTGAACATGGAAAAAAGAAGTGAGCTTCTGCTGCTTGTTGTTTTTTAAATAAATCACCACAGAATGTGTTGATGAGATCAGCGAGAGTCACTGACAATCTGACACCAAACCAATAAACAGAAGTTAAGTTCAAAATAGGCGCTTAAAACAACACAAGAAAGCATCTCATGAGCTGCAAAAAACAAACAAAAAAAACCAACCACCCACCCATTACAGTTCCTAGTCATCAGATAAACTTAGATAACCAGGAAGTGCTGCAAGTATAACTTTGAACTTCATAATGATAAGACAGGATGCCAGATGGCAGAGACTTTAACGAGACTAAACAGACTGCCATCATGATCAGTCCCTCAAAAGCACATCAGTTATGAACAGGATTCAAACAGGACACCATTTTTTTTCTCTTGTGGAGTGGTGGCTACTCTGTCTTTTTATTACTTTCATTATATTTGATTTTATTTGACAAAATCTGGCCTTGAGAGTGGCAGTAGTGAACCTTAACATTATTGAGATGCAAAGTTGAACTTTTTAATAAATTGACCAGTTGTAGGTGGTTAAAATGCCAACAGCACTTTGTTTATTTTATCAGGTCACAAACAAAGAGCAAAAAGGAAGCGAGTTCACGTCTTAGTGGCTCTTCTGGGTACTTTTCAACAGACCGAGGTTTTTGTGAAGCATTTGTCAGTTCACTTGTTTATTAGTAACCGCTAAGCTCTTCTTCTCCGGCAGGCCGCCCAGAGGAAACTTCGGCA
Organism: Pelmatolapia mariae; assembly: GCF_036321145.2. Classification (NCBI taxonomy): domain Eukaryota; kingdom Metazoa; phylum Chordata; class Actinopteri; order Cichliformes; family Cichlidae; genus Pelmatolapia; species Pelmatolapia mariae. The sequence goes on from NC_086244.1 coordinate 27,467,483, forward strand.
GGCGAGCACCAACGTCAAACACTGGAATGTCCAGATGAACAGACTGATGCGGCCGATCGGACCAGGCGGTATGTGTCCTTGCCTGCTCAGAGACATGACAGACATGCACCGTTTGAAGACCAGATTTCAACTTTTTCAACTTTTTCTCGCTGCATTATACCAGCAGAGAAGTGTTAACCATTTCTAGCCCTGTTGTGTTACAGCCAAGACTGATGTGACCATTTGCTTAGCTCAGGGGCTGTGAAGTTTAGGTCAAAATAGGTGGTTCTTATATTTCATTTTGAACTTCTGCAAATATACTTCCTTAAATTTGATACTATACTTTTTTTTTAACTGTGAATTCTGTTTTTATTTTTGGTTTTTGTTTCAGCCTAAGTCTGATTTCAATTGTCCGCTTTGTTGTTTTCATTTTCAGAGAAGAGACCATCGCTGGGAAGCTCCTTCTCGAGCTTCCAGATCCCGACGCAGCGAGACCCCGGGCTGCGTCTCAGAAGGAGTTCGGGATCGGGGGATCGGGAGGAGAGCAAAGAAAATGTTGACAACAGAGCTGGATGTGATTTAGACAAACGTCACTCTAATGCATCTAATGGCGACATGGATATCCCCTAAAATGATGAGTCATAGAGGCTGCCTCGTCACAGGAAGGGCAGGAGATGGTTGTCATGTTTGTGAACAATATGAAAGCGGCGGGGATATAGCTGAATTTACCGTACTACCACGTCTACTAAATGCTGAAATATTACTGACCTCGTATCACAGACAGCAACAGTTTAAAAACATTTTAACGAGAGTGCGTTTTCCAATATCTCCCCTTCTCAAATAATCCTTTTCTACCGCCTGTGTGAGGCCTGACGTGAACGTAACTGATACCTCAGCGGAAAGAAAATGAGCGGCAAGAAAGATCCTGAAAGTATAAGGTTAGCTCTGGTGTTCAAAGAGAAAAGCCTACACGCACACAGGAAGCTCATTTTTGTGCAGCTCTGTAACTTAGACGGATACCAATGTTTCATTTCTATTGGTACAATTTTCGAGGTTGTGGGAGGTGGCTTAGGTTTTTTTGATCTAGAAACTTGGTTCAGTATTAAAGTTTACCACAATTTCACTCCTGATAAACAGGAAAGAGAAAGAAGAGGCGTGAAAGAAAAAAAAACTGTCATGAACTTCCTGTTTTTAATGTCATTTAACATTACTGTAAATAAAGAGAGTGAAGTTTGAAGCCGTACATGCATCTTTACTGTGTTAAACTTAGTGCATTGTGCAATTCAAACAAACTGTAAGGCAACTTTTTGTTTCAAATCTTAAACTGGTGTGTCACACAGTGGAAAAGCTAAAGAAGAGTTTGCGAAACGAGTTGTAGTGACGCAGACGTGACAGAAATGCAAAAGACCACACGGTGTGGAAGTAAGAGTCGCAGACACTGCTGAAGTTGCACACTGCACATCCGCTTCGGTTTGAGTTGGAGTCTGCTTCACTTCTGAGGCCTTAAATGTGTCATCTCCGACTAATCTGACGCCTTCCGGGGACAAAACCTTCGGCTGGCTCACATGAGCAAACAGAGACATCCCCTGACAAGTAATGCAAACTGCAGGCCAACTGCTGTATGTGCCAGTTTATTAATGCAGAGTTTTAAGCAGAGGTGGCAACAAGTAGAAGCACAGATAGTAGTTTTGAAACATACTCCAGTAAAAGTTGAAGTACTGTTTCCACTTCTTTACTCAAGTAAAAGTGGAAAAGTACTGGCTCTGAAATATTCTCAAAGTAAGAGAGTAAAAAGCAGCTCTTTGAAGAACATTTCTTCAACCTACTACTGTGCAAATCTTACTGAACCCTGTGCTATATTAATGTAATAATTAAATAATATTAGTAGATAGGAAAACCAGCTTTATTTCTGTTAAAATTTTATTTCTAATAAAGGCTCGGCTTGAATCAGTTAAGAAGAACACGAGCAGAGAAAAAATGTACAGGCTGTGATCTGCTTACCTGTGCTGCTGCAGCTGCTCTGAGGTTTACTGCGCTTTGTGGATTTACACACCTGAATTTAGCTGATGTCTCATGAGTTGTCCTGGCTGATTTCCATCCTCTACTGACAGTACACTGTTTAATCTTCCAGTTTATCAAACACCACTGAGCTTGCGTGTTTGCTGTTGTTTGTTAATTGGATAGAAACATTGCATTTGAAATTACCTGCCACTTAAAAAAAAAAATTCCTCCTTTTATGTTGGCTACTTTTTTGCAGGGCCGGAAGTACCACAACCGCAACTTATGGACAGCCTCAGTCGTGTTGTGCCAAAAAATAAATAACTAAAAATACCAGCCCACTTTAACCTCTGACTTTGGCACACAATTTTGCTTGTTTCATTTCTTTGTGTGCCACATACCCTGGTGATTATTACACGAACAGGATTGCCTTTCATGTGTTACTGTTTAGACTCAGTTTGATGTTCCCACGCTGACGAAATAATAACTCTCTTCAAATGCCTTAAACCAAAAGTAACAAGTAGAAAGTACCGATAATGGTTTAAAAATGTAGGAAGTTAAAGTAAAATGTTGCCAAAAAGTTGCATGGAGGTCCACACTGAGAACAATTGATGACTATTTTATGTTTTTTTCAATTTGTGAATAATCACTCCGACACTTTTCACCTTCTCACCAAGCCTCATGCTGATGGTCTGGTCTTGTAGCTCATTCCAGCCTTGCACACGTATACAGTCTTGTCCCTGAAGGCCTCTCACAGCTCTGTAGTTTTGCTCATGTTGGTGGAGAAGATGGAGAAGAAGAAACTGATTTTGTGGACAGGTTTACTTTATACAGATAAGGAGTTGAGGTCAAGAGTGTCTGTATTTGATTGGTTGTAATCTGTGTGCCACATGTGCAAACAGCCAATCTGTGGGAGCCAGAATTCTGGCTGGATTGTAGACGATCAAATACTTATTTCACTCAATGATGTGCAAATCTATTCGTAACTTTTAGTTAAAGTTTTTTTTCAGGTTTTTTCTAATATTTTCCTAATATTAGATTTGCCTGATAGTTGTTTATTTAAACAACAGTTAATTTAGAAATATCATCTATATAAAATCTCTCTTCACTGCAGTTTCTGGTGCAGCAGAGCAAAATCTCAACTGTTTCTCTCATTTGGCATACAGTGCTAAACGGAAGCTTGTTTCTGCGATAAAAGACTGCTTTGTTTTTTGTTTTTGCTTTTTTGGGCAAAATTTGGTGTTATTAGTTAGAAACTTTGTGATTCCTCACTCAAATTTTTCAGATAGTAACCCCAAACTCGACATTTTGAATTCATAACCCCACAAACTGACAAAAATAAAATAAATCTGTGGCAGAAACAAGCTTCCGAAACAGCTGATGAGAGGACCTATTTTTCTTGTGAGAGTTACATTTTTATGCAGTGTCAGCTGAGAGGAGAAATAAGCTGCTACCCTCCCTCCTTCTATATTATGTCGTTCTTAATATTAGATGTTGCCTTAATAGGTTTATTTGAACAGAAATGAATTTAGAAATATAAACCAAAGAATAATAAAACCTCTTCTTCGATACATGGTCACGTACGGTTTCACGTAAAGCTGATTATATATGTATAAACTAGTTGTAATGCATGTTGTTTTCCTCAAAGGCTCTTTGATTGGTAGTGGAAAGTTACAATAGCCCATTTCATTCAGATTCAAAAGCGTGCAGCCCAGCTCAGTCTCTGCATTTATAAATCACACATTTTCCCACATGGATTTCAGCCACGTGCTCTTTGTGTGTCTCCATTAAGGCAGATACGGTCAATGTCAGTCAAAGCTGAATATGTGTCCATGTCAAAAACAACTCAGTATTTAACCGAGACCTTGACTCTTCAGACAGAAAACTGTTTGCAATAGTTGCATCCAGTCGGTTGTGCGCTCTGTGTGTGTGTGTGTGTGTGTGCGCGCAGCGGGGGCGCTGTGCTGTGGCATGTGACGAGGGAGGAGGAGGAGGAGGGGGAGGAGAGAGGGGAGTGAAGCAAACCAAACCAAACCAAAGCAGAGTAAAAGCAAAGCCAGGGATAGACTCGGGGAGGGATTACTAGTTAACTCCGCTTATTTGCATGTGACATGGTAGCCCACAAAGATTTCCACATTGTTTTTCCCGTCTCGTCAGCCCGGTTTCTACATGGACGGAGGCCTGACTCGGTCTAAGTTTATAGTAGTTAGCGATCTGACGTTAGCTCTTGCTGTAAGCTAACTCCAGCTTCAAGCAAACAAACTTGTCAACAGCCGATCGATCCGGGACGGGACTCGGGACTGCTTTGGGGCTTGTTTACCTCAGCCGGGAGGCATAAACATCTTCTGAAGCAGCAGCACAACTGGGAGAGGTAAGCTAACCTGGCAGGATAGCTAACGTGATTTAAAGGCACAAACGGGAATGTGGGTCAGCCGTGCTAACGGCTAGCTGATAGTAGGACTCAGTCACAATTCAAGGTTAGTGGCTAACTAGCTGCTAACCGAGCCGACGGCTGAACGAGCTCAGTTTTAAAGCCTATACAGTTTAAACTTTAAGTGAGATAAGAAAGTTTGGCGGCAGCCATGTCTGTAACTCGGTTGTCCTTTCATTTTTCAAACGCTTGTATCCAGTTACAGTCCTGTCAGTGACTCATGCAGTTACACGGCAATGTTAGCACAGACTTCCGAGAACCAGTGTGACAGGTTGTCTACTGGACAAGTCCTAACACCCCTAATTTGGTGTGTATTTATTATACATCGAAGCATTATGAAAACAGCGCGTAGCCTTTGAATTACAATGAGTGTGTCCTTTGTGGAAAAAACCCTACATTTATTTCTAATATGTAAACACTGTAGCTGTTTGTTAAGGCACAGCTACAAACAAGGACTTTTTAATCCGCTAGAGGGCCCCGGGGTAGAAAAAAAATTGTAACCCCCAACCCAAAGCCCTCTCCCCCACCGCCTCCATCAGCAAGCTGCACTGCTCAGTGTGTACATAGTGCATACACCCTGTCCCTTTAAAAGCAGCCGCCAAGTACCCCCCGCACCCCATCGAAAGTGAGGCAAACAATAATACAGATGTCTTCAAGCTCGGTTAGAGATAAAGTTAGTGCCCTTACTATTACGATCTACTGGCTGAACTGTGCTGGAAATGCGGTGGGCCCTTATTGTGATTAAAAGTGATGCAGCGGTTGTGAAATTCTTGCTTTTGTTATGTTCCAGGGGCAAAATAAATAAATATTCATTATGAAACTGAAGATTTTGAAAGTAGTATTTCAGCTTCTTCGTTTCCATGATGTATTTGAGCTTGCTGTCAGCTAGGGAAAGTGGATACGACCCCCCCCCCTATTCTTACCCTATGACGGACACTGGTGCACAAATTGATAGATACTCTATCCCGCAATGAAAATCATTGTTTTGCAGCTGCATAAAGAATAGATAATCTCCATATAATCTACTATAAAAAAAATAACTGTGTTAAAGGTACCACAGACATATACTAAACATCTTATTATGTGAAGTAATGCAAAATTTTGCATATATATGTATATATATATATGTGTGTGTGTGTGTGTGTGTGTGTGTGTGTGTGTGTGTGTGTGTGTGTGTGTTATTAGGCAAATGATACTTGTAGTAGAAAGTGTTTTGAGTGCTCAAATTAAGTAGAAAGGCACTATATGAGTGGCAGTCCTTTTGCCATCTGGAGGAGGAAAAAAATCTGCTGAAGAGGCTACCCGCTGTGGCAACTTATTATGAATAAGGGAGAAGCTGAAAGTAGCTTTTTACTTTGAACTTACAGTGGTTACCAAAGAGGTTTTGACCTTCCAATAAAGGGAAAGCTCGCAGGACTGTGATTTTTAACATGTTTATTCAAGTGGTGTTTGATTTTTCTTTATTTAAAAATACATTTTTGGTTCATAAAAAGGCCAAAAGATAACAGGAAAATGCAGGTAACAGAAAACGTTTCGTCTGAACTATTTGTAGACCACTTGTCCTTATGTGCACAGTCCACCCTTTTTGAGCCAGGAAAACCCCTGTTTAAGTGTGACTTTAGCCTGTTAGACACGGTTTCGTTCTACATGCTGCTAACTAATAAGTAATTACTGAGTAATACTGAGATGGCATCTCTGGATGTATGCACAGGCTTTTCTGGACAGTGCTGCAAATAAGCAAATCATCAAAGTATTTAAATCTAACCGAACCTAGCAACAGTTACCCCAAACAGTGTCTATGTTAATATTACTGTAAAGTGCTCTATGATGTTTTAAATCAGGATTGAAAATGTAGATATATCCTTATTATTGTCTTGTCTGTCTGTTCCATTGGCTTTGAAGTAACTGAGGCGTGATTCCATAACATCTGTGTCTCAGGTCATGAGCTTATTTCTTTAAAAGACATTCCCTGGCTGTTAAAACAAAACCTAACTGACTGAAAGGCACCTAAACAAACTCTGTTGAAGATTACTGAACAGCATTCATCTCATTTATTATTGCTATACTAAACTGAATACAAGACTTATGTGAGTTTCACCCGTGTGCTTATTTAAAAAAAAAAAATAGGGCTCTATTTTGGCTTTGCTGGTTTGTTATGGCAAGCTGAAACTGGACTGTTAACCGCTGGCATGCTGGGTTAAATGGAACCCTTGATGATATGTGGGCTCTAAAGTGTGATTAGCTATTCTTTCTAGCTGTGTATATAAACTTCATGTTAACAGAGATATTTTTTTAGTAAGGTGTATTTCAAGTAGATTGATTCTGTTTTTAAATAGTGCAGCTATGGTGGCTACGTGACAGGAGATGAGCTGCTGAATCAGCTGCAACAGGAACCATGGACGGGTTTCAACAAACTGCCCCAGAGGAGCATGACGGGGTGAATGGCTACTGTGAGCCAAAGTGCCCCCAGGACGCAGCTGACGTCAGGTGGACGCCGCCGCAGGCAGAGTCTGTAGGCTCGGACAGTTGTGGTGCGACAAGCGTCTCCGAGGTGGCAGATCTGAAAGAGTTAAAGCGCAGGGAGAGTGAAGATGAGGAGGAAAAGGAGGAGAAGGAGGTAGTCCCTGCTTCTAAATTCCCGAAAAGGGACCAGAAGAAGAGACGGAAAGAAGGGGAAGATCAGGAGAACAGTGGCAACAAGCAAAACAGCAGCGCATCATCTAGCTACACGGGTAAGACTTTCCACTCTCAGGACTTATTACCTACAAAACTGAGTGTGAAATTTTCACAAGATATACTTGAACTGAAACGCTATTCTTTTTTGTTATATGCAGACCTGTCCCATACCTCATCACCTTCGCTCTCAGAACAGCTGCGTTTGGGCCGAGAGGACAGCACAAGCTCCGGGATCAGTGTGGAGTGTAAGGTCTGCGGGGACAAGGCCTCTGGCTTCCACTACGGCGTACATGCCTGTGAAGGATGCAAGGTAAAACATTTTTTCTTTTACCCACAACAGATTATTGAGTGGGAAGTTCTGTGCCCCCCCACCCAACTGTGTGAGTTGCTTAACTAGATGTGCTTTGCTTTGCGCAGGGCTTTTTCCGGCGTACTGTGCGGATGAAACTGGAATATGAGCGCTGTGAGCGTTCCTGCAAGATTCAGAAGAAAAATCGTAACAAGTGCCAATATTGTCGATTCCAGAAGTGCCTGTCTTTGGGAATGTCCCACGATGGTGAGGGCTTAAGTGTTTTCTGAGATTCACTTAAAATACTAATATGATGATCAATTTATTTGTATAGCAGTTTTTAAAACACAGTTGCAAAGTGCTTCACTGTTTGAGTAAAACCGCACATTAAAGATAACTGTGCATGTCCAGTCATAGAAATGTAAAGTCAAACATGTGGTCATGCATTCATTCTTGCATGTGCGCTTCTATACACGCATTAGAAGAACAAGAGCCAAAAATAATGGACAGTTGTTTAAAACAAACCACAGATGGTGGTCATCACTAGCTATAAAATAAGAGCACGGATCAGTTAAAAGACCCGGATGAGACGATCAGAAAGGCCAACTGCTGGAATAAGCTGTCATCATATCTGCTATACAGGAATGGGTCTGGCCATGTAGGACTTTATATATAGTAATAAAATCTTAAAATGAATTTGAATTTCACCTGAAGCCAGTCTAGCTTCTGCGTTCTTGACCAGCTGAAGATGGGCTGCCTGAGAGATCCAAGAGTTTTATTGTGTCTAAAGGAGGAAACAAATCTGCTGTTTTCATGTCAAATCCTTTCCAATCTTTTGTTGCACGTGGATGGTGTGTTGCATTGTTAATGCTCTGAGTTGTTCCAAAACACAAAGAGGTTTCAGAACTCATTAGTGTTGCAAATATCCTCTCAGAATAACACCACCTCTGTGTGTGTTTTTGCTCAGCAATCCGATATGGACGAATGCCTGAGGCGGAGAGGAAGAAGCTGGTGGCAGGCATACTCGCAGAGGAGCTGAACGTCAGCAAACCAGGTGGCTCAGACCTGAAGACTTTAGCCAAACAAGTCAATACAGCCTACCTGAAGAACCTCAGTATGACCAAGAAGAGAGCCCGCAGCATCTTGACGGGCAAAACCAGCAGCACCTCAGTATGTTCCTGTCTTTCAGCCGTGCTTGGATTTATGCAAAACTCAGTTATGTGAATTTTTCCCTCAGACCTTTCTCCCTTTAATACATTTTCCTTTTAGCCATTTGTGATCTACGATGTGGACACCCTCTGGAAAGCAGAGAGTGGTTTGGTGTGGAGCCAGTTAACTCCAGGTGCGCCTCTGACCAAGGAGATTGGGGTTCATGTGTTCTACCGCTGTCAGTGCACCACGGTGGAGACTGTGCGAGAGCTTACGGAGTTTGCCAAGTGCATTCCAGGGTTTGTGGACCTCTTCCTTAATGACCAGGTAAGCCGCTATCTCATATAACAAAGAATTATTAGTATATCCAAGTTTAGGAAAGCACAAATAAACAGCTGTTTGTGTGCTTACTGCAGGTGACTTTGTTAAAGTATGGTGTGCACGAGGCTATTTTTGCCATGCTGCCATCTCTCATGAACAAAGATGGACTGTTGGTGGCCAATGGCAAAGGCTTTGTGACACGGGAGTTTCTGCGCAGCTTACGGAAGCCCTTCAGTGAGATCATGGAGCCAAAGTTTGAGTTTGCTGTTAAGTTCAATGCTCTGGAGCTGGATGACAGTGATCTGGCCTTGTTTGTTGCTGCCATTATTCTCTGTGGAGGTGAGCCTGAGCAGATTTCTGGTCAAGTATGAAGATTCAAATCTTGTGAAGTGTGTCTGTAGCTCTTGAAACCTCTTTGAAAGTGCTGCATTGAAACTGTTAGAAGGTACAATCAAGGTTCGAGTCTTATAACATCCAGAAAAAGATAAGACAGTGATTTAGAAGTAATCACTGAGCCTGTAGCAGCACAACTAAGGGGTTGTTCAGCTGTAACTATAAGCTTTGTCATAGAGCAATGTGTTAAGGCTAATCTTAAAAGTAGAGAGGGTGTCTGTTTTCGGGGCTGGTTTCACCAGAAAGAAATTGTCTATAACCAGCCACATAACAGCTACTGGTTATTTATCATGTGGCTACATGCCAGTAAGATTCTAAAACGGGTTTTAACTTGTCTTTGCATGTCTTGTTTGCCCAGCATAAATTGTGACTCATCACAGGCTTTTTCCTCTTTTTGCACTAGATCGTCCCGGGCTAATGAACGTGAAGCAGGTGGAGCAGAGTCAGGACAACATCCTCCAGGCCCTGGACCTCCACCTCCAAGCAAATCACTCTGACTCTGTCTACCTCTTCCCAAAACTGCTTCAGAAGATGGCTGACCTCCGTCAGCTGGTTACAGAGAACGCTCAGCTCGTCCAAAAGATCAAAAAGACTGAGTCGGAGACCTCGCTCCACCCTCTACTACAGGAGATCTACAAGGACATGTATTAGTAGTCTCCAGCACAAACTGCTTTTAGCAATACTGTTACAGACTGAATTTTATAATGAAACACTGCATTCAGTACAAGCATTGTTGTACGGGCATGGATTTCTAAGGTGCAGATGAGGCAAATTCACCTGGTAGGGCTAACACAATCAGCAGAGTCTTCGCAGTGTCAGTGTAACCCTCAGTACAGTTATGCGTGTGTTTGTGTGTGCGTGCATGTGACGAGCATCTGGAATCATTTGCTGCGAGTCCCAGTTTCCCACAACGGTCACGTAACAGGAAGAATGATATGTTTTCTCAATGAGGCTGCTCCTGTTTCATCCTGTTAGCGAAGCTGACCCCAGAGCAGTGTGCAGAGGGAGCTCATCCTCGCTCCCCTCAGCTCCGTGTTTGTGCTGCAAAGGGAAAGCATTTCACATTCTCACACCAGTGGCACCGTTCAAACAAACGAGTGATTGTATTGTGTTTTCAGACTTAACTGACGGGAGAGATGCAGCAGCTGGTATTTGTTTACATCATCGTCTTCATCATTATCATCATCATCATTATCACTGACCACCACTTTGCCATTTGGTATAAAGAACACAAACTGGGCTGGCTCCAGCAGTGTAGAGCTCTCTCTTAATGCAGCAATGTGTGCAATACCATTTTGCCATTTGTCAATAAATGTGAGATCCAGTTTATTTAGGTTTTGTCTTAAAGCCATCTAGCCAAGTGTGAACTGTTGGACTGTGCTGCAAAGATTTTATTTCGGAATCTGACACTATACACACATACATACATACATGACCCATCGAAGTACAAGGGACAGCATGTTTTCTTTCTTCCTTTTGATATGCAAAATATAATGAATTTGCCATTTAAATATATTTGTTAGGTTATTCTTTGTAATTCTGTAACAAATTATTTGTAATTTTTGATTGTATTTCTAAGGGCAAAACATGAATTTATCAACTTGTTTCATATATTAGTTCATATGTGTTCTTTCATATTACATGCCTGCCTGTTTTAGTTTTAGACTGTACCAAATATATCACCAAGAATACCACCAAACCTCTCCCCAATGAGGAGTTTGGATTTTATGGTTTCATGTGCAGGAATTACCTTAAACCAGCATTTTTAACCATGTCATTATTACTGGGATACTTGATGAAATTGAACATCTTCCAATATCATAGGGTGCTTTTGTATTGGAGATAGACACGGTCCTAGATTAATGCTCTTTTTATGTACAGGCTGATGTGTCTTGAAAGGTGAGGCATAGAGTGTAAAAGCCTTACGATACTGTAGCCAGGATCCAGACATTTCTAATCGTTTCTTCCCCTTTTCTGTTGTTACTGTCCCGGCTCTGTGTGAGCACTGGTGTGAGCACAGGTCTCCTCTTTTGCTCTTATTCTGTCTTGATCCCTATCTACCTCTAATGTATGATCTGTGACATTATTCCGCTGTCTCATCTAATCCTTGACATATATTATTTTTGCCTTAAATTCCTGCTACACATTGAAATCCTGATGTTACTGGCTGGTGTGCAGTGTGCCAAGCTGGCAAAGGAGCAATTACACCAAAAACAAAAAGGAAAAAAAAGAAGTTGATGTAAGCTACCTCTATGCCTGTGTAAGTGATGGACTGACATATTTGTTCACACAAAAACTTGAAATGATTTCTTCCTAATGGTCACATGTAACCTATCTGCACATTTAGTTTAGTGATTTCTCACTTATAAACTTGATTAGAAACGGCAACAGTGATTTTCTCGGTTTATTTTTGTTTTATTTTTTGTTGGAAATTTTTTATCATGAGTTGGATCATACAACTCTTTCAAGTTGCTCCCTGCTGTGATTGGCGTCCCTCAATAAACTCATTGAATGGAGTGCGTAACGTGCTGACGTCAGCGTCACGTTTCTATTGGTTCGTTGCCAGGTTAATTGGTAAGAGGAACCAGCTGTCAACTATTTAGATAACGTGGATGGTGAAGGCTTGGCGGCGGCTCGTTCAAAACACACGGAGGATGGACTCGGCTCGTAGTGGAAACATTTGTCGGTAAGCAGCCCCTCAGAGTCCCACAGAGTGGGTTAGAAATGAGGAACGTGTGGACCAAGCACTGAGAAATAGCTTGTCATGAGTTTAAGTGCCTTCGTGTGGCGTTCTAATATACGCGTTAAAGTGAAATAGTGACTTTTCATTACATGAAAACTACTTTAAAAAAACTTATGTAGTATGTTTGTTTTTTATTTTTTATTTTTTTTGGTTGGGTCAACTTAGGAAGAAAGTGTGGTAGACCATGTTGCCGTGTGAGTACATTCGTACAAATTTTGTATTGCTAGGTGACTAAATATAATGTTGAAACGTTAGCCAAAACTTGAGCTAACTGAGTTAGTGGCTGTTGGTAAGTGGGATTTACGACCGCACTTCTGTGTCGGATTTGGCCCTTCTCCGTCAGTTAATCCAGAAACGCGTCAGTAGAAGATGACTTATTGACAAATACAGTTTTTGAAGCTGTTTAATGATGTGCATATACAGTACTGATGTTACAAACTGTTTGGTTTCAACTTATAAAATGTTCGCTCTTTACTTTGTAATGTGTTCTGCAGTTGAGGCTCAAGTCAGATTATTTTTATTTTGACTACGTCAAAAAATAAAAATTGGTTAATGTCAGGCAGGGCTTTCATTCTCTCTCTCCCACCTGTAAGAATTTACTAAACTATAAAAACGGCTCGACTACTCTTTTTAGCTTCTTCCTTTAGGCTTGGCCAGAGCAGCTCACTCCATTTCACCCTGTCCCTAGGATCACACCAACAATCTCCATATCCTTCTTCACCCCATTCATGTTTCTCTGTGGTTTTCCTTCTGCCTGGCAGCTTCAGCATCCTTTCTCCAATATCCATTATTCTTCCTCTCCCACATGTCCAAACCATCTCATCCTTGCTTCTCAAACTTTGTCTCCAAACACCTCAGCCTGAGCTGTCTGATCCACTCCTAATCTTATACTTTCTGGTTACACTCAATGAAAATCTGAGCATCTTCACTTATAAAGAATAAAATACCAGCGGCTTATCGTTATGAGCTTGAATTCTAAATAACCCTATAAACACTAGCAGTCATCACAGTTCACATCACTGGAGCGGCATGTAAAACCAATCTTGCTGCTTAAAAAAAAAAAAAAGTTTGTGGCAGAAATTTACTTTACGATTTGTTTTTCACTTCATTGCAGGCGTTTCATAAATGGCTCTTGCAGATTTGGTTCAAGATGCAAATATCGTCATGAATGGCCAACCATTCACTCATCCCAAATATGTCGGTATTATCAGAAAGGTGGATGCTGGTATGGTGAGCGCTGCAGGTAAGCTGCCCCCCCCCCCCCCCCCTTATTATTTAAGAAAATCCATTATTTAATCCCTTATATATTTTTTTTCTCTGCTAGGTTTTTCCATGTTCTTCAGTCTGAAGCTGGCACAACTGTTGCAGGAAGAAGGGCTTCAGTACCTACGGTCTCCTCCTCCAGTGTGGCTCACGCGTCACCTGATAGGCGAGGGTCAGAACCTGCAGTTCTGCAAGCTGAGGTGACATCTGAACAAGAGTGCAGCAGATCAGAGTTGGTAGCTGATATCTCAAACCCTCAATGCGACACTGGGCACCTGCCAGCGAATCTCGCTGAGGAGCAGTCAGAAGGTATTGCATGATTTTGTAGATGGAACTGAATGTAGAAGTTGATCTAATTAATTTGCTTTTCCTCTGCAGAATCTGGTCTGGGATCGTCTCAGGGCTCAGAAGCTGCTGAAGCAGGTGCCTGGGATGGAAGAAATGAGGTTTGCGTTTAATTTGACTGCCTTATCTTAAGCATGCTCATTCAGCAGGAGAACTTGGCTGAACCCAGAGCCTTCTATTAATGGAAAGTCATTGTGTTCAGGAGATCTCCCCATCTGAAACCCCAGAGAATGGGGCTGCTGCTGCAGCCTCTGGTTCTCAGGGAAGAGAGGAGGAAACTGAGGCCTTCCTCAGGAGCAAAGACGTGACCTGTGGGATCTGCATGGACAAGGTGTATGAAAAGACTGATCCGAAAAGCGGTGTCTTTGGCATCTTGCCCAACTGCAATCACTCCTTCTGTTTACAATGCATAATGACCTGGAGGAAGACCAAAGACCTCGGCCTGGATGTGATAAAGTAGGTTTCTGTAATATTTAAGAGGAGGCAGCAGGATCTGACTAAACCAGAGAGGGCTTGAAGTGATTCTGATTGACTTTTCTTTTTTCCTCTTCTCAGACGCTGCCCACAGTGCCGCGTGAGGTCTGCCTTTTATATGCCGCACAAATACTGGGTTGAAGGACAAGAAAAGGAAGATCTAATTACTGAGTTCAAGGGAAAATTCAGGTGAGGAATAGATCTCATGTCTGCAGAGTTTAGAAAATCCTTTGAGTCTGTCCTCCTGGGTATGTTGTGTGGATGTTAGTTTCAGTAGTCCAGCCTTTTCTTCAGATTTCTTACTATAGATAAAAAAAAAAATAATATAGTGAATCTTGCTGGAGATTAAGGTTCCTGAATTAAACTACTCATCTAAATCGTTTGGTTAGGCCATGGTAACTTGGTCCATAGTTGCTTTCTAAAGGTTTGTTTTTTTTAAATAAATATACTCCTCCCAATAAATTGAATCTCTTGGGCTGCTACAGATCTCCCATTCAGCATTAAGCTATAAAGATGTACAAAAATCAGTAGCTGTTAAATGGGACCCACCTTACAAATTAGGCAAAGATTCATACCACATATTGCAAAAACTTGCTTTTGTTTTTGCTTATTGCGCCTTTAAGTCCCTTTACCATTAGTACGTACTCGGCACAGTTCACGCCAGTTTTCAGGATTTTCATTAGGTCATAGGTCATTCTGATATTAACAGTCCCTCTGGAGTGTGCAGCAGATGTCATCTCTAAGGAAGAGTGCTGAAACATTCAGAGAAACACAAGTGTGTAGCATTGCTAACTAACAATGGGAGCTACAGAGATTTTTACAACATGGCAATTAGAATCAAATTTATGCAAAAGGAACAGAAATCAGTGTGAAGAGAAGTAATGACAGAAAATATCTCTGGGAAAAATTTAGCAAAGGAGAACTCTAGGTATTAATGGAAAAGGGGATCTATAATGCTGATGCACAACAAATTAAATATGCATATACTGTTAATAGCCCTGTGCATATTTCACTTAAAAAAAACAAACAAAAAAGAAATATTGTGATGTAGATTTTAAAATTGCTAATCTCAAGCCAGTATAAACATTTAGCTGACCCCTCCCTGCTGCCTCTGGTTTGATTCCAGTAAGAAATCCTGCACCTACTACTCTCGATACCAATGCTGCCCCTTCAAAAGCGAGTGCCTTTACCGACATGACAAAAGTCGACACAGCGCGTCCTTTCTGGTAACTACATGGTGATCAGTGAGTGTTTTACATTTTCCTCCCTCTTAGTGTGTCTAAGATAAGGTTATATTTACTCTCCCCTCACTCTCTTTGTCCTTGCAGCATTTTGGAGAAGATGACTTTGAGGATGAAGACGATGGAGTGGATCTAATTAGTTTCTTCATAGCCATGACCCTTCTTGGTGATGGTGATGATGACGACCTTGAATTTACTTTTTTACCTTACTAAAACAGTGTGGTTTGAGCGCTCATCTTCCCCCCCCCCCCTTTTTTTTTTCCTTTTTTTGTCAGTGTTTGAAACCACTGAATGGGGTCTATAACCATCATTGGTCCCTGGAAAATGTATGGCTGCTGCCTTTTTTTTCTTTCCTTTTTAAAACCACCTGTGTCTTCATGAAATTATTACTGAAACAGCCTACGAGTAGCTTTGACTCAAGATCAGGATCATCGTCCGTGCACTGAGTGAAAGTACATCTCACTTATAGGACTCCTAAATTCAGACAGGAACCTGTCTCAAACAAAGTCTGTGCACACTTGGACACTCCAGAACTCATGGCTAGTGGTCTCAGCGTAAGACACCTTTGTTTCTAGTTGGGGTTTATAATTTTTTTTTATATAATACTACAGCTGTTGTGTGTTAAGTGTTTAGCCAACTGTCAGCTTCTCTTCCAACTTCTGAGCGCGCCAATGTAGACATTTCCCTAGTAGCTTGGGCCATTTAGATATTTTTAAAGTGTTGTGTAGATGATAGTTTTAATTGCCCAAGGGTTAAAAAAAAAAAAAAGTGTACTGTACCCATGTCCTAATGTCTGATATCTGCATAAAAATGATTAGTCGTCACATACTTCCCAGTTTTCGCAAGAACAAATGATTTTATGTCTGTCTTTTTTTTTTAACCAAATTGTACCTGTACACAAAAAATAAAACATTGATTCACTTTGTCTCACTAAAGTGTTTTCTTCATTGGTGCTTTGTGCTATTCAGGGTATTTCCCTGACTGGTATGCCCACATGGCCTGGGGGGCAGAATGGGCCTAAATCACACAACACAATGAATTCACGTAATGGATTTTCATTAAAAAAAAAAAGTAATATGGGCTAGTTGGAAGAGTCTAACTTTTTTTTTTTTTAAATAAAGGTATTTATCTATGCTGTTGAGTAGCTCCACTGTGGTCTCCAAATAAAGACTTAAAGTGGAAACGACTGAGACATGATGGCAGTCTCGCTTCGGTTGCCTCAGGATGCTCGTTCTATTCAGGAATTTCTGGCTTTTGTTTAACTAGTATACGCTACAGGATAAATCGTGCTGTGTCGCAAGTGAGCTAAATGAATGACACATCTGACCACTAGGTGGCGATGTTGAACTCATCTAGCCCTTTACCGGTGTCGAAGAAGAAATGTAAACAGCAGTGGCGGTATAGTGAGGTTGGGATGGAGCCACAGGTATCTGGGAGAGACGGCAAGGACAAACCCGGCGATGGGGCACACAGCTGTCTGAACTCCGGCATGTTTCTTAGCGGATTTGACGGGCAGTCGAGGCTGCTGCTTCGGTCACTGATGTCCGGAACCTCCGGGACCTCGAGAGCGCTGGACGTCTTCCACAGGCAGCAACGGGCTAACCCGGAGAGCTCACTGTGTGGCTTCATAGAAACACTGTGCAGAGACGAAATAACCCACACAGAGGCTGACACTGAGTTTCTAACCGTGTGAGTAAAGTATACAGAAAAAAAAGTTAAATTATAAGGTGGGGATCTCTGCCTCCTTAAGTCATCAGTCCCACAGGCTGTGTGCGTTTAGACTGAACGTAAATGCTCCAGTGTAGAGTTTGTTTAGTATTCACATAGATATTTTAGGGTAAACACACACACATACATGTGTGAAAAGTAGGGTGAAGATCAAATCAGTGTTTCCTTACCTCTTTTGTTTTAGATCTGGGGTCCTTTGCCACATTTCCTTGGTGTTATTGCAGTCTGATTAAGAAAAATTCACAAAATTCCTTTCTAAGAAGTCACTTTAATCAGTATTTAGCAAGCATAAATCTCCCCCAAAATGATTTACATTTGTGAAAAAAGTGTCATAAATATTGATAGGCACAAATCAGTTTTGTTTTTTTCTAACTCCTGCTTTTTTCTTAAACATGAACTTTTTCTTTGTCTACACAACTTCAGAGACCAGCTGACGGTTTCTTTGGTTTTTCCTTACCTCTTCTAGTAAACCACTAGTCTGCCTGTTTCCACCTTTATTTAAACAAAACCTGCTGTCATTCATCCACCTGGTGCACTCTGTTCTTCCTCGGACCGCTGTACTCCATCTGATCAAATGTCTCAGCCAGGACTCTCGTCCAAACCCGTGGGTGACTGCTCTGTGCAGACAACTCGAAAGAGACCTGGAAACCCACCGTGAGGTGCCTCTGTACACCACACCGTGCAGCCAAAGACTAAAGGAGCTCTCCCAGGGTTTGATCGGATCTGCTGAAACTGGAGGATGGACCAAGTGCTTCAGTGGTCAAACAGCAGAATTTGAATCCCAGAGTACATCTGATTTATCTGAGCTGGGGACACAGAGGAAGAGAAAGGGCAGTTTTGTCAGCGTGGGGTCTGATGGTGAAGAAACGGGATCACAGAGTAAACGGATAAAGATGGATGATAATGAGTGTGTCACAGCTGAAGAACTGAGAGTTAACAAGGAAATGCCGGGAGCGCCAGAAAGTGATGCTGCAGCAGAAACTCCAGCCTCAGACAGTTCGTGTGATGGCCTGCCTGAACATATAAAGGTAAAAACCACTATACAAAGAAGGGTACCCTCTCCACACTGAAATCTTTCTGCCAATTTCAATGTTTGTTTTGTCCTTAGAGAAGCAGAAGTTGTAAAACGATGAGCTGATTTACTGTTTTTGTGTTTATTTAGGTCTGTATTCCTCAGATAAAAGAGTTGTTGGAGAGTCAGACGGAGGTAAGAAGATTTTATTTTCTTCTAGCTCATTCAGTGCAGACAGTAAGTGACATTTAGTCTCACTGTCATTCTTTGTGTGTTTCAGTGGGACCAGAGCTCCACAGATGTGTTCAAAGTGCTGAACAACTGTGACTCAAACCAAGTATGTCCTCAATAGTTTAACCTGCGCTTTTACTTCAAAAACGGGTGGATTTGACTTAAATTACAAAATAAAACTATTCAATAAGATCTGAAACTGTCGATTAAAGTGCAAAAGAGCTGTTTTCACACATTTCCATGAAACCAGAGTTGCTTTTTGCAACCAGAAGAGTCGCCCCCTGCTGTTCATTAAAAAGAATGAAGGTGTAGGGCAATCTTTTAAATCTGTTATACTATTTAAAATCCTTAGGGCTGAGCTGAGGGTGTATCTTAAGCACACACTCATATGAACACGATCATATTTATAGGAGGAATAAAAGATATTTAATATAGGACTGACACCAGTGGTTGGGACCATTAAGTGAGTAACAGAGTCATTGTCTTATTGGTCTCTGTTGGGTTCCAGAGAATATATCAATATTTTATGTATAATCAGCAGTTGTGATTGGACTGAACCCAGGTCCTTACCTGCCCTGTTTAGGTGGAGGTGTTATGCAGCATGCTGAATTTCCCGGGCTTACCTGACCAGGCACTGCCTAAACTGTGCAGCAGTGTTTTGGCCCTCTCTCCTGACCTCAGCTACAGCACTGCTGCAACGCTCATCAAGAGCCTTCTGCTGGAGAAGGTATAACACCGAATATGAAAGATAAGCAACATGTGTTGCTGTGTTTGATCTTGACAGAATATTGTTTCACCTTACAGGTGCTGTCCCTGTCAGAGCCGGCCTCCAGGTGTCTGGTTACCGCAGTGACTTCACTGTGTAGCCGCTATCCCAGACCAGTGTGCCAGGCTCTAATCGGACCAGTACTAGAGAAAGAGAACATAGGTGAGATGAAAGGAAAACGTTTCACTGAAAGTGACTACAGAAATTACTTAATGATTTCCTTCATGCAGGTTTGTGATCTTGGTCAGATGCTAAGATGGTATGTGATTTAATAAGGTCTGGTGTTTACAAGCACTCAGTTAAAGCAGTGTGACATGTGCAAAAGTGATAAATATGTCTTGCACTTTTCTTAATACTGTGATGCAACATGTCAATCAGTTTTTCTGCAAAGTGCATCACTGCACCATCTCCACCAGCCTGACCAGTTGATACGAGACAGGATGGATCCGTGTTTTCATGTTGTTTACACCAAATTCTCCCCCTACCATTTGAATGTTGCAGCAGAAATCGAGACTCATCAGACCAGGCAACATTTTCCCCAATCTCCTATTGTCCAGTGTTGTTGAGCCCATTTCCTGTTATTACTGACAGGAGTGACACCCAGTGTGGTCTTCTGCTGCTGTAGCCCATCTGCTTCAAAGTTCATCGTGGTGTGCATTCAGAGATGCTCTTCTGCATACCTTGGTTGCAATTAGTGGTTATTTACATTACTGTTGCCGTGCCCAGCTTGAAGCAGGCTGTCCATTCTCCTCTGACTTCAGCTGATTCAGTGGATCAACAGATTCTGAAATACTCAGAGCAGCCCAGCTTGCACCAACTACCATGTCACGTTCAAAGTCACTAAAATAACCTTTCTTCTTCACTCCGATGCTCAGTTATAACTTCAGCAGGTCATGTGTTCATCTCTCTACGGATACAATTGCTCATACTGATTGATAATGTATGCTAACAAGCAGTTGAAAAGATGTACCTCATGAAATAACTGGTGAGCGTGTATGTGCACTGATTGCTTCAGGGAAATCGGAGAGTTACAGAACAGCAGAGCAGGCATGGATTCAGAGCCCTGGTTTAAGTACACATTACAGGACAGATGCTTTGATGTGATAGAGCTCCTTTTACTCAGGCTTTGCTCCCAGCATGAATTAATCCTTTTGAACTTTGTTTTGTTTTCAGGGCCTCCACAGGCTGAGCTGCTAAGCAGACTGATAGAAAGCTGCCTGGATTCTCACTACAGACTGCTGGTGGTTCAGTAAGTATAAAGTTACGTTGTGTTTTCACTTGTAACTGCTGCGACAAAGAAGCTTCGCATAATAACGGACACATGGTTAGTAGTAAATGACAAACACTCCTGCTTTTTTATGTTTTGTTTTTAAAGAATGACATTGAAGATTGCATGGAGTGAGGCAGTGCTGTCTATTATCCACAGCTTGCTAGACTCAAAGGTAATCCAGATGTTTATTCATGGGAAAGAGCTGCAAGAGCTGTTAGTCATAATACTCACTGCCACTGAGCCACCTGTTTTGCCTGTTCCCCCCCAACAGCCTGTCTTGAATGAAGAACTTTTCACACAGTTCACAGAACAGCTCGTCAGTCAGGCTCCTCGTTTCACAAAGTCTGTGAAGTTTGCAAAAATGATGCTCACAGTACTCACCAAATACAGCACCGATGTAAGTATGCAGATTGGGATCACAGATAACGACTGTACAGTGGATGAAATGGTGTGTGATAACCTTCTGCGTATAAATGATTGCATTTCCAGGTGACTGCTGCACACAAACACTCCTTGTCCAGCTGCCTGATGTTAAATGAGACCTTCCTGAAGAAGTCTCTACAAGCTGCTTTAAAACGAATCGCAGACACGTGACCTCACCACCTTTTCACCTAATTTACATAAAAAAAAAACCCTGTATAAATAAATTAAACTGGCAATGAAGAATCTTAATTCACCAGTCTGACAGGGCTGCTATTATTTTTTTATTACTCTGACTGTTCACAGGTCTTACAATAACTATTCCTAAATGCTAATCCTTGCGCTCCTGAACACAACACACCCATATATCTAACTCAATCTAGTATTAGGACAAAGTTGATACTGAATTACTGTAACCTGCAGACTTTTATCTGGTCAGTCTTTACAAATATTTGCAATTTCTTTTGCAATATCTCATGAAAGCTTTGAAAAGGCAAACAATTATTTGGCAAACATTATTATTACTTATATGGTATTTATTTTTATAATTATTATAAATTATAACTGGCTCCATTGAGTTGGCTTATACATCTGGTGAGGAAGCCTCATGGGGGCTTCCAATTGCATGGTTTTCAGGCATACTCAACTAGAAGGAGACCCTGGGGTAGACCTCAAATTTGTTGCATGTATTTCTTGTCTTCAGACCTGGGAATGCCTCAGAATCCCCATGTGGAAGTGGAAAGTGTTGTTGGGAAGAACGGCCCTGCATAACCTGCTGCCACCACAGCCTGAATTTGGATAAGCAGAAGCTAGGCTGAATGGATGGGTGGATTAGATCATAATGTCAATTAATTGTATTCATTTTCAAAGCCTCAGGGTTTTTTTTGTAACTTTTTATTTTGAATTTTCATTGTGACAAGAATATAACAAAAACAACAATAAAAGACAAAAATAAAAGGGGAACAAATTGGGGCACTGTTCCAAGCATCATGAATTAAGTGACAGAATCTTCAAACCTTTGCTTATATTTATGCCGTTTAGCCCAAGTTGTTGAAAAAGATTACCTTTAAGTCGTAGAAAGAAAGTCAGTCTCTCCATCAGATGTATTTCCTCTATAATCTCTAGCACTTGCTCTACTCGGGAAGGATCCTTCTTAAGGAATTTCCTTGCCTTTTCAGATGAGATCAACAGGATTTTAAAAATATATCTTTCCTTTTTTAGAATCAAATCTCTGGGTAGCAAACCCAGTAGGAAGATCCTGGGATCCTTAGGGATGCATAGGACATGATGTCATCTGTTAACTTGGATATACTGTCCCAAAATGAGGTCAATTGTGTACACGTCCAAAAGATATGAGAGTGATTGGCGTTTGGGTGACCATACTGTCTCAAAGCCTCCATTTTTTAAAGGCTAAAAAAAGTTATTCAGATTTCGGGGTTCCCTAAAAATGTCTTACAGCACCTCAAAATCTATTAATTTTTTTCTGTTAAATCGCACAATTTTGTTCCAATTGTTTATTTTGCTTGTTAATATACATTTCATTTTAGCAGTATTTGTGGCGGTCATGTTTCCAGTTATATTTAATAAACATGGTCTTAAAAAGTAGAGCTAATAAAAGAATCCAAGTGAAAATCCAAAAGATTTGTGAGACTCGTACCAAATATATTTAATATGTAAATTGTTTTACAGCAGCGTATGGTCTTTCAAATCAAAAAGTTTTCACAGGCTATAAGCAGCACTGTGAAAAACTGTGCACACCTCATAATTCAGTAGCTTCTAGAACCACCTGTAGCAGCAATAACTTGAAGTCATTCTGCTTTGTTTTGCTTTATCAGAATCTCACATCATTGTGGAGGAATACTGACCCACTGTTTTTTTTGTTTTGTTTTGTTTTGTTTTGGGTTTTTTTTTTTGGTTTTTTGGTTTTTTAAAGTTGCTTCACTTCATTGAGCTCTCTTAAAACCCTGCCACAGCATCTCAATCAGGTTGAAGTTTGGACTTTGACTGGGCCATTGCAACATCTTCACTCTTTTTCAGTTATTCTGTTACAGATTAGCTGACGTGTTTAGGCTCATTGTTCTGTCGCATGACCCAATTTGTGACAAGCTTTAGCTGTCAGACCGATGGCCTCGGATTTAACTTTAGAATACTTTGGTATACAGAGGAATTCATTGTCGATTCAATGACTGCAAGGTGCCCAGGCTCCTGTGGCTGCAAAACAAGCACAGATCATCACTCCACCAGTTGGTATGAGGTGTTTGTGCCGATATGTTGTTTGGTTTAATATACCTAAATGCTCCACACAAGCAAACTGATTTATAAGGGAGTTCAAGCAAATGCATCTGATTAACAGCACTTGGTTGTCATTTACACTCTTTATCCCTATAGAAATTGTCAGGGATTTTTCACAGGACTATCATTTTGGAACAAAAAAACAAAACAAAAACCTGAAACAGCTAGAGCTCAACTTTTGATATTATAATTTACAACAGCATACAAACTGTAATGACAAAGTTTGACAAAGACAGCTGAATTATGTAACTATTATGTAACTATTCAGCTTTATAAGTAGGTAAGAATCTTTCTGTTGTTTTATAGGTATTTTATTTTTATGTATATGTTTTTTCACAGGCACAACTTTTTAAAATACAACTAAACAGATATTTTTATGCTTGCTGTTTTATGATATAGATTTAGTTGATTTCTATTGGGAAAAAAAGAAAAAAGCTCGCGCTTTCTGATGACGTCATGGATCGCCTTTATGTCGCGTAACGTACGACGTCACTTCCTTTTCCAGCGTAGCACGACGAGAGCGACAAGCTGCCAAGATGAGGTCAGGCCGCATTTTTCCCAATAAATGATTAAAAACCTCATTTTAAACGCGCTTTTCTCTACTGTGTTATTCTTCTAGATACGTAGAGTCGTAATATTGTCCGGCTTTGTTTATATTTCATGGTATGTTGTAGTTTATTGACGTTAAAGGTGCGGCATGGGACCGGTTCACCGCCGGTGCACCGTCAGCGCGCTAAGTTTCTCAGATGTAATCCGTCGTCATCCGCATATTTAAAATATATTTACAGTCTTCATCTAATCTCTACTGTTTAGTTTAATGCTCTTAAATAACGGGCGCATATTTTTTTCACGACTTTGGTGGCTGCTTGGTGAATTTTTAGCGCTGTGCTTTAGCATCATTAGCGGTCTTATTTCTCTTGCTGGTAGTTGTAGTGACGTTAACTTTTTTTTCTGACGTTTTCTACGTTACAGTAAGGTCTCCAGGGATACTTTATATGAAGCTGTGAAGGAGGTCCTGCAGGGCTCCCTGGCCAAGCCGAGGAAGTAAGCAGATCCGAACAGCTGTGATAACCAATGGTTAAAGTGTAATACTGAAAATACGGGACATGTGTGTAACCTGTCATCTCTTTGTAGGTTTGTGGAGTCGGTGGAGCTTCAGATCAGCCTGAAAAACTATGATCCCCAGAAGGACAAGCGTTTCTCCGGCACTGTCAGGTTCGACCTTTTACTGTCTCACCCACCCTTTTCCCTGTGTGTCTCCAGCCCTGTCTGATTATCACAGCGGCCTGTTTAACGGCCATGTAGTACATTAAAAATCAAAGTCCAGACAGGCCAGGAGCAGACATGGAGAAGTACTCTGGGTAGTCTGACTGAGCTTACTCAGCTTTCTGCTGGGGAAGGCGAAGCAGGCGGACCCCTACCCTGGGTCTTAAAACATGAGGGGAGGCTTTGAGTGGCTGAGCTGCTAAGTTCACGCCCTCATGCCGACCAATTTGCTTTGTATTACCTAAGAGGTCAGCTGGACGCCAGCCCCTGTGGTGGTATGGGTAAGACTTTTTCTACTCCACAGTAAAGTCAGGTGGTCTCATAAAGGGTCAAATTATATCATCACATGTTGAATGAGTTGATTATTTCTCAGAGGTTGAAATGTGGTTGTATGCACAGTCACTAAAAATGTTTTGTTGACATCCAGGCTGAAGACTCTCCCCAGGCCAAAGTTCTCCGTGTGCATCCTGGGAGACCAGCAGCACTGCGACGAGGCCAAAGCTGCCGAGATGCCACACATGGACATCGAGGCTCTGAAGAAGCTCAACAAGAACAAGAAGCTAGTCAAGAAGCTCGGTACGGTGTCCACAAGATTACAGACAAAATGCCTCATCTGTGACCAAAGTCTGTCAAGGCTTCCTAACGTGCTCGTTTCTTCCTCTTCCAGCCAAGAAGTATGACGCTTTCCTGGCCTCTGAGTCTCTGATCAAGCAGATCCCTCGTATCCTGGGTCCTGGGCTGAACAAGGCCGGCAAGTTCCCCTCACTGCTCACCCACAATGAGAACCTGAACACAAAGGTGGATGAGGTCAAGTCCACCATCAAATTCCAGATGAAGAAGGTGTGTTCTGCTGCTTCCTGGCTTTATGGTTTCATTATCTACCGCTTGGTTTGAAGAAGTTGATCAGTGTGGAGTAACCTTGCTGCTCGTTGTAGGTGCTCTGTCTGGCTGTGGCCGTAGGACATGTGAAGATGACGGAAGACGAGCTTGTGTACAACATCCACCTGGCTGTCAACTTCCTGGTGTCGCTGCTGAAGAAGAACTGGCAGAACGTGCGTGCCCTCTACATCAAGAGCACCATGGGCAAACCCCAGCGTCTCTACTAAATAAATACAGTTTTTCTATTAATAAAAGTGGAGATTCTCCAAAGTTGGCTGCGCTGAGTGATTTATTTATTTTTTTTAAATTTCATTACTGAGGTCTTGTATCACTAACTGATAATCTGAAATTCACTTATGTGTAACAGAGTAATACATAGTTACATAACTCTGTTAACTTTAGTCTGTATAATGTAAACTTGCTCTGCCCTGAAGATGTGAAATTCAGGTTTTGGGAGAAATTACAGGAAGGGCCTCAGGTTTTCATGCCTAGATAGAGTTTGAAACTTATCATGACTTAAAGACATTAAAATGATTAATAGAACTTACAGGATATAACTTTTGGGATGAAAAAAGATTTCAGTGAGGCTGGGATAAAATTGAAGCTTTTCTACACTTATTTGACCCCTTAAAGCAGCTTCTGCTATCAGCCTCATTCTACCATTAGCTTCTCCCCTCAACATGCACCCTTCTATGAACACATCAGGGCCAACTCAAGGGTCAGTAGGCATACCGGAGGGCTCTGGGATTGAACCACCAGCCCAGTCCAGTGAGCCTAGGTATTCATCCCAAATATTTGGTGGATGGGCATTAGGTGTCTGTTGGTCTGCTTTGGCGTGCATTAGCTGGACCTCAAGACATTTATTGTCATTTCGTATGGACCCAGCCTGAAACGAAATACTGTTTCTCACCAGCCTCTACAGGGCAAAAAGCTTGAACTGTCCTCTAATGGTCTTTGATAAATAAAGGTCTGATATTCGACTGATACAGATCACAAATGTGTATGTAGACTGAAAAACGGGAAGCAGAGTGTTAATAAGATCTGCGGCTCCTGACCTATGTAATCTCCTCATGGGACCCCTGTACCCTTGTGTCCTGTCCTGCTGAAGCTTTTAAAACCCAATTATTTATTCATGAGATTAAGTGAACAAGCTACTCCCTTTGCTTCTACAAGATGTTATAGAGTGTAGTATAACATGGTGTATTATATAGTATGGAGACAATATGTGGACTGTCCCACCAGGGGAGAGAAAATTCTAGACCTACTGTATGCTAATGTCAAGGATGCATACAGCTCCTCCTCCCTCCCCCCACTTGGTAGGTCAGATCATAACCTGATTCACCTCACCCCCCGCTATGTGCCAATTGTGAGGAGGGAACCTGTGACCACGAGGAGTGTTAGGAGGTGGTCAGAGGAGGCCTTAGCTGAACTACAGGGCTGTTTTGAGGTGACCAACTGGGAAACACTCTGTGAGCCTCACGCCGAGGACATCAATGGGCTTACTGAGTGTATCACAGACTACATAACTTTCTGCACCGACTCCATTGTTCCAGCTCAGACTGTTCATTGTTACCCAAATAACAAGCCGTGGGTGACTAAGGACATCAAAGCCCTCCTCAACGACAAGAAGAGGGCTTTCAGAGGGGGCAATAAAGAGGAGGTGAGGAAGGTCCAGGTGTTACTAAAGGACAAGATCAGAGAGGCTAAGGATAATTACAGGAGGAAGCTGGAGTGGAAACTCCAGCAGAACAGCATGAGAGAGGTGTGGAGGGGCATGAAGACCATCACTGGATTCAGGCCAACCAACAGCAGGGGAGCTGAGGGAGGTAAGAATAGAGCTAGCGAGTTGAATCTGTTTTTCAATAGATTCGACACCACAGTGTCTGCTCACACCCCCACAACCTCACCTGTAGTCAGCCTGGAACCCAGAGCCACACCACTGTGCCAGCCTCTCTCTTCACATGGTGCTGTTGCCTCCTGTGAGATTCCTGACACCCCTCCCCCACCCATCACCTTCACTCAATACCAGGTTGAGATGCAAATGAGGAGACTTCACTCAGGCAAGTCTGCTGGACCAGACGGAGTGAGTCCCCGCGTCCTCAAGACCTGTGCCCCCCAGCTGTGTGGAGTCTTTCATAAACTGTTTATGCTGAGTTTGAGTCTGCAGAGGGTACCAGAGGGTACCAGTGATGTACCTCGTCCCTGTACCAAAGACACCACGTCCCAGTGGCCCCCAGGATTACAGGCCCGTGGCACTGACCTCCCACGTCATGAAGACCCTGGAAAGACTCATCCTGGACCAGCTGCGACCCATAGTAAGACCACATCTGGATCCCCTTCAATTCGCTTATCAGCCTCGTCTCGGAACTGAGGACGCCATCATCTACCTGCTCGATCGTGTCTACACCCATCTGGACCAGCCGGCGAGCACTGTGAGGGTCATGTTTTTTGACTTTTCCAGTGCTTTCAACACCATCAGGCCGACCCTCCTGGGTGATAAGTTAGCAGCGATGCAGGTGGATGCTTCTCTGGTGTCCTGGATTGTTGATTACCTGACAGGAAGACCACAATATGTACGTCTCCCACAGTGTGTGTCTGACAAGGTAATCAGCAACACAGGGGCACCACAAGGGACTGTCCTCTCCCCCTTCCTCTTCACCCTCTACACCACAGACTTCAGCCACTGCACAGAGACCTGCCATCTTCAGAAGTTTTCTGATGACTCTGCGGTGGTTGGATGCATCAGCAGGGATGATGAGACGGAGTACCGGGCTGTGGTCAACTCTTTTGTCACGTGGTGTGAGCAGAATCATCTGCAGCTCAACGTGGCAAAGACCAAGGAACTGATCGTGGACTTCAGGAAGACCAGGAAACACTTGACCCCTGTTTCAATCCAGGGGGTCAGTGTTGACATTGTGGAGGACTATAAATACCTTGGAGTACACATTGACAATAAACTGGACTGGGCTAAAAACACCAAAGCACTTTACAGAAAGGGCCAGAGTCGTCTCTATTTTTTGAGGCGACTGAGGTCCTTCAACATCTGCCAGAAAATGCTGAGGATTTTCTATGAGTCTGTTGTGGCCAGTGCGATCCTCTATGCTGTGGCATGCTGGGGGAGCAGGCTGAGGGTCGCAGATGCCAACAGACTCAATAAACTGATCCGTAAGGCCAGTAATGTTGTGGGGATGGAGCTGGACTCCCTCAAGGTGGTGTCGGAGAGGCGGATGTTGTCCAAAATAAAGACAATGTTGGATAACACCTCCCACCCTCTCCATGACATGCTGGTCAGTCACAGGAGCACGTTCAGTGAGAGACTGAGAGTACCGAAAAGCACCACTGAACGACACAGGAAATCTTTCCTGCCTGTGGCCATCTGCCTGTAAAACAGATCCACTTAACACACTGGTTTATTAATGTGTGACTTATGTGACTTCCAGCTATTTATTAATGTGTGACTTATATATATATATATATATATATATATATATATATATATATATATATATATATATATATATATATATATATATACATAAGTATATATATATAGAATAGTATTGTACTATTCTTAGTTAGCGTGTTGTCTGTTTTGTTAATGTTGGTTTATAATGGAGCACTGTAACAAAAAAATAATTTCCCCCAGGGATCAATAAAGAATTCTGATTCTGATTCTGATTCTGAAGCAGGGTGAACTGTGGAATTGGTGCATTTGATTTAGTAACTGGTACAACACTAGTTTTAATTTACCACATACAAAAACACAGCTTCCCATGAGCCTCTTGGGCCAGTCGTCCTATTCTGGTCTGACTGTGGATCTCTTAATAGGATTATCTATTCTCAGGACTGGAGAAAGGCTGAGGAGCAAATGAGCCAAACACTGACCCGTGAGAATATTTTTGTGCTTTCACAAATGATGAAGAGTCCACTGTGAACTCTGAAGTGAATCTGAATACTGTAATCAGGCTTTCTCTGACATTTGGATTAACTCTGGTGAAGAAAGAGGCTGACGCAGTAATGAGCGCTGAGGTGAGTCTTACCAGCTGTCCTACCCGTTCCTTTAATCAGTCATTTAACACCTCGGAGGGCTGATAATGTCTTTCAAATATTTTCAGCCAGAGGCAGAGATAAGCAGCTACAACCTGCCCAACATGCCGGACAGTGACGACAGCGGAGAAGGTTAATGGCTTAAGAATAATAATTTTTTAAAAGGTCTAAAAAGTTTCTAAATCAGTTTGAACTTTTTAACAGAAACTAGCCAAGAGGAGCCGCCAATCGCAAGCTGGAGTGAGCTGCCCATCATAGAGCGCGTCGGCCTCAATAGGTGACATTCATACATACAAATACAACCAAATGATAACCACCAGATTTAATTAGAAGTGATATCAAACTGTCAGACTTCTTGTTTCCTAACAGTGTAGAGATGTCAGAGAAGGATTTGGAGGTAAGTAGTCTACACTTCCCCTTCATTAAATCCATTCAGTAGGTTTTAAACTTTGTTTTTTAATGTGCTGCACTTGAAAATTTACATACAGGATGTGGGTTATTTGATTATAAGTTCAAGATTTCTGTATTTCTGAACAGCTACGGTTTCATTAAAGTTTATTTATCCTTAAATCTCAACACCAGGCAGAGCCACAGGTATCTGAAATGCAGGAGGACTCTGAGAACTTGAATGAAGTTGTTATATTTTTGTTTCTTCTCCTAGACGGCTTTCTCTCAGATCGCCTTGTCTCTCCGCTGTGATCAGTACACCCTGAAGCAGAGGCTGCAGGCGGAGGAGCACGCCCGTAACCTGGCTGAGGAGAACATCCAGCTAGAGCTGAGCAGAGGCAGGGAGACCCTGGAGGTACTGTACGTAACAGGCTATTATGTGTAGTGAGTCTTTTCGGTCCCAGCAAGCTGCAAATCCAAGTGTGATCCTGTGGGATTTCAGATACTGAAGAACCTGTGTTTGGACAGCAAGCGCAGCAAGATCCTGCAGAAGCTGGAGCTGTCCCTGGACATCCTCGGAGGCACCGTGGAACGGATCTCTAACACAGCAGAGGTGCTCGGCGCCGTGCATCAGGTACACTAAGGCCTCTCTGGTCATGCACTGTGGGTCAGGCTCAGTTAAAAACAAGTGTTACTGCTATATTGGGACCAGCACTAGGAGTAGGAGTTTTCTCTTTATTTTCTGCTTTGTTCAGGAGGCTCGAGTGAGTAGAGCAGTGGAACTCATGGTGGCTCACGTGGAGCGCCTGAGGAGGCGATATGACAGAAATCTAGCTGAGCTGGAAGAAGCCAGGAGGATGATGATGCAGCAGCAGCAGCAGAGCTCCTGCAGAAACATCACAGATCCCAGAGCCTCCACAGGTTTCTGCATCAGTGGTGTGTTTCTTGTTACTTGTCTTCTTCTGCAGTTGTGTGCAAAGTTTGAGTAATTGCTGGATTTATTGTTGTAGATCCAGAGGAAAGTGACAACATAAAGAAAGATACTCAGCAGGTATGCATTTTTGGATACTTGTAGCATCTAATGTAGGTTTAAGCAATCTTTTGAACTTCAATCTGCCTTTTATCTGTGTCGTTTATTTTTTTAACAAGAAGCACGTCCGTAGAAGGGTCTGTGTATCAGTAATTTCCAGCCAAACTCAGGTAAGGGGGGTTTCCTGAATAAACCTTCCTGCTTTTTTCTCATGTTATCAGCCATAAACCACAGGGAGTGTCTTCTTTGTCTCCAGGATAGGAAAAAGCGAGACTCCAGAAAGTGTCTCTCTTCCAGCAAGAAGGCTGTCCCTTCTTGCCCGTCTCCCATGAGCTCAGAGTCCAGCTGCTCTTTCATGACCAAGGACGACAGCTACTCAGTGGAGGACAGGTGAACTAGAGCCAACAGGTATATTTTTTGGTATCCTAACTACATGGTAACATTTATCACGAACATGTCTTACTTCAGGCCACACAATCCAGATGAAACTCCATCAGAAGCTCTTCCAGGACCTGCTCCCATCCTAACCCCAGAGAGCCCCCCATCAAAACCAGTGAACAACAGCAAGACTCTGAACAAAAAGTATGACACTATTCAGAGGAGGTGGACTAACTGAGAGGCACACAACAGCCTGCAGTATTGACCGATTTCTGAAGTGTTTCGTGTCAGTATTGGTTGCTGCTGGCCCTGGGGCCTGTGTTAACAAATACAGCTCTTACTAAAGTCAGCATTAGCAACTTTATCAACAAAAAAAGCATCACAAGCTTCAAGAAGTTGGAACTGAGGAATGTGCTTTTATATTTACAGCTCCTCTCTGGATACTTTGCGGCACAGACACAGGGGCAAAGCAGTGTTATCCAACAAAGGAAGGGAGAAAAAGATGGCAAATATCTACAGACGGATCTCCACAGTGGGGACGTAAGTGGACACGTCTTGTTTTTTTTGTTCTTTTTCAAAAGTGTATTATTTCTGATAACTTTGTCTGGATAAACACTGACCGACTGCTCTCTTCAGGTGGAGGCAACATCCTCTGGCTCACTGGGTGCAGCGCTGCCGGCTGGTTCTCCTGTGCACGTTTGTGATTTTCTGTGTCGTAACACTGAGTTACTTCTTGTGGTAGTTTCATGAAACACAGTCATCAGTGCTTCACGTGAATTAGTGTGTCGACAATTGAAGGCTATTTGTAAACAAACATAAAATGGTTTTTGGTGGCCTGCTTTTGGTCGTTCATTGTGTTTGTCACAGGAAATCATACATTTTGGTAACATCCATCCATCCATTTTCTGCTGCTCATCCAGTTCAGCTGTCATAAATATGGGCTCAAATTGTGGTCATAAATATTTTGTACTTGTAAATCAGGATTTGTATGTGTAAAAAGAATTTGTGTGTGCGTAAAAAAGATTTGTGTGTGGACTTAGCCAAAAAATACGTGTGAAACTCTGCACTCAAGTTTCAAGTTACAAGTACGAATTTTGACCCTATTTTTCTTCCCTTCAGCTGATTGGTCAATGTCATGTCAATCACAAATTTAACAATCCAATCAGAGAACAGATGGGTTTGGCTGTTTGAGGGGCGCTTTTTTGAACTGCAGGTCCTTGAAGGGTAATACAGTTTGAAGCTGGAGGATCTCTATATAAATGTCCGATAGAAGCTAGGTCCCCTAACTTTCAGTAGCTGTTGAAAGGACAAAGTTGTGGTATATCAGTGGTTAGAAATACCATTATTACTTTAGAATTCCCTGTATTAAGCACGTAAACCTGTGAAACAAAAATCACCAAACTCGGACCACCACAGACTGTTTTCCTTGGTGGTGATGAAGAAAAACGCTGGGCTGGCATGTAAAATGGCATTTATTCCCTCAGGACCTGAAGCTCCATAAAGCACCCCTCCAATAGCCAAACCCATCTGTTCTCCTATTGGATTATTAAATTTGTGATTGACATGACATTGGCCAATCAGATGAAAGGAAGAAAAATAGGGTCAAAATTCGTACTTGTAACTTGAAACTTGAGTGCAGAGTTTCACACGTATTTTTTGGCTAAGTCCAGGCACAAATCTTTTTTACACACACACAAATTCTTTTTGCACATACAAATCCTGATTTACAAGTACAAAACTGATTTACAAGTACAAAATATTTATGACCACAATTTGAACCCATACATAATGCGAGAGGCGGGGTACACTCAGATGGGTCATTTTGGTAATATTTTTATTATAAATATACAAAACATATCAAAACTGATACAATCACTCGGTTAGTAAGAAACACCATACTGCAGTGAAAACTTTCACCAAAATTGCCCTTAAAGGCATCAGTGGTTAATAGGAGTTAATAAGCAAGATTCAAATGTTAAGATTCAGCTCACTTCACATCATTATCAGACAGATTTCACTATGTATATCTACACATATACCTTTAAAAACTCATTGCTGTGCGTGCTCATAGGTGGCGTATCATAGTTTTAGTGATAAGTCTATGTTGCAAAGGAAGGGGGGGGGGGTCTTTAAATAATAAATATAGAATATAAGTCACAAATTATATTAGAAATGAGGAAAGCTATTTTAAATCTACTGTGGGTGAACTGCATGTGCAAAATGTGTTCCAGCCACAAAAAAAGGTCTTCAAACAACAGCAAGTTTATGGTCTTTGTTGAAATAAGCTATGAAACTGTAGGGACTCAGATTCATTTCACCTCAGATCTCTTACCAAATAAATAAAACTGGCATACCACCTTACATTAAATTAATCAGTGATACCAACAGGTCCACGTTTTCTGCATTATGTCAACAAACAATCTCACAGAGAGGCCAAAGACTTAATAAATAAAGGAATGAGTCATCATACTGCAGGGGGTTTTAGGCGTGTCAGCTACACCTGGCTCACAATCTCAGCATCCTCGGCTACAAACCACTGAAGGGGAGTCCCGTCTACAGCCCTCTGGAGAACCACATTACCTGAACCCTGTGAAAAAAGTCACAAAGTCAGCATATTGTAAATACATTAGATCTCTAATCTAGTTCAGTAAAAAATATTTCATGTTGTTTTCAAGTGAAAATGTGTCAATTTGCCAGAAATCCCATGGGGACCAAGCAACCTCTAATCAAAAAACAAGAGAAAGTGATGTATTTGAAAAAACAAACAAACCCCCAAACCAAAACATAAAAACACAGGCTGTTGGCTCTTACAGTGGCTTGCAAAAGTATTCGGCCCCCTTGAACTTTTCCACATTTTGTCACATTACAACCACAAACATGAATCAATTTTATTGCAATTCCACGTGAAAGACCAATACAAAGTGGTGTACACGTGAGAAGTGGAATGAAAATCATACATGATTCCAAACATTTTTTACAAATAAATAACTGAAAAGTGGGGTGTGCGTAATTATTCAGCCCCCTGAGTCAATACTTTGTAGAACCACCTTTTGCTGCAATTACAGCTGCCAGTCTTTTAGGGTATGTCTCTACCAGCTTTGCACATCTAGAGGCTGAAATCCTTGCCCATTCTTCTTTGCAAAACAGCTCCAGCTCAGTCAGATTAGATGGACAGCGTTTGTGAACAGCAGTTTTCAGATGTTGGTTCTACAAAGTATTGACTCAGGGGGCTGAATAATTACGCACACCCCACTTTGCAGTTATTTATTTGTAAAAAATGTTTGGAATCATGTATGATTTTCATTCCACTTCTCAAGTGTACACCACTTTGTATTGGTCTTTCACGTGGAATTGCAATAAAATTGATTCATGTTTGTGGCTGTAATGTGACAAAATGTGGAAAAGTTCAAGGGGGCCGAATACTTTTGCAAGCCACTGTAGTTGCTAATGCTACCCAGTCAAATGCAAAGCATTAATGCCATTGTGTGACCCACATATCACTAGGACACAAACTTCAATAAAAGAGCTTTAAATTTAGGTCAGTGTAACGAGTAATACCACAAACTAACCACCACCTACTACCAGTTTAAACTGACTTTTTATATAAATAACAGTACACATACTTTGAATAACTTGAGTACCTTTGCAGTATCCCAACCCACACTTTTGGAATCACTGATCTAATTTACGAAAGTAACAGCTTCAATGCATTAATATGTTAAGAGTCAAATGAAAAGGTACCGTGTTCAGTACCTACCTGTGCAAAAGGAGGCAGGTGAGGTGAAATGGGGCTCGTAACGCTCTGCTGTTCCCCGCAGCTTGGCAGTAGCTTCTGTAGCTGATTCCTTTGATGCCACGATTTCAGCTCCTCTGATACGACCTCCCGGGGCAGCAGCCTCACGGCGTGGTTTGGGTACTCTTTCAGCGAGGGCGTCCGCACGAGCCTGGTGTAAGGCGGAGGGGGCTTTAAGATGCTTCTCGGTGAAGGTGTCCCCTCCTGCCACTGTCGTTGCTGAGTGCTGCGTGCCACAGTAGAGATGAAGCACTTCCCCATGTCTGGAGCTTGCGGGGAGAGGGGTCCATCTTCCGCCGCTGCCTTAACATAGCTGGTGCTCGTATTTTTGTGCATACTGGGGAAATGAGAGACTCCTTTCTTCTGTGCTCCAAAGTGGAATCCGTAAGGCGGTGGGCAGAGCTTTGGGATCTCAGTCGGCTTCTCCCTGCCAGGAGAGCTAATGCTAGAGGATGACGAGTGCTCTGAGCTGCTGTCCTCAGAGCCGGACTGGTAAGGACGCAGAGGAGAGTACTCCGGAGAGCGCACCATGAAGTCAGCCACGCAGC
The DNA here is from genome assembly GCF_036321145.2 of Pelmatolapia mariae. Lineage (NCBI taxonomy): Eukaryota > Metazoa > Chordata > Actinopteri > Cichliformes > Cichlidae > Pelmatolapia > Pelmatolapia mariae. The sequence continues at coordinate 27,502,832 of NC_086244.1, forward strand.
GTCGCTGGGGCAGCCTAGCTCGACCTCGACTGCTCTCTGAGCTGAAACGCTCCACGTCAGATGGCTTTCTTTTTGGAAGTCTGAGAAATGACATTGTGTAAAATTTGAAACATTAATACATGCATTATTGTCTTTTATTCCTCTGATAATACAAATGACTCTGACATAACTTGTCTGTGTACCTGAAGGACTGGGAGTACTGCCGGCGTATGAACAGCTCCGGGGTGGAGGGGGCGCTGGTGGAGCTGCTGTGACGCAGGGCAGAGTTTTTGACAAACTGAGTGAGAGGAATCCTGATGCTCTCTGCAGACACCTGGGCTGCTGCTGGGCTACTGCACACAGGAGACATGACATGAGATATCGCACACATTCAGAAAAAGGAAGCTTTACTATGTGCTAATCCAGCACAAGAAGGCTGACATTACACCTGATTTCATCTAAGTTCATCTATCAAATGGAAAACTGTAAAATAAGGTACAATCTAGCTTGGAGTATAATAGTGTATTTCACTAGTTGTTAGCATTCTTCAGTCCTTACCTGGACCTGCTGCTGCAGGCAGACTGAGGTTTGGTGGCCTTTTGGTAAGGCTGGTCCAGACTGGACTCCTTCCAAGGGGAATTCTGGATGGGAGCAGGCTCGTGCTCCACACTGAGCTCGCTTGAGGACTGGTGCGATGTCTGCACAGTCTGGGCTGACAGCTGAAGGGGATCTGAATATGAAGCATCCAACACTGGAGGTGAAAGGGGGCTGGATATGTCCACATCTATACAGGATTGGAGAGAACATTAAATAATTATTTCTAAACGAAAACAAGTCAGTAGAGTATTCATTATTTTTAAAAATATTTAAATCACATTATTAAAGTGAGTTTTGGAATTTTAAACCCATATTTGTTTTTACACATGACCCGCAATTAATTTCATAAAAAGACATGTAGAATGATTTGCATGTTGAATGTGACACCATGCTCTATCAGAGCTGTCTTTTCTTCTACTGCATATTTAAATAAATGTCATGATAACCTTAAAATCATACAGGTAGAAATGCATTTTCAGCTCACCATCATCCAGAGCCACCACATCGGAGAGTGAGCTGTCATCAGACATGCACAGATCTGCACACAGACGCCAAACATTTTACATTTCAATTAAGTGCACTGCATGTTGCACAGCCTGGCCTGAAGGGGGCAGCAAAGTCACTCACCTTTGTTCTGGCTGCTGACACTTGGTGAGTTGCACTCACTCTTGATTCTATGCTGGAACACGGCCTGCTGCAGTTCCTTCACTTTCTTCTCCTCCCTCTTGCACTGCTGCAGCCGGCCCTTCTTCTGTGGCTTACTGAGGTTCTCCTCAAGCGAGAGTTTGCGGGCTGCCTCAAAAATCTGCCGCTGAAGGGCCAATTCAGTTTCTAGCGCTTGCAACTCTGAGTCCTATGAAAAAAAGACAAACTCTGACCTTACATCTCAGCTGATGTGCTGTAGTTTCCTCTGCTTACTCTTTCCACTAACACTTAACACTGATGGTGGTTTGTACCTGTTTATCTAGATGGATCAGACCTTCATCCAGCTTGAATGAAGCACCAATTCTCCTCCGAACACGTGGTGGCTTCTCATCTGGCATCATTGGATAGTCTGAGGGCAGTACACCTGTCAGCTCCTGTGAGGACAAAACAAAAGTATTGTTATGATGTAAAAAGAAGCAATCTTCAATATTGATTTAAAGCTAATCTTCATGAAAACTAGCCTAGGTATGTTTATATGCTTTAATCCAGGAGTCACTTACTGCCTCCCTGATGCAGAGTTTTCGGAGCTCCAGCAGGCAGATCTCCAAACGCTCCTCCAGAGATTGGTGCTTCAGCTTCAGGGCTCTGGTGTGGGTGGTGAGGTCCTTCACTGGGGACGTGGGGCTGTCGGGACCTGCAAAAAACACACACAAAATCAGGCTTTACCTATCTGGGTCTGAACCTGACTTAAAATGACTTAAAAATAATTTCACTGTTTATATTTTTTATTATATTTTATATAGTGTATATAAAGTGTTGTTATCAGTTCAGCCAGTGCTGCACAACTGATGTGCAAACATTTATTCTCATACCCTGTATAACACAGTCATTATGTACAATACTGAAGCTGTATTGTACTCCTGTCTGCATCATATGCTGTCATATAAGCTAACATTTGCTCTACTGTGACGAGATGTTTTTAAATGCACTACATTATGAATCTGTACTAAATAATATAGTTAAACACGAGGGCAAACACAGATAATTTTTCCACAAAAGGCTAATCCACAGAGTTTAATGGAGTCTTTCTTTGCCCACGCTCCACCCCTCCAATTAGTTTCATGACAGACACAGAGTCAGAAAGACACACAGTACCTTCCACATATATTAAAACTATATTATTCTTATGTGAGCTGATAATGAGTTAAAAATAGACAGAGGGCTTATAAAAAGGAAAATGCAAATATTTTAGAAATCTGTTAAAAACTTATTTAAAGCCAAAAAATAAAATAAACCCAAAGTTGAGCCAGCACAATGAACTTCTCTGAGAAGGCAGAAATTACTCAAGCATAACATTAAACAACTAAAACTTAACTTTCTGTTCAGGAATGCAAACAATTTTGCTTCTTAATAATAAAAAATAATAATAATCTGCTTTCTCATTTTTTCTGCTTTTTTGTAACATTTATGAATATCAACATTAATTATATTATAGCATTAAAACTATCATTCTGTTTGCACAGACTGGTGGATTAATCATTATAGAAACTGCCAATACTTTTCATATAGGGGAGCTATCGCAGAAACCTTACACTGAGTAGCGGTCTAATAAGTTTGCTATCTTGTTATGTCAGTATTGATACTGGAGCTACAGCAGATATAGTACATCAGTACTGATGTAAAGCATGGGTTGATAAATAGCAACAAACTTTTTAAAAAATGCTAAAGATGCAGTATGTTAGAGGAAAGTCAGACAAAATGTCCCAATTACATATTTACAAAGTAAAAATATATAAGTTTATTTAACAAAATGTCACCTGATTTATTTATTTTTATTTCATTTCTCAAGTGTTAATATAGCTATGAGCCTCAAATTCCATTATACTCTTGTATAATGGAATGTTGTAAGTAACAGTATGAATATGTTTGATATTGATTATGCAGCACTAATCTGCAAAAATGAAAGATGCAGAAATCAGATACTTGACTGGACATCTGTTTAGTACAGTCCTTACCGGAGTGTAGGATAATCCCACTGTCCGTGTCGCTGATCTCTTCTTTACTCTCGATGGCCGTCATCTTGTCTCTCTGCTCTTGACTTTTTTATATATACCTGTTGGAAACAACAAAGTTTATTCAGATTACTAAAATGAGACCGTTTACTGCTAGGAATAAACTGCTTGTATTCCCCCTCACATGGATTCAATAAGTCTGTCTCTGCCTCACTTAACAAAAGTGAAAGACTGGCAAGTGTCCTTTTTACACACTTATCTGTGCAGCTCTCCATCTCCCTCCCCCTCCTCCACCCCTGTCGCCCTCCCTTTGCTCAATCACAAAAGAAGCAGACCCCCACGGTTGACTCGGCACATGTGCGGGGGTTAATCTGAATCACGGTGCCATGGTGACGGGGCATGCTGCGGCTGCGGCTAGGGGAGTGTGTCGCCATGAGGCGTGTCAGAGGGCGTTTAAAGAGCCCAGACCCCGAAAAAGAAAGCAGATGGCAGCGGGAATTACCCCACTTATGGACTGCACCTGTTCCCCCTGTGCACCCGTTCCTCGGCTCCCATTCAACCAGTGTCCAGAAAACCCCCTGGGAGCTTTGAAGTGGAAGAATGTCTCAATGCTGGGCTTGTACTCGCAGCATCAGATCACAAGGTGCCTGCTGACTCCTGTGCAATGCTGAGCACAAAAACCTGGCCGACACAATTCTTGTTTATGACCCGCTCTGTCCCATTGTTGCTCTCCAGCAAACATGTGACTGATAATGAACTAAAACAAGGTGTGGAGTGGAACAACAGCAAGAAGAGAAAGACAGTGACAACAACAAATTGGAAATAGCGTTCAACAAGCTGACAGCCATTTAAAATCAGACCATGAGTCTGTGTGTGGTTGTTGTTTTGAAATTACCTTAGGGTAGCGGAGACAGAGAATGCTGCCTTTATTTTCTCAATTTTGTAGGTCATTTAATTTATTTTGGATCTCACATGTCTCAGACTTCTTCTAAAAAAGCTAGCAGATCACAAGAGGCAACATTATGGTCTCTAACATGGTTAAAGGATGTTATTTCCTTGCCTTGCATCAATGCCACATATTCATAAACTTTTTGGGCCAGCCAAACCTCATTCGAAAAGTGAATGATGTGTCACTGGTCAGGAATAAAAGGGGAGGTAAGATGCCATGAAAATAGACACCACATGACAGTAAGGCTTCTGTGTATAATCCTTAGCTCCTGTGTTTGGTGATTGTATCAGGCCTTTTCCTGTAGAGACAAGGAAGGCACAGAGCCTTCTATGAAAACCTTCTCTGACAGGATATTATTGTGTGTCCTATAGGTTTTCTCCATTCAAAACAGCAACTCATGCGAACTGACACAGCTATGAGCAGCCAGTGGCACAATGGAACACAGCTAAGCAGCTCGAGTTAGTAAAACAACACTGCAACAAAGGGCCTGTGTCCCAAAACCAGCCTAAATAATCTGCTGCAGGCGCAATATCTGCTGACAACTGTGGCTTGAGCGGCTGTGCCGGGTCAATATTGAGACAAGGCTGTTGAGACAGCGAGAGAGTATCAGAATGTAGCAGGGCTGAGATTTTAAGGTGCAAGGTTTTGCTCCCAGACACATGGCTCCATGCTGCAGCAATCTAAAGCTAAATACGTCAACAGGAATCCAGCCTGGTAATCAGAGACAGACAGGGTAATGTGGGATTTACCCACTTACACCCCATAACTGTCTGAAGACTTTCACAAGAGTCTGTGGTCGGAGGTCTAGGCTGATTGAGTGAGTGAGTGGGTGAGTTGGTGGGTGTGTGGATGAGTTTGGGAAAAACTCTCACTTGAAGTCGCAGTTTATTGCCAAAACGCTGATGCCATTCGTCACAGCTTTCATAAGAACCTGGAGCCGTGGGATTGTTGACATTACGCTGTAAAGGAGCGCCAAAAAAACCCAAGACTTTTCATGATTGACTGTGACAGGAATAGCAGTCCATTTCCTGAAGTAAAGCTGCTGATAGCACAGTCTCCACCCGGAAGACCTGATTGATGTAGTCAAAACATCTTAATTCAGGGAAGTGTTTGATCACTGCTTATGATGTCTGCCTAGAAACACATCAGGAGTACGAGATGACTGTCCCACCCATCCTCACTGGTCACTGGACCATGACTGTGTAACATCTACGGAAGTTGATGTTTATGGCAAGAGATCACAATGTGGATTTACTGTCTCCCAGACTTCCCCCACCACCCTTTCCCATGAGCCTCTGGAGCTGCGTACTCCTGGATTGCAGCCATCACCTCCGTGCTCATTACCACTGTGGTCGGCCCTGGAATTACCAACGGGGACCATGAGGGTTGCCTGAAACCAGACCGAGGCCTGTTCGAACCCTGTAATTAAGATTCTCTTCTGAATGCTGATACTATGGAAGAAACCAAACGACTTTACAGCATGTTTTCTTTTTTTTTTCAGAGTCTCGTGGAAAGCCAAAATCCATTCAGCAAAATGGATCCGCTCTGTAGACAATATATGCTGCTGGAAGAAAAGTGTATCAGAGTGGGGGAGTTGCAGGCAAGAGAAAAAAATGAAGTATTGTATTACAAAGGACGTCACTGGAGTGAGATCCTTGCCTTAAGAAGCAGTGCTGAGTTTGAAAAGAGAAGTAAAAGAGGCTGTGATAGCATGAGCTTCAAAAGAAATGGTATAAAAGACTTGATATGCCGTCAGCATCTTTCCTCTGACAAGTTTCATTCAGAACAACACTTTCAGGCAGACAATGCAGGGGTAATAAGCACCAAGCCGATCTGCTTTCAGTCACTGGAGGCCATATGCTGACCAGACACACCAGCTCTGTCACAGCCCAGTGACAGTGTAAATACCAAGTGCCAGAAGAGATCCTCCATTGTTCTCCAGAGGCTGAAGCACTGGCTGGGGGTGATCATGATTCATGACACCTTGTCCCTCTGAGTCATCATTTCTGAAGCCTCTGAATGGACACTGATGGTCATCTCAGGCCATCGCCGGGATGTGGTTACAGCTTGTCACCCTCAAGTGCCCACCACTCACAAAAGAAGTGGAGGACGACACAGAGGTGTTGTCTCCAGCATCACAGTGACACTTCATGCCTGTCTGTGTTTGTTCTGCTGCTGAGGACAACAAAACAGCTGGTACTGACGAGCCTTTTCCCAACCATAAGTCCTGCAGGGTTGTTTATCTTTGAAAGCAACCTGTTCATTCATTTAGCAGCCCAGTTATTATTGAGTTTGGTGGTTGTATTTCTGACATCTTTTTCTGGTCTGTAGTAGTCAGTGCTTCACTCAAGTAAAAACACCACACCCCAGTAATCCATTACAAGTAAAAGTCTTGGATTTGCATGTTTTCAAGTACTGAGAGTGAGTGTACTTACTCTGTATCATCGCCAGACCATATTATACTAGTGGGTCGTTACTACTGACGCATAAATCAAATAAGCATTTCATAGCTGCTCACTAATCTACACATACCAACACACGGCACATTATATTTATGGTTTAGCTTAGCTCGCTTTTATATGAGTGTAAAAATAAGCAAGCACACAAGCAGTGAAATAAAAAGTGAAAAAGATTTTCATCTAAACTATGCTGGATTAAAGGAGAGATTAAGAGAGAAATGTTTAGATGTGTCATAATAGCATATCCCTTGAAGTTATTTCTGTTTTAAGCATTATATACCGCACAAATAGCCAGTTTGGCTAACTGCTCAGTAACGTTTCTCTAAAATTTAATTGCATAAAAACTTCCAGCTTTGCCTACCTTTTTGCTGTTTACATTAACATCGACGGTTATTTTCTGACTTCTTCTTTTTTAGCGGGTGTTGCTAACGCACAGAAAATAGTCTGTACTTACGTTTCAGCTTGCGGTCTGTTCCTCTACATCAGCATCTTTCCTGAGGCAGAGAGAGTTCAAACTTTCTCTGGTCAGATGTGAGGGAAGAGCTCCGGACATCTGTTTCAGACGAGTCCACTTTCTGGATCAAACTACGGGCGGGGGTGAGCTTTGTTGATTTTTGCTTCAGTATTTATGTAAAAATATTCATTTTTAAATTGACTTACATTTAAGTCACAGCTCACGCTTTTGTAAAATAGAGTAATTTCGGCTTAACCGAATGGGATTTTTTTTTCTGTCTGTAACGCCCCCCTCGCTTCTTGTATTGGTTTGGTCCGACGCTGCAGACTTTCCAGACACGCTTTGCGTGTTGACACAGCACGCGACTCGCTGAGGGGGGGGTTAATTTGAGAAAAGGCACAAAAGGCGAAAGGGAGGCGGTAGAGGCAAAGTTTTGTTAAAAGAAAGAAAGAAAACAGGACAGCTGGCTGGTAAGTGCTGGCTGAGAAGACCACGCTCTCCTCTTTCCTCCGCCATGATGATGAAAAATTGTGTACAGCGTGAGCCATTCACCCATTCATCCATTAACATAAATAAAACATAATTAAAATGACAGAGAAATATACTTTTGATTGCTGTTTAGTTTCCACAAAGCTATATTTAACCATGTGATCTTCTTTGTAATTAATTTCCATGTAATTCGCTTACATTTATTATTATTATTATTATTATTATTATTATTATTATTATTATCATCATCATCATCATCATTATTGTTATTATTATTATTATCATCATCATCATTATCATTATTATTATTATTATTATTATATTTGATGCTGGTCCTTTTATTATTACTTTGCCTTAGACAATGTTGCACGTTTACTCTTCACTACATTTATTTGACATCTGTAACCAACTAGTGCTCAAGTTCTTACACAAAATACATGTGTGTAACTTATGAAATGCTAAACTATATAAAAAATTTACAATTATGAGAATAGCCTTTAGGCTATTTGCACGCGTGCAATTATACAATAATGTTACCTCACATCTTAACTTTAAAAGTACAGCACTTATGTGTTATTGCACATTTAAAGTTGTTCTGTTAATTCAATTTGCACATGTGGGTTTCTTTTGTGTATGACATAATTGCTAAAACTACTTAAAATAAATTCTGAAACAGCAAACTGGCTACTACTATGTGCCCTCAGCCGGTTGTATCAGTGACCCTTGGGTATTCCTAGTCTATAGATGATGAAAAGCCTTCTCCAGATGGCCTGTGCTTTCTCCTCTCATGGCGTGATGGAATGAAAAGATCAGCTAATTAAGCAAAGTCCCATATCCATGTGAAAGAACCGTGAGAGCCCTCGGGGAGTGGAGCCGCATGCAAATCAGTCCCCAGTGCTTTGAATAGTGTCCAGTGCAACAAAACATCACAGCAAGCTATAAACCTTTCATTTCCACAGCACTCAGACACACTAAAAAAAATCCAAAGTCATGACAGAGAAGAATAAACAAACATGCATATTTTGCAGTGTTGGGGAATTTTTATTCATACAAAACAGCTCTGTTGAAAATGTTCCTCTCAGCAGTTGCATAATGGTCTTTACAAAGGACATAATCAGGCTTAACTGATATCTCATGCTCATTTGATCCTGGAAGAAGCATGGGAAACTAATTTGGAAAAAAAAAATAGTATAATTAGCATAGAAAAACATTTTTAAAAAAATCCAGACTCAGAGCTCAGTGCGAGCTTTCTCTATTATTTCACTTCCCAATCAGAAAAAGAACTGTGACTGACTTTATGGAAGTACACTATATTGCCAAAAGTATTCACTCATTCATATTCAGTCTAGGTGTTTCAAAAACTTGTGTGATAAAATCAAGAACCTAGGCACGCAGACTGCTTGTACAAACATTTGTGAAAGAATGGGTTGCTCTCAGGAGCTCAGTGAATTCCAGCTTGGTACAGTGATAGGATGCCACCTGTGCAACAAGTCCACTTGTGGAATTTCCTCAATACTAAATATTCAACAGTCAGCTGTTAGTGGTATTACAACAAAGTGGAGGACATTTGGGAATGAAAGCAACTCACCCACTAAGTAGTAGGTCGTTTAAAAATCACAAGGACGGGGTCAACGGATGATGAGGTGCAAAGTGCGCAGAGGTCAGCAACTTTCTGCAGTCAATCTCTCCAGACTTCTTGTGGCCTTCAGAGTAGCTCAAGAACAGTGTGTAGAGAGCTTCATGAAATGGGTCTCCATGGCCGAGCAGCTGCATCCAAGCATCACGTAACCAAGCACGAGCGTTAGATACAGTGATGTGAAGCGCACCGCCACTGGACTCTACAGCAGTACAGACCTGTTCTCTGGAGTGGCAAATCACGCTTGAGTCTGGGTTTGCTAGTTGCCAGGAGAACAATACTTGTCTGACAGCACTGTGCCAAGTATAAAGTTCGGTAGTGGAAGATTATAGTGTGAGGTTGTTTTTCAGGAGTCGAGCTTGACTCCTTAGTTACAGTGAAGAAACTCTTAATGCTTCTGCATACCAATTCATTTTGGACAATTTCATGTTCCCAACTTTGTGGGAACTTGACCAGCCTGCACAGAGTCCTGATCTCAATCTGACAGAACACCTTTGAGATGAATTAGAGTGGAGAGTGTGAACCAGGCTTTCTCATCCAACTAATGATGGACCGCCTCACAAATACCCTTCTGGAAGAATGGTCAAAAATTCCCACAAACACATTCCTAAACCTTGTGGAAAGCCTTCTTAGATGAGTTGAGTCTGTTGTAGCTGCAAAGGGTGGGCTGAGATCATATTAAACACTACGGATTAAGAATGGGATGTCACTCAAGTTCCTATGCATGTGAAAGCAGACAAGAGAGTACTTTTGGCAAAATAGTGTATTTCTGGATTACATGTTAGCCTGGTATGAGTGATTGCTTACACAAAATGTGATAACTCAAAGTACATTGTGAAGAAACGTAAAGCAAAATGGTGTATGGGGGATGTAGCTCTGTAGACTGTGAACATCCAGATTTAGGGCCACTATGGTGAGATGCTGCAGTGGCTGATGGGAGAGCCTCAGGGCCTCACTGCTCAAACGTCTGTGTGCGCCTCAGGTTGTCCTTCACACGGACAAACTCTGGGATCTTCTGCTGACTCTCTCGCTGCCTGATCTCCTCCTGCTCGTACTGTTGGGGGGAAGGACATCAGTTTATCCCAACAAAGTATCCACAAAGTTAAAGAGAAAGCCTGAGAAGAGCCAGGTTGTATTCTGTTAGTATTTTGTGAAATCCCTCTCAGTTATGTGCCTCTTACCTCTTGCAGTTTCTGCTGCCTCTTGCGGAGCTCCATCTCCAGGTCTGAGGGCTGTCGTTGTGCCATCTCCGCCTCCTTGTGCAGCTCCAGTCTGCGCTGCTCCAACACTCGCTTCAGCTCCGGTTTCTCCTCCAGCAGCAGACCCCTTCAGAGTCAGAGCTACAGTTTTACCGACACATGCAAACACAAAATTCCTGCCAATCTCTGTTTCAGTGGGTGACTACTTTAAGACCACAGAGTAAAAGGAGTTTTCGGAGTACCGTTTATGGCTGAGCAGCAGCTCTCGGTGCAGGTTATGATAGCTCGGCGCTTCTGTTGAGGAGCCGTTGAGTTTCTTCTGCTCACTGCTGCTGTCACCTGTGGATGGACCAACTCAAAATTCTTCTTAAAGCTCATAAATGTGAAAAAAACCCAAGTTTGACTCTACCTTGTTATTAACTATCACATGGTAACAGAATGTCCTCATAGTTTTGATTGTTGGAGATACAGAATTGTAACATTTAATCGAAGTGTCATTGAAGATGTCATTTTAAACACAGAATACACTGCTTCATTCACCCGGCAGTACTGATGGATGAAGCTACTTAATATAAAAGATGATTATTTCTAGCTAATTCTAATCCTACTATAACGACTATATATTTGACTGATAGCAATATTTGATTGGTAACATATACATGATTCTGCTATCGATCAAATCTAATCTATCATTCAACATTTGTGCTTTAAACTACCTTTTTTGAGAAGCCCATATCCCAGTTTCTGTGAAATGTCATATGCAGTCAAACAAGAGAAAAAGAAAAAACGATGCTCTTTGTTAGTGATTTCACAAGTTAATTACTTTGCATGTGAACACTGATGCACACAGCCTGGTTTGTCAAAACATCTTTGTTGTGATCGTCCCTTCATTTGACAGAGGGTATAATTAGCTAAAGGCTAAAAAAGACCGTGCCTGCTGTGCTGCTTAAGTACGTGAGCTTTGTTTAATGAAGGTGACATAACAGCTCTGCCAGTCTGTCAGAGAGGTAGTTATGCAGTTTTGGTGTGTGACAGAGAGCTTTATTTGTAGTGGCAAATAAAATGATGTAACCACACAGAGTCAGGCCACTTACAGTGGAAGGAAAACGTGGTTGTAACACAATCGTTTACTTCTGCCACACCCACTGAAACTGGATAGCCAAGCGACCAGGGAGCAGATGGCAGATGCTGTTATGACTCGTGTTTCTCAGGCAAAGTCAGGCAAGCCAATAAGACCAAGACGCTGACATAAACAAGTCCAACAGCTGAAATATGATCCCAAACTCTGTATTTGGTATTGTGCCTTTTACTATTCCTGATGTAGTTATAAGCCTCCAGATTCAGGGCCTTCTTGGGCCCCTGCAGGGGAGATAACCAGTCAGGTGTAAGGCCTGATGAAAGCCATTGTTCCAATTAAGGCCTGAAGGTTTCAGATGGATTACAGGAAGCTCTCACCTACTTGCAGAAATGCTCGGAAGTGTCAAAAGTTAGCTTGATGATGCCGCTCTGTGATACTAAGCAATCTGTCTGTTGGACTGAATCAGTCAAAAGATACGTTTTTTGACCATTAATCCATATAATGTTGCTGTCAGATTAAAATACTTTATTCTTCTTAGGAAGTTCAACACAGCTGCCTTGTATCTTCAGGCTGTTTGTTCTTATGTAAAACCATCCAGGCTCCAAGATGACCTTGTTATGTAATCACTTCAGATGTGACTTTGATCAAAGATTGAACTGCAATGTTTTGACATTGCAATAATATTATATCAAATGTTCAAATCAGCTCACTGATTAGAACAATTCGGACTTCGAGACAGCATTTAAATGCCCATCATGGAGCTAAAATATGCACAATGAATTTTGTGTTTAAAACACATAAAAATGCAGAAAAGTCTTTAATGAAAACAGACATTGTGCTAACATATATAGTTTCATAACAACAGAGATTAAAAAGAATTATAATGAACTTGTTGAGTATTAGTGTCAATAATATTTAATCTGCAATAACAAGATTCTGTAAGAAGGCACAGTTTATATATTTTTGGTCAAAGTGTCCATCATATGAAAAGTTACATAACATCTACATACTTTAATCACAATAAACTTTGACTGTAAGCCCACTGAAGCAACACATGTGGTCTGACCAAAGGCGAACTAAACCTTTGACAGATGGACATCAGACCAGACACTGATCTCTCACTCACCAGACGGCGGCAGCGCTGCAAGTAAACAACTAGAAAACTCACTTTTTTTACAGCTGACCCCTCCATGGCAGGATGGTGGAGGCCCACTGTCTTGTGCCCAGCAGCAGCGTTCCTGTTTTAGTCCATTGCTAAAAGAATTGCACGTCCTCACTCCGTCGGTCATTCGTCTTTTTCCTTGCTGCATCCAAGGCCAGCATGTTGTTGATGACAGATCCACAGACTCAATGTGCCATCTAGCAGTAGTCAATAGTGGTAGTAGACACTGAAATCTTATTACGCCATTCTAGATTACTTCACAACCCCCACACGGCATAGGATGTTAGATTAGGTAATTGCCGCTGACACAAATGCAGCTTAAAACCAACCTAACACGGTACTATTACCAGTCGACTCCTCTTCCTCCCAGCCCATTAGCACTGACAGAGAGTCCAGCAACAAAGGTCTTCAAAGAAACATAATATGGTGATGGTTGTCACAGTTTGGGGACTGAGACGATCATAGAAAACCCAAGTACAACCGGAAATGTCCTGCCATAAACTTTGTGAATGTTTACTGGTTAGATCTATAAGAAACTGGTACTGGTAAATAAACTGGTACAGATATCAAAATGGGCAAGAAGACTGTGTGAATGCATTGTTATTTGTTGTTTGTGAATGACTGTGTTTTCACTCTCATACAGGAGCTGTGAAAGTTTGTGCCGCTGTGCTCACATCTTGACATCTTCAACCATGCGCTGATGTATTTGTACTTTAAATTCACTTTTTTGTAGAAGTTAGGGAGGTTTGAATGTTTTACTAAAAAACAATACTGACTAAACACTTTATTCAGGTTAGACTTATGATGATACAGACATACATCACACTGCATGTATTTAAGTGTGTATCAGTGTATGTTCAGTCACAACACAGTCTTTTCTTAATCAGTTCTGAGGACACAAAGACTTCCACATGCTGTATCTATTTCTGTGTTTTTCAGCTTACAAGTACCCTACAAATATATATATACATATATTTGTAGGGTACTTGTAAGCTTTGTAGGGTTACAAGTACCCTACAAATATATATATATATATATATATATATATATATATATATATATATATATATATATATATATATATATATATATATATATATATATATATATATATATTTATATATATTAAAATATATGTACATTAAAATAAATCTTTATTCTTATTATATTCTTATTATATTCTGCTGGCTCATAAAGACACAGAGAATTTGCCAAAGGGAACAGTTAGAAAGTATTCTATTACATAACATAATATAAGACCAACAAAAACTTGAGGAAGTAAGAAAATGCAAGAACAAAATGAAATATATTTTAAACTTATTTTACATAACTCTCTCTCGCTCTCTCTCTTTTACCATTACTTCCTTTTACCATCCCATCATAGATAGTAAAAGGAAATAATGGTAAAAGGAAGTAATTTATGGGATCAACCATCCAAAGCAACAGAGAGGCGAAGAAGAGAGTGCAGGGAGGGTCGAGTGTTGGGGATTTCTGACAGAAGCAGAGCAGAGTGAGTGAAAGGGAAGGTTTACAAGATGGTAGTGAGAGAAGATCATGGGACTAACAAAAAAGACAGGAGGCCTAGTTGATAATGTTAAGGTTTTCACTGAGAGTGACCAGGATGGAAATTATTAGAAATAAATAACATCAGTGGGACAACTCAGGCTGAGAGCTTTGGAAACAATTTTAGAGATGGTTTGGGCATGTGCTGAGGGGGGATAGTGGATGAAAGACAAAAGACGATGACTATAGAGCTAGGGGCAGGGTAAGAGGGACGCAGGTGATCACCACAGATCGCGTGATCCCAGAAGAAGACCTTTTAACACTTAAAAAGCTTTACCTACATTTGAATTAATTCAATGAAATATATTTGGGGATTTAGGTGATGGTTTCATAATTTTGTTTTATGTGTATTATGTTACTACTGGTGGCCACGTGATGTCGCTAAATAATCGTCGGAGTCGATGTCCCATAATCCCATGCGGCTTTTGGCTTTAAACCGGAAGCGGAAGCTCCGTATTCTTCATAGTTTGAATGGCTTGTGAGTGAGTGGTTGAGTGTTTGAGTGAGTGCGTGAATGATGTGTGACTGTGTCGTGTCTGTGTCGTGTCTGTGTTCATTTTAAAAACCTACACACTGATCTTATTTGATCCGGTCTGAGGTGGCTCTGCTCTGACCGGAGATGATAGGAAACGCGCTTGCGAGCCTTTGTGGCGATGTGCAGCCGGCAGAAACTTTCAGGGCCTCCACGCTCCGTGCCGTGGTTAGAGGTGATGAATTGATCAGATATACTAGCTCTGTGAGAGTTTGAGTTCATCTCAAGCTTCGCAGTGGTCAATGAGTACAGAGGCGATTCTGATCTAACCACAGCAGGAGGAACCGTGGAGGAACACGGCCTAAAGAAACGGCTGCTCGTCACATACTGCTTATTTTAACGGTTAAAACGAGCTCAGACAGGCTTCGGACTGTGAAAATACCAGGAAAGCTAGGCTTACCAAACGCTCGTTTTCCTGGTTAAAAACAAAAACAGCTAGGTGTGTTAGTCCTAATGTTGCTTCTTCAGTCAAAAGCGGTTTTTCTCCCTTAAAGCGACCGATTCAAAGGGAAAGGGGGAGAGTGGGAACAGAGCTATACGGAATTAATTCAATCAAGTAATGAAGATCATTTAAGGGCTGACTTGTTGTATTTATTTTCAAAGATTGACTGTACAAGCTTTAATTCTTTTTCCAAAAATAAATAAAACGGGCTTGGCTTTTAAAATATTTGCATTTACAAATATTATTAAACTCTATCCAAAGAGTTGAACTTTCTGACCTTGTTTTAAAAAATACAATTTAATTTCCTTCAACGTCCATGGTTCTCCAGACCTGCAGCCAGCTCAACAGCTACACTGAGTCACAGTCAAGAAATAAGATGATCCAAATCCTCAGAAATGTATGTTAGGACTTAATGAATCAAATCTAAAACCTTCATAACACTTTTTTTAAACTCTCACCTGTATGAGTTCGCACTAATCCATCATACTAATCTTCTCTGGACCAGTATCAGTTTGCATTTCAGGGGAAACTGGTCAACATAGATCGGTATAATAAACTTAAAACTCCCCATAACTGAACTGCGAACTTTATTAGAAATCTTTCTTATTAACGCTAACACAACATGCATCACCTGCACGTGTTAAATTATGTTTTCGAGTATTTTCTACTCTCCTTTTATTTTCTAATATAGTATGTTGTCACTTGGAAATCAAACATTTTAGGTGCATGCTGTACATTTGTTATTGTATGGGTAAAATTCATATCTCGCGATAGCTTTGGCGCTGTTGTCGCCTTTGTGTATACACGTGATCTTTTTGGTCCAACCGGCTTTCAGCAGCAACTCGGCAAAGCGCGCGAGGTGTCTGTCCGTGTGCGTGAACGTGCCTGGTTGTCTTGTGGGTTCCCTGTTGGGGTCACCATGGCCGAACCCAGCAAAAGACAGAGGCTCAGTCACATTAACAGCAGCTCACAAACTTCGAGTAAAAGCTTATCGAGCATTTTCACGGACAGTCAGGACGAAGGACTCGAGGGGGAGGGTCGATTTGTGGAGGGATCCATACTTCGGATCACCATGAAGAACTTCCTGTAAGTTGCTGCTCCTCAGTTGTCAGCGGTCAACGTCTGTAAACTGAAACTGCCGGAACACCCCGATTTACCTGCTGATAGCTACAGCCAGATGACCTAGATAGCATATATGCTAACATTTTGCCACCAGTTTGCGATTAAAAGTTAAACCCTGAGCCCTGTAAACACGAGCAGGTCGTAGACCCACTGAGGGAAGCTGCTACAGACCGACTATATGGACCAGCAGCTACAGTTAAGTCCAAATGAGGTATTTTAGTGAGCTTTCCTATCTAATTGTACGATTTAAGGGGTCACATTCAAGGCGGGTGTTAAAATAGACTCGATATATTAAAGAAGGGGTTCCCCATGAAGAACCCGTTATCATTACGTCTGTTTCCATTGCTTTCTACTTCAGGGGGTGAGAATCACAACTGCTCTAGCTTAAAGCAAAGTGCCAAATCTAGCCAGTCAATAAAAATCCTGTACCCTCAGTCTTATAAATTCTGTATAAAAAAAACAGGACTTCAAACGTCTGGCAGTGGAGCGAGTTACATGCATCCCCTTTTTTCAGTCTGTTTCTAAACCGTGTTCACACTCAGAGATGATAAGTAGATATGGATAACCTGTTCAGAGCTTCTTTTCCACTCAGAAAACTAACCAAGAGTCAGTTACTGGTATAACTTCTCATCTTACTGTCATCCATACCTGCCTGTAAGGTTTTTTTAAATGAAAATTATGGCAGACTAAGTAAACATTCATTGTTATACACACTATTCTACATTTATTAACTAGTTAATCTGTAATACATATTTGTATTATCGTCAACCAGCCTCCAAAATTGCAGTAACTGTGCAGGGATAAGAGTGGTTGTAAATAAGTATTTCACTGTGAGTCTGCCTGTCACAAATGTTTAAGCAGTATGACCAGATGAACAGGTACCGTATGTGTGAAACTTCAGGTCTCACTAACAGACAGCCATTTGAAGTGTAAGATAGCAGTATTGCCAGTTTTACGTTATTATGTTCATTTGTACTGTTAGTGTAGATTGCAATTATTTTAGGCGAGATGGAGCATCTTTGCTCTAAAACACTGCAGGAAACCCCTAAATGTCTACCTTCTACTCACAGGACGTACGACTACTCTGTGGTGCATCCTGGACCTAATCTGAACATGATTGTCGGGGCCAATGGTACTGGAAAGTCCAGCATTGTGTGTGCCATCTGTCTGTGTCTGGCTGGCAAGACAGCTGTTCTTGGCAGAGGTGATAAGGTAAGCCACAGAGCAATACAAGTCATTGATTGATGCACTCCAAACTTATTTTGGATTTGTTTTCTTTTCAAAAGACCAGCAAATAAACATAATGTTAGCAGACTGGTAAACAAGCTGTAGGTGGTGATAAGCATAGCTCTATGAAAATCTTTCATTGCTCTTTTGCAGTGCATGTACTGTTGTTTCTCATCTCCCTGCCCCTTTATCAGCCAAAATATGATACTTTGAATTGAGCTCACATAGCAGATACTGCATTTGTTGATGATGATGATTATTGAATTTTGCTTTGTTTTTTTTTAAAGGTTGGGCTCTATGTCAAGCGTGGTTGCAAAAAAGGCCATGTTGAAATTGAACTGTAAGTTATGTGAAATACATTCCACATGCTACATTACTCTACTGCTCCATTAGCGTTACATGTTTTCAGAAATTCTTCATGAATCTTTTCAGACAAGAAGTTTGAATCTTTTCAAAAATGAAATAAAAATTTGCCAGAAGTTGTTACATCACCTGCATTATCATGTTCAGCATAGTTATATGACTCTAAACGCTAGCCTTTGTTTTTGTTTTTGAAGGTACAAAAGCGGTGGTAATGTAGTGATTTTTAGAGAGATACATGCGGAGAACAATCAGTCTCTGTGGATGTTGAATGATCGGCAGTGCAGCCAGAAGGCGGTGGAAGAGGAAGTTAAAGCTCTGCGCATCCAAGTCAGCAACCTCTGTCAGTTTCTACCTCAGGTATGTTTATACCTCTGCAACATAAAGCTGCACAGATGCAAAAATATACAGTTTTGTCACTGTTTTAGTGGCTTTTTTTCCCCACGCAGGAAAAAGTGGGCGAGTTTGCCAAGATGTCCAAAATTGAGTTGCTGGAAGCAACTGAGAAGTCAGTGGGCCCACCAGAGATGTATGAATACCACTGTGAGCTCAAAAACTTCCGCAATAAAGAACGAGAACTGGAGGTAAGCTCAAAGCCAGTGATCCAACAGGAGAAGTTTGATGTGGTAGAAATAAGAAGAAAAAACTGCAACAAAATTCATTCCTGTTTGTTTTTTAAGTTGTCCTCCTCTTAAAGACATGTAACGGCAACATGGCTCTTTGCTTCTTTGTAGAACGTTGTGAAGGAGAAAGCAAGCTTCCTGGAGAAAGCCAAGCAGCGAAATGAAAGGAATAAACACGATGTAAACCGTTACTACGAAAAAAAGAGGCATCTGGATGTAATCGAGTTGCTCGAGAAGAAGAAACCATGGGTGGTGAGTGATCTAGTGTAAACAAGAGAAATGAGCACAGCGCACATGTGGAGAGAGAAACTGAATTAATTGTGTACGCTGTTTCTGTTTCCTTGTGTACATAGGAGTATGAGACCACACGTAAGGAACTTGAGGGTGTGAAGAAGGAGCGCGACGAGGCCAAAAAGCAGCTTTCAAGCCTGAAGCAGACCCAGGCGCCCATGGTGAAGAAGATCCAACAGATTGACGAGCAGCTGAAGCCAACTGAGGCACAGATAAAGGCTAAGGTGACAAATCAAAGGCTGGTACTCTGTAACAGGTCCAGTTTCACGAGCAGATGCAGGGATACATTATTTTTGTAGTAGAGGAACTCTGAATTAGAGACCGTAAGTCCTGTAATGATGGTGGTGAAGATGAGGTTGTTGTTTTTCAGACTGCTGCCATCAAAGAAGCCTCCCTGAAGTGCAAACAGAAACAAGATCAGCTGGATCGAAAAAACAAAGAGGTGTGTGTGTTTTTTTTGTTTTTGTTTTTTTTTTACATTCCTGGGTTTACATTTGGTACAGACTAAATTAATAATACATTATGCTTTTTATCTTTGTACTTAATTGACATAAAGCAGACTTTTGTTAATACACGACTGCTCTCTCCATTGCTCTCTGCAGATTGACGATATTAAACAAAAATTCAGACTTAAGCAGATGGAGGAGGAAGACCACCAGAAGCGAATCAGCAACACCAGAAGAACCATCGAAGACCTGAAGGAAGAGCTTGCCAAAGTTGGCGACCAGCCGGATGTAACCCCGCGCATCAACGCCGTCAACGCTGATCTGAGGCGCATTCAGGAGGAGAGAGCCAAGATCGAAGGGGAGAAGGGCGACCTGCGCAGGGAGAAGGACAACCTTTGTGCTGAATCTAGAAGTGAGCTTCCCAAAACAATTTGCATAAACAAAGATGACTTTTTTTTTTTGGCGCACATTTCGCTGACAAAAGCACATTATGTACAACAGATTTAAATGTAGATTCTATTCTATTTTCTTTATCAGTGTTGGAGAAGAAGCTCAATGACATGAACAACATGATGAATGCCAAAGAGGAGAAGCTGCGAGGACGTCACAGGGACACACACGCTGCCCTCCAGTGGCTCAGACAGAACAAGCAACTCTTTCGTGGAAACGTCCACGAGCCCATGATGCTGGTGGTGAGTTTCACTGACCTGTGACAGGACGTGCTGCACTTAAACCGCTCTCTGTAGCATTTAGAAGCTATGCAGATGTTTCACGTATAGTTTAGATGTAAGTGTGGGCATGTGTTTTCAACAGCCCTAAATTATAGAAGTGAAAAAATAAACCAGACAAACTCATGAGATCAGGTTCTGATTTAGCAAACAACTCGTATCTGAAAGCATTTAAATCCCACGATTCTTTCTCCACGTTTAGTGATGAATTTCAGCCATGTTTCTGTTTTCCAGTCGAGAAAAGCCACTTATTAAATGATCATATACTGATTATAAATGGTTCAAGAGGGGTGGGTGATATAGCCTCAAAATTGTATCATGATATTTCACGGATGTTATAAAAAAACTGAGTAGTGTTTTATCAGTGATTGCAGCTTGCACGCAGCTGAATTTATTAGTATAAACAAAAATGAAATATGTTTTCCTTTCGTTTTTTTCCAACAAGCTGCTGTCGTTGCTGGCAGACTAGCTCCTTCAGAACATGACTCCATTGCCACAAGGTGCCAGCAGCATTATTGTGCAATAGTAGTGACACAGCATTATATACAGTGACACCTAAGCACGAAATGTGGTGCTTTTCATGAAAATTTTTAAACGTTATTTTTAGTTTTCTGATAAGAGACAAAAACAATAAAAATGTTCCCCACACCCAGCCCCTGAGATTACAGCTACAAGAGACAAAGAAAAAGAAAAAAACACTACAGTGGATATTCATAAGACAAACATAGTACAGATGAATGGGGTGGGGTTCTCCTTTACTCACAATCAGTTTAAATGTACCACAATACAAACAATGGATGCATTTTATGGTTGTTTTTAACATATTCAATGACGACTAAGTCACTCAAAAGTTTCACAGAGAGTTCACTCTGTTCTACATCACTTTTTCTAACTGCAGCATAGAAAGTATTTTTCTAAGGTACTCTGAGTTACTCTGAAGATGGAGAGGTACTACAGTGATTCTGCAACAATGGCAGGGCCTCGAAAATGTTCTTCCAAGTACTGTTCAATTATTGGCAGTGCCAAAACATGTGAACTGGTGTAGCTGGGCCTTGATGGGAGGATAAGCATGTTGCCAAACACTAGTGTGTGTGTTTATCATTTGAATATCGTATACAAGGTACTACTTTAAATTGACTCAGGCACTATTTAGTGCAAAAGAGGAAGAATGAACACACCCTATTCAGTGTTGCCAGAACTCCCAGTTCAGTGATTAGGGCTAAAATGGGATTCCGGTTATGGCATAAGTTATAAGGTAGCTCTGATGCAGAAGTATAATTCAGGTGTAACTTGCAAATGTCTTAGTGATCCTCTGTTGTTTGACTAAAGTGGTGAAACAAGTTTCTTTCCACCTTCAGTGGGAACAGTTTTCTTAGTGTTGTGCTTTGCTGGAGTTTGTTGTAGTAGCTCCTTTTTTAGCTGCTGAATCACCATCAGAGTCTGACTGTCAGAGTGGCACGAGGTGTGATGAGACACTTTTCCATCACTTAAAAATTCATAACTGGCATTATATCAGATGATATGATACCGAACCACCCTACCAAACACCAAACACATTGCATCTCACAGGATAAACGAAGACTTCCTTGTTAAGTGTTTGGATTGGTTTACTTTTGTTAACTCGCTCTCTATTTTACAGATCAATGTGAAGGATCACCGCTTTGCTAAGTATGTGGAGAACCACATCTCATTCCACGACCTCCGTGCATTCGTTTTCCAGAGGAAAGACGACATGGAGAAGTTTATGATCGAGGTCAGAATGCTGCAGGCTGCCGATGTCGCCTGGTTGGAGGAAAATATTTTATCCGATTAGAAATTTTAGTGAAGCTAATGATGAGTTTGATCTGTGGTGACCCTCAGGTCCGTGACAAGATGAACTTGAAGGTGAACTCCATCTGTGCTCCGGAGGAGTCATGTTCTAAGCGACCGCCATCCCGAAATATTGAGTCCCTGAGGTGAGAGAAAATAAATTTAGTTCAGTTTTTTAAAAATCAATACAGTATTGTTTTTTTTTTGTTGTTTTTTTTTATCCTGATGTGTCCGTGCATCTGTTGCATCTTTTTACTTCTTCTTACTGGCTTTCAGGCGTTTTGGGTTCTTCACCTACCTCCGAGAGATGTTTGACGCCCCCGATGAGGTCATGAGTTACCTCTGTCACCAGTACAGGGTGCATGACGTACCAGTGGGCAATGAGCGAACCAAATCCATGATTAAAACGGTACGCTTGTCTTCTCACATTATTCAAAATAACCACAAAAAAAAAAAGGTGAATATTGTTCAAAATGTAATCTCTTCTCTCAGCGAAGCTTGCAAAATAACACTATTCAGAAAAATGAGGAGAGGTGCATTTAGAGTAAAACAACAACAACAAAAAAAGGTTCTTAATGTAAACTAATAAAACCCCACATTGTTCTCCTTAACATCAAAATCTCCTGGAAGTCCGTCGCTTTTAACTTTGGTTGTATTTATTGCTTTTGTGGTGGAAAGATTTTGACACTGACCCCGATCTATCTTGTTCAGGTGATTGAGGAGCCCTACCTCAAGGTGCTGTACACAACAGAGGAGAGGTACACTGTCAAAAGGTCCTTTTACTCTAACAAGATAAGCACCAGCAACTCTGCGGTGCACCCTTCCCAGTACCTCACCATCACTGTGGATGCTGAAGAGAAACGGCAGCTAGAGCAGCAGATGAAGGTAGGAGACAGTCATGTGAAGAGAGCTGGAACGACAGCAGCACCTCAAGACATTTCAGTATATTATATTGCTTAAAGTCCGTGTAAAGCAGTAATAAATGTGCGCTTTGAGTTTGTCATGTAACAGAAAAATGTGCTTTAAACCACTCAAGGATTAACAAAATTCACCAAGTGTATAAGATTAGGTTTTAAAATTGTTAATAAATGTGCTCTGAAACACTGAGGGGCATGTCCGATCGAGGGGGTTGATTGCTTGAGTGTTAGGCAATTTGGACAATACTAGGCAGGCAAAATGAGCCGGGTTTGTTTTAAGGGGGAAATTACCAAAAACCCTTCATGCAAAACTGATGAAAAAAAGTTTTGTGTGTAACTGCACACTTTAGTAAAACTTAGTTGACCTACTTTTCACTTGTTTTCTGCAAACTTGTTTTTAAACATGTGCTTCATTCTCCTGTGCGACCAGTCCTGTGAGTCAAAGCTGCGAGACATCGACGAGCGGATGAAGGCCTTGCAGAAGGAAGCCGTCGCACTGGACCGCCGTGACAATGAACTGTTGGCAGAGAAGAAGCGTCTCTCTGAACTAAAGGGGAAAAAACGACAACTGGAGCAGAAAATTAGTACCAAACAGGACAGGTAAGCTTCATTTAAAGGGACAATATGCTTAACAGTGACTTTTGTCATGTGTCTTAAATGATCTCTTCACAGAGGCATCAGCTTGGTTATGAGAGTTCAAAAACTCATCTGTCTCTTCCTCTGTGTTTAGTCTGAAGCAGATGGAG
The DNA here is from genome assembly GCF_036321145.2 of Pelmatolapia mariae. Classification (NCBI taxonomy): domain Eukaryota; kingdom Metazoa; phylum Chordata; class Actinopteri; order Cichliformes; family Cichlidae; genus Pelmatolapia; species Pelmatolapia mariae. The sequence continues at coordinate 27,526,297 of NC_086244.1, forward strand.
CAGAATATTATTGACCTGAAAAAGATTGAGGAGGAGACTAAAGAGAAAATTGCAGCTGTAAATGCTGAGAAAGTGACCATAGTGACTGCATTCATGGCCCAAATGAAGGTATGAGTAAGGGAACCTGACTGCATTGCTTGTGTTAGCTGTGGATAATGGCATTAAACCCTTCTCTGTTTTTATATCATCTTTGTAGCAGATATTATTGAAAACATCTACGATTTAATAATTTGTCAGTGAAAACGACTGTCTCTTCTTTTTTTTCTATTCACTTGTCTGCATGACCTTCAGCTGAGAGCCAAGCTGACGATGGAGAAGGTGCATCTGGCGTTGGAGACGGTGGGGCTGACGGCAGAGAAGAACAAGCTGGAGAATGACTGCAGAGAAGGTGCCTCTGAGCTGAGGACCACTGATGTAAGTATTTAGAGCTTGCGCTTCTCTGAGGATCGGGAGGTTTTGTATCGCAGATTTATGCTTACTTGTCATGTTTTTTTTTTTTTGAAGCAAAAATGCAGCCGTCTGGAGCAGAGAAAGGTGCAGCTGACAGACCAATGCAAAGGGCTGTTGAAGAGAGCAAAGGCGATCTGTAAGATGCAGCCTGATCAGTCATTACCCGAAGACCTGCGTAATGTGAGTGTTCTTCACAGTTTTATTGGTGAATATGTGAAAGAGACTTCCGCCTCTATTCACTCTGTGTAAAATATTACCCTTATAATACATTCTAATCTCTGCAGTGAAGGTCTCCAGAGCCTAAAATTCAAATGAAGGAGTTCACAGCTCTTTTTTTTTTTTTTTTTTTTGTTAAATCAGGCGTTCAGCAAGCTCCCCGACACGCTGGATGAGGTCGATGCCATGCTGAATGAGGAGCGCTCCAGAGCCGAGTGCTTCACTGGCCTCAGTGAAAATGTAAGGACGCATAGAAATCAGGTTTTCATTTATGCTGCGGGACTTCAGCGTGGTCGTAACTTAAGTAAGAAAGCAGTTTGGAAATGTTAATGAGCACGGATTAGAACAGGGATGTCAAATTCATTTTACATGGTGGGCCACACACAGCTCAGTTTGATTTCAAGTGGGCCGGACAAGTAAAGTTCCTCTTTCACTAGACATTTAGGAAAGAAAAAGAAGGGCAATTGCAACAATATTTCTTATTTTTCTACATAATAAGGAAATGCTGCTGTAGTAAATGAAATATATATCACCAGGATTTAAATTGTTTTTTTTTTTTAACTGTTCAGTGGGCTGGGCTGGAATCTTTGCTGGGCTGATACTGACCCCCGGGCCTTATGTTTTACACCCCTGCATTAGAACTTAAAAATGCCCTTTTGTTCAGACAATTAGTTTTATTTTTACTTCACAGTTTATTCCATTTATGTTCTTGTTTGAAATATTAAATGTAAATATATACAAATATTGATCCTGACACCTCTCTTGACTTGAAAGGTTGTCGATGAGTACAACAGGAGAGAGCAGGAGATTAAACAAATGGAGAAAGAGCTGGAAGAAAAGAGCAACGCCCTGAATGCCTACCGACAGAACATATCTGAGGTGAGTGATTACCTGGTTTCACAGAAATTGTCCAGTTTATCATTTGTTGTGTGACAGAATGGCTCTTGGGGTGTAATGATGTGTATATTTGGACTTTTTTTCTTCTGTGTCACAGGCTAAGGAACGCTGGCTTAATCCTCTGAAACATCTGGTTGAACAGATAAATGAGAAGTTCAGTGCTTTCTTTCGCTCCATGCAGTGTGCAGGAGAAGTTGATCTGCATTCAGAGAATGAGGTAATCGCAGAGTCACACCACACTGCTGAGCTGATGTCTCAGGGTGAAAGGGTTATTTTGGTAGAGGTCTCCCTTTAATCACCTTTAACCACTTATGACTGAGCACAAGTTCATTGAAAACTGAATTTTGTATAGATATGGTAAGCTGTTTAACTGAGGGAAATATTAAACTGTATCTATATTTTTAACGGATGCATCACATTGGAAATTCAGAGGGTTGCCTTATTATTTTATCATATTTTTTCATAATTCAGCATGAATTTAGTTTAACTGAATATATTAGTGTCCTCTCTGGACTAAAATTATTTAACTTAAATCGTCCAGTTTATCAGTGCATAAGATTTTTATGAGTGTCTTTAGAAACAAAAAAAGAGAATACTGGGTCTTTCCACTGCAGGAGGAGTACGACAAGTACGGGATCCGCATCCGGGTGAAGTTTCACGCCACCACCCAGCTCCATGAGCTGACGCCTTACCATCAGAGTGGAGGAGAGCGCAGCGTCTCCACCATGCTTTACCTCATGGCCTTGCAGGAGCTTAACCGCTGTCCCTTCAGAGTGGTGGATGAGATCAATCAGGTAGTTCTTACACACAGTCTCAACAGTGCGACCATAACAAAGGTGCACATGAGCTGCAGGTACTGTAATTATTTGGGAAACCCAGGTACGAGTTTCTCTTTGCTGTCATGGTTTGTAGGCCCATTTTTTTTCTTTTCCTGCACACATTTATGCACAAACCACTTCACACAGACAGCTTTGAAAGGACCACAGCTTATGTCCCGCTGCTTTCATGAAATTAACATTTTAACAACTTTAATAAATAGAACTCAGATCGCGCCGACAGGCATTCACACAACAGTAGTCATCAATTGCCTTTATTAAAGAGTCTGAGCCCACCTGTTTCTTTATGCAGGGAATGGATCCTGTAAATGAAAGAAGAGTCTTTGACATTGTGGTCCGCACAGCCTGCAAAGAGACAACGTCCCAGTACTTCTTCATAACACCTAAAGTAAGTGTTCTATGTTCATGCAGACTGCCTGACTGAAAGTCCCAGTGGTACCAAGGAGCTGTTTATGTGCCACTTTATGCTAAATAGTCAGACTGTTTGGACTAAAGTATTGGGCTGCATCACTTCATCTTTGAGTCAGATTGCCACAGGTATATAGAATCAAGCACTTAGCCATACAAATGTTTGTAAAAGAATGGGTTCTAAAGAGCTGTATTCAGATAATAGTATGCCACCAAATTTCAACTGTAATGGGTATTTACTTGCTACTTCATCAGGGAATAAGTTAGGTACCACAGCCATGAAGTGGCAGACCACCTGCAGGTACATAGCAGATTTGCCCATAATGCTCACAGTCACCAACACTCTGCTGACTCAATAACCACAGAGCTCCAAACCTCCTCTGACATTAACATCAGCATGAAAACTGTGAACCGGGAGCTTCCTGACTGAGCAGTGCTTCTATCCATATCGCGTATCTCCCTCAAAGTTTGGGATCCTGAAATAAATATGGATGTTGGACTGAAAAAAATAATAATAGTGCTGCTCTCCAACAGCTCGTCACGTAAACAGTCGATTGTTGGCTAAAAGGTTTTTAATTTTATTTAATCTTGAAATGTTTTTTTTTGTTTTATACGAATGACAGCCCTGTGCTCTTAAATTCTTCCTGCTGTGTTTGCCTACAGCTGCTGCAGAATCTTACGTATGCCGAGGAGATGACCATCCTTTGCGTCCATAACGGCCCCCACATGCTCTCCCCCAACCAGTGGGACGAGAGGGCTTTCGTCAGACGGTGTCTTGAAAGAAAAGCCAGGGCATGAGCCCTCTGGATTGACCTGTTCTCCTTGAAACTCTAGTTTTAAAACCCCCAAAAGTCAAGATTGTGTTTATCATTTTTAAAAAGAATTATTGGGTGTATTTTGTCACTTAATGTTCAGAATCCTTAATGCTGCCATTTTTTCAGCTTTTTTTTTAATTGTATTGGGCATCTGTAAATCAGATTAAGAGAAAAGTGTTTACACATAATACCCATCATCAGTTTTCATCATTTGCACATTTTCTTATTTATGCAGCCAATATCTTGTGTCATATGTGTCTTTAACAGTTGGCTCGTGTTATATATTTGAATAAAATGTTCTGCTGTTTCTCTTCTACACTGGTCTTTAATGCTCACTTTAATGAAAAACACAAACAGAATAAAGAAGCATTGAAAGAACTCGTTTATTTTCAGGGCCGAGGTCAGCAGTTGTTAGAGATGTTAGCTCTTGAAGCTTCATGCTGAGCTGAAGTTCTTGTTGTGCTTTGTAGAGCAGCCCCTGTCTGAAGACGCCTGTGAAGCAAAGATAAGTGCATTGTGTTTGTATTTGGACACACCTGACTCCAGACAAAGACACACTCCTCCCAGGGTCAGTGGATTTGGGTTGGAGTCGCAGTATTAGAAATATTAGGTTTCTCTGAGCTGATGATAAATTTGCAGTTCATTGTGATTGATTTAACCAAGCTTTACCTGTGTGTCAGCTGATGCGAATAGAGCGCCTCTGTTTGTCGACCCACACCGTGATTCCATTTTCTGCTTCGTCCATCTCTAAGTTTGCCTCTTTCCTGTAAAACAACATACAAATAATGTTAACACAGTTGAACTACCTGATGCACCACCGCCAACACATCACAAACACTCGCCTGTGGTCTTCAGAGACAGTCTCCTTCTGGTACAAAATCTGGTTCTTGCTCCAGAAGCAGTTCTTGTGGTGATCGTAGACCGCGTTTAGCTGAAGGTCAAGGCTGTCGTTGGGAGTCTGTGGTTGAGTACAGAGCAGTCGTTCAAAGTAGAGATACTTCAGCCTTTCTGTGGTTTTATAAGTGAATACTGACAACATACCTGTGTACAGTTCAAAATACTTCGCTGGGTGCTGGCCACAGTGGCTGTGTCGTGGAGGCGACTCCAAGGTTCCTCAGTCTGGGCGATGTGAGTTGGTTTATTGTATGTTTTTTTCTGCAGGATAAGAAATAAGACTAATTCCAAATTTCCAAAGAAATGATATGCATAGATTCCAAATTTAAAACTTATTTACATTTTTAAGCATAGAATGACATCCATGTAGAATGAAATCTTCCAAATGGTTTTTATAATTCTTATTTGTTTAAGTTCAATTTTTTTAATAACTTCATTAGATAACAGTAACTAAGTGTACCAGGTAACATGCTTCGAAATGTTTTACAGTGTATTTTTAAATACTGCATACCTAGATTTATTTTACTTCATTTATCAGTTACCTACATACCAAGTGACATTATAAGGATTAGGTACCCGTGTCCAAATCTACTTTTCAGTCCTTAATTATTTATCACACCGTTAAGCAGTGGTTATACATCATTTCAGCAGGGGAATACTAGGACTGTGTGAGTCACTCTGTGCCACCATGTTCCAAGGTAAGTTAAAAAAACAAAACATGTCATTAATATTTTAAAATGACAATAAAAGTAACAAAGGAGCCAAATAGTCTGCTCCAATCCAGACAACAAGATATTTATTTGCTCCTCTGGCTCTGTACTTCTGTTCATTTCAGTTTAAAAAAAAAATAGATAAACAGATACTACAATTCTGATGTTGAAATTAAATGTTTTATGTTAGTACTAAAAAAATCTATGTGTGAGATGTAAACAGAGATCCAAATTTGAGGAGTAAATGTGACCTTCTAATGAAAACAATTCGGTCCAAATGAAAACACTGGTTGTAGCATCCCAGTTTTTCAAAACAGACCAAAAAGTTTTAAAGTTGTGGAACAGAGTCCTTTAGACTAAGGAAATAGCAAACTTACAGGTGTCAAAACACTGGAACTAAAGAACAAAAATACAATGTGTTAGAATATTTATGTATATATTTATACTTATATTTATAAGGCCCAGATGGTATTCTTATTAAAAAGTAACACCTTGTAATACAGCCTGGAACTAAGGGTGTAATTCCCCCAGTGTAAAGTAAAATTTCAGTCTAGTTTTTGTGAAATCGAAAACATCATGTACACTAAATAATATGTATTTACTTTCTTTCTTTCTTTTCTTTTTTTTTTTTTTTTACACCATATTTATCGTGCAAAATTTGGAAATATCGTTAGTTTCTCGGCTAAAATACTCGGTACTTACTCACTTCTTAAAAATTACTTACAGTATAACTTGTTTCTTCTTTCCTAAAAAAAAGTGTTGCCCTTTTACAAGTAAATTACACTCTAATTTCATAAAAAACAAAACAAAAAACAAAGCAAAATATATTACACTCTTAATAATAAAGTGCTACTAGTGTAAAAAGTATATTTTGGTATAAATTGTTCAATAACAATAACGCCTCCCTGAGGTGTCTTTGGGAGATAAAGTTATAGGAGATAAAGTTATAGTTATTAAAGTTAACGCACCTGCTGCGGCCTGTAGCCGCTGAGAGTGAGGTCGTTTTCTACCCTCGGAGAGGGGAAAGGATCCCGATTTGACATATTTAACGGCAACAAGAAGTTCTATAAACCCTGGTCCATATTACTTTGTTTGATTTTTTTTTTCTTTTTGCGGCCTTTAAACGACTCTAGCTAAAGCAAGACGTTTACAACCCGGTTTCTCAGCAACAGCAAACTTCCGGTTAAACCTTTCACAGGAAAACGGTGATCGTTAAAAGGTAACTCAGACTCAGAGTGAAAACACCAAGCCAATCACATCCCAGAGTGTGAGAGGGAAGCCGCGCCTCCAGCACCTGAGGGCGCAGGTCAGACCTCTTCTCCTTCGTCTCCATCACTTCAGCACCGACAGCAGGTGACCATGCAGCCCGGCCTGACACACCTGAGCCACTGCCTGCTGTGGCTGCTTTTTCTGCAAACCTCCGCGGATCTGCCCATGTGCAAAGAGGTGAGGCGGTTCATATTATTCATTTATTCATTTTTGTCATTTCAGTCATTTATAAATCACCAAGGGATGATTTCATGCGTGTGCTGCGACAAACCAGCTGTATTTATAATTCACTCTAGTTCTGGGGGTGCAGACAGATGCTGGTGCATATGCTGCTGTACTATACGTGTACTGTGTACTTCAGACTTTCAAATATATGAAAGGTTGAAAGGTTGGTCTAGAAAACACATATGTTTGGTGTAACACATGTTCAAGTGAAATCCTGAATCACTCTTTAAACTAAAACCAAACACTAAAATGAGCACAAACAGCAGTTTGTTTGAGCAGTTTGTGAGATTGAACATATGTTTCCCCTTCAAGTGTTTAAAGTACTCCTACACTTGTTTTACTAGAGGTCCCACATACTACACAGCCTGCTCGCTCTCCTACAGCCTCCATATCTGTGGTCAGTTTGCATAACAGGAGTAGCTTGAGATAATACTCAAACCACTCCTTTTGATCAGCACACTTTGCACCATATGGACCTCTAAGCTTTTATTTCAGTTTCAGAGAGCTATGAATGCAAACCTGCTAGCTGCTCCTTTCCCCTCTGTGACTCTTGTTTTCAGCCCAGTGTATTTCACCATGTGGCACAGCGGTCATAATGTCCGGTTGCCCTGGTTTCCTTGTGTTTGTTTAAAGAGGGTAATTAAGCTACAGCACATCTCCAGTTCGATGCATTTTTACATCAAATCCTCCCACCCAGGACCTGCATTCACTTGATACCCTAGCACAGCTAATGTTGCAGCTCTAATTCAAAAACACAAGGATGGAGGAGTGCAGCTGCTGCTGTGTTTCTGTTAACTATTAATCCCGTGAAGCTGTGTGGGTGTAGATTGGCGTGGCAGATGACCTTCCTTGGAATATCACATCCTTTTATTGACCAGTGACCAAATCTCAAGATTACGCTCTGTACCTGCTGTGTGTTCATGCCTCGTTTCAGTGAGGTTAACTTAAATGTTTTGTCTCTTCCCAGTTTACCTCATTATGGGTAAGTCGTTCGACTGAGAGCTTTTGTTGTCTTCAAAGTTCTTCGAGAACACTTAAATTAAATGTTTACAAAGGGACCGGTCGAATCAGCATCTCTCCCCTCAGCTGAGTAAACCCTTAAGGCTGCAGAGAAGCAGCAGTATCCTTGATAAGCGTGATTAAAATAACAGTTGAGACAGGCTCCTAGGCAAATATTAGCCTCCGCTTTTATTTGTAAAAGAGGCTGTCCTGGTTTGGGGAAAAGATTCCTGAAGTATAAGGCAACCTGGAATTCTTGTTTTTTTAAAACAAGGGTGCAACAGTGAGTTTAGTGTTCCTGTGTGAGTTATTTACATGCTGAACATGTGAGGAATCAAAATGGGCAGATAAACTGCAAAATAATCCTTATTTGCATTTGCATTTTTTTTTTTTTAATTTACAGTTATTATTCCATCCCACTTCCGGCTGTGCAAGTTATCCATTGTGTGCTTTTATGTCCAACTGTGTGAAACTCACACCTGTGTTTCGTCCCTGCAGTCAGATTATCACTTTGAGTACACAGAGTGTGATGTCCTCGGGTCGAGATGGAGAGTTGCAGTTCCCAACAAAGCCGACATATGCACGGGCCTCCCAGATCCAGTCAAAGGGACTCAGTGCAGTAAGCAGTGACCTACTTTTATTTCAGACATTTTCTCCAAGTCTTCAACCTGCACAACAGATACGCTCACTGTCAGGTGCACATCTCCATTCTCAGCATGTCCTTTGTCTCCTTTAAGCATTCTCTTGTAATGAGGGGGAGTATCTTGATATGCAGTCACAGCAGTGTCAGAAATGTGCTGCGGGCACCTACTCTCTGGGCACCAGCGTGGCCTTTGATGAGTGGGACAGCCTGCCGACTGGTTTTGTCACTCACGGCGTGATAACGAATGAGGGGAATGACCAAACGGATTGCTCCAAGTTAGTATTCACAGTACCAAGCCCCCTCCCCCATCCTGTCAAGGTTTATCTGATTGATTGAGGCTCTCTGTATCAATTTTCAAAACCATTTTAAACTGTTGCTGCTTGGTGATGTTTTTGCAGCTCAACCTGGACATCAAAGGGTGACTACATAGCCTCGAACACAGATGAATGCACTGCGACGCTGTCCTACGCCGTGAACCTGAAACAGCCTGGAAGTCTGTCCTTTGAATATTTCTATCCTGACACCAGCATCTACTTTGAGTTCTTTGTAAGGATTGTAAATGACTGCTGCTTCAGCTGACACAGACCACTTTTAAGTGTGAGTATTTGGTGAAATGTTCTCGTCTTCCTGCAGGTTCAGAACGACCAGTGTCAGTCGACAGACTCTAACAGCCGGTGGATGCGGATCTCGGAGAGCAGCTGGAGCAAATACACGGTTTGTCCAGGAAGCAGTTTTAGCACTTCAATGCACTCAAGGCCAGCCCTGGGGAATTTTTGAATAAATGAATGCCCCACTCTGTCTCTGTGCAGGTAGAACTAAATAAGGGCAACAATGTGTTGTACTGGCGAACTATAGCATACTCCCTGCAGAGCAGTGCTGTCAAACCTGTGCTTCTGAGAAACATTCAGATATCAGGTAAGATAGGTGTGCAGCAGGCCTAAACTTTTCCCTTTTCCCACCAACACATTGTTTCTGTTAATGATTAACTTTTTTTGGTTTCCTCCAGGGGTGGCCTACACATCAGAGTGTTTCCACTGTAAACCCGGCACCCACAGTGCAAACCCAGGGTCCGCACGTTGTACCCCCTGCCCCGCTGATACCTACTCCAATAAGGGTGCCACTACTTGCCATGAATGCGAGCAAGATAAATACGCAGGTATGCCCATTTGCTTATCTCTGTCCAGATGGAGTAAAGCGTTCTTACAGACTTACAACTGCTACGTTCCACACACATGCAAATGCAGCAGTTACTGCTAAGTGGTCAAGTTAATCTTTTCTCTGGACTTAAATGTGTGCTGTGCGTTTTTCCTCATCCAAAAACATTTCCAGTCGTCGGTTCAGCGAGCTGCAAACCGAGACCTGCATGTACAAGCAGTGACTACTTCTACACCCACACCCCCTGTGACTCTGAGGGAAAGGTAATGATACATGGAAGTAGAGTTCCTGCTGGTTCGGTAGAGGTTTTTCTTTAAAAATCCCACTGGTGTAAATGTTAGGCTTCATTTAATATAAATTATCTGATTGAGCTGTAATGCTGCCACTGCTGCATCTTCTTTTTGTGTATCGGTGTGTGTCTCAGACTCAGCTCATGTACAAATGGATCGAGCCTAAGATCTGCAGTGAGACTGTCGAAGGAGCACTGAAGCTTCCCGCGTCAGGGGAGAAGCAAACCTGTCCGCCATGCAACCCGGGTTTCTTTGCCTCCAACTCCTCCACCTGTGAGCCCTGTCCCAGCAGATCCTTCTCTAATGGCACAGGTTAGCGCCACTCCGCTCCTTTTTACTGTGTTTTACTGATGTCGGCCTTATAGTTTTATTTTGGCCTTGATCATGTGATATTAAAAAAATAAGGCAATCATGTTAATAGTTAGTTACATTTTTAGACAGCATGAGAGGAAATGTCATAAGATTTAAGGTGGTATGTCTAATATTGTTGACACTAATGACCTAATATCCTGATGTGATTTTCCACTGATTGCTCAGTTTGCACTGAGTGCCCTGCTGGCACAGAACCGGTGGTGGGCTTTGAGTACAAATGGTGGAACACGATGCCAGCCAACATGAAGAGCTCCGTCTTCAATCAAGTGTTCAGTGACTCTGACCGGCATACTGGTGAGAACCTTAATATTAGAGAATGAGGTGTAGGTGGCATGGTGGTGCAGTGGTTAACACAGCAAGAATGGGGTTTGAATCCAGTCTGAGGCCTTTCTGTGTAGAGTGTGCATGTTGTCCTCCTGTCTGCATTGGCTTAGTTCAGTACTCTGGCTTCCTCCTGTAGTCTAAAGATGTGTGAATGGGATTGTGAATAGTTGTCTGTTTCTGTGATTTAACCCTGTGACAGATGGCTGACCTTTTCATGATGTACTGATAATCTCTTACTATGGGTGAATAGACATAATCATTAACTTGTGGTGAGGAACTTCTCAAAGTAGAAAGATAGCAAAGTGATTAAACAGCCTGAGGCACAGATAATAATTTGCTAGTTTGCAAACTTTCCAAGGCCAAGAATTAAACCTGCACATCAGCTTCAGAAGCGTATGTAATGGTTGAAGTGAATTGTGTAATAGATCCTTAGTTGTAAGTAGGTTAGAGGAATTCATTTAAAAAATTAAGCTAGTTTGCTTTGGTTTCAAAAATTATCCACAGTGAGTTTATATGTTTGCATGTGTATGTTGCTGTTGGGATAAAATGTATCTTACAGCTTTTATCTTTTGTAATGGCAGCGTGGGAGGTGGCTGGAGAGTATATCTACACCACCCCCGGGGATCAGGACACAGACTATTTAATGCTCACGCTCAGTGTCCCTGGATACAGGTGAAGTCAAACAAGAACTAAACATAAAAGTTTCTCTTCAAATTTGAGCTTGAGTTGTTATAGACATCTAATAAAATGTCACTGGTTTTCACAGGTTGCCTCAGTCCATGGCCAAAGACGCTGAGAGGAGTGAGCTATCTCGCATCACCTTCGTCTTTGAGACCATTTGTACAGCTGACTGTAAACTTTACTTCCTGGCGGTGAGGATGGTGTCCCAACATTTTTGTAGCATGACTCCTTCAGGATGTATAATGTGCACATGAATAAATGAATGAATGTGCTTTTGTTTCTGTAGGGATATAATCAGTGGAACAACGATGTGGTGGAGCATTGGAATGGCAGAAACCACAAGCAGTCATACTCCTACTTGATCCAGAGCAACAGCACCGTCAGCTTCACCTGGACGTTTAAGCGAACAGAGGAATATGGCACGGTGAGATACAGACACGCATCCCACCTACTCAAGTTGATTTATTTCCTTCTTAGCAAATTCATATTTCAGCTTCAAAAGTACATTTTTTCTAGAGTCCCTATTTAGACCAGGGGTGTCAAACTCATTTTATATTGAGATCCACACAGTGGGTAATTTCATCTTAAGTTGGGTGGACCAGTGAAACTACAGCACTGCCTGATAACGTCTTAAAAAACACTGACAATTGTTTCCCCTCTTATTCTATGTAAAGAAGTTACACATTTAATCACCGATGTCTTACGTAAAATATATAATATTTCATATAAATAATTAATATTTCAAACTGCAGAAAATGAAATCTGCCAGCATGGCTTTTTGGGCGTATGCTTTAAAAAATAAATGACTAAAGTACTCTTTGCACTGTGTTAAAAACAGAAATTTACTGTTAATTTACAGAAAATGTGCTTTTTAATACAAGAAAAAATCTGGACCCACTGTTTTTAAAAATAAAACGAAATAAAATAAAAAAGGGTAGAAACAGGAACTGTTTCTACCTGTTATGGTTTATTTCTTACTCACCTGTTTACATGTATTATGCTCGGCTCTGAGGGATTTCTTTGTCAGTAAACTGTACTTCTGTAAAACTGACCTAAATACAGAGAAACGTAAAAGACTCTTTTTTTTTTCTTTTTTAATATTCTAACGCCATCCAGTGGGCCACATTGGACTCTTTGGCGGGGCCATTTCTGGTCCCTGGGCTGTATGTTTGACAGTCATTATTATTTTCAGTCATCCATCTCTCCCTCAGTCAACTGGACTTTTTAAGTTATTCCTTTTAATGTGGAGTAAATGAATAAATAAAATCAGAATACAATAAAGTCACTAATGCACTTCATGGTTATCAGTTCAATTATTCACATTTAGATGAATAAAATAAGAGCATCATATTAATGTATAATTAAGATGTTGGAGTTTTTACGGTCTTCTGTTTGGGGAATGCTTCAGAACTGGATCGTACTTAATTATCTTCTTTTATTCCTCCTCTTCTACTACTACTGCTTCCTCTACTCCTTCTGGGTGCTGCCCGTCTTTCTTCTTCTCAACCTCTCTCTTGCACCCCTTGCACGCACACCAAACCTTCAGCCATAAAAACAATGTGTCAGCTTTTAAAAGTGCAGCAATATTCAAGGTTTAAATTTACCTGCAGAGAGATTTGACAGGAGGGCAAGAACACAAAGCAAGACATTTAACACTAAATACTGCAAATAATATGTTTACAACTGTCTGTCCATGTTTTTAATCCTAACTGGAATTTGCTGTGGCAACCTGCTACAGTGTCATGTTGGTTGTGGTTGATTTGTTGAGAACTTTGTACCGAGACTCTAGATGGCAGTCTGGAGCTGTGCGTTCACTTCAGTCTAAATGACCCTTGTTCTCTCTGTTCCTTATATCTCCGTTTTATACTGACTATAAAATAGAGCTAAATGATAAACTGCATTCCTGTTAAGCAGGGCACATTTGCATTTCCATTCCCTCAGGAGAGGAACTACAGCGCAGATGTTGCAAAGATCTACTCCATCGTCATCACCAACGCCATCGGAGGCGTGGCCACGAAGTGTCGCCGCTGTGCTCTGACGTCTGTTAAGGCCGGCTCTGCCTGTGTTCTCTGCCCACCGGGACACTACATGGTCAACGGGACAGGAGTGTGTCAGAAGTGCCCGCCAAACACCTTCATTAGGACTGATCAGCCAGTTGGGGAAGCTGCTTGTATTCGGTGTGGGCCAAACACAAAGACAAACAAGGTGTAGAACAAAACCCTTTCCAAAAGCAGCGCATAAATGTGTCCAGGTGCTCACTGATCATTTTACATTTTTTAGTATTCCATTTTTTTGTGGAATTGCAGTGTGCAGAGGGATTTAAAACCATTACAGAGAAAAACGTAAAAAAAAAAAAGTAATTTGGGGCATGAATGAGGAAAGAAACTATAAAACAGGCTTTCTTTCTTCCATTTCTTTTGGTATATCTCACATATAAAACTACACAAATTAATCCCACATGCTCAAACAAATCATTCACTTTACTGTCTGAAATCCACAAGACCCAAAACATTGACGTCTTTTATTGTGGAAAGTGATTTTTCTGTTTATTCTGTGATTTCATGTTTGTTGAGCTTCTGTAAACTATCCAAGATGCTCTTTATTCGCTACCATTAAAGAAAATTAGTTTATCGTTAATTCGTAAATATGTAAAGAATTTCACTCAAGAAAACAAATCCTCAAAAGACAGTTATTCCTTAACTCTTTAAAGCCCAAACCATGAAATAATTGCTTGAAAATTCTACTTTTTTTAAATGAAATTAAATGTTCATTTGCATATATGAATTTTAATTTGTATATTTGCTAGATCTGGCTTTTTTTGGGAAATTATTCCTTAAAAAATGTTTTGTGGAATTTATTTTGGTTTTTCAAGGGGAAAAAAATCACACTGATGATACAGAAGGGTCAGAAACAGAAAAACTCAAGTATTAAATATGAAACACTTGGCTCTAAAGTAGCAAAGGAAATCATATGTCTCTGCCATATACCTCCCAGCTATAATAGCTGGCTTTCCCACAGACAGAACGTGAGGTTTTTCTCTCGGTGTATGATGTGTGCTGACACGCTCACCTCGTCCTTCAGGCCTTTACAGCTTGTCTCAGTGACTGCATGCTGGATGTGCGCACAAGCAAAGGAGCGCTGCTGCACTATGATTTCTCTCCTTTGGCCAACGTCACCAGCGTCCATAGCAGCCCCCGCTTCACCAACAAAGGCCTGCGGTACTTCCATCGCTTTAATCTGGGCCTGTGTGGGACAGAGGTGAGAAGGCAACTGTCCAAGTGACGTTTCTTTTTTGCAGAACTGCGTTTGACGTGCATTTGAACCTCACTGTGTTTCTCTCACAGGGCCGAATGCCAGCTTCCTGTGTGGATAATGTAACAGAGAGTGGGAGAGAGGTCAAAGGTTATGTCTGTCAGTCCACTGTGGTTCCCTCTGACATCAGGAGTCAGAGCCTTGTGTCCTCACAGCCTTTCCTTATTGGTGACTCACTCATTGGTATGAACTGAATGAATAGGTTTTTGGTTTTTGCTGAAAATATGATGATACACTTGAAGGAGTTTGTTAATCATTTATTGAAAAGTGTGTTCAGATAATAATTAAGCTAGCTGGATTTGCATTTCTCCTGCTCCTCAGTGTTCAAGGTCATCGGTGCTCCAGAAAAGCAATTTTTGGACATTTGCTTTTAGGAGTAGCACAGGTCTTTTTAATTAATTAATAAATGAATAAACCCTAAGGATGCTACTAGAAGTGTTTCAGCTACTATTTTTGAAGAGTGGAGTGTTTACTCTGCTGGAGTGTAGGGCCATAATTGTGACTGAGTTATGCATTTTTAAGCATTTTTCATATATCTTTGAATGAAGATTTCCACATTCACTTATAGCTGCATGCAGATTCCTTAATCCTCCAGCATATAGTTTCATAATTACATGACTTAAAAAGTCTGTTGCTTGATTCAACGTCTCACATCTTTTAGCTCTATGCAGCCTGCTACAAGATATCAAATATACTTTACTTTGTATATCTAATATATCATAATGGCACATGTATTCCAATTCCAAAGGTGTAACCACTGAGACGAGACTTGGTGACATCTCTTCTCCAAAGTGGATGTTCCCTGCAGCATTGGGCCTGCCAGATGTTATATTCTATTACAAGTAAGTGAGCTCACAGCTATTCATTCATTTTGTTGATCCATTTAGATGGTTCAGTAGTAAATATTCATTAAAAAAAAAAGAAGCTTTGATCATCTTTTAGAAATTAAAATGTAACAGAGAATCAAGAGCAGTTTAAAATTTTTCACTTGGTGTGTGCTTTTGATGTTTCCAGGTCCAGTGACGCAACTCAGTCTTGTAAACAAGGCCGGTCAGCTACAGTCAGGATGAGATGCGATCCCACAGTGACCACTAAAAATCGCATCATGCTGCCAAGGTGCTGTAAACAAAAACCGAGCTCGACCTTCGACCTGTCTAGAGTCGGCTAGCGACAACTTTGTTGACAAACAGCAGCCGTTTTTTTGCACTAATAGTTGTCACATTCAGAGCTGCAGACAGAGTGACTCCCGTGAGATCGTTTTTAAAGCCTCTGACCGTCTGTCTTACTTTCTTTTCCTCCACAGTAACTGTTCAGAGGGGACATGCGATGGTTGCACTTTCCACTTTCTGTGGCAGAGCCAGCATGCGTGTCCACTCTGCACTAAAAACCACTACAGAGAGATCGTCAGTGCTTGCATCCAGGGAATACAGGTAATGCTCCATACCCGCGGACATACTGCCAAAAATCCCTTTAACTCCAGCTCTGTGTCAGATCCATCATCACATCTTTCCACATTTCATGTTGTTTTATGGAAAGATATAATTAGAAAAAAATATTTTTTGTCGCATTGGATTACAGAAAAAATATTTAGACAATGATTAAGATAAGAGATAAAGTGCACTTTTCCTTGTGATTTAAAGTGAAGCACAAGCATGTTTTACGGAGATTAAATGTCAGTTCAGCATAATGTGAATTACAATTTCCAGCAAGTAAGATGAGAAGACTGATAGCACTCAGTTTAATATAAGCTCACTCTCCCAGTGTGTCCAGTTAGCATACTGCTTACCATATCTCAAGCTCATTCATCAAAAGTCTAGTTTTCACTAAATGCTAATCTCCTGCTGCCTGTAGCTAACTGAACAATATGAGCCTGATAGCACTCTGCTTATCAGATCTCTCCACCAGAAAGCATAATTCTCAAAATCTCAAGACAGACGAGGGAGGAAAGTTGGACTAAATGCTCGTATGTGTGTTTCAGAGAACCACCTATGTGTGGCAGCAGCCTGTGCAGTGTTACGGAGGACAGCCGCTGCCTGCACAAAAAGTCAGTGCTTGTGTGACTCTGGATTTCTGGCTCAAGTTTGGTGTTTCCACTGGAGCCGTCGCTGCTGTGTTGCTCATCAGTCTCATCTGTTATTTTTGGAAAAAGACACGCAAGTGAGACTACAACACTCTATACTTCCTGTAGTGTTTATTGAACATCTGGCACATCCAAACCGTTAAATAAATCAAAGACAAAACAGAGAACAAGGTGCTGTTCCTGCTGTCTCCCATCTGCAGGCTGCAGTATAAATACTCCAGGCTGATGATGACCTCTGGGGGTAGGGAGTGCGAGCTGCCCACCGCAGACAGCTGTGCAATAATGGAGGGAGAGGATGCAGAGGACGACCTCATGGACCTCACCAAGAAATCCTTTTTCACCAAAATTAAGTCTTTCTCACGCGAGGTCAGTAACCCCCTCATTCCCGTTCACATTGAGCTACTTGAGCTGACTTACCTTGCTTCATGTTGCCATCAATATGTTTCCAGAGAACATCCGACGGATTCGACTCGGTTCCCCTTAAGTCATCATCTTCACGCCAGCGACTAGTAGAGGAAGACTCTGATGATGAAATTGAGCAGATCACTCTACCAAGGCACAGAGGAAGTGTTCAGATGTAGACGGTTTAGCTTCAGAGCGGCTTTTTCTGTCAGAAAAAGTTAGACTGTTGATGCATGTTAGTTAATAAGATATTTGCATTACTGAGGGGTTTTAAGAGAATGTAGAGACATAATTTTGAGGATGTCTTGAAAGTTTTTAGAACTAAACAGAGACCGTAATATTTGTTATTGGTCCAAAAATGTAAAGACTGAGAATTTGTTCGTAATTATCATCCCCCTCCCCCTTCCCCACCCACCCCCAATCTCAGAAACACAGTGAGCAAATCAGCAGTCTTGGCATTATTGCTATCTACCTCTTAAAACAAAGTTAAAAAATTTATATCTCAATCTGACTGAGAAATTGGTCCATACTTTCATTACAGCTACTGTTAGACTACTGTAATGCTCTATTTGTTGGATTGTCCAAATTATCAGTAGAACAACTTCACCTTACACATAGATGGAAATTTGAACATATTAATCCATTTCAATGGCTCTCAGTTCAACACAGAGTCACCTTTAAAATCCTTCTATCAGTTTATGAAGCACTCAGTGAGTTGGTCCTCCTTGTACATATCTGACTTGCTCAATGTCTACAACCCGATTAGCTGTCTCAGACCATCAGGGGGAGATTTTTTCCAGAATTAGATCCAAGCTTTCATTTCTTGTGGTCCTATTCTGTGGAACAAGCTGCCTACTGATGTCTTTTACATTTATGTCAACATTCAAAAAGAGACTCAATATCTTTTTATTTTTTTTAAGTTTACACCTGGTAACTGTGTGTGTGTTATTTTAGTTCTTTGCAAAGTTTGTTTTGTTGTTTTTAATACTTTAAGGCATAGTATACCTGCATAGGTTTTTATGTTTTTATCTTTTATGTTAAGCGTATTGAGTTTACATGTAATGAAATGTTCTATATAAATAAAATGGTCATTGCTATATTTTTATGTAGTGTTGTATCTCAGTTGAAATACAATATTAGTGTCCATTTGGGGGATATAGTGTATTTTTAAAGCCCAGGGTGTTTTCATGACGGTGTAGGATCCAAATTTATTTAGAACCTGTGTACACGTGACCAATGTTCCCTCTAATTTTTCATGTGTCTGAGCGAACACACAAACTCCCTGAGCGGTCCCTTGGACCACTGTGAGCGACATCAGACGTGTGCACTGTGGTCACGCCAGCATCGAATCCATCCAAGTTACATGGTTTATTAAAATAATCAAATTACAGCATTTACATTTATGTTAGACTACTTTTAATTAACTGCTTTAGCCCACTTATAAATGAAAATTTAAAAAATCTTGTTCATGACCTGGGTAGTATGTTAACACTATTGGAAGTAAAAATAACTTGAACTCCAATTTTGAAAACACACCTTTTTTTTTTTCATAAAGCTCTGACTTGTATTATGAGTCTGTGGTCTGGGAGAGAGTCCTGTAACTCTGTCTGCCAAATACAGTATATAATGACCAATGTTGGGCAATTAATTATATAGTTACTTCTTCAAAAAAGTAACTCAGTTTGGCAAATAACAAAGTTTTTTGCAGCTATTTTTTTTAATGCAGCCAAGGTGTTTTTAAATAAACATTTCAAACTATTTACAGAACAATCAGCTGTTCTGCATCAAATCTGATGCCACACAAATTATTTGTGCCACTCCAAAAAATAATTTCTGTCCACTATGAGATAAATGAGAACAACAGCCTGACACCTGCAGGGCTGACAACAGATGTATGACTCCTTTAACACCTGTAACATTCAGCACTCGCCTCATTGTTCTGACACACAGAACAAAACTATTGACTACACTACACACTAACTACACAAGATTTGCGCTAAACGTCTCAAATCTCTCACATCTCAAAACACCACCGTCACTCCTAAAACTTCCCCCCGTTTCTTAACAACTAGATGCCACATTGCCATATCATTTTTTGATTGGTCGACATGGTACTTTTTTCGACCAATAGGAAAGGGTGGGGGTTGGTTTTGTTTTTGCTCACAGGCGGAGAGTGCCTGTGAGCACTCTCCGCCTGTGTTGGTTTTCCTTATAAAACACCGTTTTTACCGTTTCTTCCCGCAGTAAATATAAACAACGACAGTATTCAGGAAGAAAACCAAACATTGCAGATATTTTTATCATAACTCTGGTTTTACGTGGCCGATCAACACAATTTAAAAACTGGTATAAAGTCCACACTTTTTCCGTCAATTGTTCCGTCTGTCCTGCTCACATCTCCAATGGTTGTACACGTTGTCATTAACGTGGCTTCAATCCACATCAGCCACGCCGCTTTGCTAGCTAAAACACCGGTGTCGGCACATAAGAACGCTGTCATAGCCTGTCAACGACGTTGATTGGCTGCGTATATACGAATGTGAATCGCATCATTGGCTGGACTATGGGATAAGGTGACATGTTCTAATCCCATACGGGAGCAGCCAGTCACTTACTGACTAACACTGCAAAACAGAATTGTTAAAGTTTTAATTTTAATTTCAATTCAGGTTAGATTTTTTTTTGTGCGCAACACAGATTTTCTGTGCGCAGAGACCGTGCCAGCAGTGCGCAATTGCGCACGTGCGCAGCTTAGAGGGAACATTGCACGTGACCGTGTATGTCTTTTCTCCTCTTTTATACTTGTTTTTTTTTTTGTTTTTTTTAGACATCTTGTTCAGTCGTAAATTTATATCTGTAGATTGAGTTATATTTGCCAAAGTTTAACATTTTCTGCTGCGTCTAACAACATATGTTTATGCTTTACTGTAAAGTAAATGCATTTTCTACATTAAAAGTCTCTCACCAGGACGTGACCTCTGATGCTGCCTTCAGGTACTTTTTGAAAGCTCACTTCACAAATAAAAAAATAAAAATAAAGTGGTTGTTGGTTTAAGGACGATAATTATCGTGTACATTTTGAGTCAAGCCGATGAATATGGGTTTTTAGTGAATTTATTGTAAAGTAAACATGCTACAGGAAAAAAACACTGTAGGCTTTGTCTCAACCGAGCTTCTATGTTTTTATGCGGCAATTCATAAATAAATGTAGCTGTTTTTTTTCAACAACACATCTTAATGTCACATCCTGTTTAATCAGGTGGTATAACTAAGATACTTTAGTCAAGTTTTCAGTTTTTAATTTTTATTAATTTTAATCGTCTAACACCGATTAGTTCTCCGAGTATTTTCCCTGCACCACCTGAAAGCAGCACAGTTTCAGACGTCGTCGGCACAGCTGTCCCAACTTTTTTTTCTTTCTTTTTCCCGCGAGATTTTGCGCCGTTTAGCGAAGCGAGTGGGGTGAAATCTCGGGCGAGCGTGAGAACCAGCAGGGTGAGGAGGAACAAATAACGTGGAGACCTGAAAAGTGTGTGCACACATTGCAGCATTTCACAAGAGAGAAGGCAGCACGGTAACTTTAAACGACATCAGCTTCTCTGGGGACGAGAAACTTTTCGTTTAGCTCCACTTTCTTGCACTTTGGTAAAGTTGAGCTCTGCGAGGCTCGGAGTCCCCCAACTCGGAGCAGAAAGTCGGTCGGTGGTCGGCAGTTGGTCCTGCAGGAATGTCGCGACCGGAGAAACACGATTTTTATCGAGATGAGGTGAACAAGACGATATGGGAGGTCCCGGAGCGGTACCAGAGACTGACCCCGGTTGGATCCGGCGCCTACGGATCTGTCTGGTAAATCGCCTTCCTTCAAAAAGTTCAGTTAGGTGAAGTTAGCCTGACTTGTCCATTCATTTAGACGAGGCCTGCGCTTCACAAGCTAATGGCGAGCAAGGTGGAGCCGCGGTGTCTGTTTGAGCAAGAAAAGCCCAGAACTTGTTATCTTTGACGTGTTACCGAGTTGTAATTATTAAGTGCTAATAAATTCCTGGCTGTGAACTAAGTATAGAAAGTCTGATCCTCATGCACTGATCAGTGTGCATGTTAAGAGTCACACAAGTGTTCTGGTCTCCTCAGGTTACTCCGACCACATTTGTTCTGGATAAAGACATTTAATGCACATTGCACCGTTAGTGCAACAAATATAGCTGCTTGCTGCTAGGTAGGTTGTTTGAATTAACCCAATCCCTTCATATTGACGATGTGAGCACAGCTTCTGGAAAGGATGTTTTTCTTATTAGGAGCACAAGTGGAAAGTTGAGATGTCCACTTCACTGATCTTGCATGGATAAAGAAAGTCAGAGTGCTGTAATCTAAAACAATGAATAGACCAATAGATTGACTAGTTGGCTATTTAAAAAAAAACCAAACTATATTAATAATAAGTGCAAACAGTTTTCTGTTTAAGTCACTGTGATGTTAGTATCTTTTACTTTTGTGGCTAACTTTAAAATAATGACTGAAAATGATCAACAGCTGCTAAAACCTCCCAAGTTGGTTGCTATGAAAACCAGCTGCTGTCTTCATGCAAATTTGATAGGCAGCCTCATCAAAACCTTAATGTTCTCTCAGTGTTGCCTTTCACTCTTGATAACTAGTTATATGATAGGGAGCCCTGCAGTTAATGTTTGATACGTTATATACAAATCTGCAGCTCAGAGGTATTTGCATGCACAGCAGAGTGGAGATCTTGCCTCTTGAGGGTGGGTTTCCTTAATGTTGCCTAGCGGCAGTAAGGTCATCTTTGGCTGAATGGACCCTTTACATAGGTTTTTAATTAAATGGATTGTGCTGCTGATACGATCTGGGACACAACATAGTCAGTGGTACACTTGTTTTAGTGAGCAGATGTTTGTTTTGCAAATGGAAGAGGACAGCTGTGCTGTTGCCGGGCAATAGGATAATCTGTTGCTGGTCAGATTACTGTCAGCTCGCTGCTACTGCCGCACTGACTGTGATTGTTTTTATTATAACAGTGCGCTGGCTTATATTGTTAGCAGTTACGTGATGACTTCAAGTTTACTGTAGCCAGTAATTTGAAACTGAAACTGAACAGCATGTTCTAAACTGTGTGGCAATGACGCACACCTGAACCCTGCTGCAGGTTGGTGGCTTTATCAGAAGTCGACTCCCATATCATCATACCTAATAAATCGAACGAGTTAAGGAGCGTCTTTATCCAAGAAGCTTGCACAATTGAACATTGTTATGCGCAAATTGCTAAGAGGACATAGTCTTTTTTAGATGTGCTCATACCACTTAAAAAATACTCGTTTTGTTTAGGTGACGGTGCTGCCTAGATAATGTCTGCATTATGTAAGACAAAGGATTACTGCACTGTTTTGACTTCCTTCAATCAAACATGAGGTCCTTCTTATGAGGGAGCTGATGGGATGATTTAATATCTAATACAGCTGTATGTGGGATTTAGATTCCTGCATGCTCTTGAAATGGGTAAAAGATCAGTGCAGCAGTGTATGTAGGGAAGAACAGTTAAGGTGACTCAAATATATGCTGAGGAATTGAACCAGAGACTAGAAAGATGCTTTGAGCCCTCTGTTTCTTGCTATGATGATAATCCCTGTATCCATTTTTATTATTAGGTTGGCATTGCTATAGGTGGTTTCTTTGTTAACCTTTAATATCGATTGATGTTGATGTGTCTGCGGGCACGCTGGTGTCCCCACAGCAGTCACACGAGGCCATCCACAAGCCGTGACTCTGTTTAGGTGAGCTAAGCAGGGGTGGGGTGGGTGTTGCTTTTGGGTCAGAGACAGTTGGTTTTCAGAGCGGGGGATATACTGCTGCCAGGGCTGCTTGCAGTCTGCTGAGAGATGGCATTTTCTGCTGATGTCGTCCTTTTCCCCCAGCCTTCAGCAGCTCTTCCTGCACCTACTTTTTTGAGAGCAAACTCAGCGCAGACTGAGCCACATGAAACGCTTCAGTTCCTCTGCCTGAAAAGGACGGGCTTGCTTTGATTAAAGTCTTTCAGTGTTAAATAAATGCCGATCACTTGTTGGTTTTATTATCTAAATTGGTGTATGCTAAAAATTAAGGTGTTTTACCCAATGAGATTTAAGCTCACATGTATGCTTTTGACTTTTTTAAACAGCTCCGCCATTGACATGGAGACCGGTTTGAAGGTTGCTGTGAAGAAGCTCTCTCGGCCTTTTCAGTCCATCGTCCACGCCAAAAGAACCTACAGAGAGCTGCGGCTGCTTAAACATATGAAACATGAAAACGTGAGTGACTTGTCTCTCTTCAATTTGTTCCGCCTGTTGAGAACAAATTGCATGTGGTCTTTGCTCTTCAGTTTTGAGCTTAGCAGTGTTTGTTTCATTCTTGCAGGTAATTGGCCTCTTAGACGTCTTCACCCCTGCCACCTCTCTGAAGGACTTCACCGACGTGTGAGTCGAATGTGCTTCTTTATGTTATCTTAAATTTAAAGTATCAGGGAGTGCTTTTGCATAATTTAACAGTGATGTGAAGCTCAGCAGCCTTGAGTTTCTCAGCAGCCCACAATCCAGACTGTTCCTGGAAAACACCTGGAGGCACGCCAGGAGACTGAAAACACTGACAAACATTCTTTAGACTCTCTGCTATGTTAGTTATTCACTCACTGGCTGTAGCCAGTCTCTTCATCACCAGCTTCCTTCCTTTTGTTTCCTGATTTCTGGTTTTGTGGAACATGTAGTACATGCCCTGGTTTACAGAAAAACAGGTAGTTATTGTTTGTTGATGTTAAAATCTCTTGGAAATTGGAAGTGAACAGCTTAGCAGTGACTCAGCATGCAGTTGTGCATGCTGCCTTGCTTGTTATTGGTGGAGTGTCACTCTTTTTTTTTTTTTTCTTTCTTTCTTCTTCTTCTTTCTTTTTGTTCTTGACACTTACTCAAAGTTCAAACTGTAGCAGATTCCAGGGAACACCTCATCCAAGAATGGGTCTCAAGTGAATGCTTGGAGTCACGCACTCATTTATGATTTCATACTTAAAATGTCCCTGTATTATTGACCCATCCTATTTACTTCATTATCTGAACCAAGCGATACTGGAAGCATTATCGCCGATATCTAAAATTCATGAAGGTCAGTGTGGCAGGAAACTGCACAGATCCTGGGAGCATACAACAGGTAAAGTAAACATTGAAAACAACACCAATTTTCTAAGTAAAGTCTGAAGGCGCTATTGACACGTCATTTCTCACCAGATGTTGGCAACAATCCACACATTCAAAGAAATCAAACCATAGATGTCCATAAATTCACTTGTATGTAACAAATGACATAAAGAAAAAAGCATTGAACACATGAAGAAAAGGAGGTGCAAAAAGCCATGGAAAGTCATGACACCGGCTGAAATGTATCAGTAGTTAGAAAGCAATCCTGCTATTAGTGCAAATTAATATCAGCTTGTTCAGTCCCAAGTGATGGCCTATGAAAAGGTGTCTCATTACCAAGGTGTCACACCTGTAAAACCAGTGAGCTCTCTCAAGACCTTTGCAACCTTATTGTTGTAAGACATGATGGCACTGATTACAGAAGACTTTCTGAAATACTGAAGGTTCCGGTGAGCATCATTGGGAACACCCTAAACCAGCCAAACTGAAACTGAGCTCTTTGGATGCCGTGATACACACCATGTTTGGAGGTCGGAAGACGCTACATGTGTGGGGCTGTTTTTCAGCAATACAGCACTGGCACGCTTCATATAAGGATCACTGGAAAAATTTAATGACACATTAATGATTATGAAGATGAAATGAGAGTGGATGTTTCATCGAGATAATGATCTCAAACATACAGCGAGAGAGGAAAAATTAAGCTGCTAGAATGGTAGCCAATCATCTCTGAATCCAATTGAAAGTCTATGGAAAGAACTAAAGCCCAGAGTTCATTGAAGGGGCACACAGTGCCTTCAGGATTTGAAGAATGGACCAAAATCACACCTGAGCAATACATGCGACTAGTTTCCTCCATACATGGGGCGTCTTGAAGCCGTAATCACCAGCAAAGGCTTTTGCAAGAAATGTTAGATAAACTTCAGTAAGCATGTTCAATACATTTTCCCTGTGTCATTTTTCATTATTACACGTAATTTATGGACATATATGGTTTGCATGGATAGGTTGTTGGTGAGATTTTCATGTCAATGACACCTTAGAGATATATTTACTTAAAAAAATTGGTGACACGTTTAATGTTTATTTTACCTGCTTTATATAAACTCTTAACTTGGTTCTCGGCTGCATCACGAACCTCTAATTTGAGATTTGCTACCAATTACTTGAAAATGTTGGACATTTGCACTGGGCTCTCTATAACTAAGAAGCAGTAACAAATATGGAAATAAACTCTATCCACTTGTGCAAAGATAAGTTTGTTGGGCAGTCTGTCCTGGGATTTCCCCAGGAAATTATTTGGCTGAGACAGTAGGTCAGTCAGCTCTCTTTGGAGGTGACTAATTGGAAGGTGACTAAGTCTAACTATCAATAATCAAATGAATTAATTTATGTAGTTTTCTGTGAAAGTGTCTGTCCTCAGTTTTGTTAAAGGTTATGTGTTACTTTTGCATCAGCTCTTTAATAAAATTTTAACTACATATAACTAGAGTCCTAAACAACAGGGAGTCCTGCAACAGAGCCCTGATCTCAACATCAATCAGTCTATCCAGGTTCATGTGAAGAAAGAGGAATAAATGAGACTTTTTGCTTGGAACACCAAACCTCCTTTGAAGAGCATCATGTCATTTGAAGTGCCGTGAAACTTGCATGACGTTGTGTTTATAGTGCAACACACAAGCTAGATTTTTTTTTTCATAATGATTTGGAGGTATATCACAGTTTTATTTATGTAATAATTTATAAAGATCATGCAGCCTGTGTTTGGTCTCAGGATAGAAGAAAATAACAATGCTGTGTTCAATATTTGATCTCAAGCTTCTCTGACAGCTCAGTCAGATCACACAGTTAACACAATTTAAATTCAGAGTGTGGAAAAGGCTTCTGATAGATGACTCAGGCTCATGCAGAGATTTGAAGTGTAGTGAAGTTTTCTCATTTTCCATCCATCATCTTCCCGAGTATCTCCCCCTCTCTGACGTATTGTGTCTGCACAACCTTTCGAAAGTTGATTAAATCTTTGTGCAATATTTTTCCTAAACTTTTTTCCCCTCTATGATATCGGACATTTAAAATTACAGCGGTACAGCAGTGCAGTGGTTAGCACTCTTACCTCACAGCTGGAAGGCTCTGGGTCTGAGCCTGTGGGTCGGCTGGGGCCTTCAGAGTGGAGTTTGACACTCCACACTTCCTGTGTTGCAGTTTTCCCAGTTCGTCAGTAACCTCTCAGAGTCCAGAGAGTATTGGTAGTTTTTAAATTGATTACAGGGGGTAGATGCCATACCCTGCCTCTTGTAGGGATATGTTCCAGCCTCTGATGACCCAGTTGGATAAGTGGTTAAGAAATTGGTTGGATCAATTGCAACAGACTGTATATAAAAGATGCGTGGAGCCAATATGACATCACTCATTGCTTTCTAAATTCTGCATTTTGAAGCATCACTGCTGGTGTTTAGGCACCAGCGTGTTAAATTTGTTTTGAGCCAGAAGTGACCATATTTGGATGAGAAGGTCGAGTGCAGGGTTGCCAGCTAAGGTATGTGCGCTTCTTTGCCACAGAACACAGGGACTTTTAAACGTAACCAAAACCTAACAGGTGAAAGAAATGCCATAAAAATCACTTTATAAGAATCGGTCCATTTACCATAAAGTTGCAATGAAGGGATAAGATAAGATGACCTTTATTAGTCCCACAGGTCATCTTATCTTATCTCACAGGTCATCTTATCTTAAAACACTAAAAGAGGGTAAAACTACTTTCTTATACTTGACCATCATCAGGTTTTTAATGTATGTAAATTTGGAATTTTAATATTAAAGTCTTAAGGATTATATTTATTTATTATTTTTGTTGTTTTTTGCTTTTTAAGTCTCCAGTGGCCCCTTTAAGTATTGCACGTTATTTATTTTATTTTATTTTTTTATTGTTTTGTTAGCATTTATTTCATAGTCCTAGAGGCTGTGGTTTGTGGTTTTCACTCATTAAAGTCCATTAGGTCTTGGTAGGTTTATGTATAGATGATTCATGTCAGTGCAGCATCATTTCAAACCACATGTGCTCATCTCTGCTGCAGGCTTGCAGCTCGAAGTGTGACGCACTGAAATATGGAATAAACTGTTTGCAGTTGCATTGCTTCTTGGGTAATGTAGGCACAGGGCCTTTGAAAGGGAAGACAAATGTATGACTAACAAAATAAGAGGGCCCACAATGCTAAACTGGTGAAGTAGACTCATTGAAACTGAACACTTTAATGACTTGCTGGAATTTTGTCTTCATACTTTGAGTGGCAGCATCTGTGTGCTGTTGTAATGGAGAGCCGTCCACGCAAGAAGCCCTGCCCTCCTCCCAGAAAAGCATAATGATATGGAGGACTCAAGGCAATGCAAGGTCACACATATAGAGCACATGTAAAGCTGGACCCCTGTGGGAAAGAGAACAGGGGGTGAGTCAGTGGGCTGGCATGTCTTTTGCAGTGTTTGGCACTGTCCTCCAGTGCATATCTGCCAAACGCTGTAAAGTTTCTGCATGCAACGTAAAAATAAGTAAAAATGTCAACTGTGCAGGTGCTCTGGGTATGACCCTGAGACTCCTCAGCGCTCTAGCCATGCCCCTCTTTCTTTAGGAGAGAGGAGAAGAGATGTCACTATTCATATTTTATATACATGTGTGTGTATCTATTTTTTTTTTTTTTTTTTTTTTCCCCCCCCCAAGGCGAATGAACTTAGGCGAGTGTCTGTGTCCTTATGTCTGCAGCTGAGAACAAGTTCAAGCACAACCAGATGCTATTTTAAGCCCTCGTTCTCTGTAATGTGTGAGAATAGAAGAGTATTCATGAAACGGGTATTTGTTGTGCAGCAGACTGACGAAGCAGCACGTGGCTCTGTGAGTTTTGGCTCCAAAAAAGCCAGTCTAGCATCCCGCTGCAGACTCCTTCCATAAGTGCTGTTTGGGCATTTTAAACAGCTTTGGGATTAGATTTGAATTATCCACTGATGCAGTACTATTAAGCCCATTTATCTGGGGTGTGTTGTTAAATGACATTCCATTTGTGAAGGGCTTGGCCTTTCGGTGCCTCTCGAGAGACGTGAGAGTGAAAAGAAGTAGCAGCTAAACCAGTTTAAGCTCACATAGCCATATGGGGAAATTAGGCACAGGCTGCAAACAGCTCTGAAATTATTAGTTTGGAAGTGCAAATACATTTTATGACATTAGTATTTTTTTTTTTTTTTTAATGAAGTGAGAAACACTGGCATGGCTTCTGACACTTGTCTGTTTAAGCTGGGACAACAATCTTTTCTGCTTTGGCAGGTATCTCGTGACTCATCTAATGGGGGCAGATCTCAACAACATAGTCAAATGTCAAAAGCTCACCGATGACCACGTGCAGTTTCTCATATACCAGATCCTCCGAGGATTAAAGGTGAGCTTAAAGGAATGATTGATGTTGTGGAAAATGTGCTTATTTCCTTCCTTTTCTTGAGCAAGATAAAGATTGATGCCACGCTCATATCTGGTCAGCTTAGCAAATGCTAGAGTCCTAAGTGTCTGCTAGCTAACCTGGGCAAGACATGCAGTTTTTCCATCTTGCCCAGTTTGACTTGCTGTAGCTCAACAACTGCTCTAAATAAGTAAGGAAAATGTATTCGTGTAGCACTTTTCACAGACAAAAATCAGAAAGTGCTTCACAATAAATGCAACTCTCCCTTTCCTGTGCTTAGTGGTCGGACTGTGTTGGAGATTCTAGTGAAATCTCTTCAGGTTTGCTATGGTTTAGAGCAGGGGTGTCAAACGTATGGCCCGTGGACAATTATATCTGGCCTGTGAGATAATTTCATATGTCAGTTATTAATGGCCGGGTTGTATGTAGCAGCCTAATCTTCAGCCCTGCTGAGAATCCATGCAGGCAGGGATGGGACTTTAATTTGATGGGCACACCATGTGGCCAAATACATGCAAAGACAGACTGGGATCATACCATTATTGAAAGAAGGAAGGGGGGGCAGACGTTCCAAGATGACAAGTGTAGTGGTACAGGCCAGGTAGCCAGAGAGATGGGGCAACCGGATTTTAATGCAAGCGTGTTGGGGAAAAAGTGATAAAATGAGCAGCACCTGGCTGCATTTCAATGATATTGAAGATTACAAAGCTTAACTTGTTTGATCTACTGCTTACCACAAACAGGCTCAAGCAGAAATTTTGGACTTTTAACAGTATTTTCGTAAGTTTTACAGCTTTTCCTACTGATAAAAACGTCCCTTATTGTCATTCACACTACACAAAGTAATTAAGCAATAAACATTTAACCTGTTGAACCCCATCGGGGGGAGAACATCTGGTTTAACGGGATGTACCGCCAGATCTGTTATTTAAACACAGACACCTATGGCATTCACAGAAAGGTCAGAATCTCAGCAAAAAGCCCACAAAACCATTTCAACAACCACCTAATGGCTAAAACAACAAACGATTAAAAAAACAGGTAAACAGATTCCGCAAAAACATGTAAACACAAAGCGCAGAGCCCCCCTTCTGTTTACTGAAAGTCACCATCTCCCAGGTTTGTCTCTCTTTGACCAAAATTCACTGAACCAGAAGCAAAAGATGACATTTGAAACACATTGTAATGAATTCCCTCTTACCTTTGCTGTGATAAAATCACACTTCCTGCACAGCTTTATCTCTCTGTGTGTTTAAAGACTGCTTTCTCATCAAAAATCTTCTTTTTTAATGTCTTATTCGCTTGGTCAATCTGCACCAGTCTACCATTGTGTACAGTGTTGTCGGCCGCCAAGGTTAGAATCACTCCTAGGTTCCACCTGTGTGTACTTTCAGTGATCAGGATTTTACTTATTGTCTTAACTGTGGTCAGTTACAAATCATGTTTACTCCAGCTTCACTGCTTTTGTTACGGTAAAAACTAAATTGGCAGATAGTGTCACAGATAAGTTATTATCTGTAATAATAGTTAGTTTAGGTAAACAACAAGTTCTTTCTGGCATTCAGGCGGTGCTTATACACTACACCTGTTCTGAGGTACGCAGGTTTTTTTTAACGCTCTTTTAATTTGTGAGCTTTCAAGGTGCTACTAGGAAAAGGATTTCACCTTTGAACTGAGACGTGTTTGTGAATCTGCTTTGGTCCGAGTGGCGTAAATGTTGTCTTCAGACCGACCTTTTTTGTGACTGCATGACAAAGCACCAACTACGACTGCACCACAGGTGGCAGAGGTTCAAGAAGTATAACAGGAATGGTGACTCGGCTCTTGTATCTACAGCTGTCCGTGTCCACAACAGAGTGTAATCAAGGCCTTAGCTGCCCTCCATGTTTCCATTCTCTACTGTAGGCAAAGATTACCTTCTCCTAGCGCCATATATTTAATGTACAGATATGAGAGTGGTATCATTATATTATCTACCTCTAAGCAAGGGGTTCCTTCAGTGATACTTATCTAATGTTTTTACGTTGTGTCCTGTATCTCCTGATGTGTTTTGTTGTGTTAAATCAGTCCATCTGTAAACACATGATGTAATTTGACACGTGTGCTCCCGTCTCTCTGCAGTATATTCACTCTGCAGGCATCATACATCGAGTAAGTGCTGTTTCATTTTATAGTAACTTTTGTCAGACAGTCGTTGAACAGGAGGACATGAAGTGTCCTGGGGTTTGTGACTTCTTTCACTTTGCAGAGTCAGACTTGTTAATCCTGTGAAAAGAAAGGAAGTCATAACACTTTGACTTTAGATTTAATTTTTAATTACTCATCTTTTAACAAAGGAAAGAACAGATTTACTTCATCTCACCATGTTGGTTTAAATTACCACAGGATTTAAAACCAAGTAACCTTGCAGTGAATGAAGACTGTGAGCTGAAGGTCAGTGAAGCGCTGCTTTTATTTGAAACATCAGTTTGTCTCAAAGCTGCCTACAAATGTAAATGATTTGTTTTTTTTTTTTTTAAGTCTTCCTTTTTTTGCATTTAAATTGTTGTCAGATTTTGGACTTTGGTCTGGCACGACACACCGACGATGAGATGACCGGCTATGTGGCGACCCGCTGGTACCGTGCCCCAGAGATCATGTTGAACTGGATGCATTACAACATGACAGGTAGACGGCATAAAGAAGCTCCCCTCTGTGATCCGTCTGTAAATAGAAGTGTTCTGGGTATAATGTCTGTGTCCTGACCTTCTGTGTTTCAGTGGATATTTGGTCTGTGGGATGTATAATGGCAGAACTTCTCACTGGACGCGCTCTGTTTCCCGGCACTGACCGTATCCTTTTCATTTGACAGTTCGCTGTGCACACCATGAACTCCTGCAGCTGACAAACAATTTACATAACAAATTAAACTGATCCAACACACACTGATGATGACGTAGAGGCGCACTGATTTGTCTGCAATAAATCTGCAATACTGCTTTTCTCCATCCTCACACGGAAAGCCGCCTTTCCCTTTCAACACAACTCTGCCTGAGGCGTTTTCTTATGAAGAGCGATCACGCATTCTTCTCACTTGACACATGCACCTCTGAGTAATTTTTCCACTTTGGCACTATGACTCTTTCTATATTTTAAGTGTGTATCTTTGGCTCAGGTACACTTTCACTCTGTCTCTCCTTGCACCACCCTGTTTCTTTCTCTCTTTTCTTTTGCCAGTATTTGGTAGCTAACTGCTGAGCTTGTAAGCAAGCGCTCCACTAGGCTGCCCACTGCCTCCAATCATTTTCTATTAAAAGCACCCAATATAAATTAATTCAATGTCTTCCACAGGAAACATCTCGGATTCCTTTTTTTCCCCCTTCTCCTGTGTGTGAAATGTAAAGATAATAGGATTGATTATTACATAGCTTCAAAGGAGGTCAGATTACAGATGTTCCCATGTGCGGCGTCTGGTCTTCCTTTACCGTGTGCTGGTAGATATTGATCAGTTGAAGTTAATCATGCTGCTCGTCGGAAAACCAGGTCCAGAGCTCTTGAAGAAAATCTCTTCAGAGTCTGTGAGTTCACAAAGCTGTGCAAGTTTTTTTTTTTCCACCCCCCTCTCTGTCTGTCTAACTGTATTTCTACTCTAAACTCTGCACTCTAGTGTGGTTCAGCTGGAAATATCTGCTTTGTAATGACAGCATGTTTTTCACCCTCTAGCCTTGTGGGTGTGCTTTGCTTCTTCTGAAGAGCATCAAGCAGTGTTTGCTGTGAGATCATTGTTACACAGGTGATTTCATCTTTCACTGTGTGCCTGTAGTGAGAAGTGTTGTCATGTGTCTTTCCTCTAATTCTGAGGATACTTAAGCTTTAGTTTAGTTTTTTTGTTTTTTCTGGGCTCAAAGCTTGGAGACTCATGACCCGGAGTTTAGCCCCAGACACAGCTTCTTAACTAACTCTGCTCTGTCACTATACTCCCCTTGACACAAACGTCAAAGATATAAACCAGCTTCAGCACATACTGCGTCTGACAGGGACGCCCCCAGCAACTCTAATGAACAGGATGCCCAGCTATGAGGTGAGGAGGATACAGAGGTACTTTCTTGAGAGCGGACTGGCAGCGGGAGGACAGTCAGACTTTCCTCAGAATTTGTGCTTATGTTGATGTTGTTTCCACGCTAACACATCCTAAAATAGAACAAAAGCAACAAGAAGCACTCAGAGCGCAAACCTCCGCCAAGACAACTCACTCCCTAAACATTATTTTATGTGCATATAGTACATGTGTAGCATTCACTCCATTGTTTTACAAAAATCCAAAAGTTACTTGTGCATGAATAACTTGAGCTTCTTATATAATAATATTCTACAGTATATTTCTAACTATCTAGGCAGCTCATTCTACTTCTCTTGGCAACACTTTCTTTAAAAATAAAACACATTTTAGGCTCAACTTATAAGAAAGGTAGATGTAAAAATGAGGTCAGAGGTCAAATGTGACATATTTGGATGCAAACTATTATGTTGATATTTAGAATTCCAGTATACCAGTATCTCTTCTTAAATGTTGCCAATACAAAGGTAGTGGAATTTGAATCATAGTTTTAAAGATAAAAGACATTTTACTTGACCTCGAAGAAGATGTCAGAGATCCAAAGTAATGTGATATTTTGAACCCTCATTATCATTTCCTATATGCCTATATGTTGTCCATACAAACAGTGGCAGTAAGCTATATATTGTTATCACTTTAGCCTTCAGATCAATCTGTTGAACTTGAAGCAGAGGTTAGAGGTCAAATATGACATGATATTTTAAGTCTTTATACAGTACTTTTACCACACTTGTAAGAATTATAAGTTATGAGACTTTTTTCAATAAATAATGAAGATGACCTTGAAGACCTTGGTGGATGTAAACTTTTTGATCTATCATGTTTACAGACAGAATGACACGCCCATAAACGCTACCAATAAGATAACCGCCATGGCGGAGGTAATAATATTTGAAGCCACATTTTAAAAAGAGCTTCAAGGTTTAAGGAAAACTCAAACTCCTTTGAGGCAAGTGGGGCGCAAGGAGGAACTAGACCTCTTGGGGCAAAAAGCTCGTATTAAACACCGAATTTTACCGTTTTAGTCACTCCTGTGTCGTGTGACATGCTTGCTGGACGTGGTTATAACAGCGATTTGCAAAAAGCACCTTGAGTTGGATTTAAAAAAAGTGCACTTCTCGATTTAAATGTTAAGGTTACTAACAGCATTTTGATGTTTTCTTTTTGTTTCCCCCTTAGAAAGGTGCCGTCTTCTTCCACCATAACACTTTTATTTTCAAACCACACGTTGATTTACATGAGGTTTATTATGAAGAGTATTATGATTGTAATACTTTTTTTAGTCTTCGCTTCCCTAATAGACAAAGACAACAGTCCTTTCTTTTTACAGGATACTTGGTTTATTTTTTTTTTAAACTTTATTGTAATCATTAAAAAATATTTATTAAAAGCCATTATAAGAATTGGATATTAGAAAGAAGGTTTGCAGTGTAAACACTTGCACTCATAGGCACTAATGGGTTTTTGACTGCATGTGTCTCACTTCAGGCAAAGAGTCAAACTCTGTAGCAATACATAATACAAGCTCAAGTTCCTCAATAATAATTCTTCATAAATCTAGTTTTAATGATGCTCTAATTATCACAAGAGGAACTTGATGATTGTAAACTGCACTCATCAGGAAACGCAGCACAGATGTGGATAGATCTAAAAGCCGAACAGGTTGGAAAAAGTTAAATGAAATAATGTGTCACGACATGTTGCTGTTGGTAGGAACTCATGTTTGGTTTACTGTATTGATGTGTCTTCACAGGCCAGAAACTACATCAGCTCCTTGCCACACATGCCCAAGAGGAGCTTTGCTGATGTATTTATTGGCGCCAACCCACTCGGTAATGCCAAAGAAAACCTGGTTTTTCCTATGATTTACAAATTTTACATAAAGAAACAATGGGATTGAGTGTGATTCAGTCATGTTTATATGCGGATGTGTTTTTAAGCTGTGGATCTTCTGGAGAGAATGCTGGTTCTGGATACGGATAAGAGGATAACGGCAGCTGAAGCTCTGGCCCACCCCTACTTCGGTCAATACCACGATCCAGACGACGAGCCTGAAGCCGAGCCTTATGACCAGAGCTTCGAGAGCCGGGAGCTGCAGATCGATGAGTGGAAACGTACGTCTTCTCGCGCTAAAAGTGACAGCATGCTGATGTATTCCTTGGTAAAGAAACAAATCATCTTCTCCTTTTTTGCAGGATTAACCTTTGAGGAGGTGTGCAGTTTCCAGCCACCTAGCTTTGATGATGAGGATGACACAGAGTAATGAGACGCGCCACCAGTTCAACCCAAGCTTTTGACTACATAACTTATGCTTTAAAGTCTCAGACACACACCAGCCCTTATTAGTCTATTAATTGAGAAAACATAACCAGAAAACATAAGAAAAAAGTTATTATTCTTATTTATAAATGACTTAATGTTGGTCAGTTGCTGGAAAACGTCCCTTCTCGCCAACAACTAAAATAGTTTTCTATTTAATATTTAGACTTTATTTCGACTCCTCACTGTGACGCTGAGATGCTGAAACACTTTGACCTATTGCTTTGCTAGTTTTTGGTTTTTGATTAATTTATGGATGAGCATTTTTCTGTTAGTTGAAAAAGGAATTTGCTAGTGAACCACTTCCAAGCAGTTGCCCCCGATTCTTGAATTTCTGTGACAGAAGTACATTTCTGTGTTTTTAGGTGTTTGACAATTGGGACAATGTGCCTTCTCTGTATAGTCACTGAACTTTAATGCTCACCAACTAGATTTCTCACATTTTACTGTTCAATTTGATTAATTTAATTAGATGAAATCTGAGCCTTTTCCTATATAGGGTTTTATTATTATTTTTTTCACCAAGGCCCATAAATATGAAGAGAAATCTGCATAGTACATGCTTTGCTCAAATTGTGTAAATATATATGTTCCATGTTTTTTAAAATTTCACATATGTTTTGAAGCAATCACTGTTAGCATGTACGTCAAGACATTGTGTGTGTCCGCTAGTGTGTTGTTGGTTTATATGAATTTAAGTGTCGTGCCATAGCTTTTAATAAAAATGCAGCTTAAATGTGTAAAAGGAGGGATTTGTATTTATACTCTGTGGAGCTGGTATTTATAAGCAATCTAAAGATCCCTTAAGCTATTTTCAGTTTTGCAGAGTAACTACTGCTTTAAGTCCTTTGTTTAACAAAATAAAGACTTATGTCTAAGAGATTATGTTTTGTTTTTAATTTTTTATCCTTATTTCCAAGCCAATCACTTATCTCTAACTATGATGCCTTACCATGATTCATGGACTTGTGGAATCACCTTTAGCAGCAGTAAATTGAAGTAATAGTTTTCTGTGTGATTACCAGCCTCTCACATCAGTGAGGAATTTGCGTCAGTTCGTTGAGGTTTGTGGGTATTCATTTACGCACAGCCCTTTTAAGGACCCACCACAGCATATCAGTTAGGGCTGGACCATTGCAAAACCTTAAACCATTCTTTTGTAGATTTGCTGCTATGCTTGAGATCAGTCTAGTATTGCATGAGGCAAACTTTGGCTGTCAGACAGACAGCCTCACATTTATCTCTAGAATATATATATACACACAGAAATTCATGGTCACCTCAATGACTGCAAGGTATCCATGTGCTGTGGCTGCAACACAAACCCAAATCACCACTTGCCCACCACCGTGCTGGTAGAATTATGGCTTGCTCTGTATTATGTCCCTAAAACCTAATATGAACTTATCAAATGTGCATTTCCCCCCAGTACATTTAAAATAAATAGCTAAATTATATTTTTCACCATTTCTTTTTTTTTTTTTTTTTTTTTGCAGTGTGACAATTTGAGTTGCATAATCTTGCACTTGGTTTGTAAATTAAACATTGATTTTCTTTATACGTTAAACCTTTGTTGTTGATGTTGTAATGTCCGAAAAAATACATGATAAAAAATATTGCACTACGTTATCCGTGTAAAATATTTGGTAATACTAATATAGAAGCTATTAATTTGAGCCTGCCAATTCTATCAAGTGTCCAGCTATGTAAATTCCAGTCTGCCTTTTACCAAACCATGCAGATAGCTTGTTCTGTTCTGTACCGCTATCAGCATCCAGTATAACAAAGGTTACCAACACTTTAACATTAATCCCAATCTGGGCACAAACCACTGAATCACGTCACAATCAGGCAGTTCATTTAACCCACCTACCTACACTGCTGCCTTAGTTAAAAACATGCACGAAAGGTAAATAAAAGGTTAAATTCCTGAGCTGCACAGCTATCAGTGAGGCTGCTTTAAATACTTCTTTATAAGGCAGTTTGCCCTAAAATCCATAAAAACGGTTTGATACACAGGCAGAGACGTCACCAGGGAAGCTCCCCTTCGACATAGCGAGCCAGTGCGCATGCGTGGAACATTCGATCACTGGCTGTGTAGCTAAAGGCTAAGCTACGGATCCAGCCGACATGGAGAGGAAAGGTAAATCTTTACGCGACACGTTGCACGCTGTGTGACTGGTGTAACACATTGTGTGTGCGGTTTGCCGTTACAGTCGATGTTGTCGTGCAGTGACAAATATAAAAACATTATTTTTCGCCGAGCAGCATACATTGTGATACGTGGTTTAATTGAACGCGTCTATCGCGCACTGAGCTGGAGCGCTAGCCCTCTAGACGTTAGCTTTAGCTTCAATAGGACATGTCAGGATTAGCTCGATACATTTAGCTCTCCAGCTCCTTCCATTTTAAACACAGCCCGTAACACCGGCCACGGTAACCGTGCATTCATGTATGAGTCCATAATTAGCCGCTGTAGTGGCTGAAATCACTTCACGCCACATTACCGTGTTTGAGACGAGCGTTGCCTAGGTGGGAAGCTCAGTGATGTAACTTAACGTTGGATGGATTCTGGCAAACCGACACATGCACTGACACTGATTTTAGATACTGTTAGGTGCAAACATGACCCAACACGGTGCATATGAACGTTGGAGTGAGGTAATTGTTTATTTCAGATGGCTTCGTTTGTTTTGCATTGAGTGTCAGCTGGAAGTCAACAAGGCAAACAGACAATGGGGGAAAAAAAATCTCCTGTTTCTTTTTTCTATTCTTTTTTTTTTTTGTTGCAGTGCTGGCACTCCAGGCGAGGAAGAAGAGGGTGAAAGCAAAGAAAACCAACAAAAAGTGAGTCACTGCTCCATTTAAACGTAATTCCCTCTTATGTGTGTCCCGTTTTTCAGGACACCCGCACATGAACAAGTATTTTGTCAGCTGTACTCAATTAAAGCAGGTTGTTTGTTGCACTTTGGTGTATTTGCTGCTGTTCTGACATTGGAGAAGCTGTTAGAAAAGCCTTTGACTGCTTGTTTGCACTTAAACTTTGTTTTGGTCTGCACACGCCACAGCTTTTTATTTTTGCTCTAACCTTAACACGGTTTACAGTGCTTTAGTAAAAAAAACAAAAAACACAAGTTTTGGGTGCTCCGTAAGCCATACCTGGAATATAATACTTAAACACTGTGATCACCTCAAAATATTTCTGAATGATTAGTTGCTGTAAATAGGGCTGTCAAGCGTTGATCTCCAGTACCGATTGTTTTGGTGTGCCCAACAATCTACTAATCATGCCTGCACCAGTGGCATCCTCCAGAGCGTTACATAACAGCCAGTGCTATATTTAAAACAACAGAATGAAGAAGCCCACATCAGCCCACCGAAGCATGGTGTTTAACTGAAAACAGCACCATTGAGGATACTCTCCTCCTGACAGCGTTATCTTCATGGCTCATACTTGTATGTTTTATTAGCCGTAAGAATCATGTGATACCAAGAAACTAAATGCAACTTAAAGCAGAGCAGCTGCATTCTGCAGTAATCCTAGCACAATGAGCACTGCATGTATAGATGAACAAAACAACCTCAGATGATATAATGGAGTGGACTGGTTAATGTTTTGAAGTGCTGTGAGAGCCTGAAGGAAAATGTGCATCAGACATTTGTCCTCACACCCAAAAGGATGAGACCCATTAAAACGAGGTGCACACACCCAATATTAAAGCTTTTTATAATGATAGGATGACTAACTGAGACTGGCTCTGCATTCAAATATGCTTCATCTGCTTTCTCTCTTTGTGAATGAAAATGCATGAGTGAGTATGTAATTTAGACGATGTATTTATTTGCATTTTGAAGTGAATTTGAAAAGCCACGCATTTACCTCTCAAGATGCAAAAAACATGTTTTAAAATAATGTGTTAATAATGCAGCAATGTAAATGTTAAAGCAGACAACACGAGAGCTGTACAGATAATCAGTATTAAATTACTGCCTCATTTTTACCTGCTTTATGATTTAAAATACTTAAAATATAATGAATGCGTTTCAGATTTAAAGCTTGATTAGAAAGTCAAGATTCATATCAAGTAATTCAGTAATTATTTGAATCGGTTTATTTTGTCATCCTTGGACAAAGATGCACCGCTTCAGCTGACCATGTCAGGCACAAAGAAGTAGGTTGCAGGATTATGTAGAAAACCAGCAGCTCATTTGTGAAACACTGCAGCCCAGTTGTAGGAATTTAGTTGAATGTGATCTCTGCTCTCTTGGCTTCAGTAGAGATGAGCAGGCTTAATCTGCTCTGTGGAGGAAGTAACATCAGGCTGTTTGGCTTTCAAGTAAATATTAGGAACTGAATTACTGGCAAAGCCAGAATGTATGTGGTGACACATATAAACATGGAAAGAATATGTTCTGTTATTTAGGGCTTGCAGAGCCATGGAAAAAAATATACAGAAATATGTTTCAAATATGCATTTAGAAAAGAATTGGTTGTCCTGTTTTCCATTATGTTGGGTTTGATCAATCTGTCGCTGGAGTTTTAGTCAAAATGAAAGTCTGCACACAGTGATTTATATTTGAAAAATGTAATATGCACAGACATTTCATTTGTCTGACAGCTTGACACAATGACCATATAACTCACTTAGTAATTTTGGAACATAATTTGCTTGCAGGCTTGTACTTCTGCTCGTAATGTAGCCACAGTTTTCTGTCCCCTTATTCTGGAAACTTCTCAGTATTCAGTCTGATTCAGCAAGGTTGATGTTGTCTTTCATAATGCGGATACACACACACACATACATTAGGCCTGCAGTAAAATGAATGAAACAAACATATGGTGACAGTTGAATTGCTATGCTGAGTGCAGCATGTGTTTCCTTAAATGCTTTCTTTAATTTGGTTGTGTGATATTCCTTGGCAGAAGGCGTGTCAGTGTGGTATTATTGTGGTAGGGTTGTTTTGACAAGCCAACTTCTTGTTTTGGTTTAAACTATGGTTAAAAGCAGATGTTCAAATCCAGTTTTAAAAAATAAAAAACGTTGACAGCGATTTAGATGGTATTTGCTTACATTTTCTGCTTGCAGTTTGTCACTGTGCCAGCACTCGGTTACACATTTAGGAGTCTTTATTAATATAATAACCGTTTGTGAATATTTTAATAGTTAAATATTGCTTAGATAGCTGCAAGATTTGTTTGAAACAAAGTTTTAGACACACCTTGCTATTTTGTTAAAACTAATTAAACTTGGTTGGAACAGTCGCTCATTAATCTTTCTTTACTGATAACAAGGTCAAAGCAAGAAACTGGAGGCAATTACACTGAAACTTGTGGTTTAATTTCAAGGGGACATGATCCAAATTAACAGCCTGCTATGACTTTAATGGACTTTTATCTGCTGCTGCTCTATTGTTTTGCCTTGCAAATAGTTGCCTTTAATGTGGGTTTATGTTTGGTTAAGTGTAACTGTCAAACTACTGTAATACTTCAAAACTGTTTTATTTATTTATGGTCAAAAATGGTCATATGCCAAAACATTGCATGCCAAAAATACTCACTCTGCCATTGAATTCTGGTGTTCCAGTCATGTCCATAGATGTATAAAATAAGGCACCTGCAGACCGTCTATAAAAATTTGTGAAACAGTGGCTTGCTCTCAGGAACTCAGTGAAATCCAGCGTGGTACCATGATAGGATGCCATCTGTGCAGCAAGTCCAGTTGTGAAATTTCTTCATTACTAAATATTCCAGAGTCAACTGTTAGTGGTATTATAATAAAGTGGAAGCGATTGGGAACAACACCAAGTTTGCCACTAAGTGGTAGGCCACATAAATTTACAGAGCAGGGTCACCAGATGCGGAGGTGCATAGTACACAGGTCACCAACTTTCTGCAGAGTCACTCGCTACGGACCTCCAAACTTCACGTGGCCTTCAGATTAGCTCAAGAATGGTGTACAGAGAGCATCATGGACTGGGTTTCCAGGAGCGAGCAGTTGCATCCAAGCCTCATGTCACCAAGTACAGTCCAGCGCATCAGATACAGTGGTGTAAAGCACGCCGCCACTGAACTCTAGAGGAGTGGAGTTTTTTTGGAGTGAAAACTCATGCTGTTCTCTCTGTCTGGTAATCTGATGAATGAGTCTGGGTTTGGGAGTAGCCAGAGAAACGGCACAATGCAGTCAGATAAGTTCTAAGTATAAAGTTGGGGAAGGAATTATGGTGTAACATTGTTTTTTCAGAACTTGAGCTCTGCCATTGAGTTTCAGTGAAAGGAACTCTTATAGCCCTTTTTCACTAGTACCTACATGATTTGACTCCATTTCGGTCATTTTCAATTACAATCAAGTACCGCTTAACATGCGTGGAGTATTTGTATGTGACATGAACACCACAACAATGGAAGAGCATAGACCTGCTGCTCGGAGTACAACTTTTTGCCAATCTCGAGGGACCACAGTGGGCGTTTTTTTTTTTTTTTTTTTTTTTTTTTTTCTTTCCATTTTCCTCGTTGCCAGGTTTCAAAAATTAGTAGGTACTAAAATGCCTATTACCATGGTACTACCACCTAATGGAAAACTCTAAAAACTGTGTCGAGCCGCCCCAAGTAGGGACAAGTGGGAAAACGGTTATTAATGCTTCAGCATACCAAGACAATGTTATGTTTCCAGCTTTGTGGGAACAGTTTGGGGATTCCTTCCTATTCCAACACCAGTGCACAAAGCAAGGTCCTTGTCACCTCATGAGGAGTCCTCACCTCAACCCAAGTTAATTCATAGTTTCTTCATATTACACATAGGTATTTTTATTTTTTTTAAAGAGGTAGTTGAGGGTTAATTGAAGTCTGCAATGAAAGATGACATATTACCCTGGAGTAAAATTTTATTTGTTGTTGACATTTCACATTTTCACAGTGATTGAAATGTGACTGTGGATGCTTACAGTTATAACCCTCCTTTATGATAGATTTATAAAACAGTTGTCTATTTGTAGCTTTATACATACACCAAATGTACACCAATTATTTATTTATTTTTTGCGGTCAGCCCTGGTGTCATCTGTTTAAGAACGAGTGGTTCTTGTCATGTTTGATTATTTTGTGTGAGAGGCTTTTTAATAAATACTGTGTTATATGGGTTATGTTTATGCAACAAAAAACTTGGCTGATGAGCAAGTTCTTCCTGTCTCTAGTTAGCCGTTTATACAAGAGGTGATTTTGAAACGTCTATGTCCGTCACTGTGACTGATCATCCAGAGCAGGCACACTCTATGTTGGTGCTTAGCTAACATGATTATGTTGTTCAGTAAAGTATTAGTGTTAGAGTGAATTACTCAGTTGCTAATGCTAGCTAGTTAATGCCACTTACTTTTCAGCCAATTAAGGTCAGATCCCAGGAGAGGCAGGAGAACGTTCCCACTGGTTTTTGTAATGCATCTGTTTAAGTTAAACTCTACAGCTGTTCACCAATTCTGCAGTGCTGAGCAGTGTTTGGAAGTAAAAGGTTGAGCTTTGAGTATTTCCTGCTATGTAGAAGAGTCGAACTCATCGGTTATCAATGAGCTGCAGTCTTGTTCAGTTAGTCTCATCCGCATGTCCTGTAATAAAATCCTCTCATCCTGGGCACACCTTATTGTTGAGCTAATATTTGATAAATGGACGGTAAATGCATCAGAACTCTGTTCCATCGACGTCTTTCATAATTGTTGTTGTCCCGTCAGGCAGCCAGCCAATCCCAGAGCTCGACAGCATCCTCAGGCTGAAGCCTCCCCTCAGGAACCTGAGGAACCTGAAGAGATTCTTGGCTCTGATGATGAAGAGCAGGAGGACCCCAATGACTACTGCAAAGGTGGGTTCCTCTTTACTTTTTGCATTCAAAGGCACACTATATTGCACTGTATTTGATTAACTACTCTTTCAAGTTTTTTTGTTTGTTTGTTTTTTCCCCAGTAGAAAAACAATACCAGAGTATTGGCAATTCACACCTTAGTTTAAACAGATAGATCAATATTTGGTATGACTGTTTCAATAAATGGTGTCACTTTGGTTAGTTGTGACCTGTTATAACAGTGAATGTCAATGCACTGGCTGTTCT
Organism: Pelmatolapia mariae; assembly: GCF_036321145.2. Taxonomy (NCBI): domain Eukaryota; kingdom Metazoa; phylum Chordata; class Actinopteri; order Cichliformes; family Cichlidae; genus Pelmatolapia; species Pelmatolapia mariae. The sequence goes on from NC_086244.1 coordinate 27,569,391, forward strand.
GTATACATACATTCTCACCTCTTTATTTATCTAAGCAGCTTGAATTTCTTATCTTTTAGGTGGCTACCACCATGTGAAAGTAGGAGACCTTTATAATGGAAAATACCATGTAATTCGGAAGCTCGGCTGGGGACACTTCTCCACCGTGTGGCTCGCCTGGGATATTCAGTATGAGAAAAACTTTACTGCATATTTGTAATTCATGTTTTGTTTTTGATACTTGACATTGGATTCCAGATGCAGCAGCAGCTGGCTCAGAGACTGTTTACTTTGCTTCCTATTAGTGAACATTACATTCTGTGGTTGCAGGGTAAAGAGGTTTGTTGCAATGAAGGTGGTGAAGAGCGCGGAGCACTACACAGAAACAGCACTGGATGAGATAAAACTGCTCAGATCTGTGAGTATCAGATTTAATTGCATACAGTAGGTTTTGATGAAATATCTAATCAGTAGGCCCAGGAAGTGTTCACTAATTAGTTGTGGGGATATCTGGAGATGCATCAGAGCGTACAGCAACGTGGTGCAAGAACAGCAGGGTATTGCTTACACTACAGCTTTTACACATTATTCATCTACTCGGCTTGCATGCGTTCCAGCACGCATGTTCACACAGTTTTACATGTAAATGTGTGTGGATCCCACACCAATTTTTTTTTTTTTTTTTTTTTTTTTTTTTTTGTCTGTAGGTAAGAAACTCTGACACGAATGATCCCAACCGAGAGATGGTAGTCCAGCTTCTAGATGACTTCAAGATCTCTGGCGTCAATGGAACTCGTATCCTTCACAGCCAGATATAACAGATGTTTCCTGGTTTTTATTATTAGTCACATTTGATTTGTCAAATTACCTCCTGCTGGGAGGGGGAAAAGACCCCAAAACAAAAACTTCAGTCTTATTAGAAATGTTTTTTTTTTTTTTTTTTTTTTGAATGTACAGAACTTTCTTTCCCTTCGTGTCCATGTCAGCTAAAAAGCTGTATGCAAGTAAGAAAGTAAACAACAGGTGAGGGTGTGACAAATGGAATCTTATGTGTCCCAAACAGACCTCCACCCCCATCACAACACTTTAGTTGGGTAAGATCCCCTGAATGCCTGAGGGATTGCTGTAGCTGTAACACGAGAGGCTCTAACAAAAGCGTATGGGTTGCACATCTACGTGTCCTGTCTTCAGCATAAGCAATGCCACTCCTCATTTAGGCAGTTGTTTTTTCCTTTTTTTGTTTTCAGTTTTGCTTTACCGGTATTACTTTGCCATCTTAACTGCTCCAATCTTCAGACGTCTGCATGGTGTTTGAGGTGTTAGGACATCACTTATTGAAATGGATAATAAAATCAAACTACCAAGGACTGCCCCTGGCTTGTGTGAAGAGCATCATACGACAGGTAAAGTGAGACCCACAGGCACACCTTTTGAATGCCTATGACTCATCATTAAGGCTCAGTAGTTCACAAGAGTTGTGTAGCCTGCAGGCTGCATGATGGATGGAAAACAGTCAGGGTAGAAGAAGCTGTGATAACTTTACATATTAACAGTAAGCTGCTTAACAAAACAGATGGGGAGTGAGGCAAAACTAAGGGGGCTTTTTTTCATGGTTAAACAAATGACTAATTCAGCAGTTAATTGCACAGCTCATCTGTGGATTAGTGTTGTTTATTCCACAGCTTTTTATTCGATGTCCTTTGAAAAACAGCAAATGTTCCTTTTATTAAAATTTTCTTAGATTGTTAAGCTTTTGTGTTCTCTTAAAGGGACCCTTTTATGCTTTCTCTTTATGTTCTGTTATATGCTGTGTTTGTTACATGGATGGATTTTCAATAAGCACCACTAAGGTTTAAAATAATGATAGTATCATTGTGTATTAACTACAAACCAAACGCTCCGGCTTCAGACTGCCCTAGGGATTCTTTTTAAGACTTTTTTTTTTTCTAGTCTTGGCTCCTTTCCTTTAAAGGGAGAAGAGCTAAAATATTGTGTTTCAGAGAGGATAAACTGAGGGGCTGCAGCAAAGCCAAATGTGATTAATAAGGATTATTTATGAACTCTGAATTGTGCAAAGCTAGTATATTTGTTTCCAAGAAAAGAAAAACCTGAAAATTGACGCAATATATTTTTTCTTTTTAAAGTTTCCTTAAGTTTAGTTGGTAAAGGTTTTGTGTCCAAGTCAGTCTGATTGGTTAATTTGATCTACACAATCAGATAACCATTTTCCATTAATGTATGGTTTTTTTTTTGTTTTTTTTTAAGGTTCTCCAAGGTCTGGACTACCTGCACACAAAGTGTCATATTATCCACACAGACATCAAGCCGGAGAACATCCTGATGAGCGTAGATGAGCCTTACGTACGGAGGCTTGCAGCTGAAGCCACAGAGTGGCAGAAGGCTGGGGCGCCTCCTCCCTCTGGTTCAGCGAGTATGAGATGTGCATGCACACTCTCTTTTATATCTGCATTCATAGGTTTAGTACAGGTTTTTACTTATCTCATGTTCTCTTTACAGTAAGCACAGCACCAGTTCCAAAACAGGTACACGACTTGTTTTTTTTACTCTCTGCTTAGATATTAGCCTCATATGTTTTTAGGTTTTGTTTTGTTTTTTTTAGTTTACTTTTAAATCAGTCCTACAAATGTGCAAACCTTTCCTTTGTTTTTGTCTTTGACAGACAGTAAAAATGTCCAAGAACAAGAAGAAGAAGTTAAAAAAGAAGCAGAAGCGGCAGGCGGAGTTGCTGGAGAAGTGCATCATGGACCTTGAGGAAATGGAAAAGACCACAGAGATACGAGAGGATGATGAAGATGAAGACGACCCACAGACTGAAAAGGGACGAGCCTGTGCGCCTCTCAGACAGGTGTCTTTTGCGGAGATAGGAAACGAGGAAACAGATGGTAAGAAGCTAACATCAGAGAAGTAATGTGTTCTGCAAAATTTGCAAAGCAGCCAAAAAATCTGATATGAATCAACTGAAAATACATTTTCTGATACTTTCAGGGAGCACTTTGAATGCAGATCACATGAGGGTGGGACCAGAGGAACTGTCTGAAATGAACTGTAATGGCCATGTGGAGGAGAGTGACTTCCAGCATAGCGATGAAGACCAACATAATGGCAATGCAGAGTGCACAGAACAATGTGCCTCTCCAGAGGATCAACACGTGGAGTCTCCTCTCCACTCCATGTACAACGGTGTTGAGTCTACAGATTTCAATGAGGTGTACACAGAGACTAAAGGAACTGGGGCTCGTAGCCGTGGAGTTACTGAGAAACGATTTTCTGCTGGGCTGGAGGACGGAGAGCTGGAACAAGGCATTTTAGAAGAAGATGGAGAGGATGGGTCCAACTGTCACTATAGAAACCAGGAAGATGCAAGAAATGGTCAGTGAACCGAAATCGATTGGTTTAGGTTTTTAGAAGCTGTTTGCTGTAACTGAGCTGCTTTGGAAATTTAACAAAAACCATGTGAACTTTGAAATACTGATGATTATACTTATCATTTATTCAGTGTTTATCCCATTGTTTTATTCAATGTCGCTGCTTCTCTCTGTGCTTTATAAAGGCAAGCTGACAGCAGGATCCCTGCTAGTTAACCCACTTGAGCCACTCAATGCAGACAAGATCAAGGTCAAGATTGCAGATTTGGGAAATGCCTGCTGGGTGGTGAGTAGCCTGCTAATGACCAAAGGGATTTCCTCATAAGAGATGAAACGGTACAGCCAGGGACACATCGAGTGTCATCTAGCTACTGAAAGTAATGTTTCGGTATTCCTGCTTTTTATGGTTTTAAATGAGAAATCATTTACCAGATGGTAGTGTGATCCAGATTTCAAATAGAGCATAGAGTCCATTTATAATTTCAATAATTTTTATTCTCATGTAAAATATTTCTGTTTTTCAGTGTGTTATCGCTACACATGATGAAACCTGCTTGTTATACGTTTGTGTTTTCGTATTTGTCTTTTTTCCTCTCAGCACAAGCACTTTACTGAAGACATCCAGACACGACAGTACCGGTCTTTAGAAGTACTTATTGGTTCTGGATACAGCACACCAGCTGATATTTGGAGCACAGCCTGTATGGTGAGAAATTTTCTCTGCATCAAACTATTTATATAGTGCCAAAATGTGCTTAAACTCCCCTAAAAAACTGAATAGAACAAAAAAAATTATCTGAAGGAGGAAAAAAAAAATCCATTGTATCTTAAAGACTCAAGTAGTGTAATGAGAGTCTAGTCAGTGGTGGGAGGGATTTATTGAGATTTGGACAGATGGCTTCATACTGTTCCCCCCCCCCCCCCGTGTTTGTATTGTCCTCAGGCCTTTGAGCTTGCCACAGGGGACTACTTGTTTGAACCACATTCTGGGGAAGATTATTCCAGAGATGAAGGTATTGTCTGGTCTTCCTGTACATTCTGTTTTTAAAGTACAAGTTTTAACTCTAGATCATTAATTCTCAGAGCTCGATTTAGTAGATGTATTGAAATGTGTTTCACTAGTGAGTGGGACTTCTGTTTAGTATTACTGCTACTGTTAAAAGCACCACAGTGTTGTTAAATCTTCTCTTATCGGTGTTGAACTGTTGAATTATTTAAAATGTCCAATATGCATGCAAGTCCTCACCTTCACTGGAGCTCCAGTTACAGTGCACTTTGCACAGTGTTAACATGTTAATGAGGTGCTCCATTAATGGCTTCGAATTCAGAAGAAATATTGAAAAGTATGAGCATTCCTGTGTGTATTTCCTGTCTAACAACTTGAGCCACTTTTTTACCGCACTGGAGATGGGGCCATCTCTTCAATTCTCTTCTCACCTTTTCCTCACCTCCTGGTTACTCATACTTTATGTTTGATCCATTTTCACCTCATGTTTTAATTGAAACATAAGGTGAAAATGGAATTTTGGCTTGCTGCTTAGCTCAAAGTTTCCATATTAACTTGATTCTGCTCTGGCATGTCTGCTTTGTGCTGACCTTTAACTTTGACTTTACTGGAACATCCTTCAGCTTTTTCACCTGCTGCCACATAAACCATGGCTTACTGTTCTATAAATGCTTTGTGTTTAACGTTTTATTAGATTTTTAGTAAACTTGCATCAGTCTGCTTTTTATGTTTTACTGTATAGCTTTGAGGGCTGTGCTTTAATGCAGACTTCCCATCTTGCTTTATAGTTGTCATTTTTCTGAAATACAACAGTGAATGAGCTCCATGTGTTCAGATGTTTTCAGTAGGTTAATATAGGCTGTTGATACATGTGCTACTTGTAACACTAGGCTGTCGTCATCATCATCATCATAATCATCATCCTTTGTTCCTAATACATTGTTCCACTTGACTGTTTGCCATCTCCTCTCCAAACTCCCTGTGACTTCCCATCTTCCTCCTCTTCTCCTCTGATGTGCCTCATTTCCAGACCATCTTGCTCTCTTGATTGAGTTGCTCGGTAAAATCCCCCGACACTATGCTCTGAGTGGAAAATACTCACAGGAATACTTCACCAAGAGAGGTACGCCAGCACCTCTGTCTTTGGCTCACTCTGGGAAAGGTGGACAAGGAGGGTCAAGGGAGGAGGTTAACTTCAGTCAGCACACTCAAATGGTTTTGTGCAGGCCCGTCATCAAAGCAAGAAACCAATAAATGTCAGCCTCTTTGAACCACTGATCATGATTCAAGTGTTGTTCTGCCAAAGACTGCCTGGCAGAGCCTTGTACACTGCCTTTAGACATTTTGGCTAGGTGCTTGATGCTGTATTGGTCCCTGCTGAGGAGATTCAGAATGACCTTTTTCCTCTGCATGGAGTCCACTGCGCAACAACAGTGTTTTTATAAATGTAATTTAATCAGTTACATTTAACGAAACCAATCACAGGGGGCAAAAAAGGCAAGAACCCTTTACTTTTATAAGTCAGTGTATTTATGTCAGAATATAAACTTTTAATGTACTCAAAGTACACGTTTACAGAAATATGATAATTGATGTAAGATGGTTTTAATTAAGGATGTCTATAAGGGATTAACTGACAGTCTTGATGTAAACTTTTTAAGGTCCCTGAGTGGGAGTTGTTTTGTTGATATGTACCAAGGTTACTGCAAATGTTAAGACCTCTGTTACAGTTACGGATGAAATGACAGTGAAGTTGATGAATAATTAACACGAAGTACAAAAACATGATTTTTTTTTTTTAAGTTTGCCAGTTTTAGATGTATTTTTCTGACATTTTTCAGAGTTTCATTATCTGGGCCTGTCTTGGTAGTCTAGTTGTAGGGTGAATTTGTGGTGGGAATTGTTTTTGTTCCCTATTCAGAGTCTGAAAAACGTTAGTGGAAAAAACCCCAAACTGAACAATAAAAAAAGAGCTAAAGGTTAATGAACCTTACTGCTCTGTTTTATAACTTTCTAACTTCTGGTCTTTACACCTCGTCCTCTGCCAACAGTGAGGCTGGTGTGTGTGTGATGTCACCCAGGCCTCTCTCTCCCTCTGCCCTCCACCCACACACCCAGAGTGGGCCTGTGACTGGGTCCACTGTCTGATGAATCTGTTTGTCTTGTCTGTCTTTTCTCTTGCAACTGTCTGCTGTATAGACCATATAGCACTGATCATTGAGCTGCTGGGGAGTGTCCCACGCAAACTCATAATGTCCGGCAAATATTCCAAGGATTTTTTCACCAAGAAAGGTAAAACGGAAGCTTTACTGTCAAGATTCGAGTGAGAGTTACTGACTGTGCTTTGGAACATTCCCTACTTGAATCCCAATTGCTGCTTATTCATACATTTGAATATACATGTCAAAATGTCTCCAGTGGATATTACAGTTCAAAAGAACAGGCCTTCTTTAAAAAGCAATTACAAGGTAACTATTTAATCAGTGTCATTTGTCCGATTAAGACTGTATGTGGAGTTTTGCAGACATGACTGCCCTTGAAGTGAAGTTTAAAATGGGGAAGTTGTTGTACTCTGTAGTGGTGTGGTTCTGATGCAGTGCTGTCTGTCTGCAGGTGATTTGAAACACATCACTAAGTTGAAGCCGTGGGGACTGCTGGAGGTGCTGATTGACAAATACGAGTGGCCCCGTGAAGAAGCAGAGTGCTTCACTGACTTCCTTCTTCCCATGCTGGAGCTTATTCCAGAGAAAAGAGCCACGGCCGCAGAGTGCTTGCGCCACCCCTGGCTCGCCCTCTAGTGGACACCTCCAGCTATCGAACCTCCCTTCCCTCCCACCTCCTCCAGAGACTGCAACAGATCACTTTCCAGTTTGGGCATATCAGATGGATATTTATTTTTCTTTTTTCTTTCTTCTTTTTTTTGTTAGATGTTTTGAATTTATGTTCTTGTTTTTGAGCTAATGCTTCTGTGTACGTTTGCTTTGCATTAGTTGGTTTTCAGTGTGATGTCAGGAATCCAGTGGATTTTTTTTTTATTACTTTGTGCTCATGTTGGCTCCAACTGCTGTGCTCCGTTCACCCTCCTAAGGAAGTCTGTCATTGTACTGCTAGTGACTCATCCTTGTTTGTTACACTCCTGCACTAAAACCTGAACAAACCAAGGATATGTAGCCTTTATTGGTCATTTTTGTTCTCTAAAACTCTTTTCCCACATCTTTTCAGTAGTGACTAAAAAAAAAAGAAAAGAAAAAAAAAAAAAAAGCAAATCTCATTCAACATTTGAAATACATTTTGTATTTGTAATGAAGGTTTTAGGAAGTTTCACACTGGGCTGACATGTACACTGACTTTGGGTAACTTTCATTTCATGCATTTCTTCAGGCAGGGTCACTGTTTGATTAAAGTAGGTCATGTTTAGCCATATCGATTCCGTTGTCACCTGGTATTTAGTATCCTTAGTTAATTATAATAGGGATCTTTCATTTTCATGGGAGGCTGGTATTCTCATCCACCTATTACAATTCAGGTATATAGTATTTTAAAGGTTTCAACAAGACAACATGTTAAGAAGCCCAATCTTAAGGAGAAAAAAAAGTGAAAATAAACTGTATATATCTGTACCAAAGAGTTTGCCTTGATGTATATTACAGTTATGTACAGTTTTTAACAAATCTTATATCTTAGCTAAAATTGTTTAGCTGGGTAGCTGCGTTTTAATAAAGCGTATGGAAGGTGTGTTTGAGCTCAGTTGTATGTGTGGTCAACTGTTCAATAATGTCACTGTTTTTACCATAGAAATGGTGAGATCTGATGTTATGTAATGGTGTCCCAAACAGATCATATCCAAGTAACCTATGTTATCTGTCGAAACCTATGGGGGGAAAAACAAAAACTTACATTGGTGTCAGATTTAAGAACATAAACTCTGTGTGAGTTGTCGACTTACAAAGCTGTACAACACACCATACAATAAAACAGATCTTCATACAATACATGATTTTGGTGGGCTTGTTTATTGGGTATTGTTAAATATAGTAAAATAAGGAAGCACAAAATCTTATTAATCAGAACCACAGTAAACATTAGAAGGCATGAGAGGTGAAAACCCAAAGTGCATCATGATATTTCACACTGGCTCTGAAGGTCTGTGGATTCAATCAGGGGTTTTCTGTAAAAGAGAAACAAAAGAAAAATGATGTTTGTGGACACCAGGACTGAAATGGTTTGACCATGTGCAGAGAAGGGATTGGATATATTGGAAACGGGATGTTGAACATGGATCTACCAGGCAGGAGGTAAAGGGGAAGAGCACACAGAAAATTAATCAGTGTAGCAAAGTAGGATATGGAGAGAGTTGGTGTAACAGAGAAGAAAGCTAGGGATCCGGTGAGATGGAGGAAAATGATTTTCTGTGGGTAAGCCCCAAAGGGAGCAGATTTAACAAGAAAAAGATTTAATGGACTTCAGGCACTGGGACACTGGGCAAATTATTGCCACAAATCAACTGTAAAACTGCTCATTTGATAAAGTTTATGGATAAAAACTTTTTAACCTAATTACTAATTTGTTGAATGCCAACTTGAATAACTTAGTGAGTGGCTCTATAAAAGAAGTTGTAGCAGTTTGCAGATCTGAAGCAATTGGGTGTTTAACAAAGAGAAAAGACATTACAAGGAATTGTTGCTACCCATCAATGTGTGAAGGGTTACAAGACCAATGTGATGGTCTGACCTACATGCAATGCTCAGAGAAACTACAAATAATCCCAAGAGCTATATCTCAGATTCTACAGGCCTAAGTTAGCAAGCTAAATGTTAAAGTTCATGACAGTACAATTAAAAAAGGATCGTCAGAAGAAAGCCTGTGCTCTCTAAAAAGAACATGGCAGCACAACTTAGCTTCGAAAAGTTGCATCTGAACTAATCACAAGACGTCTGGCACAATGTCCTGTCAACAGATTAGACCAAAGTGAAGATATTTGGTGGTTCATAAAAACCCAAACATGGCATGTCAGCACAAACACCTCATACCAACTGTAAAGCACGGTGGTGGATCTGTCTGACAGCTGAACCGAAAATGGGTCATTCAACATGACAAGAATCCCAAGCACAGCAGCAAATCTACAAGAAAACAGCTGTAATGGCAAACTGAAAGCCCAGAAAGTCCGGACCTCAACCTGACTCAAATACTGTGGTGGGATTTCTAGAGATCTGTGTACAATGCAATGAACTGAAGTGCAATTTTCGTAAACAAGAGTGGGTCAAAATCTCTCCACAGACACATGAGAGACCGATATAGTCAAACGGAAAACAACAACTTCAAGTAATTCTGCTAAAGGTGCTTCTACAAGATACTGAAACATGGGGTGTACTTAGTTTTTCACGGGCCTGCAAAGAGTCCTGTGGTAACTTTCTTTTTCACACGACTGTATATAAAAAACTGCAGAAAAATCTCCAATCTTGGATACGTTTCTTAAGGTGAAGCAATTTTTTCTAATGATGGCTCAAGCCTTAACAGAGAGCAGGCATGCACAACAGCAGGACCTTGTAGCAAGCCAGTCTGAAAGGAATGTGGCTGTTTTATATGTCACACATTATACTTGTGCTATGCCAGCTATGACACATTAAAATATTTGTTTCTATACCCAGCATTCAGTCTGCATACCACCCCACAGCCCTCACCTGCTCCCTCCAGCTCAAAGTCATCTGGCAGAAGTTTGTCCTGCCGGTTGCCGAGTGTGAAGGACAGCAATGCCAGGAGCACGGCGTCCAGAATGCTGATGATGGCCAGGATGTAGGCCCAGCGCACCGTACAGTTTCCCAGCGTGTACTTATCTGTCCTCTGGCCGCACATCCTCTTCACCTCTGGAGAGTCCCAACCATCTGGGTAGATCATGCAGCCCATCACCATCAACACACCTGCGGGGGAAGGACATGGAAATGGCAGAGCCTTGTAATAATTACCTCTTGTGTGCTCTTACTTTGATAAATAATTATAATCTGGTGCTCTGGAGCCCCCAGTGCATGATAAGACATGATGTACCTCCATAAAGTGCCAAAGTTTTTATTTATTTATGGCTCAGCAAGGCAGATGATGCTCTGTGGAACCATTTGCACGATGTACCGTTATGAAAGTTCTTAAATCTTAAATGCTATTCTTCCCGTAACGTCTCCTCTGGGCTTCCCCAAAAGCTACTTACAGTAGAATGTGAGTTTGCAGATAGATGCCCATAAAGTTTTACAAGCTTTTATCGTGGCTAGTTTTCCTGGCCCTCGTACGCTTTTAGGTGTAAATTTAGATCAGTTAACGACACAGCAACACCTGATCTTGTTACAGGTAACTGATCTGCTATCGAAGGTGTCAGAGTCTGGGCTGAAACAGGATTCCTTATTGGCCATGGCGAAGAACAACCTTCACAACAAACGCACATCACACCTGAAACTGGAGAGGTGAGAAGTCGAACCGTGACGGGATGAGCTCATTGTTTCACACCTGACTTACAAGAGAAGCACAGGTCTCGTGGCTCCTTTACAGCTGCCTTTTAGTTTGAGTTCTGGTATTGAGGTGGTGAAATATTTGGGCTATTACTTAAGAATAGTTATAATAAAACCGATGAACTGAACCTCATCAGACTTCTATTTAAACTGGTAATTTATGGTCACAAGAACTTTTGTTGACACTGTCATTGTCTGTTTCCATTGTATTAACAGATCCACCAGGTGATGCATCAATATTATTCATACTGTGACATTTTAGGATTTAATTTGAACAAAAAATGTTTATGTACTAAAGTTTGGTCTTAAAAGTAAACTACAGTCAGGTGCATAGTTTGTAGGATGAAGATGAGATGTGTACAGTTTTTCCTCTCTACACAATCACAGTAAATTTTAAATCAAAAGGTCAGCATATTTGAAGAGCAGACTCTCAGCTTTAATTCAAGGGGTTTAATTTTTTCTTTTTATTTTGCATGAACTGTTTTTTATACTCAATCCCCCATTTACAGAAACTACCCATGAAAATGCTTGTCAGTCAATTCTCCAATTATTTTGACAACTGACTGACAAGCACTTTCATGGCCAGGTGAGACCTGTTGCCTTGTTATTTCATGACAAATGAAGCAGACATAATCTCTGAAGCTGACTCAAAGTATTGAATCTATATTATATAGCTTTTATTGTAATTTTAAACATAAAGACTGAAGAAGGCCATCCTTAGGCTAAAAAAACCCCATCAATAATAAACAATGTATCAACAATCTGATACCTTCTTAAACTCAACAACATCAAAAGGCCTGAAAGACCTCAGACGAGAACTAAAGTGGACGATGACAGAATTATTTCCATGGTTAAGAAAAACAACTTCCCAACATCTGACCAAGTCAGGCTGTCTCTTGAGAAGATAGGTGTGCCATTGTCAAAGTCTACCATCAAGAGCACAAACCACTGGTTACACTCAAGAACAATAAAGCCACATTATACTTGGCAGTAAGGATCCAAGTAAACATCTATAACGACTCAAAGCATACTGAAAAACCAAGCCAAGAGTTTTGCAAGGCAAAGAAATGTGATATTCTTCAGCCAAATCAGTCACTGGATCACAACCCACAAAGAATGCTTTTCAGTTTCTGAAGACGAAACTGAACGCAGAGAGACCCACAAACAAGCAGCAGCTGAAGGTCAGTAAAGGTCTGGCAGAGCACCTCAAGGGAGGATTTAGTGACGTCCGTGTCAGTCACTGACTCCAAAGGATTTTCATCCAAGAATTAAAAAACAAAAATGCATTGGTTTGTCCATTACATTTTTTCAGCTACGAAAAATGTTGGAATATGTTTATAAACGGCTGTAATACTTTTAATAAGCCCCTTGAATTAAAGATCAAAGTCTGCACTTCTGTCACATCTGGACTGTTTAGAATCAGCTTTAAATGTCTGCGGTATTTTTTTTTTCTAGCTGATCTTAGAGTTTAGTGAGTTTAGTGTTAGTTTCTCACTGCAAACTATAAAAAGACGAAAGCTAAAAATTATCTTTGGTTACTGTTTAATGAATCATCGCATAGTGTCATGAACAATGACCCATACATAGCAATATTCTTGCTTGTAACCCCCCCCCCTCCAAACAAACAAACAAACAAACAAACAAACAAACAAACAAACAAACAAACAAACAAACAAACAAACAAAACATCTTAAAGATGAAGGTGAAACCAGTTTTATGATTACTTACACTGCTCATACTTTTTAATGTAATTCGGAATCTGTCTGTTTATAGGTGTCAAATAAACGTTTTTGAGAAAAGCTAGTTTATACTAATAATCTGCCAACTGCAGTTGAGTAAAGGGAATAACAACTCTACAACCAACCCTCTTCGCTTTGTCCCTCACCCGAGGCCAGCTGCATCCATGCACAGATCTTGTAGACGTTTCCAGCGTTGCAGAAGAAGAACAAACTGAAGCCGACCATGGTGCCCACAATCAGCAGCATGGAGGTCCCAACGAAGAACATGGCAGTCTTGAAGGCCGGTGAGGGGATGGAAGCGAAGTCCAGCATGCTGCCCTTGCAGGTGAGCTCCGAGGTCAGCGCGTTGCCGATGCAGTAGTGAAAGAGGCCGAAGTAGCCGGCCTGCGGGGTGTTGACGCTGTCCCCGATCCAGTAGGGCTGGATGAAGACCACCACAGTGATGATGACGAAGCAGATGGTAAACACGGCCCACATGACGCCGATGGCTCGCGAGTTCCTCACATAGTTGGTGTGGTAGATTTTGGCAGCTTCCTGCGCTGGAAGGAGGTCCATATCCGCGAAAAGTTTGTGTCGGCCTTTTGAAAGAAAGCAGCTCTGTTAGAGGTTTGTTTGTAGAGCTGGAAGGATATTCCCGCAGTCTTTATAAACGCACACAGACACACACGGGTCGTTCTGTGGACTGGCTGAGGATTCAGCACCCTGGAGAGCGCCACAGCTCCCTAATTAATGACGTTTCTCTGACGTCACAGATTGACAGCTACCTGATCAGGCTTGGTGTGAAGATACAGTGTTACTAAAAATAATTTACTGTAAATTAACACAGCGCATTTGAATGAACTGCCGTACAGGGCTGTGTGTTACAGCTAATTAATTCATTTCATGCAGGCAAGAACAGGCGAGGTTAAAATAAACAACAGTTATTATTACACAGCCAGGACACTCATCCATTTGATTCCGCTTTAATGTGAAAGAAAGTTCTTCGTGGTCTTTAATATTACAAACTTTTAACTAAAAAGCTTAAAAACACAACTATTTATCCTGAACACTGCTTCAAATATTAGTATCAAGGCAATCGATTTGTCACACTATACGCTTTTATTTACATAAAGCCTACACAAGCCTGATTTTAACACTGTAATCCTTTTCTATAATTCTATTTTCTGAAAGTAAACAGCTACTTGTGTTGCCCAAAGTGCAACCACAGGTAAATATAAACAGTAAACACTCTGTTTTTTTAACTGTTACATTTTTACTGTTTTAATTTTCTACCAACTCCTCTTTTCCCCAGTTTCCTTAAATGTCATAATCTGATATTTAACGAGCTTTAGAAACTCATGAATACGGAGCCAGAACGAATAAGGTTTGCTGAAATTCACGGCTGATGCGCAGGAAGCTTCAAATAAAGGTTTACTGATATCAAATTCAATATTGTTCCAGCTGAGTCTTCTTATTGGAGTTCTGCCTATCTGGAAGCTAGTGCCAGCGACAGGAACACAATAAGTATTTTATTTTGATGAATTATAATAAGGGGGGGGGGGGGGGGGGGGGGGGGGGCAGCTTGGTTGCTCGCATCCTCGCTGAGGATGTTGAGAGTTCAGCTGCAGTAAAGTCAGAGTCAGAAAAGACACAGATGTGGAGACACAAGCGGATGGGCTTCAAATTTCATAGCCCACTCATTTTTGCAAAAAAAACGGCTTCTCTGTGGGGCTCGATGCCAAAGCGGAGATCTAATTAACGCTGATGAGTCCAGCTTTTTCTGGATAATGGTCTCTGTCACTTGGTACTGTTCCTTTTTAAAAGAAATGTCCCCTCAGTGGGCTGAAAACCCAGCTGCAGAAATATAGCATACAAGTGAACCTCATTTGCAGGCTCTCTCGCTCTCTCTTAAAAAAAATCTATCACTTCAAACTAGTGGCCACATTCAGTGTGAGATAACAACTACGGCTCCAGGTTGACAGGAGCAGCCGGACAGAGCGTGCCACCATCTGTGCTCCTCACCCACTAGTCAGTGTCGGTAACAAGGTGCTTGAGGGCCTCCTCCGTGACACTGTGCCATGTGTAGTGAAACAGCATTCAGGGATGAGTGGTTGTCCTGCTTTCCCGGGGGATCCCTGATGGCTCCCTGCAGCTCGGGAGGGACACTCGGTTGGTTGAGGGTAGCGGAGAGGAAAACACCAGCTCTGCCTGAGAGACAGTCACAAAGATGGATGATATGGAGAGTAGACATCACAGTTTAGATAAAAAAGACCAATCAAAACCAGTCTCAGGAATAGAACTGTGGGGGATCTGTATCTGAGCGCTGCTCTAATGAGGTGTAATCTCTTGATATATGTGACAGCCCGTGAAGGCCGTCTTGTCAAGATTTCAGGAAGCTGTCTGTATTTTCAGTGACTCATTGAAGAAGATATGTGCACAGAAGCCGAAAAAAAAGAAAGAAAAAAAAAAAGATAGACTTTTCCAAACATGTTGCACACACATTTATCTCACACTTAAATTTTATTTATCCATCAGGGGCCAAGGCAAGGCAGCTGGTCACGAAACGAAGCAAGTACACACATAAAAAAGCAATCCAATAATAAAACTTTGACCATATCTTTTACAGCTCTAATAAAACCAAACTTTCCTCTGACAACATGTCAAAATATCTGAAGAAAAAGAAAGCTCATTCAGCACTTTGCATTCACTTCTTCATTTATAAAAATTCAAATAATGAAAACTCTTAGGGATATGAGGTGGATAACAAATACTTTCTGAAGCCCTATAACCACAAGATATAACCATTAGCAGTAGGAAGACTGTGTTTGACTGTCTCACCATTTCCTCACCTCACTACAAACTCAAGAATACCCATCTGCAGTTTTAGAGCTGTCACCTGCTCCTGACCATGAATTAAAGCAACACTTCACTGCCTGTTGACTGAGGAGAATGAAGCATTGTTTGCCCAGGCTTTTCAGTCCTCTAAGTGTCTGCCACCCTTAAAGTTTTGAGCTCTTTTCATTCTCGGGGGCATGAAAAGACAAAGCAGAGGATCTTTGTCTTGGTTAAAGAATTTATCTTTGTGACTGAAAGTGATTTGGCAAATGTCTGTCACGTCTGAAGATGATGACACAAGATGTAAAAAAAAGAAAGAAAAAAAAAAGAGAAAAGAAATTAAAAAAAAAAGAAGACCCAAAATAAACTAATCAGAAGACACCATGGAAACAAATTAGGATTTGAATCTTATCTGCAGCTGCACTTCTGATTGTGAAATTAAATGCCAGTGAATTATAGCACTGAAATACACTGCTCAAATAAAATGAAGGGAAACACTCGATCATCACAGTGTAAAGCAAAATCAGTTAATCTTCAGCGATATCGATCTCTCCGGTTGGGATGCATGACTGGACAGAGTGTAAATCGCATTTGCTTGTTTAACTGCAAATTAAAGTGACAACAGGTGCACTGGAGAGGCAACAACAAGACAACTCCCGAAAAGGTATTGCAGGTTGCAGCCACAGACCGTTGCTCTCTCCTACCTCCTTACCTTCCCTCCTGACTGACTTGTCTCTAGTTTGGCTGCTTATTAGTCTCCTTGTCATCACTGGTAGTATGAGATGGTACCTGCAGCCCATTCAGGTTCACAGGCCGTCACAACAAGGTTTGTTATGTCTCCCAGAACAGTCTCGAGAATATGGAGGAGATACTAGGAGTCAGGCTGTTACATGAGTGAGAGCTGGGCCACAAAACCTGGGCAACAGAAGGGCATCAACCCAGCAGCAGGACTGGTATCTGCTCCTTTCTGAGTGGAACAGGAGGAGGAGGAGGACTGGCTGAGCCCTACAAAATGACCTCGAGCAGGCCACTCATGTGCATGTTTCTGCCAAAACTGTCAGAATCATACTCCATGAGTGTGGCATTAGGTCCTGATGTCCTTCTGTAGGACCTGTGCTCCCAGCTCAGTGCCGTGCAGCTTTATTGGCATTCACAAGGGAATACCTAAACTGGCAGGTCCGTTACTAGCACCCAGTCTCTCCACAGATTAGAACAAGTTCATAGTGAGCACATGTGCGAGATATGTAAGAGTCTGGAGATGCCATTGTGAATGTTATGCTGCCTGCAACATCATCCAGCATGATGAGTTTGACAGTGGGTCAGTGATGGTCTGGGGAGGCATATTCCCAGAGGGTCTCAGAGCCAGTGTCCTTATGCTGCTGCAGTGTGCGATGGGTTCCTTCTGCTGCAAGATAATGCCTGGCCTCATGTGGCCAGAGTATGTAGTCAGTTCCTGGATGATGAAGACACTGATGCCACTAACGCACCCTTACGTTCCCCACCCCTGAATCCAAGTGAGATCCTCTTGAATGTTATGCATTGGTGGATTTAAGGCTGCCAAATAATGCTATAGACAGCCCAGCTCAACTGCGGAGAAAAATGTTGAGTCAAAATGGAGTTAACAACTTTGTTTTGTCATTAAAATAATAACGTTTTTCCGTTTTTTAATTTAATTTTTACTTGGCACACATACATATATGTTATAGTCTGACATTAATTTATTATGTTAAGAGATTTTTCTCCTCAGATCAAAGCAGAAGCCTTTTATTTTGGAGCATCTGATAAAGATATTTGTTTTCTAATCTATGTAGAAATGTATAAGCTGAAAAAACCATCATAATAAATTCTTCTAGTGTGGGTACAATTGATTTTCTTACTCTTACAACACATCACAATCATGTTTTAATGAGCAAAACAACAATTTGTGTTACAATAATAGGTGCTAGCGCTGTAATATATTGTGTTAAATTGGTGATGAAATCTGAAAAAAAAAATAAAAATGCTCATTTATTCCTATGCTGATCCACACACTCTTAGAGTTCATTTAAATAGAGTTTCTGTGTACCTCATACAACAGATTATGCTGCAAATCCTCACTTGCGAAGACATTTTGATATACTGCATTATGTAAATTTAAAAACGGAAACATTTCATTTCCAAAACCCAGGCCAGTTCGTTCAAGGATTCCTCAAAACAAAACTGCGGCGTGACTTTAGATTAGGGAAAAACAATAAAACTTTTTCCAAAGCTCCTGGAAGCTCATTATTATAAAGAGGAAACACTTTTTTAATCTCCATGACTCTTCCTGAAGCCGTCTGTCAGGTTAAAGTGAGTAACTGACTCCTTGATAGTGAAGTGATAAGGAGGAGACCCTGATGGAGAGAACTAGGATTTTTATCATTGAATTACTTATTACCAACACTTATGACACTAACATTTGAAAAAGTAATATAATTAAACTTTTTTCACTCATCTACACTAAATAAACAATTACAGAAAATAAGCAATTTCAAGGCTGATTGTTTAGTGTTGATTATTTTGTTATTGGAAAGCGTTATTGTTTTTCTGTTATGTTCTGTTACCCTCATGACACCGTTTTAAGATGCAGGCAGCCACATTTGGCACAAATGTTCTAAAAAATAACCTTTCAGCACCAAACAGCAGACACAAACAGCCAGCAGACAGCTAGACACTTTGAAAATATTGGTGTGTGCCTCCAGGAAACAACAGCTGCTTGAACAAGTTTGTCCTCTACTTAAGAAGATAAGTGGATCATACAACAATACAGTTTACTATGCTACATAAAACCCAAATATATAGTGTGGTAATTAAAAAAAGGACAATGATGGGAAATAATTTCATAAATCATTAGTGTTAGGAGTTTTGTTTTTTTAATTTGTTTGCGTCTCCAACAGCTTTTAAATGCCAGGACTCCAAACACAGGGGTATCAAACATAAGGCCCGGGGACCAGAATCCACCCAAAACAGACTCCAACTAGATGGTTTTGGTAAATGTGAAGGAATGCATTTCAACTTTAAACTGTATTAAAATTAGTTTTACAGCTTTTCCTGTTGAAGAAAAAGACCCCCCCTCCCCCAACCATTCATACTACACCAAAGTAACTAAGTAATAGATAAACGAATAAATGACAGAAAAGTTCCTGTTTTCCACTATTTACAGAGAGACCACAATAATGCAGTGAAACAAGTAAAGCTTTATAACTACAGGAAAGTTTGGTCAATGTAGAACTTTGTAATTTTTCATATTTATGATGCCGTTTCACTGGTCCCGCCCACGTGAGATCAAAGTGAGCTGAATGTCTCCCATGGTGTAAAATGAGTTTGACGTCCTTTCTCTAAACATATGTGCAACCCACAAACAACTAAATACTTACTTACAGATTTTTTAAACAGTTCTGTATATTTGACATATTGTGTATACAGTCAGCATTTGGCTCATTTGTGCAGACAACTGAGTTGCTGCCATTGTTAAACGATGCCAGAGATTTTCCAGAGGTCTCAGAAAAACGCTGCAGGTTGTCATTGCTGTAGGAATTAATGTGTATGAATGACTTCAGTCACAAGCCATTAAACCTCCTCCGGTCCTTTGTAAATGGGCAAGTTCTACTATCTTGGTTCATCATATTTCTCCCCATAATCCAATATAAGGTGTGTGAGCTGTTGTAAAATGGCCTGTGGCACTTCTAATAACCTCGGCAGCTTTATTACGTTTATGGCCAACTTTCATCAAATGAGCGACATGCTTATTCCTTGATGTGATTAAAGTCTGCTGGTGTGACATAGAGAAGAGTGCGTCATAATGTTTTCTGGAAAACCTGCCAGATATTCTGTCATCATCACACTCTTTCCTTTTTTTCACTATAACACTGTCTAATGTTGTATGTGTCATCTTCCGGTTTCTGACTGTAAGAAAAAAGAGACTTTGTCTTCCTGGACTTTGGATTCATGACAAACAACCAGTTTTCACCACACTCCACTAGCTTTCTATGCCAGTGCCAATTAAATATGAAGATGATTTCATCTGAATATTAAACTCGGGCCCTGTTTTTTTTTTTATGACTAGCCCAGAGGAAAGTGCAGCCCATTGATGCTGGTTGGGGGAGAATAATAAGACAGTCTTCTACTTAGTATTCAGTTTAATAAACCTCTTCAATCAGTATGCTGCAGGGTTGTTACAGAAGACTAGCCAGTCTCTGAGTGCATTTCTAGTTTCCCCTTACTTCCCTCATTTTAATGTCTCTGAGGTTGTGAGTACAGTAATATCCTTCTGAACACCTCCTTCTGTTGTATCAGTCGCCCTGACCCTGCTCTAGCGTGCCTTTGTTTCTTTGCAGGCACACTGTTTAAAATAACGAGCCATGTGAGTTCAGTGCAGGTGCTGTAGTGGTTGCAGCTCTGCCCACAACAAGAGATGGAACAGTCGCATTTTTTTGTGTTTCGCTCACAGCAACAGCTTGTGTTCAGGAAACAACCCAAATGTTATCCTCTCCTCCCTGACGCCTGACCCCTCCGTTAATGTTTTCTTTCCTTCATTACGCCACGGCCGCTCCATGGATGCTCGTCCAGCCGGCTCTGAGGCCAATCTGCTTTTATCCCTTCTCTGTAGAGTCGGCATGACTTGGCAGCAGAAAGCAGGAGCTGATCCAGACCTCAGTTAGACACATCTTGTTATTTCAAACAGAGAAAAGAGCAAATTTTTTTCTCCACACCGCCCAAACGACCCCGCATCACTACCTTTGGGATAACTGAGGCATTGGCTATGGTTACAGCTCTTGGAATGTGTGTCTGGCGTCACAGTAATGAGATTTTTTTTTCTATACCCAAACACTACAAACAGACTGCCATTGTGCACAAAGAGAATAAATAAAAGCACAGAAAATGACTCAAAGTGATTATTCTTTGATGAAAACCCCCCAAAAACGTTTATTATCAGTGTCCAAGAGGGGGCAGTATGCCATTAAGTGTATTGACTGAAGTGAGTCAGCTTACTTATTACAGTCTATGCACAGAGGATTGATTAAGAGTGCAATGCTCCCCCCCACCCCCCCATATGTCCACCCGAACAAACAGCCAGACAAGGAACAGACTGTCCTCACTGTTCACACATTTGCATTTACATACAGTGCTTTTACACAAAAGAGAACAGCTCGATATAGATCATACCTTCCTCCCAGAGGAGGGTATTCCTGTGCCATCTTTTGATCTTGAGCCCAAGAGTATTTTAAACAAATCCTTTGTGGCGTGTTGTTTTTTGAAGGGAACTGGCTTCTGAAAACTTCTAAGTTGATGTATTAATTTACAAAATCTTCAGTCACACTGGTTTTCATTTGATATGAAAACAAAAACTTCACCAGGAAATCCACAGCTGCATTTTTCACTCTTTGACTTGTCAGTGTGTTTATTCCATGAACCTCATGCAGATGCCCTTCTTTGTCTCCAAGCCCAATGTGTGTGTATATGTGCACATGATATCAAGTCTGTGATGGGGTTATCATTCGGTCCTCCTGACAGGCTAAATCCCCGTGAAAACACTGTTATTGGTGCCGCGACACCGGCTTCTCCTGCGAGCACACACACTCTGCATGAGATATCAGGTAGGGGTGCAGTTATGCAAGGACATGCGTGACAAGAAGGCACATTTATCTCAGGGGGCGAATCTCATTGATATTCTTTCTTTTCCAATCTCCTCTGCTTGACTCGGCAGTGTGCAAAGAACCAAACCTCTGAACTTTGATTGTGTATGTGTGTGTATAATATCAGAGGCCCTCAAAAGATTAAAGAAAACACACCTATATTTCAGTCATGATGTGGAGTGCCCTTTTTGAAATGTCACCATCAATATGTCTGTCAAGTGGCCCAAACAGAGGAGAGGGGACGTATGTTGTCCGTGTTTTCCTGCAGGTGCTTTTTTGTGTGTGTCTTTTATAGATGTGTTCACTTTTAGACACGAGTGCCTGTTTCAGTCAGTGTGTGTGTGAGACTGACACTTCAGTCGTTATGCAACCTTGTAGAAGAAGTAATAAGAAGCAGAACCCCGCCCAGACATTAAAATTTTGGCGAGGTGGTGCTGCAAAAGCTGTGGGGAAATTCTTGCTGTTAATTGGACTGTGAAGGATTTTACTGCAGATTCAGCCCACTCTCCGTGTCACTCTTCTTCTCTGCAAGTTCACCCCATGGCTTGTTTAAAAAAAAAAAAAAGCATGCTCGCTTACAGGATGTTTACTGTTTCTATTTCTCTCTCTGCCTGTGTTCTCTCTTCATTGAAATATTCACAGAATGCAGTTTTTGCTGTCACAGTGCTGTTGTAAGGAGGAAGCAGCAAGCAGCTCCAGATATGTTGCTGTGATTTATGGGAATAATTTGACTTTCTTTTTCCTGCTCTGTAGCCTGTGATAAATGTAACATGCAGGGGATTAGTTTATCTAAGCACAGAGATTAGAACAGCTACACCGGCTCCGTCCAACAATTGCAAAATCTTCCTTCCAAGCTCACTAATTACTGCATTTAATCTTGTTTGTTTCATCATCTACTCTTTATTGATTTGTGTGGGTGAGAATGGTTTTGGGCCACTTTGTCATTTCTCCTGTGTGTATGTGGATGCATGTGCTAAACTTGACTTTTTTGTAATAGACAGACATGAAAGTTAAGAATAATCTTCTCATCCAATTCTTGTCAACCAGTGTATTTTCAACAGCTCTAATAAAAAAAAAAAGTGGTATACAATGTAAACAAAAACACAACATAAATGTTCTGCAAATCACTCGAACTCTATATTTAATTGAAAACAGTATAAAGACAGCATTACCATGTTTACATGGAAGCATTTTTCTTTAGAAGTCCGTTAGACTCGTTGGTGACATCTTAAATAAGGCTGTTTGATGCTTAAAATAAGAAAAGAAAGAAAAAACACCTGGTGGAACATCTTAGAGGTAATTAAGTGAGATGGCAAACAGGTCAGTAGGCCAAACATGATTGGGTGATTATACCAGATTATACAAGAAAAGCTGAGTCTTTTAGAAGTAATAACGAGGAAGGCTTCACCCCTCTCTGATTTGCCGAATGACTGTTTCAGCAAATAGTTCTGCTATTTAAAGGTTACATTTTGCAACACAAAATTGCAAAGCAAATAAGGACTTTCATCACCCAGAGTAGATAATAACAATAAAAGATTCAGAGAACCTGGATAAATCTCTGCACATAAGGAACAAGACTGAAAACCAATAATGCATCGCCAATACAGCACTGCATTAATAAAAAACACTAATGTGCAGTTCAAATGGCTACACAGCATCACGAAGCTTTTTCTTATTGATTTTGCCTTGCAAAGAAAACAACCCCTCGCTGTGCAAAACTCTTAAGTCCACCCCCCCCCCCCCCCTCCATATCTTTAGTTTTTGCTAGGAAAATGGGAAATATGTACAGCGATTTATTGAAATGTCCAAACATACATGGAAACACAGTATATAAGACAAAAACAGGGTTTGCACAATTCTAGCAATTCTAAGGAGGTAGAGCAGGTCACCTACTAATTGGAAGGTTGGTGGTTCGATCCCCATTTGCTCCTGTCTGTATGCCAGGGGTGTCGAACTCCAGGCTTCGAGGGCCGGTGTCCTGCAGGTTTTAGATATCACCCTGGGTCAACACACCTGAATCAAATGATTAGTTCATTACCAGGCCTCTGGAGAGCTTCAAGACATGTTGAGGAGGTAATTTAGCCATTTTAATCAGCTGTGTTGGATCAAGGACAGAGCTAAAACCTGCAGGACACCAGCACTCGAGGCCTGGAGTTGCCTACCCCTGGTTTACCATATAGCGTTTAACAAGCTTGAAAGTTAATATTTAGTATGACCACCTTTATTCTTCAACACAGCCTGAGCTCTCTTAGGTAAGCGTTCTCATAATTTCTTTAAGTAGTCTTCAGGTTCACTGAAGGACATTTAAAGCTCTTCTTCAGACGCCTTTTGTTCTGTTCTCTGTTAAGCTGATGTCGCACTGCTTAAGTACTGTTGAGGTCCTGTGTCAGATCTTTGTTGGATCTTAAGGACATGACTGTCAGACACTATTCACCTGCTGTAGATATACACATATTTTTTTGTCCTCCACTTGTCTGTCTTCCTCAGTTACTTAAGGACACACTGCACACCATGCTGATATATGCCAAATTTGCAGCAAAGAGCTCTTTAAGAATCACCTTGTTGGTGCAATGATACAGTTTCATGCCTGCCAAACAGTGCTATCTTTGACAGGTTTCATTACAAAGTTCATAAAGACGCAATTTAAAATTGGCTCTTTGCTAAGTTGTGTGCTATGTGTAAACAAAACACTGGGTTTGTCTCTAGAACGCCTGGAGAACTATTGCTCAAGACCAAAAGTTGCAAGAAAGTCTGGCTCCTTGGGAAGTATAAAGAAATGAGGGGTAAATCGAGACTTTTGCACAGCACCGTACAGAAACAAAAACCCAGCAGTCCATTTGAAGCAAACGAGACAAAACCAAACCACCTTCTCCGTGTAGTACAACACTGCTCCACAGTGGGTTCAGAATCGGCTGAAACAAAATACAAACAAAGGAGGCTCTGAACTGCTGATCCGAAGAAAAAGCTTCACTTTCAAAAACACAGCTGGTCTCAATTTCCACCAGTTTACAGAGCATTGTTAAAAGAAGCGTTGATGCAGCACAGGGATAAACAGCCCTTTCCCAACGTTGTTGGAACGTGTTGCTGGCATCAGATTCAAAGTGACCCCTTCTGAAGTGGTTTTCTTTTTCTTTCTTTTTTTAACTAACACCACCAACAACAAGATTTCCTTTTTGTATTATAGTATTTATATGTGATGTATTGTCATTGTATTCTATTTTGGATAAGTTAATGTATAAAACATACTATCATGCTACTACAACATTAGATTTTGCTGAAGCTGCACCATACAGAGCTGCTTTGATATGATGCAACACTTTATGTTGCACCTTTTTTGCCCATTAGCAGCATGCTTCAATATGAAATGACTATGGAAAGCATACTGATAGACTTAGTTCACATTCAAGAGTTCCACTGTGAACGCACACATACCAAAACCCTGCTGGCATTAACGTTCAGTGTGAGATGAGTGTATAGCATCTGTGCCTTGCTAGCTCATCTTCACACATTTGCAATACGGTTCCTCAGACGGATGTTATCCAAACAAACATTATTTGCATCAAATGCTGATGAAACAGTGACTGATGATGATGCCAGCTCATGTAAACGGCGATGACAGGATGTTGCTTCAAAAGGAAGTTTCTGCATATGCAAAGACATTTCTCATTCTCGCAACGTGTTCGCTTCACACACAGCATATTTGTGCATCTGCTAGAAGTTCCTTTCTCCCTCTCCCCCCTGCCCCCTCGTCCTGTCTGGCATTGTAGTAATCAGAATTGTTGTCTGAAGGCTAAAAAATGACAGAGTTACTTTCACAAGTGGAGCATTACTGCCTTCGCTATAATGGTCCACTTGATTGTCATATTTGATTAAAACTTTATTAGGATTTTTTATTTTGGATTATTACAACCATAACGGACAAGACTGGGGGGTGGAAAAGGAGGGAAAAGTTGAGGAAAAGGATAATGGAAGGAGAGGACAGGGAGAGAAAAATAGAGGAGAAAAAGAGCGCTAGAGAAAGAAAAGGAGAGAATCTACAACAGGGAGGGGGAGTTTAAGACCTGAGCGGACACATAGACATAGACAAACACGCACACACAGACACAAACATGCGTTCCCACCCTCATGCACACAAACACTCACACAAACACTCAAGTGAGAGACATATAGAAACGGATTCCATACTCACACTCACACTCCTCATACACACTCTATACTCCCAGGTCCAGGCACCAATACCCCCCAGAGGGGCAATCAGCCCCCACACCCAGTAGATGGTCCCATTCACTCTGGGGTGGAAACAAGCAGACAGTCCTGGTGCTTGCAGCAGCAGAGCAGCCACCAGCCCAGACCCTGACCAGACGGCCAGCTCCTGCCAGACAGCAACTGGCATCAGCATGGACCCTCCCAAGAATTCTCAATGGGGGCACTGGCACCACATTGTTGGCTGAATGAATGAACAAGCCCTCCGAACGTTGTTTAGTGTGTCCATTCCCAGTGCCCTATATGTACTTGTCATGAGAATGTCAGTAATGAGAGTGTCTAAGTTGTGGAGTAAAATTAAGACACAGACAGCCATGAGGGCACAGAGAAGGAGGCCCTCCCCTGCACCTCAGTGATGCACCTGCACCTGCACACCCTGCATGTGTGGTGGTATCATGGAAAACTACACCCACCCAACATTCTGTCAACTCCTGGACTAAATAAGACAATAGACTCCCAGGTTGCGTCCATCGATCTCCCGCCTGCAGAGTGGTCTCCTCAAGGGTAGAGAGCACCTGCAAAAGATGGTAAAAACCTCCCTGGCAGCTAAAGGGCCCTCCCTGTTCAACCAATGCACTGAAGGCTTCTGGGCCTGGCCCCATTGCATGCACCAACCTGCAACTCTGGCAACACACCAGCCAGAACCCCAGCCCACAGACAGAGTGCCCTCCAGAACCCCAACTTGACTTGAAGTTTGCCTTATGAGCTGATTTATTGCAGTAATGTGGCAGGGGCTGAAGCAGTGCAGAAACGCTGCTTTACCACACAGGCTATCTGTTTCTTCTTCTTTTTTTTATTCACAAAGGAGGTGCTCCATCACATACATCCACTTCTGTGGCTACATACAGGATGGCATTAATGGAGCTCAAAGAACTCTACCAGACACTTGTCGAAACAGAAAAAGATTTTCAGAGTCCCCCCCCCCCCCCCCCCTTTTTTTTTAAACTCACAGGCAGTTACAGTGTACAGATGCTAAACACATGTGACACTGAACTCTATATGTGTGTGACATCTCAGAAGGTACAATGGCAATGTAAATGTGTTGACTCTGTAATCCCAGCCTAAGGGGGCGACAATCAAATTTTGGAAAGTGTGAAGGACAAACTGTAAACATTGTGCGAATGAAGAAAAGCATTCGCTGTAAGTAAGCAATGAGTCCCTTTCACTTCATCGCCTCTTCGCTCATTTGATTGTGGAATACGGCGGAGGCGAGCGAGCTGTCATTTCAGTGGAAGTTGTCAAGTGGCAGCTGCTGGTAGTAAGGAACAGCTCAAGGGACTGTTGACGTTAACGAGTCCATAGCAAGCCTGTACTGCTACCAGTACTCGCCACTGATGAGTGCTTTATTTTTTTTGGCCTGCCAGCAATGACTTCCTTGAGCCCCTGTGTGCACACATATACCCATCAACTCTTAAAAATCACGCTGCTCCTGTAATGAGGAAAACCATAATGGCAGATCCTGCTCGGAGCATCCTCTGGCTGTGATGGTTGCACCAGAGGGTCTATGCATGGAGAGCAGGGGAGGAGGTTGCTTCAGCCGGCAAGGCAGGCTTTCCTCATTATCTAGATGTGAGAGCCACGAGGGTCGAATAACACCGAGGGTGGGGAGTCACATTAATCATGCTGTCACACACATACAGGTTCCACTCCAAAAACAGTTCACACCACTGCACGCTGCTGCAGTGCAAAAGACAACAACCAGCCACAGTGGTGTTTAGTCTTGTACCACAGGACTCTTCAGATTTTTTTCTACTTAGCAAGCAGATCACTCTTGATAATGTTCAGGGATGTGTGCAGTACTGTTAGTCCTCCTCTGGCTCAGCAGTGCTCCATTGCACCTGCGTCTGATCTCTGTGTGGGAGGAATCCAGCTATTTCCCCTCAGTGAGCCATTGGTGGTTACCTGTTGTGAGCCTTACACAGCAAATGTTCGCATATAACTCTTTCTGTGTAGTCATTCCCGGCCGTTCTGCACACAGTGCACAGGGAACAAGTGCAATAATTTGCATGAATATAGCTGTGAGAAAACACTGTGATAAAAGTCCCTCCCACCCACAGTGGAAAGCAAACTTTGATCAGGGTGCTAGAGAATAGTATCCCTGCCTCTTGGCGCTACAGGGGCACGAGGCTACATGGGTGCAGCATTTGAGATTAGACTCAGTGCTTACTGAACAAATAGATGAGGTCAAAATGCTTTTGGAAAGTGCTCTGGGTGGGAGGCCCCTCGTTTCTCTCACTTTAAGTTGTAGCCCAGTCTCTGATGGTGCCACTGAAGGCAATTTTATTTTTATCAAACATCTAAATTATTCAGATTTTGTTAAAGATGAACAGCCGCGCTTCCTTCACTTTGCATCCTGAAGCAGGCCGATAACAAGTGTGTTGCTGTGGCATGACGACGCTGCAATGGAAAATGTAGATGATGCTGTGGACTATAATTCAGCAGATGATACATTTCTCCCAGGCTCCCAGCCTCCAAAGTAATTCAATTCATTTTATTTCATTGATTTCCACTGGACACAGTAACGTCTGCCGTGGATGCGGGCAGGCAGGAATTTCTAACAATTCAGCCCCTGACAAGAAAAAGCAGCTTTGTGGACGATGACAAATAGTGACAAGTGTGTATGCGCATGTTTTATTGCACTTCTGTTTTTGTAAGATTCATTCTGAGATAGAAACCGTCTCTGCTCAATATTTCTTTGGAGCAGGTTTAGTTGTGTTTTGTATCATAAGCAGCCTATTTGAGGTTTGAGGGTTGCAGTAAAAAAACAACAACTTTTTATTTTAAGACAATGACAGACAGTCCACTGGAGAGCCTTAAAAAAAAACCAAAAAAAAAACTTGATGGGTAAAATGATCATTTGTGGTTGAATTTTTGCCCACATGAGATTTAGTATTTAAAGTACAATATTAACTCTCTTTTTAGCAACGTTTTAGGGTTTCACCAATTCCTGGAAGACAGATCTTCCTCTCCAGAGGCCAAAACATCCACTATGTTCACCAGCTAATTGGCTAATGTTTCTGCAATCTGGAAGTAGGAAGGTGTTGTATGGGATAGCAAAGAAGACAGGCGAGAGTGAACCGAAATGATAAAAATTGGGAAAGAGATTAAAGATGCTAAAAAACTCTTTGGAGAAGAAGGGAACTGAAGAGTGGATTCATTTCCGTCAGGGATTGATGTCCTCACATATATAAGAAGCACACAAACTTGTGTGTTTGTTTTTTTCTTTTTGAATTCTTTCATCAGAAAATAACAAGAAGCCGTCAGCTTTGTTTGTCTTTCTGGCATTTTAACTTTTGCAGCCTTTGAAGATATTAGGATTTTTTTTTCATTAAGCCCTCTAACACGTCTGTTTCTGTCAAACTTTAGGCTGATAGGAGAACTGCTCTCTTTTATTCACCTCATTTCAGTGTAGTTCTTTCTGAGTGTTTTGACTTTTGTTGAGAATTGTATTCGTCTCCATCCTCTTCGTCTGTGTCTTATCTTTTGCACACCTGAGCTTCCTGGCAGGTGTTTTGTCCTCCATGATATGCAACTGAAAGATGCACTCAAGCAGTTTTACATGTCAAATTCATTTTCTTAACCAGAGAAGTGCTACACATCAAATTAAAAACAGTCTGGTATGATTTGTAATAATCTGTGGCTGAAAAATGTCACACAGATATAGCTTGACGGACAACGACACTTAAAATGTGGTAACTAAACACAGAGGATGTTACAAAGAATGCTATGAAGATGCTTCGAGTACATTTTCAGCTCGGCCTCTGCTGTTTCTATTGTTGCTTCTTTCATAAATTCCACAACTTTAGGGAAGAAGGATGTTAACATCCTCCAAGACAACCCCCCCTCAGTTTGTTCTATTAATTAGGTTTTCTTATTTGCAAATTGTATTTGTTTCAGAGTCACATTTATTCCAATAATGTGCCACGTTAACAAGCTTTACAGACCCAGAAACACACTGTGGTTTGAATTTTTCACAGAACTTAACAGTGTGATGCAATCCACTAGATGTAGCACTGATCTGACTGGTTAAAGTTCAGCTCTAAGGCCCTGCCTACACTTGATTTTAAAATGTGTCTTTGGTGATTGTATACGTAGATTTCTTTACTTTCAGTATCACTTCCACCAGAAAGTCGAGGTCTAGTATTTGAGTTTGGGCTCCTGTTTTTAATTTAATGGACATTGTGTGTTGCTTTCTGATGGTTTCCTTGTATTTGTCCTTTTCTGTTTAACCAGTATGTTAGTTTTCTTGTCTTTCCTCACTGTGACTTCTATTTTATTGTGGTAATGACTGTCTGACTTGCCTGCCTCTCTTAATAGTGTCACCTGAGTCCATTGGGCTTTCAGAGTCTTGTTTCTCCCCCTGTTAGATGCCACTTTGCCTATTTTCTGTCTGGTTTGTTCTCCCCTTACATTTTGTGCTCCTTTAGAATCCTGGATCAGTGTTTGGACTTCGTTTGTTTCTGGATTTTGTTGCATTGGTCCTTAAAAGCTAATTTTTTGTTTATTAATCCTATCTCAGTGTCCCTGTATTTCAGTCTTCTCCCGTGGAATCACAACACAAAGACTGTCACAAAAGTACTGTTTCGACTGTTCCTTGTGAACCAAGCATGTAGTTTGTTTAGCATGACCCGTTCCAGCTACTGCTCGCTGGACAAAGTCATTTGCAACTTGCTAGAGGGCACAAGACAAGACGGACATTTTTACAGTATCATTGTTAGGGTGGGGTCAGGACAAGGAGGATTACTGAAGTGGCTTATGTAACTGATTCACAAGGCAGCTTGATGGTCATTAACGCTTGCACTGAATGTGTCCACTCATGATCTGAGGGCCCAAGATGCATATTAAAACCAATTAAGCTAAATTAAATCCAGGGTCTTATTTACACAGAAAACTCTGGAGGTTTCTGGACAAGGAGAGAAGAGTAACACACTCTGAAGAAGCTGAGCACCCTTCATGGATTTCTCTGAGAGTAGGCAGCTACAAACCCTAGCCTTTCCATTATGACGGTCACGTGGTGGAGTCTCTGAAGCACTACTACTACTACTACTACTACTACTACTACTACTACTGAAGAGACAGGATCAAGCGTGCCTCAACATACTTGTAATTGGATTTCAGGTGCATCATAACCCTTATTTTGCAAGTGAGCGCAGTTATGGTAGATGACAACCGGCCTCGAAACAACCGCACCGACACACAGTGACAAACACATGTGACAGGCAAGACAAACGAAGCCCAATGAGCTGCCATCGGATGATAGCAACTAATTAGAGAGTTTTCTCTTCTGCTCAAGGGGCTGTCTTATGATTAAGAGAGCCCAATGAATATGTATATGAACTGAGCACAGGGATGGCAGGATCTAGGTCAGGCTGCTGGTGGATGATGAGTTGCCTGTGAAGTGAAGCAAGGAGGCATGCGGCAACACCACGCTATTCAGAGAAACCCTCAAGTGGTACTCAGAAGCGAGGAACCCTAACTTTTCCAGATTATGTCTCCAACAAGTTTATGCATTCTTGGCATTCAGAGGGAGGCGGCTCATCAAGCCGACGAGCCCTAAATGACTTCTCTAGGGATCGTTTCTGTCTTTTACAGCTTGGCATTTAAATACAGCAACTGGATTCATTGATTGGACAATCTGACCGCTCTGCAAACAGAATGTGAAACATATTTTCACAAAAATGGTGGCGCGATGTCGTACGCTGCCAGAGAGAATGCCGGCAGAGTCGTTCTATTGTTGGTGGGGGGGAAAAAAAAGCACACCTGCAAACCATGCAGAGTCCCTGGAGACAAATAAGCGAGAAATAAAAATAAAAAGGCAAAGATTCGACCGTGGCCCGCTGTGGTTCACGTATCCCAGTGACCCTTCAGTGGTCTCTGAGGTAAGGTGGGTGTGCAGTGCAGAGCTGCTGCTGATGTTTTCTGCTCATGTTCTCCTCTCTCTCCAGGATCATTACAAAAGAAATTACAACAGCTGACAAATTTCATAGCCTGTGCTACAAACTGCCGTGGCTGTGTACATGATCTGCATTAATAATACAATCCACAAGCTGAGTTCAAAGTTAAAATTTCCTTTGGGTATGAAGTGAAAGAGAGAAAAAATGTCTGCCACACATCCGAGTCCTCCCAGCTGTCTCAGCTGCCTAAGGAACAGATCTGTCAGAGGATATGAGAAATGACCCCAGTATTATTTTCTTTTATTAAAATGTGCAAGCATTTTTTTTTTTACCACTTGCAATCACACTTGGGAATTATGAAAGGTTATATGATCCCTGTATGCATGACAGCTCTCAATAAATCCAGTTATTTCTTTCTGTTCATTTTTCTTTTGGATGGAAAATGATTCGAATAAATTACCCCGTGTTACTGTACGTGCGCAACATTTCAAAGCAGAAACCACAGAGATACAAACCTGCGAACCCTGAGCTTTTCAAAACACGCTTACGTAACTACAAAGGTATCCGTGACTGTAATTCTCAACCTGTTATCACCGGAGACTGACCTGACATTATCTGTGAGTTCTGCAGCTGGTTCCAGCCTTGACTTACAAGACCCTGAAACATCCTAACTGTGCTCTATAATAAGGAATGCCTTCACTTTATAGGACCTTGCATCTCTGTCTCAGTATAATGAACCCCCTGACAGGGGAGTGGCAGGGCTTCACTACAGTAAAACAAGCCTGTTTTCTGTCCCCTGATTTTCAGCGATGGTGGAAGAGCGGCTGGAGACATCACATTTCTTGGCTCAATCAGTGTAACGGATGAATCCCTGCTACAATGATGGTGGCACACACACACACACACACACACACACACACACACACACACACACACACACACACACACACACACACACACATACTCATCTATGTCATGCATATATATGCGCAGAGCGCACCAGTCCCGTGATGCCCTCTGCGGTTTTCTTCGACACGCAGAAGATGAATGAGCCAAAATCCCTCACTGTTCCCATCGGCATGCAAAGTGAAACCACCTCACATCAGTGCAGCTCAATTGGACGGAGCAGCAGAGTAGAAATGGACTAAACACAATTTTTCAGTTGGCTTCAATTGTTCATTTGTACTGTTATGTATGAGTTGATATCCACACACACACACACACACACACACACACACACACACACACACCTCCTCTAAGTGTAACCTGAACATCATCGCACCAGAGGGATCTAATACTCCCCCGTTTCCTTCTCTTTAGAGGAAGGAAACAGCACTGACAAAGTGATCGGATGGTCTGAAACGGAGAATGACAAATGTGTTTCCAGCTCAGCACAGAGGCGATGATTTATGTGATGAAAGGGAGAAGCTTTCCTTTTAGTCTTTTAGGAGATTCAGGGTTCACGTTAAAAGATGCTAAACAAATAGAAGATGCTTCCTGTGCTTTTCTAGAGCTGCCAGCACAAATTGTTAATTCAGGTTTTCCCCGTGAATTCTAAATGAAGTGACAGGCATGTTGTAGCTGCAGGGACATAGTTTGACCAATCAGTAGTTGTCAGTTCCCAGATTACTCAGACTACTAAGTGAGCATGGACGTTTTATTTCAGCTAAAAGACACATAATTAGCCAAAAAGAATACAAAGCAACATCCCTGTGTACAAAGCACTAAAAGCCACGTCTAACACTTGTCATGAGACGAGGTTAAAAAACAGGCGCTCTAGTCAAAGGGAAGGCACTGTGCAAAGCAATTGAGGTAAACATTGTTAGAAAACAACAGCACTAAGCAAGGTAAAAATACAAAAACAGATGCATCAACACATTTTTTTAGTGCAAACAGCCTCACACAAACAGATTTTGGTGATTGCAAGAAGCTCTGCTGTCAGTATTTCTTCTCCATCTCGCGCTGCCTGATGCCAGAAGGCTGCAAATTTGTGCCTCAGTCTCTGCATTAGACGTTTATTTTCCACAAGAAAGGAAAGATGAACTGAAATTAAGTAAATTCATTCAGTGTTTCTTTTTTTCTTTCTAAAACGCGACAAACTTTTTGCACAGATGGCACGGTTGTCCTTGAAAAGTGTTTGCTAATCGACAGAGGCAAAAAAATGGAATCAAGACGTAAAACTCAAACAGGCAAAATGCCGCCTTTAGCAACCAGGAACTTGGGAATTGTTTCCAGTAGTTTCTCTGCTGTAAATTTACAGTAGGTTGCTTCAGAGATGTTCATTTCAAAGCAAATGCATGGAATGTTTTCAGACTGCACAATAAAAGTTGGTATTACAGACTCTCGAGAGTGCTCTGTCTTTATTGTAAGTCATTTCACAAAAACAGGAAATGCCAGCAGCGCAGATGCACTGATGTCATAACATTCAGTGGTATAACAAATATACAAATTCTTCCTTTAGGAAATGCAGCGCTATCACAGTAGAAAAATTAATACCAAGCAGAAGATCCACACTGAAAATTGTGCTCAGAGCTCTGTTTAATATCAATTTAATTAATCAAACAAGCCTGCGTTTTGTGAAATGGGCGCCTTCATGATAAATCCATAGCTGTAGCTGTATGAAGCTTTTTAATTTCTCATTGTTTTGGCTTATTCTTCAGGTGTTTGTGTGTCAATGATTTGTTTTGTACTGTTTAGCAGATACTCTATGTACAATCACCTGTTTCTGAAAGTATTTGAGACCAGAGGGGTAAAAAGCAGGGTGAATAGTGGAATTTTACAAAACTCTCAACAGCACGGATTACTTGCTTTTGTCATTTAAATAATAAAAATCTATTTTTTTTTCACTGTTATCATAAAAACACACAAAGAAAAGTAAAATTTGAGTCAATAAACATAGTTAAATACATGCAATCGTTGGCGGTCCCCAGTCGTCATGAAGCATGCGGCTTTGCTGGGGATTTGCTAATTTAAAATATACTTCATGGAGCAGAAACTACTAGCTTTAACTTTCTGTTTTTTCCACCCAGTCTTAAGTATCCTGCATCCTGCTGGAGCAGCTGATAACAGAATAGAAGAGCCGTTTTTACTCCTTTAAAAACACAAAATGAAATGTGTATGTCTCTTAGATAAGAATATTTATTTGAATGCTAAATGGTGACTACAGATTTTTCAAACACAGGAGAAGGCTGTATCTCTGTAGGCACACTCATGCAGGATAACAGGTTTGAAAAATGGGATTTGACTTTGTCTATTTGACTGTCTCTTTCACTGAATGTATAATTACATTGCATTGATCAATAAGAGTTGTCATCATGGATAGATGTTTTCCTTCCTCCTTTCTTTCCATAACTGGAAATTGGAGCTAATGAAGTGCGCTGGATTCAGTGAGTTGTTGGCCTCATTTTGGGGCCCATTATATTTAATCCTTGTTTTGAGAATTAAGTATGCTGAATTGATCATACCTAATTCATTCCTGCTATGTGCCACTGCATGGAATAACAACTATTTATGAGTTACTTTGACACTGAAGAAGGCTTAAAACATGGTGACTCAGCTAAGTGCTGTGAGTGGGGTTTAAGGGTTTTTTTAGACATTTATTTAGCACTGATAATTATATACTTGGAAAGTGTCAGTCAGTCAGTATCTAAAATTGTCTGTATCATGTCTGCATTCAGATTTAACGAAATAACGACCATTAAAACATAAAAACAAAAACAAAACATTCGTCCAGTTATGTAATGGCGAAGGTTTCGCCTTCGTCTGTGTCTCCGTGAACACAGAGGAACTCCAAACAAACACACTTTCTTTTTCAGGTGTTCATGTTCATCATATTTTTAACTCTATACCACAGACTGTGTATTAAAGTTGGACGCAGTCACTGTGAGATCACTGATGTGCTTGTAGCGTTTTGAAAGCTCATTGTTGATCTTTTTTTGAGTCAGATGTCACCATATTTAGACAAGAATGAACCAATATGGACACTCTCTTTCAAACATGGTTAGCAAACTGCATTCAAATACTATAATGGTGCAATGTAGCTGACTAATAAGATCCCAGACTTTCACTTGACAAACTGAAGCACAAACTTTTTGGGTGGACTTTACCACACAGCAAGCCATTATTTATAGTTATACTGTTCCATTAAAAATGCTCCAAAAGACACCAACATGATCAGGAGGTCCAGTTCAGTGACTGCTGTCCCCCATACTTACTTTCGCTATGTAAGTAAGCGTAGAGGACAGCAGTCATACGAGAGAGCAGCTACAGTGTCATATGACCACTGCATGAACTGTTGTTTTTGGCCGCTTGATTGAAAAAGAGGAGCAGAGAAGGACATTTGTAAGAATAGTGGATTTAAATGTTGATTTTTATCTCCATTACAGGCAAAAACTATTATTAAACTGAATAGTGGAACAATAACTTAATAACGATAAGGATGCACAAACAATTCAAACGCTGGAAAGCTTTCTAACCAATACTAGATGGCACAGATTCAAAAAGGTGTTGGAATCATTCCTCAGAGATTTCGATAAAATATTTACATGATAGCGTTACAGAGTTGCTGCATCTTTATTGAGTGCACATCCATAACGTGAATCTCCCGTTCCAACACATCCCCAAAGATGCTGTATTGGATTGAGATCTGGTGACTGTGATGGCTATCTGAGTAGAGTGAACTCACTGTCATGTTCAAGAAACAAGTTTGAGATGATTTGAACTTTGTGACATGCAGCTTCCTGTTTGAAGCAGCCATCAGAAGATGTGTTCACTGTGGCCATAAAGGAATAGACATGGTCAGCAACAATACTCAGGTAGATTATGACATTTAAGTTATCCTTAGTTGGTATTAAGCGGCCCAGAGTGTGGCAAAAACATATCCCCACACTATTACACCACCACTGCCAGCCTGAACCTCTGGACGGGCAGGATGAACACTTTAATGGCAGTTTCTGACACTACCATCGGAATGTTGCAGCACAATGAACACTTATCAGACCAGTAAACATTTCTCCAGTATTCTTTAATTTTGGTGAGCCTCAGTTTCCTGTTCTTAGCTGACAGGAGCGGCAAAGTAGACAACCATGCCAAGCTGATGTGCCATGTCTTCTTGACCATGTCTAGATACTTAATTGCACTGAGTTGCTGCCATGTGATTGGCTGATTAGGTATCTGTGTTGATTAGCACATGTCAGGCAAAACCAATGACTATACAGTCACTATGACTAAACCAAAACTATTG
Organism: Pelmatolapia mariae; assembly: GCF_036321145.2. Classification (NCBI taxonomy): domain Eukaryota; kingdom Metazoa; phylum Chordata; class Actinopteri; order Cichliformes; family Cichlidae; genus Pelmatolapia; species Pelmatolapia mariae. The sequence goes on from NC_086244.1 coordinate 27,605,862, forward strand.
TGCAGTACAGTAGATGGTAGAATCAGCAGTTAACATTAAAACTGCTGTTTAATGTTACACTTGGTCGCAATAGATCTACATAGATGTGCATGTTGACTAGTATGCCTATATTTGAGTAAATATTTGAAATACTGTTAGTGTCTGAAAAGTAGCAATATCAGGGAAATGATGTGAAGCAAAATGATCGCTGTACTGTCTCCATTATCTCGAGTTATTTTATGCTGCACTAAATAAAAATGCAAAAATGAAAAACATAGTTAGAGTAACTTGTAGCCCTTTGTTCTTGTTGGTGTCGGTTTCACCAGTGCTGCTGGAGCTGGCCTGCTGATGCTCAGATGCAGAGCAGGTGTGGGTGGTGCCACTGCTGTCTCTAACACACACACACACACACACACACACACACACACACACACACACACACACACACACACACACACACACACTCCCCACTCCCTGCTGAGAGGGTTCACACAGCTGTAATTGCACTCCTGCCAGAGCTATAGGAAATGGGGTGGCTGCGGGCAGAATCAGAGGAGAGCCTCGCAGCAGGCGGCAGGGAGCTGAGCTCAGAAGGGAGCTTGAAATCAGCCAACCAAAGGCCACTGTGGAGCCTAATTACACAATGAACATGAATAATGATGAATCTGTGCTCTGGTGGTGCTCTGTCCGAAATATGCAGCACTCATCGCCCAATCAGCTCAAGTCTGTAGCAATAGTGGTGCCTTACCACTGTTGTAGATCTCTCACAATGACGGATGGCCTATAGCATGGACCACATACAGACTCTATGGCTGAAATAGCTATAGTTTGTACACGTGTGGGCATTTCATTGTGTAGCAAATGTGCAGTATAATTTGCAGTTTCTGTATGAGAGCAGGGAGTCTTTTTATCACTGATTACTGTGACATAACTCCCCCATAGATCTGCACAATCATGCACACATACACAGAAGTCTACCTTTGAACTGAGCTTTTGACAGGTTGAATTCCTCCTGGTTTCCTCTTGTTGTTCAATCAGGAAAAATGATGAAATGCAAATGGAGCTCCCCTGAGAGCACAGCCTCCCATGCAGACTCCTGAAGAAGAATATTCTGTAGGTAGGTGTGGAGGAAAAAAAACGAAACTGTAATTCTTTTTATGAAGATAAATGAGGAAAGAGGCTGTGATTGAAGCCGCAGGAGTTTGAGGAGCTGTCCAGATGCTGAAGGAGCAACAAACAGCCTTCCAGTGAGAAATAAAAGCTGGTATCTCTGAAGGAACCCGTGTCCTTTTAACACTTGTCTTTGAACATTTTACTTTGGGTTTAATTTTCAAGCAGGGGTTTCATTTTTAGAACAGCCAAACAACCAAATACCCGAAACAAAAGGGAAATTTCACCCAACATATGTATATATATATATATATATATATATATATATATATATATATATATATATAGACTATAGAATTCGTGGCTATTTGCGCCCTCCGGTGCTTATTTATTTTCTGTTACTCTATTTAAAAAGCAATCTGGACCAGAATAAAAGACGTCCGCCACATATCTACAGCTCGAATCTGCAACGAGTGAGAGTGTAGTCGCAGCCCCGCGTGTAGGAGAATGCAGACGGGAGGGGAGGAGTTCACGTCTTTTACTTTTCAAAGCTCCTCTGGCAGAAGAGCTCAGTCTTTGCCTGGAAAACCGCGGAGTTTGGCGCTGAGGCGTCCCGGGCACGTGACCCCCCCTCCTTCAGCCAGATTAATCGCTTCACCGCTGCAGCCTCCGATTAAACTTTCCATGCTGTTGCCCGTCCGACGGACAGCACTTTGGAGGTTTGTGTGGACCGTGTTCGCTCCCGCTCGCTCGCCCGTCCGCCGCGCTCCGGCTCTCCACCCTCGGCTCTCCAGGTTCAAAGGGGCTCACGCGGCCAGTGGAGCTGGCCCGGGTCTCCAGCACGCATGGAGGGAGACGTTATGGACAAAGTGGAGGCCACGGCAACGGTCCACGACTTCGACCCCATCAGCGGAAGCATCCCGGCCACCAAAGTGGAGATAACCGTGTCCTGCAGGTGAGTCCATCTGGGTGCTGATGCTGCCCCGTCTGCGTCAGGTTTGGGAAGCTTAGCGCGTCTTTTGGCGACATTTTGTTGTGAGAAGCACTTAAATTGGTAATTTTTTCATTTTCTTTTCATTTTTAAGGCGTCATTTACCTTTTTGATGTTTTTACTTTGTTATTTATTGTTTTTTTTAAAAAGAAGTATAAACATGCTAAACAACAAAAAACTTTCCAGCCCACCAATAAACCCACAAGCAAAAATTATTTTTAAGCAGTTAAAAAAATATCATTAGAAATTCACCCAGCGACTAATTAGAACTGCAGTGATGTCCTCCCCCGGTTACAGTGAGCGAAAGATGCTGTGATAGAAACCAGAGCGATGCAAACTTTTACGCATATTCCGCCCTAAGATTTGCACTTTGGTGTCTTATTTCCATAAATCAGGTACGACGCGTTGTGCTGTGCACGCGCCCAGTCGCGTGCCTCGGGAGATGCCGAGCGTCGTGGAGTTATTATTGGCGTGCCCGAGAGGTTTCCCCCGAGGCAGCGTGTCATGTGTCAGCCTCTGCAACTGCTTGTCAGGCTCCCCCGAAACGACTGTAGTTTGTCACCGAGACGTAAAGATGAACACTAAACAGTTTTTTCCTCCCAGCAGCCTTCAGCTGAATCCCAAAGTAGATGCAGCGGGAAAAATACCACGGATGTGACAGGAGCCTGCTCGACTGGGTAGGGTGGGGCAGCGCTGGTTGCAGGTATACGCACAGTATGTACAGTATGGTGCTGAGACATATGAGAGCCTAAGCGTGCAGGAGGTGCAATTTCAATGAGAGCTGCTCATGAAATGTGATGTGAATCTGTGTTTCAATGGCCTCCCTCCAGCTTTGCCCTGTTTCACAGTATTTAGCTCTTTTCACCTCCCGGCTACATACATCGTTATGTGCATGTAAATTAAGTAAATAAAACCACAAGGGAGAGATTTATCAGCCAAACACCCCGCTGCCATTGTTTTCTTCCCTCGTCTGCAATATTTACTCAGTGAGTTGCCCGGAAGGGGAATTGACTGTCGATCTTGTTTAAAACTGTGATTTTTAATTTTAAATAAGCTTTGTAATCTTACCTTTGCGAGTTCAACAAACAGCTTAACACAACCAACAAAGCCGTTAGCATGTAGCTGACCTTTTGTGACATTCTGGATATTAATTAGCCAGATTTCAAAAACGTGTCAGCTGACCTTTATTGGGCGGACAGGTGACGAGATGATGATTGATTTTTGTTTGAGGATGATGAGCCGCATGAAGCCCCGTGGGAGCATTCTGCTGTAGCCCTTGTTTGTGCAACAAAAATAGTCAACTGTGTAAAATTGTGGTAAATTCGAGTGTGTGGGAAGATTGCGTTTGAGGCAGACATGGAGCTTAGGGTGGGTTTTATCCAGTGTGGGGCGTTTGGTACAAGTAGCAGCTGGACTTGTGTTGCTTCCCTCTTGGAGCACGCTGTTGTTTTTTCCCTGCAGACATCCGAGCTTTAAGCCGGGGCTCTGTTGATGCCCCCAGGCTCTGTTGATCTGCAGCGCCCTTGTCATTAATTTCTCTCCAAACACTAGCTCTTGGACTCAGTTTGATGGAGAAGGAAAATTTATTCCTGCTTTCACTGGGGCCTTGAAGCATCGTCTGCTTTAGATGCAAAGGCTTCAGTTGCTGTCTGTTCTTCTTTGTGACTTGCGGGGATTGCTGCAGTCTGACCTCTGACAGCTGCTTCAGTGGACATCTCAAAAGTTGAACTCATGCAGAATACACACCAATGCACGCAGCTATTCTATCCACTTATCAGGAAGTGTGTATTTTATCTATCCAGTGCAAGCAAACAGAAACAATTGGTGTTATATGAGGGGAGAAGCCCGGGCTCCACAACTCTGTGTAATTGATTTAGCAAGCCTGAGAGCTCTGAGATTGCAGCGCACATGGAATTGAACTGTGCCGTGCAGCCCTACAGGCATTCTCATAACCCTCTGCCAATATTGCAGCAAGCCCGTCTGACAAACTAGAGGGACTCAGGCAGACAGCCGCTTATCAAAACAAGTGCATATCACCGTGATAGCACATTGTTCCCTGTCTATGGCTCTGATTGGCTTTGCTCACAGGTCAACCAGTGAGCCGTACCCCGAGCATCTGCTTCTTAGCTGCGAGGACTGCACTCTAACTCAGCGATAAGATGGCTCTTCAAACTCAAGTAGCCTCTTTTCCTACATCTGCCTTTTATCAAACACAGTCAAGTGAATACATTTTACTGGATTAGGACCAGTTGTCCCCTGGTGTTTTTACAAGTTGACCCCTCCAAGTCTTATGTGGCAGTAATAAATGTGTTGATTAGCTAATATTAAAGCAGCTCTGGTGAATGTTTTGTAAGTTGTTCGTGTGGTTTGCTTTAATTATGAGCAAAGGAGTAAATGTGAATCCTCGTGGACTGCAGAATGTGCCCTCTCTATATCTCAGCTTAGCAGACTGTCTCAGAGTTTCCATGTACAATGACTTTAGGGAAACTGGGGCTTTAGCTTTGTGGTTCCACTTTTAGGAATGAATGCTGGAAGAAATTTGCACACAGACAAAAAAAGCAAATAAAATCCCCCCCCCCTTCCGAAGAGCCCCTAAAGGCTTGACACGCTGAACTTTATTTAAGGAAGATTTTTTACTCCCAGTTTCTCGTTTGCTCATCAGAATGTGCATATAAATCCAGTAATGATTTGTAAATGTTGTGTTTACCCTTTACGCTTATGTGACCGTAACAAGGGAGGGGAATCATTCTGATAAGCTCGACAAGCCTGACAAAGGTTTACAACCCTTATCAGAACACAGCGACGGAGGGGTGGTGGTGGGGATCCTGCTTCTGAATGATTACTTTTTTGGCATCACATTTTTTATATAGTTAGAAATGACTGAATAATAAAACTATTTTGTTAAAACAAAAAAAATATGCACTTGTGAGTAGACGATTTTACTGCGCACTGTTCACATGCATGCGCTTTCAAGGCGGGATATGGAAACAGCAAGGATGCTAGAGTGGTATCAAGGTCATTTTTTAAAATACTTAATCAGAAGTTTCTTGCTATAAACTGAACATTTGGCTTCGTCTGTTATGCTTATATGAAAGCAAGTTGTGTAACAAAGTTGCACGAATGAGGGCTTTCATGTGGCTGTTTCAGAGGTGTAAACTCCTTTTTCTGATTGTTTTAGCACAATAGACCAATGACACCAGCAAGCAGAAGGACAAATGTTTATTATTTATTTCCTTGCCATTTGCCAATATAGGCCAATTCTAGAAATTTACTGGTCCTCTTCGGGTTGTCAAAGCACACCCAGGTAGGTGATTACAAGTAAAACTGGCTGACAGAGCTGCCCTCCCTTTCCACTGTGCTCCACCTCCCACCTGACAGCTTGAACACAAACTTTATCAGCCCCCTTCACCTATTTCACAAAGACAAAGACACTGCAAGCTCGTCCATCCCCTTCTGTTCCCTGCTGTTGCTTTAGTGCCTCCCTGTAACCATTCATTTGCTGTCATAGATTCGTTAGAGTAGCAATGCCTTCAATCGATGCATTCCATAGCTGGAGGGAGGGGAGGTAACTCATCCGTGCCACTCATCACCCGAGGGATTCATTACCTGTTGAAACACACAGGGGCCACATGACTTCCAGCAGTCCTGCGACAAACCTGTGCAGGAGGGGTTCCCCTGGCGCACAGGGCCACTGATTGCTGTCCCCGCGAGGTCAGTCTGAAGACTTGAGGCATGTCTCTGGATCTGGTCTCTTCCCGAGACAATCATTGCGGCAGAGGGGAAGGCCTAATGAAATCATCAGGACGATTAGGATGTTTGGTGTCACTGCTCGATGCAGCAAGAGCTACTGCTCGAGCAGAGCAATTTGGACTCGAGCTGTGTAACCAACCGTTTGTTTATTTGAATGTGTTGGCATGGTGTGTAACTTCGCTGCTGTTGTTATGTTAATAGCTCTTATAGCTGCTACTCTCACCCAGTCTTGGATACCCATTTAGTAAAAGCTGTGACCTGGTTTTTCTGGTTGAAACATGCTTTTGTTTCGCTCTGGCAGGCAGCAAGTTTGAACTGAACCAGTTTGCATTGTGTAAGAACATAAAATATTAATAAAAGATCTCTCTGAGTAAGAGAGAAATTTCAATTTGCAGCATTTTCCTTGTGCTTTTCATATTGTGATCTGGGTTAAGACTGACCTGAGGCGAGCTTGCAGCTTTTATCTTACTGGATGGCTTGTGTTTGTGGATGATGTGTCGCATCTGTTTTGGTGATCAAGGCTAAAAGACACCAGGGTGCCAAGAGGAGGCAGATTTTTAGTTTTTTTTTTGCTCCCCATTTTTGTGGATGTTACATTGCAGCACACGAGTCTCACAGGCCGATGAAGCGGATAATTATGCATGAACCCTTGACATACTGAAAATGAGTTTGGATCCCAGACACTTGGCTTGTGGTGGTGTCGGTGTTATTAATATATTCTCATTTGGGATGTATGACAGCAGAGGGGGATCCCATGGAAGCACAATTGCGGTGCCATGCCAGAGGTTTATAACACTCTGCATGTTGCCTGCCTCATGTGAAAGTGTTGATTGGAATGACAGGGGAAGTCAAGAGTGTGTTGTAGCAATAAGAGATCAGAGCAGTCCCTAGTGGCTCAGAAATATCAAGCTGCTTTTGTCACTATTTTCAGAAAAACTTAAGGGTCAGCAGAGTATGTTGGAGGATTTGTCGTGAGGGCGTATTTGACCTAATATCACAGCGTGTCTGGAAAATGAGAGCTGGTGGCAGATTTGCACAAAGTGTGACAGGTTACTCGGTGAAGATTTCTCCACACTGCGTTGCATATGTTGAAGGTCTTTCACTCGTTGGCAGTCTTAGCTGAAGGGCTAAACGAGCTACTCAGTGTCAGCTTATTGTCGTCTCTGAGGATTTTTTCTGTTTCTGCATTAGAGTGGACATGTTATTCAGTAGCCATAAGGGACATTTCAGCCCACATGAGAATGTGTGCTTTTGGTACAAACCTATGCATAATTTTGTACGTGTTTCTTTTTTTTTAATTACAATATATATTTAGTATTCTCTATTGGGAAATGGATTATCAGTCAAATTTTTACACACTACCAAGCAAATGATTATAAGCTTGTGGAGGAATTTAGTCAAATTTTCACTGAAATGGGTTTTTCTATGTTAGAAGCTTTCAAATGGAACATGTAAGGTTGTAGTTTTTAAGCAGATTGAGTAGGCTGAACCCAGGTTCAAAGCCATAGGAAGTAAAAAGTTCTACAACAAAGTAACAAAAAAATCAATTGTTAAAAGATGTTTAAAATTTCAATTTATAAAGTCTTGAATACCTTGAAACCTTGGATATGGGCCAGTGCACACATCTCTGATTTGTTTAAATAGATCTGCCGCTGTGCTATTGACTGCTTTTCTTCCCCAGGTGGAGAGGCAACTAATGAATCAGAGTTTAGGTATTAAGAAAGATTTAGTTGGGAATAAGAATGGGGATCCTGGCTTCCTTCAGTCCAGCCGGCCACATTTATGAACAGTGATGTCATAAAAACAGTAATAAGTGTGGATTGGATTGATGCAGATGAAAAAGTTGACTTACAGAGATGAGACTGTTAAAATAATGAAAGGTTTGCTTATACAGGGTCGAGCCCATCAGGGCTTTTCTTCTATTTCTTTGTCTTCTTTCGTTGCTCTTTATAGCAGTCAACACAGCGGATCATCTCCCTCCATCTCACCCATTTCACTAGTATCCTCTTGTCACACCAACCGTCTGTGTCCTCCTTCACTACACACATGAATCTCTTCAGAGGTTTTCCTCTTTTCCTCCTGCCCAGCAGCTTCATATTCAACACCCTTTGCTCAGTATATCCGCTATCCCTCTTGTGCCGATGTCCAAAGTAACCATCTCAACTTCACCTCTTCAGCTTTGTCTTCAAGCTTTGTACTCACTTCTATTCCTGTCCATTCTGGTCACTCCCAGTAAATAAATCTTGAAGTCTGTAGCGCAACCTTTTGTCTGTTTTTTTTTAGGGCCATATACAGCATTAGCAGTTTGCTGAACTATCAGCATAAACATCTATAATAGCTGATAAATGAAAAATAAAAGTAAGGAACAGTTGGGAGAAACACCCTTCAACCATGTTCCGACTGTTGTCATCGCATAGTTTGTCCACCAGAGGGCAGTCGGCAACTTAACCATCAGCTGATCCGAGCGCAGTTAGGCAGAGCATAAACAGGCAAATAACTACTCACAATAAACGTTTTTTTTTGTCTGAAAGTAAAAATATATTGTGTGCTATATCGGTGGGTACTGGTCTTTAAACCCTACACTGTTCGGGCTCTAATATGGAGATGCTTATTACAGCGTTTATCTCATAAAATTAAATAGAGGAAGATATTTGTTGAGAAACATGGAACAATTATTTCCAACCCAGTCAATTAGTGTGTGTGTGTGTGTGTTTGAGTGCATAGGCGTGTGTCACAAGTTGGTCTTACGTCTTTTTTTCTCCCGGCATTAGTTAGTGTTTCTCATTTCATGCTCATTACGGTTTACCACCACCCACCTGCTGTGTGTTGCTTTCACCTATTGATGCTCAACATGTGTCCACCACCAATTACGCAGCCACAGTTCTCTATTTCCACTCTATAAGGTGCGCTCGCAGCTCTCTAATGCTTCGCTAACCTCAATTAGTGATATCATTTCTTTGTAAATGATCATCATCACTTTTCTTTTCACTCCACACTTGGCAGAATGCATGCAGAGTGTCTTCTCTCTGTTTAAATGATCAGTTGCCAAAATATGCATGAGCTGATTCTTTACTGTGCCCAGTGTGGTGCCTAGAGTACAATTCAGAGTGCTTTATATTGCCATTTTGTGAAGTAGCTGATTTGGATAGTGTATGCCTGCAGCTTGGTGCTTTTTTTGGATTGCCGCAAGTTCACACTAGACTCAGTGCAAAGTGCTCTGCCAAGAGTTATAAGCCCTATAATATCAGTCTGTATTTCCCTCACCTTCTTGTAAAAGGAATCTTTCTCTGCACAAACCCTGGGCTGTCACAGTATGCAATTAGCAACGTTATTATTCCCAGATCGGACATTAGCAACATGCCAAAAGCCAACCCGATACAGGGATTTGCAGCGTATGTGCTTTCTCATTTATTACACGAGCAGAAGAGCAGGTTTATGACTGAGATCCTGTCACTGCCCGTGAGATGGCTGCCCAGGGAGTGCTCTGCTGCAGGTACTGTCGACCTGGAGAGATTCGAGGCAGAAACTGAATAATTAAACAGATGGAGGAAAAGAAGACACCTGGTGCCATCACAGTGAAAGACAGCAGATGTGTGTTTCACTAATAAGGAGACCAGATTGTGTGTCTAATGTAACAGAGGGGAGGTTTTAGAGCTCTCGACAAAAGCAACATTACCCTGTATCGCTGATCGTGACTCCAAATACAGACAAAATGCAGCAAAACAAAGCCACACATTTTCATCTGCTGTGTTTTCATTTTTGTTTCTGCTTAAATCTCAGAGAAGGTTCTCCTTTGTATGCGTGCTATCTGATGAGCTTTGCTATATGGTATGTTATACATAATTATTAATTAATTAATTACCCTTAAGGAAAAGCTGAATATTTCACTGTACATAATGGGATTCCTCTTCTTTGTAGCACTATATACGTTCCCCTTTTTTTTCTCTGACCTTTTGACCCTTTACATCTGCTCAAGGGCATGTTAGACAGGAAATAGTCCCACGGATCCCATGATCCGTAATGGAAAAAGGCGAGGTCTGTCGTCTGTCAAAAGAGAGAGAGAGCCATGAGGCAGAATAGAAAGTGAAGTGACAGAGAAGACTTGAAATGCAAACCATCCTTCTGTTTGACCTCCCGGCTTTCTCCGTCGTCTCTAATGTATTATAGAGAGTTTTCTTCCTGTAAATCAGTCTTACTTGACTTTCAGGCTCTCATTTGTCATGTCCTCGTAAAAACCAATGAGGCAGCAGCTCATTGGCCAGTTAGATTCAGGACAATTTTAAACTACTTTCCACTGAATTAGATACCATTTCTCCAACTTGCCAATTAGGACTTTGACAACTTTAAGGAAGTAGAGGAGACTTAAGGGACTTGTGACAATAAGGCACTGTGGGCACGGGAATTAAATTCTACATTTCTTAGTTTAATAATCAGCCCCTTGGACCATGGAGCTGCTAAAATATCTCCAGGGATCTGACTGAGAGGGAGCGTTTTCCTAATATATTCTTTTTTAATTAGAGTTCAGCAGCCAGCCATGCTTTAGAGGTCAAATCTCCTTCACACTGGGCATTCAGTGAAACCATTTATCAACTACAGCGCCTTTTGACACATTTATACCAGCAGAGAGAGTTTGCAGATTTGATTTAAGAGCTCGTGCATTTCTGGGCCGATGCTAATTCAGCGTTTACAGAAATTCCTGGTTGTGGCTTATTGTATTTATCAACTGAAGTGTGCATAACCAATAACTATGAGCTTAATTCACTGCCGAATAAACAAACATCACTTTGTGAGGGATGATTAGGCAGAGAAAAGAAAGCTATTAAGATTATATTCCGCTTTTTTTCTCCAGCGAAATTGAATTTATTCTTGTTAAACATCTAATAATGCACTGCTGACTCTTACTTCAGGCGCACTAAAATATGAAAAGCTTAAGTAAGAAAGAAGAGATTATTGCAATCAAAGTTTTAATGAAGGTGACGGGATCAAGAGCAATAGAGAAAAAAGGAGAGTTTGCTGTTTTCGTTACATGTTTTTTAAATGAGATGGCCATAGTGATCACAAAAGCGCTGGGATCTGAAAGCAGGCGGACACATGAAATGGTGTGAATGAAAAGTAGCTGTATCTAATTACTTTTGTCCTACTTTCAATGAACTTCATCTTCATCAACAAACTTTTCCTACATCGGCTTTCGGGATAATGATCTTCTCTTATCCCACTGAGATTTGCAAAGAGAAGGAGTTAACTTTTGAAATAGGCAGCGTTACTTCAGTGAAAGCAGACGGATTATCTGAGATGTTAATACCCATCCTACGGCACTGATGCGCACACTCTGGCCATGTGCACATTAAGCTCCTGGATTAATTTGTACAGGCGTATAAATCTGTATACTAATCATTTCTTTCTGGAATAAAAATGTTCAGCAAAAACAAATTAAGGTTTAGCAAGGTAAACGAAGGCTTGTGCTCTACAGGAACATGGAGCAAAACTAAAAGAGGATGTCATGTTTTCCACTCTTGTCTGCTCTGAGAGCAGGGATAAAGTGATGGACAAGCTAATTGTTTGAGGGTAATGGATGCCAGACAGTAACAGGTGGATACAAAGAGGCGGTTAGTCATGGATGGCTTTGTTACTTCCAATGATAATTGCACTGACAATCGTCCAACTGTAGTCAGGTCAGCCCAAGGCTAATACCCAATAACACCGCATCTGTCATTTCCCCACGTTTCCCTGTCACAGAAGATTTTGTGTCCAGGAATGGGGAATTACATGTACACGAACGATGCCCTGCTGCTTGGATTCAGTCCTGAACTCTCATCTATATTCATTGAAATTTTGCTGTCCCCTGAAGGGAAGAGGACTTTTCTGAATTGCGATCAAGTTATTTAGCGGCACAAGCTTTTGCACTTTACAGATATGCTAATGAGATCCCTGAAAACATTGGGAACATGTCTTCCATCTAAAATGGTAAATGATGATAGCATTGCTTTATGGTGTAAAGGTGATGCCTACCTTATTAGAATTTGCACAGAGGGAACATATTAAGGGAAAATGTTCAGGGTTTTAGCTTAAAATAAGGATGACATGAATAATATTATTGCTGATTGCGCCTCTTATCTGGATTGAGTCAATAAGCCAATCAGAGTGCGTGGCTGCTTGAAAAGGTGCCAGATGATGATGATCGGTGTTAGCAAACTGGATAGATCTTTCACGAAAGCGTGAATGCTTTATTTAGAGAGTTTAGCATGTGCAAAATGCTACAGGCCACCAGATAGTGATGGACTCATTCAGTCTAATGATATTGGTTTGAATGGTTAAATAAATTCTCATATGTAGTCTGTTTTGTAGCTTGTTGGTTCCTGGCCTGAGTCACTTGGACACCTTACATTCACTCTGTTGCTGCGACAGAGCTGCTAACTTGTTAATTGCCACACTCTCTCCTCTGCGTTGTCATGTACATATGAGGAAAGCTGGGTGCTGTGCTCAGTATCAATAAAGGCTGCTCATTGGTTTGTACATGGGTGCTAAAGAGAAGCTGTGATCATGATTATTTTGGTCAGTGCTGAGATCTGGATTATTTAACATGATTATAACTTCTAAAACATCAGGCATTATTTGAACTTTGAGCACAAATTGTATTATTTTTTGTGTCAGCATCTACTTTTCAGATTACTCGGAGCCAAAATGTTTCCAAGCAGCTGTTTTATCCTCTCCCATTGCTCAAAGACTGTCTTTTTGTCCTTCGGGTTTGAGCTGAGCTAAAAATGCCTGCTCTCTAGGGCTTTTTTTTTATAGGAATAGGTGCAGGCACAATTGTGAAGGGGAAGATGCACAGGATTTCTAAAACAAGACAAAAAGAAGCAAATTATTGTGAAACTTGATTATCTTATTTTAATAATCTTTGAAAGTTAAAACTGTGATTGAGTGTACAATTAAATATATTACCCAGCCATACATATGCCTAGTTTGAACTGTTTATCTGTTTCTTCAGCGGTTTTTCATGCCACTTGTTTTTTTGTTTTTTGCTTCATTTTTAGATTTACAGTTATCTATTAAACTTACACGAATAAAAGAAATCTGACATTTAATGTATGGTATTCTATCTTCAGGTGTTTTAAAAAAATGTTTTTGTTTAATACTCACATTTCTGTGTTTTTTATTTAAGGATTACATATTCTTAAAAGAATTTGCAGTTTCTGAGTGCACTGTAGAGGCAGGCTGCTTTTATAGGTAGTGTCCATACTTTGAAAGGCACCTCTGCCTGTTACCTCTGTCTCTTTCCATTGCACTTTATTGTGCTCACTGTACTCCTCACATGGAAATGATATCCCACGGGGCGGTGTGGTTTGTGTGAAGTTAAGTATGGTTGTTGAATTACCGTGCAATTATGTTGTAGCTCTTTGCATATGGCATTCAGTGATTTCACAGCATGAAAGAAGAAGCATTTGTGTATTGTGTACAACTGTTGCCCTGCAGTCTTAAACGGAAATTGCATATACATACACACACATGCAGGACTCTGTTTTCACATTTTGATGAGCAACTCTTTTCCTCTCTTACAGGAATCTGTTGGACCGAGACACTTTCTCCAAATCTGACCCTTGTAAGTTCTCAGCTTTTACGATGATAATTGCAGCTTAGATTTTCCTGCGGGAGATTTTGCTCGGAATATGGTTCGCTGACACCTCGTCTCCATTTACAAAGCTTCACTTTTTATTTTTGCTGAGCTTAACTTTGATTCAGTTTACTGTGCTGTTTCAAAGTGTTCCTTCAATAACTGCATATCATTTGCACAATAATGTGACAACCTTTCCTTGCTGAGAGCTAAAGTACCTTAATGCATGCAGGGTGTAAACGCCAGCCTTTGAATACAAATGGCTATCTTTTGGTGAGACACATGGGGAAACGCCATAAAGGCATTTTCTTTGATACTCCCTGCAGGATAGAGAATGGAGGGGGAGACATTTAACATAATAGGGAGGAGGTACAAGCCCTTTGTGTAAATAAGCTACTGGGAAAATAGCGCTGACACCCTGTTTTGTATTCGCCTGAAGCTGAACCTCGGTATATATGACAGGTCATGTGGTATTCACCCGCCTCAGCTTCATTTAAAGTCACCAGATCTAATGGGAATCAGGAGAATCCCACAATGAAGAAATTGTGTTTTGATTGCATGGGTGTCGCTGTGTTCAGGGCTCTCTATCTTGATTTTCTTCTTTGATTGTGGACAGCATACCTAGAACCATCAAGCTTGGCAGTTCATTATGTTGTCAGGGCGTGGCAAGATAATTAATCATGAATGTCAGCAAAGAAGGAACAAAACAAACACAATTTGAAGAGGCAGGATTCTTGATTGAGATTGTTTGGTGACGTATTCTTCTGTTTTGCATTTTTCCTCTCTCTTTGCTGCTATCTCGTCCTTCTTCATCACTTCTCAGTGGTTGTGTTGTACACCCAGGGCGTAGAGACCAAACAGTGGAGAGAGGTAAGCGATCACACCGTTTCTCTGTCAACACAACTCAATCAGTCCGTCTCTTTTCCGTGACATCTCACTCTGTTTATCCCGCTTACCCCCTCCCCACCCTCCTCTGTCTCAAGGTAAATGCTGTGAGTGCCAATCACTTGCAATTGACTGACCTTGTAAATGCTGGTGCTCTGGTCAGCACTGTGTTAGCTGTGACTGATTAAGGTGGCAGCTACATGTATCATTAAAGATTTTCCTCCGTGTCGCTGTCCCCTCTGGCTTCCCCTCTGATCAAAGCAGACAGAGGTTGCAGAAAGACATTAGGCCCGTCTGGAATTGTTATGTGACACTGTAATCACAAATTAAAGGCATACACTGAAACTGCAACTTAAATTAAATCAATTCTTATTATTTTGATCTAAGGCAGTCGAACTAGTCTCTTTGCTTACACATTGAAATCGATTGGGATTGAACGGTGAGTGGTGTGACTTCAGATTTAAAATGGGAAAGATCTGATACCCCAATAAAAACAAAACATATAGTTTTGTTGAGTTTTTGCTTCCAAAAAGGCAAAAATGTGTTTCAGTTGTACCGCACAGATTGATAACTTGGATTTCAGGATTCACTGGACAAATTAGTAGCTAAACAGTTAAAGTATCACCAAATTTTGCTCTTTATTTCATAAAATATAACGGTATAAGCAGCAATGGTCTCAGTTTGACTGTCAAACCCAAAGAATAATCTATACCTGTAGCCACTCTGCTTAGCTGCTGTGTGAACCTCAGTATAACCACTATTTTTACCTTGCTCTTTTTTAGCTTAGAGAAACTACAAAGAAGAGATGTGAAATGAGTTCAGAGAAAAGGTCAAACATTCATTTGAATCACAAATTACATCTTTTCACAAGTAGATTGGGAAATGCTCCATCAGCTCTCCATAGTTTGATTATATTGTCTACAAGTAAACAAAAAACAAAAACTGAACTGAGAACAGAGGTAACACAAGCAGACCCAGAAAGATTACCAGCAGATTGGATAATATGAGTAAAATATGAGTACCACAAAGAACAGGTGAGAAATAACACGAGAAACCACCTCAGGGATCAACAAGAATTACCAGAAACAGTGTGGCAAACAGGCCATTTGAAAAAGCACTGTGGGCAAGGAGACAGGGTGATAAACCACCAAAAGCTCTTCCACTGCTCCAAAGCATACCATCTGCCTTTTTTAAATAATATTTTTCACTGTATGAATGGCTCGTCAAGGATCATAACCATAAAACACCCCCACAGGTGCCACGGACAAAATAAATTTAGCATTAGTAAGAATTAGCCATTTGCAGGGTGAAAGATGGAGGAAATTTTCACTACATTTGTAACAGAAAATTGTCGATTCTATGCCCAAGTAGTCCTGTTCATTCGTTTTTTTTACATCCAGGATATGAACTTAAAGAATTGTAAGAAACTGCTGGTGGACTGCTAGAAAAATGGTGATGAGATGATGAGATGGTGCATTGCTCCAGACATTTCCTCCACAGAGACATTGACGTTGGTGTTGCATTTTGAAGGAGGGGAAGTCGATATACAAGGT
This sequence comes from Pelmatolapia mariae, assembly GCF_036321145.2. NCBI lineage: Eukaryota > Metazoa > Chordata > Actinopteri > Cichliformes > Cichlidae > Pelmatolapia > Pelmatolapia mariae. The sequence continues at coordinate 27,621,742 of NC_086244.1, forward strand.
TGTAAAAGAAGTACAAACCTGGGCTCTATGCAGTGGCTGATCACAGTTTGAAGTGGATGTGAATGTCAGATTGTTGATCGCCAAAAGTGACAGATAATGTGTGACACAGACACCCCTTATCTGACTTCAGAGAGGTGCTGGCTTAGGGGGCTTCTGATGGTAGCAGACCATCTGACATGCAGTTTGGACAGATCATAAATCCTGCAGTGGCCCCCGTAGATGAAAGAAAATAAATCTTACCTTTGCATGACAACACACACAAATACATTTGGTTTATATGTCTGAATACCAGACCTACCAAGTTTTAAAGAAACACACTGACATTTCAGCTTTCTTAAAGAAGAGCATTAGAAGGTCAATACTGCTCTTAGTTGCCCGTCATCTTCAGCTCTCTCCCTTCTCCCTTCCTTTTTTTGGTACTTCTATGCCGAGTCTTAATGTTTCTTAGGGTTGTGATCGATTGCCGGCCAACCTTTTGACTCTGGAAAAAAGGTTGACTTTCATTCATTCAAAGCCAGCAATGTTGGAAGAATCAGGTCAGGACACAGTCCAAAGTTGCCTTTATAACACCTAAGTGATTTCTCGCTACTTGAAATACTCTTCGATTTAGGCAATGGTGCTGTCTGCACCGTGCATACACTTGTTTGCTGTGAATTCACTGGACAGCTACCTGCTCACGTTGATGCTGTTGAACATCACACAGTTTTCATATTATGCTACAGGCACAGAACTTGCAATCTTATTGCCTTTGATACGGTTGCTTCGAACATGGAGACCTGGTCTACGACTACTGCTGTCTTTAAGGTAACTTTGGTGCATCCAGATGGCGATAAATACGGAGTTGGTCTGCTATCAGTTTGTGATCAAGTTGGCAATCGCATGCAATCTTTTTGTGATAATACCATGATTACTCTGGTAAATCAGAAAAAAGCTACTTATTGCTGTCTGTTTAAAATATTTTGCCCTTTATATACAAAGAAATTGACATTAAACAAAACCTCATAGATTTGAAACCGAAGTTTAGAAATTCCTCCACTAATAGTGACACAGGCACTCAGCAGCCTTGCTTTTATATACAAATATAACCAGAATACAGTTGAATTGAGTCTCTTATTGTAAAAAAACTTAAAGGTAGCCCTCATTGGCATGGACTGACTCAGACTGATTGCAATGTGTTGGCAGTGTGTTTCCTAATGGCAAGGAGATCGACTTCCTGTTTTTACTCTACTGAGACTGAGCAGTTTGGGAGGAGAAGCAGACTGGAGACTATTTACTGTCAACAGACATGCATTGCAGATTTGCTTTGCCAAGTGCATCTCAAAGAGAAGACGAAGAAGTCTAAGAAATTTTTCTGGAGCCTTAACAACACTTGAGGTTGATGCTTGACAGTTTTTCCTCTTATGTCTCTGAACGAATGTCTGCCGGCCTTGACTCACAGAAAAGCAAGTCTTGGTACTGGTAGCAACGCAGTAATATTCTGTTCCTAAGCCAGAAAGTACTTTTAACATTTTATCATGCAAATATGGACGAGCATCAAGTGCGGCGCTCATTCGTGATAAGCCTCCTACAGTTGTCACCTCGGGTTACAGTGCCCCACCTCGAGCGTACAAACTGCGGGTGCAGGCTGAATGCCTCTCCCTGAAGGAGATACGGGCCTGTGTCTTCAGCTGCAGATGACAGCTGGCTTTGCGAGCAGCCGAGTCAAGCTGTGCAGAATTGATAAAGCGGAGTGCCTCTTTTGCCCCTCTGTCAGGTAATGTGTTTTTGTTCTCCTGGGAGTAAGTGTGGTTGGTAGCCAGCGTGCCACCAGCCATCTGTAATCCAATTACTCTTCTACGGGACAAGCTTCCCCATCAGCTGCTGGTCATTCACACACCTCAACAACAGAAGAACATGAAAGCAGATGTTACACATGCATTGTGTTTTGCTTCCCAAGAAACCAGTGAGCTCTTAACTCACTTTTGGTCACAACATGAATCTGACAATCCATCATTTTCCTGCAGCATGACTTAAAGTCTTAATATTCAACTCCCTCATCAGTTATTACTCCAGGTGCATGACAGATTTTCCCCTGTCTCGCACTTTCACTTACCTGAGCAGCTGACATAGTACAACCTGCATAAATTCCTTTCAAACTCCTTGACGTTAATCTTTTTACCAAGATAAATCTTCTAACGTTAGGGCTCACAATTTATTTCAGTACAGGGTTACTTAAGGGAAAGAAGTCACACTGCCAGCACCCGGATATCCCTGCAGGAAGGGTCTTTTTTTTCTTTCTCTTGACAGTTAATTGTAGAGCTTTGCAACGCTGGCTTTACATGTTGGCCGTGTACTTGCCAAGGTGGAGATAATGTGTGGAGTGGGAGATCTGTTATTTCCTCGGGTGGCTTTTTTAGCTGCTCTGGTGCTGATTCTTCTTCCTTTGTTATGTTTGGCGTGGCACCAAAGTGAATATGCTATAGCCCTCCCGCTGCCACATACACCTTCTGTCATTAAAAATAGGCTGCTGTTCGCTCGGGACAGATTTCACCTTCTTTGCGTTTGCTGGAGCAGAGCTCTCACATTTTTTTGACAGGAAAAGCAGGAGAGGAGGTAGTGACACACACACACATACACACAAAGTAGTTAAACTTTTATAGACCTAGACACACTTTTATATCTGATGGCAGGCTACACTTGAACAAACCCACACTCTTAGGCTGTCATAAGTTGCACACAATCCACCCTGACTGTCTTTGCATTAGCATCAGCGTCCATCCGTTCCACGTATTCTGCTCCCGTAGCGTGGCTTGTCTGCTTTCATGTTAGGACTCACTTTGAGTCTTACCCCCATTGGATGTAATCACAAAAGTGTGAGTCTGTAATCCCGCTGTTTCATCTCCTTATTAAGCCCTAACACTGCTATTATTAATTCACCGTGTCAGTTTATGGTTACTCTTTTTTACCGGCGATGTTTTATTTATGCAGCTCGACATCACTTCTCTGACTTTGAATTATTCATGTCGGATAACAATTAATGCGTGTGTGCTCATGAGGAAGAGGGTGCAACTCTTTCCATTTTTGTTGATTTGTTTGTCAGCACATCACCTCATCACAAAGTCTTGCTGTGTAACACTGATGTAATGGTTTTTGGTGTCTGCCCTGGCAGCTTTACTTTCTCTTCCTTTTGCAGGAGTGTTGTTAGTTCCCCTTTGTAAAAGCAAATGTAAAAACGCCACTTGCCCTAGAAGTGGCTTTAGAGAATGATGGAGGCGTGAATGTGGTATTAAAGACAATTAGTGTAATTAGACTCAATAAAATGCCTTCTGCAAGCTTATACATGCCCAGCACAATGTGAAAAGGTAAAGAAGAAGAAGATAGAACCTTCTGATTTTTTATTCGTGTTCTGATCTCAATGAAAGCTACTAATTCAGATGGCTGTTTGGTAGCATGATAGCTGGGATGGTGTGAGGTAATAGAGCAGTAAATGCAGATTCTCAAAGCTTCTTGTTCACGTCTACCTTGTCTTGTCTCTAGTTTGGGAGAACAGAGGTGATAGACAACACGCTAAACCCAGACTTTGTCAGGAAGTACATCCTGGACTACTTCTTCGAGGAGAAGCAGAATCTGCGCTTTGACGTGTGAGTTATTCTATTTGATCCATTTCTCTGAGGACACACACTGAGGTTTTTTTTTAGTTATGCCACCCTCTTCTCCAGTTCTTCATTTATTTCCAACACAACATCTTCTTAACGTCCTCTCCCTTACCGTGCTTCCTTGTCCCCCATCTATCTCATCATCCCCTCTCCCCTTTTTCCTGCCTGTCATTTTCTCTCAAAGTCACTCTTTTTCTCTCTTCTCTTGCTCGTCATCAGCTTGAGTCTCTCCCAAGGAATTATTCATTGGTGCAGTGTCTCAGTAGTCATTCGTTGAGTGGAGATTGGTATAAGGTGATAAATATTTCATATAAAGTTTTATCCTTAATCTCCCTGCTGCTAAGAAAAGCAAATGTCTGAAAGCAAGTCCCATAAAACTCACAAAGACCGCTGTCCTGGCGTTCCTCTGTTGAAAAGGCCTGACTAGTGAAAGGGTCAGGAAGGTGCAGCTTCATTTTGAGGTCTCCCAGAACAGAATCAGGATAATTTCTCCACCCCCTTCTTCCTGCAGGATTGGAGATGTGCTTACAAAAATCCATATCCGCCAAAGCATGAATTCCCTGGTGGACTTCTAGGATGTTTCCAGGACTGCGCCGAAGGTCTCTGAGGAGTTTTAGACACTTAATGAATTCATTTGGTGCAAGACTGGGACAGTAAAGGAGGGAGTGCACTCCCTCACAATCTGCGTTACTCATTTACATCTCTCTTTTATCACAGAGGTGGGAGCCAGGGCGTGCTCAGATTTAATTACTTTTACATTAAGTTTGACTGGCAGATGCTTCAAACCTACTCTCCTTTGGTGGATTGTTTCAGTATGTGCCCCCTGGCAGAGAGTGGAAATTACATTCATAAACTATAGAATGACTTCCTTAATTAACTGTCACATTACTGCTTACGTGTTTCTTCCCCCCTCCCCATTTTTTCTTTTTTTTTGGGCTAGGCGGCTCTCCCCCGGTGTGTGATTGACAGACAAAAAGTGTCCACACTGCAGTCACTTTCCTTTAATTAGCACCAGCACAAAAACATCTTCTGTTGTCGTGCCCACGCACTAACCTCTGCCATTTGTGGTCTCTTTGTGATTTCAGGTATGATATTGATTCTAAAAGTCCAGATCTGGCAAAGCACGTAAGTGAAAAACTTTTTTATTTCTAAGAGTCGGGAGCTCAGCTTTACTTCATATACTACCCTTCAGTCGTCAGTGCATGTGATATTTAGGTTCTATGCAAACCAAAGTTTGTAGCATCTAAATGCTCAAATATATTCAGAAATAATGAGTGAATTATGCTTCATCTGCCAAAATGTTGTTTGTTATTATTATGACTTTTTTTTAGTCTTTCATCAGCTAAAATGAGCTATATTATTCCTCTGGAGCGATAATAATCAAACTTTCATTTGCATCTGGCATAGACTCATTACTTTTTTTTTTCTTTTAAATGAGAAATGAAGCATTGCACATCATTATCAAAGCTATTCAACACATTTCCCTGTGTGCGCCGTGGTGCTCTTTGCAGCTGCGAATTTTGATTTCCAAGACAGCCGACAATTTTTCTAAACAGTATCTATTTATTTTAAAATGACAGGACTGTCTGAAAGGCGAGGTCCTTTGTTGTGCAGCATACATTCAAGAGAACAGCTCATTAAGGTGAATGTATGTTAGTGTCATCTTTTATGCTGAAAGCTTTGATAGATAAACTCATACAATGCAGACACAAAACAATATATTTGCAGCACTTGGTTTGCATACTGCCAAAATGCTCATCATCAAATATGTCACGTGACGCTTTGTTGTTGCGCTTTTGCATTGTGCTCCATACTTTGGAAACAACCTGTATGATGTGTGTCTCCGTCACCTTCCTTCTTTTGCGCTCTTTCGCTCTCCTGTTCGCTTCCTCTGAGGCTCTGTGACTCTTTACCCTCTGCTGTTCTCATTCTGCCTCTCTGCTCTCTCACATACTCACTTTTGCTCTTCTTTCTCGCACTTGGTTGATGACAGTCTGGTATTTGAGTCGTGTGTCTTCTGTTCCATGATATGCTCTGTTGTGTCACTGCTGCTGCCTGGTCTCTCTCTCTTCTTCCTCCTCCTCCTTCTTCACCCCGGAAGCCAACCGAATTTAACGTACGTGTCTGCCTCAGACGTCCTAATTAATAACTGTACAATGCTTACAATTATGCTTAACTCCTCACGGCCTCTCCTTGTTACCCCCCGTGATCCATTTGACTGTTCCCATCCTACGTCTCTCTCTCGATCCCACTTTATGCCCTCCTCCCCATGGCAGGACTTCCTGGGACAGGTCTTCTGTACGCTGGGAGAGATCGTGGGCTCACCTGCCAGTCGCTTGGAGAAACCGCTCGGGTGAGTGGAGATTTCACAGTGTTCAATTTGCAGAGTTGTGTGACAAGAATGGTAGGCTCTCAGTGTTTTTTAAATGGAAGTAGACAAAGAGCAGTTTTAATTTGGAAGCGCAAGTTTTCAGATATGAGATAATGAAAACTCAGTGCCACCTCTCAGCCTATTCAATCACAGCATGGCTCTTCTGCTGGATTTCATCCATGCCAGCGAAGCTGACATCTCCCTTCTAGAGCCATCTTTATTGTACATTACAGTGAGAGATTAGACCAATGTGCTTGGATGGGAATGGGTAATTGAACATGACCAGGGGCTTCCACAATACAATTACTGTCATTAGGGAGGTGATCTAGCTCTAAGAGTGGATTGAAGTCAGCAGGAGACACATGACACTATCAGCTCCTTAGTGTAAATTGGGAAATAAGAAAGCCTGAAGCACTTGGCACCCACAGACCTGTGTGCAGCTCTTTGAGTTATGTGTCTTTTTGAGAGTGCGAAGGAGGGTTTGACACACTGTGAAGCCTGTGTTGGTGTGTGAGACCATGAGTGCAAAATATATGCCTCTATGTGAAGTATGAGGCGGTGCTGGCCCTGGCAGCGGGGGGGTTTGTGAGAACAGCAGGGCTTTGGTGTCGACCATGAACTCAGCCAGGGACCGGGGGTTGTGGATTACAGAGCTCGGTGCCCTTCAGTGTTGAATAAGAGGATGAGCAGGATCAAGAGACAGTGTTCACCAGTGTGCTGTAAACTAGGCTTCACATAAACTAGGCTTCACACCTCACATCAGAGACAGGGAGGAGGATCAGGAGCCCCAGGCACACATGATGGAGAAAAGTATTGATTCCACAACCTCAGCAGGGTACCTTGATCATTGCTGAGAGGGTGATGATGATCATAAGTTTGATGTTACAGTCCACAATTTATAAAGTCAAGAAATGAGCCCCTGTGAAAACTTTCACTTGGGTTGCTATTAGCTGTTCCTTTCAAGTTTGGAAGTAACAGTTCACGAAGTGCAAGAAAAGTGAAGGTTTTATTTTGATTTTTTTCACCTCCATGATACTCAGTTAAGGGTGCGGTTTTCATCTGCCCTCTTTTTTTATTTGAATAGGTAAATAACGTGCATGAGAAACGTAGTTTTTCTCCCCTCCTGTGATAGACGACATCCCAGAAGTTGTTTAATGGCTTTGTGCTCCATTTCCTTGTCATGCATCCTAAAGTGACACTGTCTCTCTGCGCCGTAGCTTTGAGGAACGGCTCCTGCAGGGACTGAGGAAATCTGTTAGTCATGCTTAAACGAGCCCTCCCAAGGCACGCTGCATTCAATGACCTGCTTAAGAAGCACATCAGCACCCCTTTCCCTATTTTCCAGACTTCGTCTTTCATTTATTCGTCTTCCTTATTCCATCTACCAGATTCTTTTCTTCTGGCTTGACCCCTTTTTTCTTCATCGTGTTCTTTATTCCTTTTGTTCTTCCAGACCTCTCCCTCTTTTTCTTTCTGCTCCAACAAGCAACGCAAGCACATATCAAAGCCTAAAACTTACCCAAAGCTTAATTGAGTCATAGTTTTGATTTTAAATCTAAAGCCAATTCTAACTCTTCCACCTCCCTTTTTTAAACGTTTTTAGGACCTAACTGCGTGTTTACAGATTCATATGCAATCAGCTTGGAAGATATGTGGCTTCAACTCTTTCCTCTACAGCTATACAATATACCAGTAGTATTTTACTGGCTGGCAAGAGGATAGAGGCAAGCTATTTTGGCATTTTCACCCATACTGACAGATAGTAGAGACAGATGGAAAATATGGATAGAGAGAGAACATTGACACTGGAGATGAGGAGCAAAGCTGGTTTGCCAGCCGTTGACATTTAGCCTCGCTTTCCCAGTGTTTACATAGCTGAAAAACTATAGTCAGTCAGTTAGTATTCTGACAAAGATAGCAGGCTAATATACAGAGTGACCTCCTTAAAATGAAAAATAAAGACAATGAGATTTTATCTATAACTGAAAAAACTGCATATAGGTGCTTCACAGTTCAGTTAAATAAAATATAACATCACATCCTTCGCTCCACTTGCCGAGGGTGCAAAACTCCCGTGAACACTTTTGGTTCCTTTCTCAGGGAGTGCTGCTAGCTTGAGTGACACACGTATCTGAGCTAAGATTAGCACATGGATGCATGCTGCTTAAGTAGAGAAAGAGAGTTTACAGACATCTCAAAATGCAAACACAGTAATATACCTTATGTGTCGTGTCCGTCATTCATGCTACTGCACACAGAGGTCCAACAACTCCTGTAAAGGCAATTTTATGGAACAGACCAGTGGTTCATTACAGACACAGTGGTACAAATACTTCCGTTTATAATCTGTTTTTAATGAGAGGCATGCATCAAAATTATTGGTGCAGGAAGAAATGTCAAGCTGAGTGACTGATGGGGTGAATGGCTTCTTTGAAAAAAACCCCACATGGGTGCTGTGATACAGCTTTCTTAGCTTTGATTGTTTGTGTGTTGTTGTTGTTGTTGTTTTGCCTGCAGGAACAAATCACAATATAGTTGTGTAGGTACCATAATAATACTGTTCATTTAAAAAAATAGCTGTAACCTTTCCTGTCAGTATGGTGAAATATACCACACACAATATGTTTGTACAGCATATAAATGCAGCACAAGATTAGCATGCTAAACCCATTAGCCTACCCTTACTGTGCCCTTCTGCTGCATGCTTAAAGCTGGAAATGAACCATAAGGAAGAGTACGACTGCCGCGGGTGTGCCGGATCAACCCACACAGGGAGGGAGGAAAGCTGGAAATATACAAAAATAACATATCAAAGGCATGCATGTGGAACTGAATAAATTGAGAACTCACATAAAAGCTCACCTGACCTGTTTTCCTGTGGGAAAACCAACGCCTTCAAAGGAATAATGATGTTTTTCCAGCACTGAATACAGAAGGATAACTGACAAAGAAAAAACAATCTTTACACCTTCTGATAGGTACAGTATGTTGCACTTCTCATGCATTTCACACATGAATCTGTTCTGTGTTAGCTCCTCTTTCTAGCTGCAGTTATAAGGAAATGAATAAGCTCTCTACTCATGATAACTATTTAAGTAAAGACAGAGGAACTAAGTTCGTCAATTCAATACTGTAACTCACTATGACTGTCGAACTCTGACGATGTTCTTGATTTACCATAAATGTATTTATAGCCATGCTGTATACCTTTTAATGACTTTTTTTTGGCTAAACAGAGCGTGCATAAAAACATCAAAGTCAAAGGACAGGCAGAAATTGCATTAAGTAATCCCATGGGGAGGGCTAAAAATATATAATTAAAAGAGAAAAGATGAAAGTGTAGTTAAACTGATAAATGTTCTCTTGAATTTTTACTTGTTTTGATGAAGATATAATTTGTTTTGAGCATCCTTTGATAAAAGAAAGTGTAATACTTGATCAAAATCTCAAGAAGTTTGATCTCAGAATTGCTGATAATTAATTTGTTTTCTCTGCTGTGAGAATATGTGGCTTAATTAGTGCGGTGGCTAATGTGCAACACGACACATTCATGTCTAACCTGATTTGTGATGATAATAATTACAATTATTTTAAATAATCACCAATCATTCTCATATGGGAGGTGCAATGTCAAAGCTGTTATTGTTTTCCCCTCGTGAGTCAGAGTGTGTGCGTCATTGTGACGGTGTGGTAATTGGAGATACCTAGTTCGTTAGAAAACACCACAATGACAGTTTTACATACTTTGGCAGGCGTCTATGTGTCCGTTTGATTTTGGAAACAGGAAAGCATCTCAATCAGGACAGCTCAGTGTTTCTGCCCCCAGAGTTTTAATAACTTATGTTAAAGCAAATGCAAATGCAACTCCTGTTCAGCAGCCTTGAGGACGAGTTCAGGGTTGCTTGTATTTGAGAGGCTCTACTATACCTGGACTCCAAAGATTCCTGGGTGGTATCAGCAGGCATCATGGTACAGACAGGCAGGAAATGGAGAGCCCAGGAATGCCTGAAGGCATCAGAGTCCCAGCTGAAACATAAGCTTTTTGTGTTCGCGGTAACATCTGGTCAGGCAAAGGACAAGTGCCATTAAAGAAGAGCGGAACAGCGTGATGGTGGACATGCAGCACCAGGTACATAGATATGGTGGGAGCATACAGTGCAGAATAAGAGCTTGTTGACTGACAAAAACCCAAAAAGATCGACTCACCTGCATATCCACTTTGCTATGAAAGCAAGACCACATGCTAAAGACCATCACTGTTACCATCTCCAAAACCAAGGCCAAGAGCAAACATATCTGCCAGCAGAGACTGGGGAACTGCTACAATCTCAGCCCAAACCTGCAATGTGGCTGCTCACCTCAGCGTCAGACTTGGAACTGGATCTGGAGAGATATAGAAACTTCAAAGAGGCCAGACACGGCACCTCTATCAGTCTCCTCCATGCAGTTGCTCCTATTAGAGCTCACAGTTCCCTGGGAGGAGCACATGGAGGAGGCAAATGAAAAAAAGAAATCCACATATCAGTAGCTGGTGGGGCTCTGCAGGAGGGGAGACTGGAAGGCATGCCGCAAGCTTATTAAAGTGGGGGGCAGAGGATTCACAGGTTGGTCACTGTGCAAGATCTACATGCTACTCAACATCACAGGGGCTGAGAAAAAGTGAAAGAAAGAGCCTCCTGTTGGCTTTGCATTAGGAGGAATGTTCCATGCGTTAGTGCTGCTGGGACACAAGCCAGGGCCTCATCAACCCAGACTGGTTTGAGTGTATATGATGTTGAATCACATTACTGAAGATATTCTAGGTCATGTTATTGCAAATGCAAAAAAACCTGTCACCACAAATGTTAATCTGTTAATCAGAACCGACTTATCAAATTGCGTTTGTCACATGTTAAGTGATATCTGATCACAACAGCGCAATGCAGATGTTGAAAGATAAGCAATGAACGGAGAAGATGTTTTTTTTTTTTTTTTTAATAAAGCTTAGTTCTGCTTTCATCAAATCAGCAATCCTTTAATTTACTGAGTTATCTCTCTGTCAAAACAAGTCAAAATTCAACATATCAAAAAAACATGGTGTCAGTTCTCTAATTGAGTTTAGGACTGAACAGATTTTCAATACAGCAACAGCAATACACTGTGATGCAATCTAGCACAACAGCAATAGGATAAAAAACTTCAAACTTTTCATATCTGTTGAGATCCAGTTTATATTTCTTTAACCCAACGTTTCTGATGTTCCAGCTCACCGTTGTCTCGTTTAATATTTTTTGTTTATTTTCAACAGGCTAATTTTCATCCGTAATCTCTGGTCAGATCTTAAAAACCAAGGTTTTTATTAGACTGACATTCGAACAAATATGTTTGTAAGCAGTAGTTGCCTATCCCCTTCTCTTAAATGCTTTGCAGTCTTATATGCACACAGGCTGTTTGCAATTATAAAAAAGGCAGATTGAGTGTTGAAATTGATAGTAATTTACTAAACAATGGGTCCTTGATTCACACAGAGATAGCCTCAAGCTGCATTACTCTCTCTGTGGGCTGCTCTCGTCAGCAATAATACTGAAAAGAGGATCAAACACTGAGGCAAACAACGTGAAAAATAAGACTGGTAAAAGAACATACAATAAAATAAAATAACAAAAATAACCAGAGATAAACAAACTTCAAAAATATCTAAAAACTGGTATCTAAAACAGTAAGTATTGGGCTCACCTCTTAATCTTTGAATTCACGTTTTCTGTCCCATTGCCCTAGGACTATAAAATCACCGCCCATTCAGTCTTCCTTTATAAACATTTATAAAGTGGAAGCTTTGGAACCATGTTAACCCTGCAATGAAGTGTCAGACCACGTGAAGTTACAGAGAGGGTCTGTAACTTAACTCTGCTAAATCAATAATTGCCAAGTTCCAAATCTCCTCTCACATTAACATCAGCGCAATGACTGTGTGCCAGGAGCTTCATAGTACGGGTTTCCATGGCTGAGCAAGTCCTGTAGGTGTCCCAGTCCTTTTGTCCATATAGTGTGTGTTTGTTTTTCAATACAAAATATGAGGGGACTTTCATACTTGAACTTGAAATGGCTCCAACCCTGCAATAGCCAGCAGATATGTCTGTGAACCTCTGCTTGGCTCATCTGGTTTAGTTGTTGGAGGAGCCAATAAATAGCTTCCTATTCAGGTTGTCTCTGCATTCTAATGTCATTATGACAATACGATCTCTGCTCGAGGGATGGATTGGGTGACGGGTCAGTTAGAGCCACAGATGAAATGGTTTCTAAGAGGGATCTTTTTACATAAGCTAATTATGAAATGCAGCATTATATTGTATTCAAAGCTAACAGTTGAAATGTATACTAAAAGATCAAATACGTAATGTCATGCCCGCAATATTATTTCAAACTGCTGTGTAAACTCGCAGAGTGCTATAACTTACCATAAATTTACTCAGGGAACACTGAAGCAAAGGGCATTACTTGTCTCATCTTGACTTCAGAGACTCACAGTTCTTTCAAAGTTGTTGGTTAATGTAGATGGCTGACGGCGGCGCTTCCTCTGAGATGAAATAAAACCACAGATTTAAATAATGAGTGGGAGTGAGAGAAGTTTATTTGTTAGTGAAACTGAAAATCCCTAATCCAATTATTCTTGATACTGTAGATGAGTACATGCAACCAGGTACAGTGTTTCTTTAACTTTTAACCCCCTGTGTTTGTCTGTTTTACTTAATTGGGAGGTGAACTGTTCTAGACGGCTTATACTAATCAGCATTCTCTGCCTCGGGGCATCACACACAATTAGACCATTCTGCTGCCTTGCTAAATGCCAATTTGGACTCTAAGGCTGAGCACTAACAAGAGTCCCTCTCTAATAATGTGTATTCCTGCTTAGATGTATAAAAACCCCAACTGTGCTGAGTGTACAAGAACCCTTTTTGTCCGATGAAACAGGGATTTATTAGGTACCATTTTGCTTCCATAAGAAGCAAAAAGCCTCCCGTCTCTGCAGCGCAGCTCTCACAACAAACTGTTTGTTTGCCTTGCCTTCCCACTCATTCAGATAAATTGTCAGCTACATTGCTCTGTTTATGACTCTTCAAGGACTTTGGAAAATTTCTGCTTTGTGCCTCAGATGAAAGGAAATGGTTCATTTATATATATATATATATATATATATATATATAAATACACACTGTGCTTGTTATAAGTATTGTCTCTTAAAGCTCTGCAGATAATAAGGCAATAGATTTTTAATGCTACTAATAGAGGCCTCAAGTGCAAGAGCAGGCAAGGGCAGTGGAGGTTTTTACTCTTCCGATAAGCTTCGCTGATTTCTTTTGCAGTCAGAGCAGACAGTGTTAATTTCTGTTATGACCACAAGCTGTGTCTGCTGCAAAGGTGAGAGAGCAAACCGAAAGGCACTCTGTGTTGCTGATCTATCTATTCAGAGGCTGAAAACAATCTGTCGGTGCGCAGATTGCAATCAGAGGAGGTCAGGGCAACCCACTGCAACATCATATGAATTTCATTACATGTGCCCAGCGCTAGGTGAGGGGGCGAAAGGTGGCCCAACAGTAACACTGCAGGGAAAACAGAGGGCAGAATGAGCTGTGAGTTGATATTACCTACAGTCATGGTAAATGGAAAATACACCCTTAATAGTATGGTTTTAGGTATTGTGGGATAATAAGAGTAATCGACATATTTATTTATGTAACAAAACTAAGTCAGAAGCAGGTGCTGCTAATCAAATTCACTTGTTTAATTGAATAATTTGATGGTCTAAAGCATTCAGGTGTGTGTTAACATGATTCCAACAGGAAAAGACATCAGTAAAGATCTTACAGAAGCAATTGTTGCTGCCCATCAGTCTTGGAAGGTTTATAAGGCCATTTACAAAGAGATAAAGATTATTCACAAGCGGAAAACATTCAAGTCAATTATTAGCCCTTCCATGAGTGGACATCCCAGCAAATTTACCTCATGCAGTGCTCAGAGAAATTGCATCAAATTCAGTAGCTACATCAGGCCCTACAGGCCTCAGTTAGCATGTTATATGTTCTCTAATTGAGTTTAAGTATAAGTTAATGACTTTACAATTAGAAAAAGACAGAACAAGTCTGGTTTGGGAGGGTTGCAGGAGAAAACATCTTCTCTATAAAAAGAACATGGAAGCAGAGCTTAGGTTTGCAAAATGTCGTCTGAACAAACCACAAGGCTTCTGGTACGAAGTCCTATAGACAGATGAGACTGAAATGGAGATGTCTGGCCATGATACACAGTGACATGTATGGAGAAAACCAAACACAGGATTAACACCTCATACCGACTGTAAGCGTGTTGGTGGAGTGGTGATGATTTGAGCTTGTTTACCAAAGTATTCTAGAGTCAGATGTGAGGCAGTCTGACAGCTAGAGCTTGCCATAAATTGGGTCATACAACACGGAAATGGTCCCAAACACAGCAGCAAATCTATAACAGAAAAGGCAAAAAAGAAAAGAATCAAGGTGTTGCAATGTCCAGACCGTAACCTGAACTTAAGAGAGCTGTGCATACTGTAATGCCCACAGAGTGGGCCAGAATTTTGACCATGAGGTTTGCTTATTTTTTTTATTTGTGGCTTCTGCATTTTGGCTTAATTTTTGTTAAATAACTAATGACAGGGTGGAAACTGTCATGTTGCATTTATCAAATTTTCAGACCTGGTTAGGATCAAATAATTTTTCATTATATCCTGATATTTAAAACCTTAGAACTGACAGAGGGTGTACTTTCTTTTTTTTTCTGCCATGACAGTAGTTTAAAAGTGCAATAAAATGCATTCCAAGTATAAAAGCAATGGAAATTGGGCATCTTTCTTGGTGTTTCATATAGAGATGTTCTTTGCTTGCTAGGGGGAAATTGAAACTGACTCGTTATGCTCTCTTGAAGAGTTTCTGTTACTGGCAGAACACGGGGATTAGAGTGAGCTCGCTGTCATGAACAGGTTTTGCCTTTAGACTGAGAGAGAAAGTTTCCTTCTGACTGACAGCTTCTTCTTCTCTTTTGCTGTCAAAACAAGCGATTTTTGGCTTGCAGGTGGTTGATGACAGCCTCATTTATTCAGAATCTCAATAAAGCAAAGATTGTTATAGTAATTAAAGCCTGCGCTGTTATTTATGCAATCAAAACGTCAACACCAATCTCATTACATCACTACACTCATAAAATGGAATACAGTCTTAATTTAATCAAATTTCTTGTTTAATTAGTCACTATATAAATAACATGATTAGCTCCATTGAGGGAGATTGTGGTGATGGTCTTTACCCGTTAGTGGTACCTGGTGAATAACACATGACTGGAGTAGTAATGGAACGAAGGATGGCAGGTTCATGATAATAAAAGCCGTGACAGTTGTCTCGCACCATGCGCCTCGTTTCCATCGGTAAAAATGTAAACACATTCTTTCCTTGTGATGGTTTAATAATATCTATTAGACATTTTTCTGTGCCACAGTTTTTGCCCTGTTTACCGGCTTTGTGCTCATTCTGACAGAGCCTCAAAGAGCTTAGCACAGGTAGCCTGTGGCTACCTGCCTTGAACACAAACAGCATCTCCTCCTGCAATACCTGTAGGAAGGAGCTCCTGTCTGAGAAATACAGCGGGTATTCTGGTGCCCTTTTGAATTAGCCGTTGCACTTTTCATCCTCTTAAAAAAATCTTGGGAAGGTGAAGGATTATGGATTCTTATCGGTATATGAAGATCAGAGGGATTAGTGGTATAATCCCATTTAAACCCACAAAGAGTTTTGGCAACCTTGGTTAATTCTGTTCAGCTATGATATGCCCACTGCCCCATATGGTTACAGTGTCACAAAGCCCGATAATCTGCCTTCCACCCATCTCTGCTAGCCTTTGACTCGACTGGAACTCGTTAGATTTGTTCATTTATATCAGTCCCCTTGTCATCCAGGCAGATTTACTAAATTCACTGACCTGGACAGTCACAGTGAAATGCAGTTAAACCGATCCTTTTTTTCTTGCTGTGCTCGCACCTAACCTAACTGAATAATTTGTTTTAAGTGATTAATTGCCATTTAGGTGTGAAATTGCAAAATAACACTTCTTTGCACGATAGCAGTGCAGCCATTATGCGTCATAGGAAAAAAAAATTATGCAGACCCACCCTGCAGAAACTGCAGTGTGAAAAAAAAATCGCTTTCTTCTTCTAGGACTCTCACTCATGTTGTTGAGCAGATAACCCTCTCTCACTCTCTTATGCGTGACACGTTGCGCTGTCGTTAAATATCAAGACCATCCCTCATCCTAATGACCTAATGTGAACGGCATCAACAATTGCTTCCTTCTCCCTCTTCGGACTTTAATCTCACCATCCTCCATCCACCCGACCTCCGCACAGATAGGTAATGGAGAATACAGGGATTGTGAATCACTATTTCATGACAGCAACTGCCTCTAGATGGGAAATTATAGAGGCCATACATTGAGCCTGAATATCCATATTATAATATGTCATGCCTAATAATCTCTGATGCTTGCGTTTTGGAGGAATAAATGGTTCGCGTACATGGTTCCCTGGCAAATAGAGACACCCAGTACTCTCATCGGTATTCTGCAGAACAGCAGTATCAAAAACTTTGGCCAAGTAATTGTAGTAATGTTGAAATATGCTGCTTGATCTCTCTCCATTCAGTTGATCAAACAGGGGTTCTGTCAAGGCAGCTGTAGCTAACCCTCTGTTTCAGAGCTAAGAGCATGACAGCACTTCTTGCCTCTGTTTCTTTCTGGGTAAAGGAAGCTGCTGTGCTACAAGGCGCTATTTCATTTCTCTCTCTATTTGTTTCTCTTCTTCATGAAGTTTTGTTTGATCCTGGGGGATTCTGTTGAAAAGGAGGAACAGCAGACATGATGCTAATCTGACTTTAAAAATTAGTCCTGCTGAGGTTTCCAGGCAACATCAGTGCACACCCTGAACTAGAATTTAGTTGGTCAGGCCCTTATGGTACTGTGTCTGCTGAGCGCCAAGGGAAGCCTGTAAGTGACTGGATGAATTATGGAGGACTACGAATGGTGGAAAGGATCATCATACATACTTAGCATGCGGTTATTGCAGTCACTACTCACCTGTATTGCTATGATGCAGGAATATTACCATATTGCATTAATCAGCCTTTTATATTAACAGGCTGCCAGCCTTCTCTGAACAAGTTGTCCACATTAAGACTTTATTTAACTCAGAATTTAAATGCTGTTATTCCTTCTTTAAAAGAGTTCTCTCTCTGCGTCATTCCCCATTGTTACAGTTTTGGTTACTAAGCCAACTATTTGACTTTTGCCATGTATCTAGAACAATCTCACCTCCAGGAATTACTGTAAAACAGAGCCATCTGTGTGCTAGAAAACATATTCAGGGTAATACTGTGTATTTTATATGCATATTCATGATGGTGTAACTTAAAACAGTGAAGGTCTCAAATTGTTGCTGTGCTAAGCTGGGGATTGCCAGGCTGTGAAACATCACAAAATAGCTTCATCTTGTTGTACTGGACTTGTTTAAAAATTCAGATGTTACAAATGTGTTTTGCACTTACACGACCACCTTGATTAAATCCTGTTGGTACCCCACAGCTGACAGACTGTAGACTGTGTTCATTGCAGATTTACAGGAAAGAAGGACCACAGCCAAACATTTCACATAATTTCATCATCAAAGCATTTTCCCCACTGAAAAACCATCAGTATATGAGTGCTGTGAGAATGAAGCCTCCTGATGCAGGACACTTTGTATCACCTGCAGTCACATCGCAGCACGGAGCAGAAAAATTTAGAGAAAAAAGTATAAACCCAAACTCACGTTTGACCGATAATTAGTAGGAACTGTATTTATCCATTCAGTGCTTGCTTGCTTGCTCTTCACGTTAACTAGTCATTGTCAGGAGAAATTGCACACTCAATAATGCATACCTGATTTAAAAGACCATTGCCCTTTTGGTACCTGCTCTCTTCTCTGCCGCAGAGATTAGAGCAGGGTGGTGCATCTAAACGTGCCTGGAGCTGATACTTTACCAATTGCTGGATCTCATTTCCTGGTTTAATAGGAATATCTAACATTATTGTGACCTCAGGGAGATAATATGACCTGTGGAGCATGCAGGGTTTACTGGCATCATTGGTTAGAGCTTTACTCGCTTTTCAAGGCGCCATCAAACTGCACGGTGGTGACTTGGAGTAAAGCATCAATAATTCAAGGACAGTTAATTCACCCTGAGACGGGTCTCTGTGGACCTCCAAGATAAAGCCAGAAAACTAAGCAGACCTGCTCCGTGAGAGTTCAGTTTTTCCTTTTGCCTCATGAAAGCAGATGCAGCAGCCACAGTTCAGTGCTAAGTGGATTTGTGTTGAGGTACAGTACTGTATAAAACTCTCTCAGACCCTCATTTCTTTATATTTTAGTACCCAGGAGCTGGACTTTTTTAAATGTAAAGAATTTTTAAAGTGGTCACGAGCAATAGTTGTCCAGGCTTGCTGAAGGTCTTTCAAAGTTGTTCTTTGAGCATTGGCTGCTTTTTCACTCATTTTCAGTCTATTGCTTGTATCTGAGCACTTTTTTGACCTATGAATATTTCAAGCATGACAAAGGCGCCTAACTCAAGGGATGAACCAGTGTTGTCTTTACATCTTAGACAAATTGGCAAACAGACAATTTAAAATCTCATCTTTAGACACTTTGTTACTAACAGGCTTTTGCAACAACACAGACATTGTTCCTTTCTTTAGCTGAAAGGTGATTCCCAAAGAACCATTTGCATATCTCTAGTTTGCAGTGTCCTTAAGAAATTTGGAGAAACTGAAAAAGTGGAGGACAAAAGTAGTGACAGCCCCCCCCCCAAAAAAACTATCTACCTCAGATAAACAGCAAATCATATTCTTAGGAAATAAGAAAAATCTGGCAAAGACCTGAGAGGAACATTTCTAGTCTGAAATGTTCTTAGTGGAAGAGTGGCTAGATGTCCTTCAAGGACAAGAGAAGCCTGGAGAACTATTCCTCCACAGCATGACATCTGGTTTTATAGAGCTTTACTTCTTGTGATGCAGTCCTGGCAAATCTGATTGAGATTAATGGAAAACACCTCGTACCATACGTCCTAAAAACATTACAGAAATCTCCTATGCAGGCAGGCTCGGGTTCTCTGATATAATCCAGTTCTGAAAGTTCACTCAGGTTCGTGCTTGAGATTGTTGTTATGAATAAAGGAACTTTTGCCATTATAGTCAAAGGCTGCCTCTTGCTTAGCAGTATGTATGTAGTAGTACTGATATTCAGATCAGCTATCACAGCTTGATGAACAAGTCTGTCACAGCAAGTCTGACCTTCTAATGACTGGTCTCCAGCTAAGGCCACAGCAGGACACTCGTGTAATTTCCTTTTTTATCCAGAAGGATGATGGGAGCTGTAGCAGCTGGAATGCTATTGTATGATTGGAAAACAGATATGGTGTATTGCTCTGTGTTGGGTCGAATGGATTCAGCCTTCTTCTCACAGCTTCAGTGGATGCTGAGAGTTGGTTAGATTGGATATCAGAAAAAAAAAAGTCATTTTGTTCCGCTTCAAAAAATACAGCCAAATAACATTTAGGACAAACTGTGACGCAGCGCTGTCTCTGTTTTTGTTAGAAGCAGCCACTGGATTGGCAGCTTAGTGAAGAGGTGATGTATGGAAACACAGACATGCAGAGAGCGCCTCTTGTGCTGCGATATGTCTTGATCATCTGCTGGAGCGTGAATCAGTGGTAAACAACTGCAGCTTTAAAGTCTCAATATGGTGCTGGCAATCGGGAATCAGAAGAGCTCGGCTTCTCAGCAGTCTGATATCACACTGTTCTGAAAACTTGGGAGCCTATATTTATAACTTGTTTTTGATTCACTTAAGGTGGAGTAAAAGGAATAATGTGCTCATTAGAGCTGTCAAACTGTCATACTAAATTAACATTGCAATTCTATACGGCCTTACTGAATGTAAAATACAATTGGATGTGAAAATAAGCCAGAAATGAAGCCTGATTGTACAATTCAAGTAAAGAAGAATCTTAGAAACATAAATATTTCTAATTATTGATACTTCTGTCTCTCAAAAAGGTTATTCTTCTTTATATGGCTGGTTCCTTTAGGGGTTGCCACAGGAAATCATCTGCCTCTATCTCACCCTATCCCTAGTGTCCTGTTCTGCCACTCCAACCCTGTGCGTGTCCTCCTTCGCTACATCCATGAATCTTATCTGTGGTCTTTCCTCTTCTATCGCTCAGAAGGTGTGAAATCAAACTTGTAGAATAGAAAGGCACAAGAAAGCGTTTCAGCTCCACTTAGATACTTCAACCTCTTTCCCAAAGATAACCGAACTCAGTGGAATTTACAAAAGAGGATGCTAGAACTACTGACAATTCTTGCTGTTTACTGGCATCATGGATTAGTATAGCAAAATGCAACACAATGCCTCTAATTGTTAACCTGCTAACATCTAAAAAATGGTCAAAATGGATCACTGTGAAAGTTTTACTTGGATGAGACAAGGATATGTGTTTGTTTTCACAGTGGTATACCCGGGAAGAAATGTGGAACTATTATCTTGTCTGCGGAGGAGCTTGGAAACTGCCGAGTAAGTCCAAAAAGTTTTAACCATCATACTTTTTTTGTTTTTGTAACTGTTTACACTTTAAGTGTCAGAGTAAATGTTTTGCAGTGTTCACTTGTCTCATGTGAACTTGACCCTTAAGCATCATTACATCTGACTTTAAATGAGCGAATTGTTAAATTGTGACACGTCACTGTGAGATCGCTTGCGTTGCATGGAATTGCTCCATTATCTATGTTTAGCAATGTTCACGAGTCCGCTGAAGTGAAGTGGGATATTTAATATCCTTTACTCCAGCGAGATATATTGTGCCATAACTGTTCCTATTAAACGAGCAGGATATGCCGTGTTACTTTGCAATTGCGTTTGCCATTTGGAAGTTGTGTACATAGTGGATATGCTATGAGTTTGAATAGCTATTTAATGAGACCGCCTTCATTTCAATCACTAAAACAGGCACTTGCTCCTATGTAGTGTGCGTTAATCCATGAGTCTGCGTTAATAACCTGTGTCCACTAATGCCCATTGACTTTCTCTCCACACTGCTAAATGAAGATAGTAAATAATCACATTATACTGCTGCCAGTGGAGCAGGACTTATTGACCGGAACAACTGGCCTCCCTCAGAGGCTGAACAAAAAGCCCTTGAGCTTCTCTGTAAATGTTTTATGATTCCCTAATACATGTAAGCAATGATTCAGTGGTTTCTAACTTCCTGACATACTTGTTTAGCTTAAAAAAGCACCTTGTTTAACAATCATTGAACCTGACTAGGTGGTTTTTTTTCTTATTGTTTATTCCCTGACAAATAAAGAGTCTCCTGTTAGAGTGAGACTGATAAGACATGCTGATAATGAAACCGCCATGATAACCATTACTGATTCTGCACTGCTGGATTGAAGTGTCAGTGCTCACAGTCATTGGAGGGCTGCTGTGAGTCATCAGGTGCATTGGATCTGCGAATGATAGGAGTTAGCATCATCGCTGCAAAGCACCTCTTCAAGAGGCGATTCAGTAATATAAATGCAAATGATCGTTACTGGTACAAATGATGATTTCCCTTCTCCCAGACTCCATTAGAGAGACACCGACTAGACATGTCACCGCAGACCTGCCCTGTTTACACAGAATTTAACCCTGAACAGAAACGTCTCAGGTTTGAGAAAAGAACAGGCAAATGAAAGCAACGACGTGCTAAAAGCATGACTCCGAAGACAGCGCTGTCAGCACAACACCACACCTGTGAATTCTTACAGTTTGGATTGCCACCATCCATCTGGTTGTTGTTTATTCTATAATCCACCTGTGACCAATAAATGGAGGCAGCTGAGTTGCAGCATCGCCTGAGGTAAACACTGCAACTCTTGTTTGGGGAAAGTGAGACGAGCAGAGGGAGAATCGACTGGGGAAGTTCTGCAGGGACTGTGAATCGAGGACTGGGTTGGCTCTCACCTTCGTGGTGGATTTGCCAGGTATCATTAGACAGAGCAACAGCCTCTGCATGGATCAAAGGCTTCCTCTTGGCTGCCGTTGCCTCTGGCACATAGGAGTGCAGAGCAGTGGCTGGCTCGCTTCACGTCTTCCACGCGGTCCAGCTCCAGCTCTGTCTGATTTAAATAAAAGTAAACCACACAACATTTAACATATGGAAGCTGTAAACCTCAGTCCTGGTTATCAGTACGACTATCACAATTGTTCACAATGTGGCGATTTTGTTTATAAAACTTGACACCACAAGTTTTCTACAGAGAGGCTTTTTAGTCTGTACAGAACAGCCTCACGTCCTATGAATATGGAAAAAGTAATCAAGTAAATTAAATGAAATAAAATAACTCAAAACCTCTTGAATGAATTTAAACTAGCTCTGGTAACATTAAAACCCTGATTACACTAACATTTTTCATTTATCAAGCAAACGTTCTTCATTTTATCACTGCAGTCGGAAAATTTCATGTTCTTTCTTGTGCTTACATAATGCTCATCCTTACATTGACAAAAATCCTTCACCTGAGGCTTACAGTCATAATAGACGAATGCTCGGATGAATGGAGTGATGCGCGAAGCATACAAAGCAGTTGTGTTAATTTCTGGTTCATATAATCCACTGGCTTATGATTCATTTTGTGATTCACTACAGTCTGCAATCCCAAGGATGTCATAAGCTTATGTAACATGAATTCAAGCACTGTCTGCATTGCTTTGTATCTCTTTGAATAGACCCGCCCCACTCTCTGTAAGTGGCAGTGTGCATTGCTCTGCCACTTACCCCATGCGGTGATATCTTAGTAGAGCAGAGAAACGGGTAGGAGGATGTAGACTGAACTCACTATTCCCCTGCTGCTCCTAAACCTCAGTGGCTGAAATGAATGTTCTGCCTTTTCCTCGCTTAATGAGAGAACACTGCTAGGCTCCGATGTGGGTATGTGTTATCTATGCCTAATGAAGGCTTAGGGCACTGTGCTGCCATGATAGTGTAATTGTAGAAGCTGTGTCAGGGTTAAACAGGACAGTTATACTACGGATCTATTTTTTAAGGGCTTTCATATCTGACCTAAGCAAACTCTCCCAACATGATGTGTTAGTTTTAATGCACCAAACAGCACCTTGGAAAATTAAACGTTCTTGTGAAAAAACCACAGAGGGAGAGCTTGACACACTGCAGGTAGAAAATGCAAAGATATTGCAGGCTGGATAGAAAGGTAGATAATAACTGAAAATGACAGTAGGAAATGAAAATGGATATATAGCAACCCATTTAGCTGCCAGCGCTGACTGTTTTAATCATAGCTTTACTCTTCACCTGCTTCAACATTTCCACCACACTGGAAGAATTCAAACTGTGGTGTAATCAGATTAGCTCATTCTTTAAATTGTTCCAGCGCAACAATTTAATTTTTTTGGACTCTAAAGGAGTAACTGTATTATTTCAAATAGTTCAAAATAAGTGTTGTTTATTTAACATTGGACCTTGTTGAATACTCTTATTTAGTCCACTCTTCTTTTTAGCCAGCCCCTTGAACAATAGGCAGGTTGGAGTCCTGCATATACGGTTAAAAAAAAGTACATAGCTTCCAGTGTGGAAATATGACGCCAGTGAAGTGTCATTCTATCTGAAGGTCACTAAATAGCAATAGCTGTGGCTGCAAAGAGTCTTCTGGTCCTATAGAAGTCTATGGACATACAGCTCTCTGATGTAGCCTCTGTAAATACTTTCCTGCTAAGTTTATGGACTCACTCGATCATTTTAGATCATACTGAATAGAAAATTAAGTCTATTATGAAAATCTTGGTCATACCATGTTTTAAAATGGAAGATTATCTGCCGCATGAAACCCGCGCGCTCAGAGTAGCTACGCCCACCTTTCATCCTCTTCTTTTATGCCATCTTTTGTACTGGCAGAAAATGAGGACAAGCATAATATCCCCCTCTTAAGGAGAAAACTCCAGGAGTTATTGTACTTTGAATTATGTAGTAGCTCCGTGATAGTGCTGTGTCCAAGGCAAAAAGTGATGTTTTTGGGGGTTAGCGAGAGGCAGGTCAGTGGCAGACCGTGTCCGACTGATGTGGGTCAAAGCAATCAATAGAGGCCCTGCCCTGCACCATGCTGGTTTAGATCTAATAGCGGCACTTCAAAACCTAAAAGCCCCGAAGACCAGCTGGGTAAAGACAGCTCTTCTTTTTGCTCCTTGAAAGCTTCAATGTCTTCTGGCATAAAACTTTAACAGACTCTAAGATGTGATAATAAGACCCCCGATTTACATATGTGGTACGTTTGGGGGGGTACAAAGCTGTTAAGAAGGTTTGAACATCATTGAGGTGAAGATGATGATTGAGATGCTGATGGAGAACACTTTGCAGAGCTTTTCTTCTGATGTGGACATTTACCTGTCCAGTGTGCCCATTATGCAGCTTCATTACTGTACTATATAGTGACCACAGGGAGCCAAACTGGAATCAAGAACATTATGGAGCACGCTCTTTGTCTTTGATGTGGCAGTACACATTGAAATGCTGCCTAAATGAGTATAATTATGATAATACCAGCCTTTCTAATGTATCATTAGGTGCACTCACACCCTCCACATGCTTTTGTACACAGGCCCCTCCCCTCTCTGTGTGCAGGGTGTTAGGATCCATTTATGTGCCTCTGTATGGTTACTCTTATGTTTCTGTTATTTTACACAGCATAAGGTATTTTCATTTCCCGTGTTCCATCTACATTGTTATGCAGGTGTTGCATAATAAAGAAATGGTAATGAATGCATTTGCAGGTTTTTGAAACTAGAGCCCACTGTTTGGATTTGCTCTCCTCTTATTAAGATTCAGTCAGCACTTTGCTTTTAGTTGGTGCTTCAGTGCTTTTATATCTTGGCACACAGCATGTGTACACAAACATCGGGAGGCAAACACAGCCAGTAGCATGGATTTAAAGTGTCCTTTACTTTTCCGTCCTTCCATTTCTCTGACTGCCTTCCTCCTTTGTCTGTAGGATTACGCCACCATGCAATTTTGTGCCAACAAACTGGATAAAAAGGACTTCTTTGGAAAGTCAGACCCCTTCATGGTCTTCTACAGAAGTAATGAGGATGGCACGTGAGTTTGTCTTTCGCATTTGCGTCTCAGTAGGTCTTCTGTTTTGGCGTATCAAAGCCGGGCTGGAGGGCACGAAGCTCCAAGAGGAAGGGAAGCAGGGTTGAGAAAATTAGAAATAAGATCGAGACCCCTTGAACTCAGCTGCATACCGATGAATTCATGCAGACATGGTTTCAAGGCAAAGCAGTTTTCTGCTTCAGATGTGAGAAGATTTTATCACTGATTTTTTTAAGTGTTTGTTTATATTTTAGAGATGTTTGTTTTAACTGCATCTCCAGGTTCACTATCTGCCACAAGACCGAGGTGGTGAAGAACACACTGAACCCTGTGTGGGAGCCCTTCTCCATCCCTGTCAGAGCGCTCTGCAATGGAGACTATGACAGGTAGGTTGACTGATGATGTACAGGTGAGTCTCATGAAGACAAACAAATATTCCCACACACTCGGAGTTTGTTTTTCCAAGGAGAAATTAAAGCGGTGCAGAGTTTTAATATGTGGTGTAGCTCTTACAAAGTGGATCAGGGCTATCAGATTTAGAGCAAATTGATTTTCTAATGTTATTCTATCCGCTGCTGAAATAGACAATTATTACAGGCTGACTAGCACTACATGCCACCTTGCCTGGCTCTTTATTGATTTCTCCACAATCACCGAGAGCCTTTCAGAGCATTGCAGGGTTTCTGATTGGTTTCTCTGGTGGCAACTTCTAGCTTATCTGAATCTTTTCAGAGTGAAGGGCATTGCAGAATACCTGAGGAGCAGGAAGAGTTTTGGCAGGAAGATAAAATAACACGAGCGAAAAAAGAGAGCGAGAGGAGAGGGAGAGTCGGTCTAAAGATGTTGACAGGTGGCTGGAACAACACAGGAGCCCTTCTATGTGTGTTTGTGTGCAGAAGTAGGAAAATGTTTAGACCCAGACAGCCGTGTGAGTGTGTAGAAGTCATCAAAGAACATGTCAAACCATGGCCTCCGCTACACTGGGTGTCAGCGAAGGTTCGCTGCTTTCAATCCTGTCTCTGTTCACCTGCCCGGAGAAGCTAATTGGGTCAGACAGATGGAGCAGAAGCATGAAAGTATCCTGATTCCCTTTGAGGATTTTGATGACAAGAGAAATCTGCAGCCATTTAGGGTCTCACGGCTTTTTTTTTTAAAAATATCTACAGTTTCCGAGATCTATACAGGAGACCTGCTGCACGGCTGTTGCAATTTATCAGTCTTTTCATCCAATACTTTTCAAATCATGACATTTTTATTTCTCTTTAAATTGTATAAGTAGAAATGGCCTGGTTTCTCCCCCACAGGCTTTTCTTTTGGACTCCAGTAAAATGCACAGACAGGGTGGTCTGTGCTATATTTTCTGCACTACCGTCTTTCATTCTTGTTCCCTTTTCTCCTGCAAATATACAGCAAAATTTACAATATATTAATAATGATGTATTGACTGTCTCTCTGCAGTCACATTTTTCACCCTCATGAGAATCTGATAAATCTCTTGCAATCATTTGTCTTCGATAGCGATCAGAAAGTGAAATCGCTCCCATTTCCACTCCAACACAACGCTGGTTTCAGAAACTAAAATGAAATTGATTCGAGGATCGAGCTGCCCCCAACTCTGCTGATTATAATGATGCTGACTCATCACAGGCAAATCATCTGTCACAAGTGGCCCTGAGTGTCAAGAATCATTTGTTTTTTTTCATACTAGTCAAGATTGCAAAGTTTTCTAACTCTGACTCTGAATGTCTGGTTGGTTTAGAGGGAGACAAGTGATGAGTTCATCACAGACCATTAGAGGAAGTCTCCTTTCTTTGTGCGTTACACAATTTGGACATTTGTTAGCTGGGAAAAATAGTGCAGACACAATCAGTTCAGGTCAGGATAACAGAGTAGCCCTCCGATACTTATCCGCCTCTTGGATCCTCTGACAAGTGACTGACGGCAGCAGCTGATGGGAAGATGGGGGTGGCAAGCCACTAGTCTAGTTTCCATCAGTCTGAGAAGAAAAGAGGAGGCATCTTCCTCATTCTGCCTATATTCTCTCAGGCTTGCTCATTTGTTTTTTTCTCCTACCGACTTATTTTGGGAACTTGCAAAATATGCTATTTCCCAAGAGGTTACTTTTCTGTCTTAGGCATGTGGGGAGAAAATGCTTTACCTAAACTGTTGGTGTTGTCGCCCAGCTCTTTAGTCTGTGAGATACACAAAAACAATTCATTTAAATATTTAATGCTAGTTTATTAATCCGCACCATATTTTTTATACATAAATTAAGCAGACAGAAACCCAATAAGCTCTGTGAATTTGTATTATTGTCAGTCTTGCTTAAATGTTGGCAATTACTGAGACTGGCGCTTAATTATCAGCTAATATATTTTGAAAACCTAACATGACTCAGGCTGCCATGCAGTATAGCTTCAAAGAGAAAACAAATGTTGTCACCATTAGATCTCCAGAAAGATGTTTGTGTCTTTTGCATGCAAAACACAGAGCATGCTCTCTTTGATGGCTTTAATTCAGCTTTCACTAACAATTAATGAGCTTAAGTAACTTGATTTGTCACATTCAAAATGCTCTTTGTAACATTTCTCCTCAAGAATATTAAGTTTGTAGCTCACGCAAGGCATTAATATGTTCACACAAGGAAACAAACACATTTTCTGCTCTTTGATGTGCTTCCTAGGACAATCAAGGTGGAGGTGTATGACTGGGACAGAGATGGGAGGTAATTGATACACAGAGGAGCGTGTGCACACACATGCACAAGAGAAATTTATCAAAGTTTTTTCACCCTCTTTTTTTTCATCCCTAATAGACAACGCTATTTTACTGTCTTTACTGATTACTGAATTATAGTTACTTTTTTTCAGTACACATCAATGGTTATGTGTTTGTGGTGCAAGTCATGTTTTTACATCCTTTTATCTTTCACCAGTCAAGGCTGTGATGACGCTTTTTGTCTCCTTTCCACCAGCCATGATTTCATCGGTGAATTCACCACAAGTTTCAAAGAGCTGTGTCGGGGTCAGAACCAGCTGAATGTGTATGAGGTGAGCGGAGATAAAATCGACCAATACCATCATCACCTTCAGAACAGCGGACCTTTATGTAAAAGCTGCAAATGTTGACTGCTGTATGGGAGCTCGTTTGCTTTAAGCTGCTTCCAAGTAGAATGCAGATCACTTTCTGAAGCAGCCATTTAGTTGTGCTGGTCCACTATGGCAAACGCAGTTTCAAGTGAAATTCAGCACATCGAGCAGAATGTGACCGGCCAAAGCTATGTGTGAATTATTAATGAATGAACCTTGGAAGCGCCTGTGCCACAAAATGATTCTGATGGCACAAAAAGAAACCTCAGCTTTGTTTGTGCATGCTAGTGTGAGAAACCTGCCTCAGTCTGAGAACAAATCAGCGTGCCCTTTATACTCAGCAAGGTCTTGTTTCATGACAGGAAGTTCTACAGGTCTCACTTGTTTGAGCAAAGTTGTGGCTGTTCAAGATTAACAACTAGCCTCCCCTGTTTGTCCTCACCCTACCCGCTATTAAGCCTCTCAAAGGTTAAGTGGTGCCATAGATCGACTGGGGGAGAGTGCTTCTGCGGTGGGAATACAAATGGAAATGCGACAGAACTATGTTACTAATTCCTTTCTTTGGATCGCACTCAGAAAGTCTGAATAGGTCCCTGCTCATTAAAACACTTGCCATATTACATTAGCCTCTGAATCAGTCATAGAAGCACTCTAAGAAAAGAATAAGGCCAGTAAAGGTAGAGAGTAAGGGAAAAGCTGATGAGTTAGGTTAGGAAAGACGGTGCCCTTTTACACTGCTGACACGGCATAAGGATGTGCATCCATTACCCTTCACCAAACCTTTCTATATATAAAACGCAGGTAAGGTCAGAGACCTTAAAAAACTTTTATGATGTGGACAAAAATGACATAACACCACCTTCTCATTATGGAGAAATAAAGAAATTCAGTGTGTCACATGCCACATTTTTCAGCTCTTTGCATATTTTTGTATATTCAACGTGACGTGCAGAAAGCTTGTAAACATTAGACGACAGCAGGCTAATGCCAGTACAGGACGCTGTAACTGAATGTGATTCCTTTGTGACGTAACGTGAACATTGCGGCGGCTGAGTGATGGTCACAACGCTGTGAGGCATCATTTTTGTAAGACGAGTTCAGGGGGCGCTTTTAGAAAGTACAGAACCAGAAAGGAAGAGTAGAGAAGAGAGACGAAAGGAGGGTAGAATGGGATACCTTTTACTTTATTATCCTGCACATCTTCCTCCAGGCTCATGCTTTGTGTTTGTGTGCAGACCTTTAGAATGAGCAGTGCCGATATTTGACCTTGCTCACTGTTGCATACAAGTTTTTGGCTGCAAGCTTAAATGTAACTTTAATTTAATGCACTGAAGGCTGTAATCACTCTGCTCGCCTTGGATATCACTCAAGTATTTCCCAATGTTTTGTTTTTAGTGAAGTCTATAGGTTTTTGCACAGTGTTGCACTCATGCCCTTGTAAACCACCACACATGATTTGAAATGAAGCAGCCAATATCTAATTGAAGTGCAGCGTATAACCTCTAACCATACACCAGGTCACCAGAAAAGCAAGCCAACTGTTTAGGAATTACAGACTTTTATATTAGTCCCTCTATTTTCACAGCATATGTAGCTGGACAAAGTAATTTAATACAAAATGTCAGCTAATATAAACATACCGAAGGCTACAGCCTATACATATCTCAAAGTGCAAGGTTTTCTCGCTTGAAATGCTCTGTCAGCCTCGCTCAGTCGCTGCTTATTTAGGGAGCTCTGTCTTTTTTCTTTTTGGCTAGTTTTGTGTTCAGTAAGTGTGCACCGTGAAGCGCTGTCTTGTCAGTTTTTCTTCATTTGGCTGAAACTGAGCAGAAAGTGCAGCTCTGTTGCCTCTGCTGCTTTTATCAGCAGTCACATCATCAATAAACACTAGTGACCCACTTCCACTGGCAGCCATGCATCCCCGTGCTAAAACACCGCCTCCACCATGTTTGACAGATGATGTGTTTTCCTTTAGATCACAAGCTGCTTCTTTCCTTTTCGGTGCTCTTAGTTAATTTTGGTTTCATCTGTCTCCAGAGCCTTCTTGTTCCAGAGCTGGGCAAGATTTTCTAAGACATTTCCTTGCAAAGTGTAATCTGATCTTTCTGTTCTTGAGTGCTACCTGTGGTTTGCAGCTAGAGCTAAACCCTTTGTAGTTACATGAATGAAGACTTGCCGTGATTGCAGGCTCTGACACGCCTACCCCTGTTGAGGTGCTCTTGATTTGGCTAGAGGTTGTGAAAGGAATTCTGAGATCATTCAGTTTAAGTTATTTTTCATGGTCGTCCAGGCTTGAACTCACCAGCGCTTTCCTTCCTTTTAAGAATTAGCCAGATTGTTGTCTTGGCCACTCCTATATTTTCTGCTCTCTCTGATGGCTCGCCTTTGTTTTCTCAGGCTAATTACCAAATGCAAATTTTGGAATCAACTGCATACCTTTTATCAGTTTAATTTACCAGTTAATTGTACAATTACTTTTGATGGCATGGGAATGGAGGGACTGCGCAGAAAAATTTGAAGCAATATTTTGAGCTTCATTTCCTTTCTTCCACTGTGGTGGTACATAGAGGCAAAAGCACAAAAATCGTGTCACTATCCAAAAGCTTGGACCTGGCTGTATGCATCTGCCCCCACTGCACATAACTGTGCACTTGCACTCATTCTGTATGTGGTTATAAGCACCACAGCTGGCAGCATGCATGTAAAATTTACAGTAGACTGCTTATGCTTATAAAAATCCCTCTGAATTATCTGCACTTTGCTGGAAGGCATGATCAATGGTATCTCATTCTCACCTGCTACAGTTATTGGATTCACTCCCTATGCTCCATTACCCTTACAGACATAGAGTAGGAGGACAAAGATGTTTTTATTACTTGCCCAAGGGTGGATAAAAAGAATTGTGCTGCAAGTTTACATTATCATTATCCTTCGTTCCCATTCTGCCTTCATACCAGGTGGTGAATGCCAAGAAGAAAATAAAGAAGAAGAGATACGTCAACTCTGGAACGGTGAGTCTGAGATACTGTAAGAGCAAATCTCCTTGTGCACTCACACCCCTGCCTGCCTTCTCTTTTGTATTCAGCAGGAAGTTTCCACTAAGTGGATTGCATGAACTCTGTTAAATGTTTTTGTTCTATTCCCAGTCCCTGAGCTTATGATCCAGACAGTGAATTTAAGTAGACGGGAAAACATTCCCATGACCTCAAATGGGATGATTATTCAAGTCTGTAAAGCTAAATAAAAGAGACTTGTGTCTGTGTCCTTTCACTGAGGAATAGTGACAGAAGTTCATAAATGAGCCGCGGCTTTGCTACAGCTCTTAGCGTATACTGTGACTCTCTAATTAAAATTTGTGACTAGCTATCCATCACGCTGATCATCCATCAGTCCACAGGCACACTGACGCTCGGTGATTGTAATTCTAAGGCGCTGCTTCGGCAACGCAATCATTTTGCATGGATAGGTCATTTTGAGAGGTCAGTGTTAATGTGTAGATTGGTAAATTTTGTTTAATTAAAAAGGACGAGTTAATCTTTTGGAGCCTTTTTTTCCCCTCTCAGGTATCCTTGTTGTCATTCAGTGTAGAGTCAGAGCACACCTTCCTGGATTACATCAGAGGAGGGTGAGTCATGCATTTGTGTGCAAGTTACATTACTTTGTTTATGTACTCACGCTGTTTGTGTTTCACCTCTATGAGTGGCTCACAGAAACTTTGACCACGTAGTTACATTTACTGCACATCTGCACTCAAAAATGAGATTTGCATACTGGAAGTTCACTGTTTGAATTTAATTGTGCACAATGATGGCTGTGCAGACTCCCTATTAGTATGAGTTTAACACATGTACAAGTAACATATTGTTTCCAGTAGTTCGTCTGTCGAATGGACCTTTTAGTTCTCAAACACAGGTGTGACTAATCACATTGATTACGGCTTGCATGCAGATGGAACAAAACCCTCATTAACATCATTAGAGACACCTGTGCTGTCCCACTTTGTCATGTCAAAATGACTGCTGTGAAGAGGGGCTTTGGAAAATGTATTCATATTCATCATTTGGATTATTTTTTTATGAATTCCTAGACAGGCAATTGAACTTTTAGCACATAAGACTCTAATGATTCCTGTCAGAATATTTTATGTGTCCAAAATTTAATTTGATGGAGATTTCAAGTTTAAAAACAAATCTTGTTTTGCAGTTTATTACACATTTAAGTGTTAAGCACACTGATAAAATAATATTAGCTAAGATATATAGCAGTTAATATAATAATTAGCGCTGTCAGCGTTAATCTCGTTGAAATGAGGTTAACGCCATAACTGCATTAACGTGGCAAATCATTTTACGTCATGTCATTTTAACGAGATTAACGCTGACAGCACTAATAATAATCATAATCATAATATCATATCACTGTGACATCCATGCACAGCTGTTCTTGCATGGTGGTGAAATCTGCAGTGTTTAAAGATCATTCAGGTAACCACTGAACTAGAAAGCCATGGAAATAATGGAGTTAACTTTTGCTTGTTTGATCCAACGATAGCTTTATTTATTTTACTTTAACTATACTGTTTACTGATAATATTTGGTAACCTTCCATATTAAATTACCAAGTACTGGATACCATCAGAGGTTGATCAGTACACTGGTCATTGCTGGATCATAAATAAAAGTAAACCCTATTAATATCAGGCCTTTCCAGCGAGTGGTTACCTGAATGATCTATAAACATTCACCACACTAACACGCTTTAACTATGCATTCATGGTTGTGGGTGGGTGTCATTTCATGGGAATTAAACAGCAGTACGATATTACAGATGCTTGTATTGACATTTAGGCTCAGTTTCAGGATTTTTATGCTAGCACTGATGCTATATTGTCAGTATAACACAGTACTTAATCATTATTATCATATGATCATTTACCACTCAATCCAGTATGTGAACACTTAACATCCATCCCAGTTTTTCCCATCCATCCATCCATCACATTTCTCACTGTTAACATACCAACATGTCCTCCAGCCTGCCAAACACAACACGAACGCTTCATGCTACCCTTTAGCATCTGTGCAATAACTATAGGAGCCTATCTGCTCAAGAAAAACAGCTGTTCTGTGTTCATGGTCATAGATAGTGGTGCTGCTGACTGCAAATAGTGATACGCTGAGCCTCAGCCTCTGTTTGCTTGTATTGTGTAACCACTGAATCAGGGGTATGACAGTGGGATAGTGGTCTAGAGTGATGTAGTGTGTGCAGAGCACCTGGGTTTGCTTGGACTTTTCCGATGTTTTCACCGTGTCTTGCTTTCAGATATTTGCTGTCAAATGGAGGAAAAATAAAAGGAAAGATGTCATAAAATAATTTAAATTCAAATTTATTTTCACCGTGCATAAATCTGGTAGAACAACAGTCAATAGTGAGTGTTAAAACTTTATACAGTGACAGCCATCGCTGTGACTAATACACGGAAATGAGTCAGGGCTGTGAGATTTAACACAGTAGTTTTAAAATGCATTACACTGGCTCCCCCTTTTTACTTTGTTTCCTGTTGTTGCTGCCCATGGCATAACAAGCACTCATCCATGTTTTCCTCAGTGTTATTGAGTGTGGTTACTGAGGTGCTTCTGATTTTTCACATAACAGCTAAAAGTGTGGCCCCGAAGGAAACGATTGTGTCCACAGCCACAACTCCAGAGTGAATGAATATGAATGATTATGATAAAATATGGAGAAGATCTGAGGGCTTAATTAAGGGCGAACATCCTGTCACATATGGAAATGTTTCTCAGTGGATCAGTGGCTGCCCTGGTTTTAGTTTTCTGCTGCTTTGCTGCTGGTGGCTGAGTGTCCCAGATCTGTCCCGTTGGTCTCTCTCCAGCTCCCACAAACGGACACACATACTGTACCCTCACACACAGCACACATTCACTCACTGTCAAAATAGCAGTGTTTTCACCTTTTTCTACTTGTTCGACTCTGATCTAATTTGTCCTTGAGAAACCGAAGAAAAATGGAGGAAGAGGGGAAATGGGAAAACAATGAGGTTAGAAGTACTGATACGATAGATCAAACTATGTTGTGCTGTATTTACTCTCAGATTTTAGTTCTTCTGGGGTTTTTTCTCTCATTTTTATGATGGGGCAACCTATCATCATTTTGGATTCACCAAACCAGATAAGCAATTATCCAAGTTCACAGCAACCTACATATGAGAGCTGATACTTGGGGAACATGCACTGTCCTACTGCCTTTTTTCTAAACTGACATTTAGAAAAAAAGGGCCTCAAACCAAGCTGTGAGAGAGACTGCACTGACCTGTTTAAAATTGTGTGTATTTATTTATAAGCGTGAGTTGAATAATTAGTACGTAAACATGTTTATGTCTTGAAGTAAGATTAAAAAATGGTCTGTAAAGAATTTAGCGTACCATTTTTCTTGGATTTTGTCTCCATATACAGGAACTTGTAAATATGGACAGCAGTTTGATCCTCAGTGTCTCTGGTCTGCATGTGGAAATGCCCTTGAGCAAGAAGCTGAATCTTAATTGCTCTGATGCATCTATCAGTGTTTGTGTGTGTGTGCTAGATAAAGTGCTTAACTTGAATACAGTAGAATAAAAGTGCTTTAAGAGTGTGTGTGTTTGTAAATGGGAGAACGTGGCTTGTGTAAAAAGCACTTTGAGTGGTTAGGAATACTAGAAACTGCTTTATAAACCCCAAGCCATTTTCAAACTAAAAAGACGCTTTCTGTCAGACTGCTACGGTTCCTAAATATAGAGAAAAAGACACCACTCCAAAAACCTTCCATATAAGGGTTTAAAATGTCTATTTTTAGGTAGTTCCTTGTGATTTCCCTCTTTGTGCTTCCACGTTACATTTTATTAGGACAAACTGCTACTGAAGCTGTTGAAAAAAGGTGTGTGCTCTTCACTCGTAAGCCTAATTTATTCACTAGAGAAAGACTCTTGAGGACCAGATTTACTAATGGCAAAAACTTTGTTTGGCATTAAAAAGCTTACGTTCCCTATTTAATAAAGAGGTTCAGTATCCATTTTTACAACTGGAAGTGACGGACGGGTATTTTTGGCTGCCAGGTAACTTTTATTCATTTAGCATTAGATTTAAAGTGTTTTAGGCTTTCAGTCACTTTTTTACACATGAATCGATCCTCAATGGGTAATCTAGTATGCCCCAGCAGCATCTTCAGTACATGGGTCACCAACTCATCCAATGAGTTACAGCAGCACCTCAGTATATAATGACTGATGTATTTTCTTCCAGTCATTGAGGTAAAAACATAGAATTGAGGTTTATACATTGGAATAGAGGCAGCCCTCCTTTGGATGAATCTTGCACTCAGAATTATCCAGACACCACACACATTTATCCACACTCTACAGCAATTTCGTACAGAACCTGCCCATATATCAAAACTCAGCGTTTCCCAGCTGCAGGTAATTGATCTGAACTGCCACAATGTTTCCAGAGAGGAACACGTGCACAACACTTGTGCGTACACTGACTTATTTTGCTTGGCACATTACTTGCTCTGTCATCAGGTCTGATGGTTTGTGACCTGCTAATTTGTGCTGCTCTTGGTAGAATGCCTGTCATTAGCAAGAACTGGCTGCATCTTTGTTGTAAATTAGCACAATGCTAGTAGATGACCCACAGACCTTTTAAATCCCATTGGTGCATTTTTTCTGTTGCAACCTTACTCTGATTTACTCTGTGTAAGAAATCTGGTGTTCGGACCCAAGAACATGAACATGTTTGTTTCTGTTACAGAGGATTTATTGAATGATTTGAAATCTGTGCAAATCTTACTGGTGCTACTATGCATTGCATCCACCTAAATCTCTTTTTACAGAAGCTGCTTTCATTACGTTTTTAAAACATTGAGTTTTATTTCGAAGCTTGAAGCAGCTTTTGATTCATCCTGTGGTAATTTTCACATAAAACTCTTTCAGACAGAAGTTAAAGAGATGATCCCATTAATTAATGTGACCCAGGCAATATGTGGAGTGGTACTTCATCTTTTCGTTACAACCCATTTAGAGACGTTAGAAGCCCATCGTGCCTGTGAGAAAGGCTGATGACAAAGGCTTCTGCTTTAAAACGATGTGGCAGCTTTGAAAAAAATATGGGATCTCTGCAGGAAAATCTCTGCAGCATCTGTGTACTTATTTTTTCTCTTGAGGTTTTTTACATCATCATGAAAGACTTGCCTCTGTCCCTTCTGTTGTCTCCCCAGTGATTTCTTTGAGAAATACTGTTAACAATGGCGGTGCTTGTGTATTTAAATTCTCCTGGAAGATTCGTCTAGAAGAAACTACTTAAAATACGACACTTAAATACAGGCTGCAGAAAGTTTCAGTATTTCAGTTTCACATCTTCTTCTCTAAGTCAGAGCTAATGTTAAGTCAAGGCTTTTGTCCCCTTTTTGTTTCTGTTCGGAATAAAGCTCTGCAAGTTGTCAGCAAGTTGTTTATGTGCCAAATCATCTGAGAGGCAGAGAGCAGATGTAAAGTATGTAGATGTATTCTGGATGTCATTAGACTCAGCTGTCAAAAATAATTTGAGAATGATAAATTGAAGTCAATATCCCACGTGTAACACAACATTAATTCTTACTTAGCATGTTAATGAATAATGTTGTACCCAAACCACCACTACTTTTTAATGCGTAGGATGGCATGGATCCAGAAATGAACTCGTGTATTCCTTAACAGTTTCCATCACTAAAATTTATGGTATTGCAAATTTTTGTTTTTAAGTTTATTAATTATTTCACTTATTGAATTTATCATCAGCAAAAAAAAAAAAGAGTTGATAAACAACAAATTATAAAGCACTTTGTTTTAGTATTACATCTGAATTGTGCAGATTTTAAGACCTATTGAAAGGTAAATACATTTGGTGGTTAGAGACTGATGCACGACTAAAATTGTTGCAACTGTGTGCAGTGAACTTGCAATCTTGTTGCTTTTGAAATGGTTACAGTTCTGCAACCACTTGCCTGCAGTTGCTACCTTTAACCTCCTAAGACCCGAACTCTTCCACGGCATGCATTTTTAATTTCTCTTTGATAGGGATATTCGTTTAAAATTTTGATAGAACAGTAGCAGTATAATGTCCTCGTAAGTGGATATCAGGCCCTTGTAGAGCAAAATTGAGTATTTTGGTCTAAATAACCCAAAATGTGATGTCCACATATGTGGACGCCAGGTCCTAGGAGGTTAAACCGATTCTGATGCTTCTCTCAAGACAGCGATAAAATGGCAAAAAAAGTTGTCAATTACATGAAATCAGGTTGTGGTAACCCAAGCAAAATCACATTAGTGCCTGGGAACCTTGCTATACAACCTATACAACCTGGAAACCTATAATACAACAAGTTGCATAACCAGCTGAGTGCACTGCTCGTGTCAATTTCTACTCACTGCTGCAGACTGACACAGATTGATTGACACAGATGGCAATTATTTGCAAACCTTTGTCAAAATTTTTGAGAGTGATTGCAGTTAGAGCGCGATTGGAAATGGGCGACCTGTGGACTCACCTTGCAGTTGAAAGTCGTTGCTCAGAGCATGATGGTATTGGACGTTCAACCTCTGGGCAACTGGTTGGTTGCTGCACCTACTTGCAAACAGTCACCAAATGCAAAAAAAAAGTCATTGCAATCCCTGGTTAACCATCATTTTTTTCCTAGTTGCAAGAAGGCTGCTATTCTATTTTTAAGGCCCTTTCACATAGGAAGCAGCAAATTCTGCGCCAACCACTAGTTTGATCCAATAACTCAAAATTTGTGTTGATTTCATAGTACGTCACTTTTTGCTGCTGCCCATGGCCTTCACACCTACTACAATATATATGGCAGCTTCTTGTCTGCATTTCTATAGGTTGCACAGATGTACGTCATTGTGGTGCATGTGAATGCTCCCCGGCCTTATGCCTATGCTGCACTTTGCTCAGAGCAGCGGGAAACCATTATTGCTCTGTGCAAGCCACAGAGAAACAATGAGTTTCAGTGCACAGCGCAGTGCATGTCACTTCCTATGTGACTGGGCCATAAAACAGCCTTAGTACAGTTTGATACAACATCAGTTTCCAAGAAGTGGTAGTTTTTAGACTACTACTATAATCAGAGATATTTTGATACATATGGGAAAAGGAACAAGCCTTTGCTGTTCAAAAAGAAAATTGGCGACACATAAGGAAAGCCCAAGCTTGCTTTGAATAATTTGTTTTGGACAGGCAAATCAAAGATTGAGCTGTTCGGTCACAGTGACAGTAAACATGTTTGGCACAGACCAAGTAGCAGAATCTCTTAACCAGTGTGGAGCATGGTGATGAAAATGTTATAAGTTGGGATTGCTGCTTAGGGACTGGGCAGCTTGCAGCTTGATTAAACTATGTGCTCAGCATTATAGCAAAGAAAGCTCCAAGTTACTGTGAAGGCATGTGTTTGAAAGGTGAAGTGTGCTGAATCCTAAAGACATTGTAAGTAAAAACTGAGCGTCACTGAAAGACCTGGTTAAGATGTAGAAAGACCATATTTGAAACCCACTGAAATAAATAATTGAAACTGGGAGTTTTTGCAAGAAATCCCATAAACATCTTGCTGTGGAAAATTTTTTGCATGGATACTACAGAAGATCTATGGAAATCTCCTACAAGAAGTTACTTCTGTTAAAGGATGACGTCGTAGCTTTTGAGGGCAGAGACTAGTATTACAATAAATCTATTAATATTGTTGTTGAATGAATGATTGAGAAGCTATTTTTCTTTGGTGTGCTGTGTTCAGTGCAAGATGCAATGAAAAACTGCACCTGATCTAAATTTGGCTTGTTCTGCCCTTTAAAACTGTCTCCTCGTGCAGTGATACACTGTTCCTGTTGCCACATTTGGAACACTCATTGGAAGTCCTGTCAGTGCATCAGGCAGCATCTCTGATGGATACTGGATCACCTCCAGTGTGTTAAAATCCTAACCCTTCCACTTTAGTTACATTTTGGGGAAGAGGAAGAATATCTGGTGAGAAGTTGTGAGCACTGAAGTAAAACATGGTGTTGACAGTCTGACCCTGGGGACAGATTTTCAGTGCACAGCACCCCTGAGTGACAGAGAAAATGATGAGCATGCTCTAGGTCATGCTTCTGACAGAAGGCTGCTGTTTGTTCTCTGGGCAGTGGCAGTGCATCCTATTCTTATCACACTGACAATCATGAAGGTTGGGTAATCTCTTGCCTGCTGATGGAGATCCTTTCACACTTTAATACTGTGCTGCTCCTTCTCAGAAGTCAAGCGCTTTGCATGCTATGGTTGGGAGTGAAGTTTGTCTGAAATGTGACAAATAAGAATTTAAAGATGCCAGCGATTTCCCTGATAGCTAACCATTCATCTTCATATACAATTGGTTTAATTTTTTTGCACGTCTTCAAGGAAAGTCCCCGTGGAAGTTCTCCAGTAGCATTCTTTCTGTAAAATCATCTTCCCTGGCTAATTTCTTTTCTGCTCTCCCATATATTTAAAGTTTCCCATTGCAGATTTCCCAATGTTGACACAGACTTTGATGTCTGCTCTTTGGGGTTTCTGCAAAACGCTCTGGTCCTGTTGTCAATCATGTGACACACAAAATCTTGGCTCATGACAGTTGTTGCTGGCACCAGTTGTAAGCAGACGCCCATGCTGTGCTGCTTTCAGACACAACAGGAACAGTCCTGGATATCCTTTATGTATAGACACAGTATAAGAGTGGTTTGCATGTCAAAATATCCCATCATAAAACAAATCTCCATAGGATCTATTTACTTTTCCACATGACTGTCAAATTACCACAATCATAACCCCCCCCCCCCCCCCCCCCCCCCCCCCAATTTATCAAATAAGAAAAGGTGCATAAAAACTGGTGCTTTGAACAGACTGTCGATTTGAAGCAGATTGCATAGCAGACTGATGAAGAAAATAAATCAGAATAGGCTTACTAGTGCTGAAAGAAAAACAACGACCATGTTGCTTATCCATGATGGGAAAGATTAACTGTATCGTTGAAAAATGATACATCATGATACACATGAAGAGACTGCCAATTTGGAGGACTGGAAACAACTTAAGACAACTGCAAATACTTGTCATCACTAAGTTAGATGATATCTAGTTATATAATTTTGTCAAATGTGTGTCTCAAAATGTTTTGCATTAGACATATTATGAAAATTAACTTCACCTATTTAGCCTCAACCTTTAAATGGGTGTTGAGAAACACTGGCAAACTGCTAATGGGGGTTTGGGAGCATTTGAAATGAGAAGTACACAATTTGAATGTTTAACAGCTACATTATGTGCACTTTTATGCGGTTTTATGCGGTTTTATTTAATTACATAGCATGTGAAAAATAAAGATGCTTAGAGAAACAAGAGGTTAGCTGTGTGAGAACTAAGTCAGAAACAAGGTATATTTCCTACATACATTTAGTACAAAAACATTTTTACTGTGAACAAATACCACTGTTTTGTGATATTATGCAAAAATACAAATATGTAAAAGTTGAATAAGATTACATTGGAAAGTTACTGTGCATTATGCAAGTTTCTTCTAATCACTAGAAGAAAATGCAGTTCGTGGATTCAGGCACAGAACACTCTGTGTTTGTCCCGTGGATCGCTTAGTTTTGATTTGGCATCTGTACTTGCCTAGTGAAAGAGATTAGTTTTCTTCAACTGATGCAAAAGATTCTACTTGAATGCGTGCCAACACCGTCATTCAGACAGATGATGAGAAATGTGAGTAGGAGCCTGAGCAGCAGGCTGTATACAACAGATCTGATATCAAATTTGATATTTTAGATCGCTGCTATTGATTTCTCTCCTTTCATGTGTGTTTGCTTTGCTGTTCTGTTTCTAACAGGTGATAACTAGCACGGTGCATTTTGGATGATATGTGAAGCAGAGGGGGGAAAAAGCAATTTCTTTTCAAGACAAACCATTGCACTCTGACTGGTTTCACAGTGAATTGGTTTTTCATTAATTTTCATTAACCTCCAGTTGTGGCAGAGATATAGTCAAATAGAGGTAATTAAAGTCCAAAAGCCACATGCTGCTTTGAGAGGCTAATGAAAGATTTATATTCTTTTCATCACATATTGAAATGTTTCTTTTTAAATTAAATCTCTAGTGGGATTGGTCATATAAAGGCTGGTGGGGAGCTTCTATTGTGTTGAGATCTTATTAAGGTTTAATAGTTTCATCCCAAAATATCCTGAGAAATTGATAGTGTTTTTTTTTTATTGGATTTAGGTTAGCTTTGTGGTCAGACTGCAAAATCGCACTGCACAGAAACATACAATTTCTTTTTGTCTGCTTCTTTTACTGGCCTTTGCTATTTGCTGACTTTTGAAAGAGAGGTGTTTCTCAGCTGTGACACTCAGTCTTCTGCAAGGTTATTTTTGTGATGCAGTGTTTTTTGTTATCTGTCAGCAGCTGCAACAGCATAGCTGGCATTGTGTTCTCTTTATGTGTCTGTGTGCGTGCATGTGTGTTTGTCTGTCATGGCAAAATGTGGTCATGGAGTATAAACTTCATCAAAGCACTTTAACATGATAACTAAACAAGATTGTACTGATGCTAAACCCTTACAGATATTTCTGGTCTGCTAGGCTGTGCAGTCTGGTGATTTGTTGTGATCATACAGAAGTTCGAGTTTACAGTCACCAGAGGCAGAACAGTTCACTTTGAATTCTTTAAATTTATGTATGACAAAGATATACGCTTTGTCCAAGGAATCGGCACAGCTAGAAACAGTAATGACAGTTTCCAGCAGTGTTAGTGCAGCTACTCTTTTTGATAGCCTCTTCTACTGCCACATGCTGTATATTCATGGATATTCATGGGGTCTATGTCCCCTTTGCTGTTTTCCAGTTTTGCATTCACCCACTTAGCTTTTTAATTTTTTTTTAGCTTGTTGCTCTTTTGAAAGTCTGGCTGACTGTTGTTCTCACAGTGTACAGCTATTGCTTGATAACCCCAATACTTTACAATCATGTCCCATGCAGTTTTTTCAGTTTCTAAATATGCAGTATATAGAGAAGTAGTGGACTACCTAACATTACACCTTCTGGAGCTGTTCGGCTTTGGAAACCCACAAAGCTCCCAGCACAGTTTTTCTGCTGATGTTAACGCCACAGGAGGTTTGGAACTCTGCAGCTATTGAGTCAGCAAAGTGTTGGCAACTTTTACACACTATGCACCTTGACAGTGGCGATCATGCTCTGTAACTTCATAGCTAAGTTGCTATGGTTCCTAAATGCTTCCACTTTGCATTAATGCCACTTTCAGTTAAAGATCTAGGAGGAAGAAATTTTATAAACTGACTTGTTGCAGTGGTGGCATCCTGTTACAGTACTACGCTCGAATTCAGTGAAATCTATAGAATGACTCATTCATTTACAAATGTCTGAGGTGCTTTTTAAAATCTAGCTTAGCACTGCTATAAATGTACAAAGTAATAAAGAAACCCCTGTCATTATAACAGT
Source organism: Pelmatolapia mariae (assembly GCF_036321145.2). Lineage (NCBI taxonomy): Eukaryota > Metazoa > Chordata > Actinopteri > Cichliformes > Cichlidae > Pelmatolapia > Pelmatolapia mariae. The sequence goes on from NC_086244.1 coordinate 27,664,605, forward strand.
TAGACTGCATTATGTATTTATACTTTGCTAGTAAAATTGGAAAAAAGGGCAGCGATTTATTGAAACATATGCAATAGAATGGAAATGCAGCATATAAGGCAAAAAACAGTAATTCTAAGAGCTTGAAAGTAAATATTTGGTATGACGTCCGCATATTCAAAGCTCTTATTTGGATGTTGGCTGCCTTTTGTTCCATTCTCTGTGAAGATGAACATACACTGCTTCAATATTGTTGAGGTCCAGGCTCTGGGGAGGCCAATCCATGACTTAGTGTTCCACTGTGTGTTTTTCTATCCAGGTATGCTGTTACTGGCATGGTGTTTGGGATCATTGTGATGCTGAAAAATTAATCTCTTGCCAGTTAGATGCTTTTCAGATGGTGTTGGATTAATACCATGGCTGGTGAAGCAAAACATAGTGGTGCTTCTTTACCTTCAACATCCATCAGTTTTGAAATGTTCCCCAACACCATTGGCTTAAATGTTGCCCAAAAGTTCTACCTCTCTCCTGACCCCCTTGGGAAAGACTTAGGACAGTTTGAGCCAAATATTTCAAATTTGGATTCATTGATTTCCAGTTCTTGTGTAATTTGGCATACTGCAGTTGTTTCCTCCCCATTTCCTTCCTTAATAATGGCGTCTTGATATCCAGTGAACTAATTTCTGATGCGGATTCAGTGAACAGTAGATGGATTAACTGAAAGGCCAGTTAATCCATGACAGGTCTTTGCTGGGTTTTTAAAAAGTTGTTAAGGACATGACTTTCAGATACTGTTCATTTGCAGTTGATAGGCTTTATTTAGTCGTGAACTTTTTCTTTTGCCCTCCACTCTTCCAGTTTCCTCATATTTGTTAAGGAAGCATTGCGCACAATGCTGAGATAGTTCTTTGGAAATCCCCTCGTTGGTACAAAAATACAATGTTATGAATGTCTAACTGTGTTAGTATATTTTACAGATTGAACTAATAAAATGGGGAAAAAAAATTGTGTTTTTGCGGCAGACTGCGCATAACAAACCTGAGATAGGTGCCTTTTAATGCTTGAAATATTCACAGGTCAGTGTCAAGAGGCTTAACAGACAAAAAATCATTCCTCTGAAAATGGTCAGGTATGAGAACTGGATTGAAAATTTGTGAAAAAATAGCCAATATCCTGTCAAGAACCTTTGAGAATTTTTGCTCACGACCATTTAAAAAACATTATGAGAGAGTCTGGCTCATTGGAAGCAAAATATTAAAATAATGAGAGGTAGTGTAGGTGCACTAATGAGGTGGTGGTGGATTGTTAATTATCTTAATTAACTACACCAGTCTGTTCACTGGTGTAGTTTATGTTTCCAGAGCACACTGATGAGACTGTAAATTAACTGTAGGTACATTGTTTGTTTCCTGTTTTGCATTACATACAATAATCCACCCTGCTCAGATTGCTTAGTCTGCAGGCATTTCACATTACAGGCCCTTGCCATATGGTGTTTGTCTAACTGGAAGGGTAAAGTCAATATGACACTGATACGTTTCTGCCTGTTTTATACTGTTGCAGTAATTCAAGGTGATCCACAAACTGTTTGGGGAACCGTCATTTTAGCTTGGAACAAAATTGAAAGGAGAGGAGACACTGAATGGCAGAGTGAAAGGACAAACCGGTGCCAAGAGGGAATTGTCAGACTACCTGTGCTGAAAGATTTGTGTTGAATTAGATTGTATGAGGCCATTTAAAGGCTGATGTCAGATTTAAAAACGCCTGGTGAAATATAGGAAATGGTGATGGTACATTAATTTGTCCACTGAGTGATACATTGCTCGAAGAGGAGCATAAAAGTTAAAAAAAAAATGACAGAAAAATTACCAGCTGTCAAGGACAAGGATAAAAATAACATCTCCAGATCAGCCATTGGTTGTTTGCCAAAACTGGCAATATTACAGCATCAGTCAACATGAATACATATTGATTTTTTTGTCCCAAGAACATAGGCATGCAGTGCTGTCCAGAGGTTTTAGGTACTTTAAGGTGTTTTCTTCCTTCCCATACACAGTATCAATTTGGAGACATTTAGAAAGCACAAAACTGAACTATTCATTTACAAATATGATGCAAGGCAATGCTATGTGATGCAACAAAACACTTCAAAATTTGAACCATTTTGTGGGTTGAATTTAGGTCAGAGTTCAGCAATTAATGTTTAAGTATGAAACTGTTCATAATGATCCAACAGGCAATTTGAATAACATGTCCAGTGTCTACTGTCCTATAGTATTAATGCTAACCCACCATCTAGCTTTTCTAGCCAAACATTCAAACTAACCACAGAAATCAGACTTTCAAATCGAGGCAACATGCCACCGCAACAATTCCCCTTTGTCAGCTGAATGCTCGGCTCAATGCTGATTAATGAGCTGAGGTCAGAGCCTCCCCAGGAGGAAGGTGCCATTATCTACAATACTGTGCTTGTGGGAATTTCTGAATGGAGGTGAAGCCAGGAAAAGGCAATCAGTGTTAATCACAATGAAGGAGCACGCACTTTGATCTAAGCCCTTCTTCCTTTCGCTCCCTTCGTCTCTCTCTCTCGGGAAATAAACAGATCCAGCAGAGACTAGTTAGGCCATGTTTAGTTTCTTTTCAAGGTTTTGGCTATCATTATGGGCTCATGAATAAAAAATATCCAGTAGTTTTTGACTTCTTTTTTTTTGGCTGTAGGTTGCTTTTTCAGCCTGGGCGCAGTGAATGAAACTGAGTTACTTTATTCAGATGCTTTGTTCATCCCCATATCTTTCCTGATGTTTCATTAAGCCAGCTGCAGCGACTCATTATGTGTTTGTACAAATCACTGGGGAAATGGCTGTGCTCTTATCAGGTTTTCTACTTTTTATGGTCTTGTAGTTGTGCTGTTAAATCTTTAAGTAATGTAATCATTAAAAGGCTAGAACAGTCCTCTGGATGCAGTATAGCAATAAATAATTTATGTATGTATCTCATTCAGTGTTTTAAAAATTAAACTATTAAAGCCTGACTCCAGAAGATATATTGTCAACACTGTTTGTGGTTCAGTTTTGTCGCACCTCTTCTCAAATAAGACCACAGAGCGTGCTGAAACCTGGGAGAGCTTCATTAAACTGCAGCACCGAGTTTTCCTGCCTCTCTTTTGTTAATAGCATCCTTTCCCCTATTCATCTGTTTCAGGACTCAGATTCACTTCACAGTGGCCATTGATTTCACAGCATCAAATGGTGAGTGTTTCAACAACCATCGCCCTGCTCTGCCTTCATTTGTCATCTCATGTATAACTACAAGATTTGCTATTATTCAAAGAGGGGCTGGAGTTTTCTCTCTGCCTGTGATCTCCCTTTTTTTTCAAGGTGTTCAAATGTCAGACGCTATTAAGTGCTCCTGCCAGCCTGCAATATATAAAAAGAAAACTTTAAATCATATTAGTGATAATTAAAAAAGATGGTAGCTATAGTATATATACAGAAACATGTACAAATATAGAAATGCACAAAATCGAAAATCTTCAGTGGCCGGAGACTGTGGTATGAATAACATTTGTGCGCTCGTGTACAATGAACTTGTGATCTTGTTGCCTGTGTGACGATTACTTCAAATGCAGCAACTGGGTTTGCAGCTGCTTGCAGTCAGTTGCCCTTTTTAAAGTGACTGGTGCATCAAGACAGCGATAAAGTGGCAATAAGCTGGGGTCAGTCGCTATCAGTATGAAACTGAATGGGTTCAAGTTAGTAATTACATGCAATGTTTATGATATTAATGAGATTAACTGTGATAAATCCAGAAAGGTTGCAAATGTGTCACCATCTGTTGCCGTTTACATACCCAGAAATTCACATTTACTGCTAACATTCAGTCAGAATCTCCGAACGCCATAGATTTGATACAGAAATTCAGAAATTTCACCACAAATAGTGACAAAATTACTTCAGGATGTTGATTTAACTGCAAAATGACATAGACGCTCTGCAATTTGCTCTTATTTAGGAATACAACCAGAATACAACCAGCTCAGTTGAGTTCCTGATGTGTCAGAGATGTCTTGTGGTGCAGACTGACTGCATTTTGAGAGCAATCTGTCTGTGTTATAAATTAGTTCAACTCAATTCACTTGAATGTTATTTATATACTGCCAATTCACATCAACAATTGCCTCGAACTCCTTCAAAGACCCTGCAATAATAGAGAGAAAATCCCAACAATAAGTTGTACCATGTTCATAAGTGATTAAACTTCTGTTAAAAACGCCACTAGGTTTGCAAGAAACCTTAGATCACTCACAATCCTCAAAGCATTATTGCCACAGGCTTAGGGAGCAATTGCCAACATCACTAAGAGGGTAAATTTCACTGGCTGACTGGCCAGGTTGCACTCCCAAGTGTGTTGAGTCAGGGTTTTCCCCTCCCAAGCAAGAGGTTTCCAGGATGTGGATTTGAGGCAACACAGCGTGTTGGTTAAATAGCAGTTTATGCGAAAGTAACTGCTCAATAAACAACATTTTCCACACATAGTTTTGAGAGATATTTGCAGAGAGTGAAGTTAAAATAACAAACAGTTGAAATTTTGGAAAGTCTGTCTGTTCCTGATTGCGTCATTGCTTGGCCGCTTGCGTGCACAGCTGGGATTCTTAGTTTCTTGGGCTGGCTTTTCCCATAGTGCCTCACACATCTTATGGCCTTCACTGTCACCAGATGTCAGCATAACTAAATACCTAGGGTAGATTTTAAACCAACGTGCTTCACGGCACCATCTGCTCCACCATCACTAACAAAATACCAAGGGAATATCTTTTGGAAGAGCAATTTTTCATCCCTCCAGTAGAACTAACACCAAGGCACACAGAAGACACTTTATACCAGTGTTTATTTTAATTAGTTATCTGTCTCTGCGTAATGTTTAATGGCATTTAAGCTTTAAAATATAAAAGTAGATGACCAGTCAAGCACAGATGCCAAATCCTCTCAGCTGAAGTGTCTTTTTTAGTGTAATCAAACACAAGTATTTATTGTGTTTCTGACGCACACTCGTTAGATCCATCTGGGATAAGTTGTAATAAAAATAAGAGATAAATATATTCAGTGGTATCATTGATCTGTTTAATAATATTATCCAACTACTAAATCAGCAAACATGTTAATTCTGTGAGATAATAAGGGCTCTTATTTTCTGGAGGGAAGTCTTATAGTGCAAAATAAATAGACATCAAGTTTTACAGTTATTATTTTCAATAAGGCAGTCATTTCCTCAAACCCAAATCTTCAGTTTAGCTTTAGTTTGCTCTTGTTTCCCCTGCCTCGGCTGTCAGTTTCCTCTCAGTCTGATGGTCTGCATCAGTAACTCTGACTTCTCTCTTCTTAAAAGGAAATCCATCACAGTCCACTTCACTACACTACATGAACCCATACCAGATGAATGCCTATGCCATGGCCCTGAAGGCAGTTGGAGAGATCATCCAGGACTATGACAGTGATAAGATGTTCCCTGCCCTAGGATTCGGTGCTAAGCTGCCCCCCGATTGGAGGGTTTCCCACGAGTTTCCACTGGTGAGTAAACTACAGGATTATTTTAGACACCGACGTTGTATTTCGGCATCTGGTTCATTGACTTAATCTGAATCAGTGGGAAGATGATTTTGGCCCTCCCACTGGAGGTGATCCCAGGGAGTGCTCATTTGTGTGTTTATTTTCTACGTGTGGGTAAGCATGTTGAATGTGCAGTGTAGATGTGTGCATTTTGAGATAAAAGCAGCTACATCTCTGACATGCGGAGCTCAGGCTGAATTCCATTTACCTTTTATAGTGCAAATTAGGTTCTGTAAGGCTGACGGCTTCTTAAATCAATTTAGCTTCACTCAGTAATGTGCTCTGGCTGCTGCATAGTACAGCCTAATGAGGACTGTGTCTACAGGGTAATGTCTGCATCACTCCATGTTTCCATTAAAACTTGTGAATTAAGATTCATCTCAGCATATAATTGAAGTCTCTCTTTTTTTCTTGCCATACTCATGTAAGTGGGTTTAAAAGTAAAGTTAAGTCTTGAGTGAAATGTTTCTTATACTGTGTATGTTTGCTTTGGACTGTACCTTAATGGGCAAGGATGCTAACCTTTGAAGCTAAGTTTGACAAGAACATCTCTGTCGGCTAAAATAGTGTTTTCAAAATGCCATTCAGCCCTCAACTCCACACCAGTATTTTAGAAGTACCCGTGGTACTTCAGAGCACATACAGTTACTGCATCACTATTGTTATAATATTATTTACAATATTGATTAGCTTTGACCAAATTACAACCTGAAGTTCCTCGACTCTCTATGCACAATTATGAAGTGAGTGAGTCTTTTGATCTTGTTATTATTATTATTATTTCTACATTTCCTAACTCCAGAACATGCAAATCTAAATAGCTATTGGCTTACAGTAACGAGGGTTGCAAGATTGATCGTAAAAGACATGAAAGCAGCAGAAACCTGTGATGCTTCAGTGTCAACATGTTGTCCTGAGGTAGAAACTACCAAGTGCACAGACAGAAAACATGCCCACCACTAAAATAACATTCACAAATTTCATATTTGAGATTAGGCCAGGAAATGTATGAAGACAGAGTTTTTTAAAGGTTTTAGAACTGGTGAAATGAGAGTGCCTCTAGATGGAGAAGATGGATGGGCGCGTGGCTGGATCACTTATAGACATCAGACACCACTTCACCACTGGCGCCAGCACAGTGGTGAAGGTTCTGGTATGGACTGTGCTCATTAAGGATGAGCAAGTTGGAGCTTTTATACAACTCCCAGACCTTCTGCCAGCTATTGGAAGATACCACACAACACTGCAGCATTCAAGAGGGCAATGAATTTTATGTAGGACAATACTCAAGCATCAGAGCCACTTAAGAGCTCAAGAATGACTGAATAATGACCTAACCTTTTCTTCCTCACATGGCTTAAATCCCACTGATTTGTGAACCTGTCTCAGTTGTGAGCTTTACAGACAGTGCAGTGCTGTGTTTTCTTCTTCATTAAAAATTGATTGCAAAAAGTGGAATAGCTGTTAGACCGCTGGTTATATTGGACACTGAATATTTTTAAAAGGCCCAAATGTTGTTTAATTAAATTTTCTGTTGCATTTGTTAAATTTGTAACACACAAACTTCCTTAAGCTTTTTCTTTGCTAAATATTTTGATTTGTAGTTGAGTAAAATTGACTGAGAGCACTGCTTTTAAAAAATTAAATAAATGTAGTCCTAAATAAATAATTTTGTCTCTTAGCTGGGCACGCGGTGGATATGGTTCAGTTTGTGGCTATGATTTGCACAAAACACTACTTTAAATGAAGCTCTGTATGAATATTTCATTCTTTAATGTGTTAAGTAATTTTTTAAACTACTTTTGTAAAGGAGCTTTACAAAAGATGATTGAGGAAATCTGGCCATCCTGCCCATACAGAAAAAGACATTTTAACCACTACCATTCACAATTAAAAGTTATGTTGTATTGTTTTAGTCATGAATGTTTTTCATACATGCACCGCTGACCGATGGGACCTGAAATGATCCTTAACCTGCTAGTCCCCTTCACATGAACGTTACTGTACAGCATTAAGATTGCATGATGTTTGATTTCACAGATGTGCATAATGGTCTAGTGAATTGTTCTACTCGAGTAACCCTGGTGTCTAAATCAAAGTAATTTAAGTAGCATCAGTCTGATGATTTGTGACTTAAGCCCTCTTCTTCAGTTTCACCATCATCACACACTCAGCTTATTAAAACACTAGCAGCTCTTGCTGGATGTTTCCTAGAGGTTTTTTTTTAAGCAAGTTGTGTTTTTTAAAAATTATTTATAGTCTGTCTTGATATATTTATATTATATAAATAATTTTATGTTATTTTCTGTGGTGTTACCTTTATGTTAGTAAATCTCTGTAGCAGGGAGGGTAGAAAGTGGTGTCGCGATGTGGTTGCTGCTAAACTTAATGCAAATACAGAGCTTTAAAACAGGTTATCACTAAGCTTTCCAGTCTGGTTTGGTCCAACATGCTGCTGCTTATAAGCATAGTGACCTTCCAGCTAGTAAACATACTGGAGTATTTAGCACATCCACTTATATTCATCTGATTGAAAAAAAAATCTAATAAATCACTTTAACAGTTTAACGCTTTAACACAAGATTAATTTTAACAGGTTAAATACATTTTTGTTGATTGTTTGACTCTGTCATTGTTGTAGTTTTTGTACCATTTATGTCTTGTTGTTTTTCCTCAGAATGGCAATGTCGACAACCCGTACTGTAACGGTATGGAGGGGATTCTTGAAGCGTACCATCAAAGCCTTAAGACAGTTCAGCTGTATGGACCCACCAACTTCGCTCCTGTTGTTAATCATGTGGCAAGGTACCAACGCAAACATCTGTCCCAGTGGATATATGACAGAGCGCAGTCGCCCTTTCTTTGAAAGTCAGTCTGTAAATAATCTTCAGCAGCAGCCATGCCATCAGAGGCATTAGGACAGTGAGTGATGGTTTCTCTGTGAATTGAGTAGAAATGATGAAGGGAAAATAAACAATCAGCTGCCAGGCTAAGACAAATAGAAATGGTAATCAGGGATTTGTGGTGCCAGACGTTTATTTTGCAGACATATAACGTGATGAACGTGGGGAGGTAAGGCGGCGTCTCTGGGAGGGAACTTGTAAATGGTCATGCAGCCTTTCGTGACATGTATCGATGAGCCACGCTAGTCACTTAATGAGTTTTACTGTAAATGAGGCATGGCATTAATTCACCATTACAAACTTCTTGTCACTGCAAATAGAGTAAGTGCACAAAGTGAATTAAAAAGCTGTGTCTACAAACCGGCAGCAGTACATTAAACACACAGAAGACATAATGTGCTGTTCGCGGCTAAAAACAGTTGTGATATTACTATATTAAGGCCCACGTATATAACGTGTCCCTGTGACCTGTGTTTCAATACTCCACTCCCCCTCTGTCCCTAAATTAAGTGTATTTGTTAATATTTTCCCCATAAAGATTAATCTTGTAGTAGATTAATAGAGCTTATGCAAAAAGATTTATTCAATAAAATGACGCGCAAAATTTAAACTAACAAAATGTAACATATATATATATATCTATATATATGCCCTGCCCACCCCCTACAGCTGACAGACGGTTAAAGGACTTCATATCCATCCTTACGTAATTACAAATTATTATAGTGCTAAAACAGAGCTTTTCCTATCTGCTAGTAAGTAGATCATCTATATTTAATCAAAAAGATAAATCAAAATACAAATGTGATCAATATATTAACAGAGAAATGTAGTGAAGAGTAGTGAAAATGTGTAACTTGTTTTCATCTGAAGGGCTTTTATGTCACTTTTTGTTTCAGTATTAGTTTTGCGGGTTTCATGTAGATAATATTTGCTTTTCTCTCTTTTACTGATTTGTATAATAACAGTTATAAACTGTGAAGAATCCTTTTCCCCAGTGATGTTGTAGAGTGGGAGGAGCTATTTCAAGCCTGGAATCATCCAGTCTTAGAGCTTAAAATCCTGTTATATGCCTCACTAACAACTGGCAGAAGCTAAAGATTAGGGTGTTGAGATAACTGAAAGCACAAACTGCAGCTTAAATTAATTTAATTTAAAACCCACCAAAGAAAACATTCCCCTGCAGACCTTTGTACATAATGTCAAGGAATAAAAAAAAAAGAATAAATAAAAGTCTCAGAAGGCTGTCCAATTTAAAACTGATGAAAAGATAACTATTTGCATAACCAGGAAATGATCTTAACAATGCAGTCCATTTGAGTAGTTGTGTTTAATGTGCATGTTCAACTTTTCCATCCACCACAAGCAGAAAGCTGATAAATTATTGAAGTTAGGAAATGTTGGTAAAAGGGGGAAAGATGTTCATGCATGATGCATAATGTATAGTAAATGTACGATGTTGAGTTGTTAATGTTTTAGCCAGTTTAAGGATCTCATCTGTGTAGGAATCTACAAATTGAGTTTGACTCTACTGTTAGTACTCTGCTAATACGCTCAACAGTCTCCAGTGAGTGTGGCCTACATTGTTGTAAGTCAGCTAAGGAAGACAAATGTCTCTTTAATCCCCTAAACAGCAGCCATCGCTTTTGGTGTTGTCACAGACAGGGCACGCTCTTTGATTAAATTGTCGGTGCCTCACAGTCAATTTGACCAAGCAGGATGCAAAGAGTGAAGCTTCACCTCTGACCTGTCCTTGGCTCTTGCAATGATCTGCCACATTTCTCCCTCTTTTTTTGCTCATCAAGTCTAGTAAGATGAATGCAAGGCAATCAATAATGTTCCAGAAGAATAAGACTGCTGCACTTGCATAAACAGTTTAATAAATTATTCATAGAGCAGCCAGCGATGGGCGATTGAATCTAGGCCACACTCACTGTGGTGTCTCTGATGGGTTTCGTAATAGTGTCTAGATAGACCTCTGAGACGTGAAGAGCTATACAACATAGTTTACTTCTTTACATGTCTATATTAAGCTCTTGTGTCACACACTGTGCGGAGAGGGAGTTTGTTTCTGAGAATATATTTTTTTAATGTATTTTTTATCTCTCACACAGTTGTTTTCTGCTCCTCTAAGAGTTTCTCTCTGGTTGCTCCTGCATGCGCGCTTTTCATAATTTTTTTTTTTTCTAACATGAGCTGTTGTGCTTAAATCATTCTGTGCTGGTGATTTCTTGCACCCAGGTATGCAGCAGCAGTGCAGGACGGATCTCAGTACTTTGTCCTGCTCATCATCACTGATGGAGTGATTTCGGACATGGCTCAGACCAAGGAGGCCATAGTGAATGTAAGTGCTGATTTAACACTAGCCTGAGGATATTAACCTCTCTCTCTCCATTCTCCTCCACTCTGCGGGACATTGGCTTTGCAGGTGCTTTAAGCTTACTGTGGCACTGTTCTCAGGCTTTCTGTTACTTTGAGGGTTTATAAGCCAGTAGCACTGGATTTGAGGATTTATGGGATGTTTTCTACCCCACTTCTTAGAGGCTCAGTTTGTCCAATATTTGTATTTCTTTCTGAGACCCTCAGGAAGCTTAGAGGCTCAGCTGAGATTCAACCTCTGTGCTACAGATGCATTGTCTGATCTGAGATCTGAGGCAACAGTTTTGTCAATTTTTTAAAAGTTTCATTGTGTTTGTTTTGTCCCGTACTGCCTGCTGCATATTTCATGTGTCTTGACAACACTGCAGCTCACCTTTGGCTGGAATCTGCCCACAGAGGTGAGGCTGACGATCAGTCATCGTCGAGCGGGTAGAGCCTCACAGGAACACAGTGTTCAGACCCCCAGCAGACTGGGTTTAAAGGGAATTTGCGACTGTTAATCAAACCATTCGAACAGCCACACCTTCCTTTTAAGATCTTGTCTGCTGCTCTGCGCTCTGCTCAACCTAAACCTGCCACATCCTGCAGCCACTGGACCTGACTTCACTCTCTTTGGATGGAAGAGCTTCATTAGGTATTCAGCCTTTGCCCTGGAACGATGAATCATAAACAAGTAGCTGTGTCCTCTGCATTTTTTTCTTTCTTCCAGGCTGTGCTGTGTCATGAGAGCTAATTTAAAATACCGTACAGAGCAAATATTGACTGGTAATTTTACTGCTAATGGCCACACTGTACGGTACTGTATTTTAAACAGCTTAGCCTTCAGGGATTGATATCCACTTATCTGACAGAACAGCCTCAGAGGTAAATACAGTCTGCAACTCTTTTCCTTTGATGTTTTTCCTTGAAACTGAAAATTCCATTTTAATAAAGTTGTAAAGCAGAGCCTGTTTTTAGCCCGAGAGGCACAGCCATAAATTAATTTGTATGCGAAATTTAGATTATATCTGCAGTTGTCACTTTGCTGTTTGGGTGAGACTGACTCAGGAACCTCATAAAACCATGGATATTTTCCTGTTAGGGAGCTTAATTTGGGTCTTCATCTTCGAGCTTCGGTGAGATGGAGCAACCCGATACAGAATACGTAACAGTGTTGGTACAGAATCAAATGAAAGCTACTGCAGAGGCAACGTACATATTTAGATTTTGTGGTAAAAGTTTTGTTTAAACAAGAACTGAAGAATTAAATTCATGGGCATGATTGAAACATGGTGGTGCCATTCTTCCTGTCCCAAAATATTTCTGTAGTCCTTTAATATTAAATGAAACTGCTGATATCAGAGCGATATCTGCTGAGTCCCTTTATATTTATTGTGGTTCTCTGCAGTGAAAGTGAAGCATCAGAAAAACTGGAGGAGTGACACTTTACAATACATGCAAAGTAACAAATGGTGTAAACTGAATAATGCAGCTCAAGCAACAGTATCAGCTCTGGCAAGTATATACCTGAGGGTTTTGGTCTGCTGGAAACTGGGAAAATAGAATATATAGGCTATTTTGTGCGAGAGCAAGAGGTCATGAGGAATAACACTAGTGGAGAAAAGAAATAAATCAGGAATAGAGACTGAGGGAGAAAAACGATAGAGACCATGAAAGGGGAGGTCCTCCTCAGTCTATTTACTCCTATCTGTGACAGGCCTCTCCCCTTGAGAGGTTTTTCCAGGAAAGCTGACCTACTTTTGCCCCTGTGAATGCATTTCTACCACAAGCATATATCATTCATTCATTCGTGCCAGGGCTTTCACGTTCTGCACACCAATGCCATGGTCTGAATTTATGCAGTGCAGTAACCTCTACACCACAAACCGTTGAGAAGATGCCCCCTTTCATCTTGTAGATTTATGCTTTGTTTTGACTGTAGTTTAAATAGACACAACATGCGGCCCTTTTCTGTTCTGATGTTAAAGACATTTGAATCATTTCTATAAGCAAACTTGAATAAATGGTTTTATACTGAGTGGTGTTTGCAGGATTTCTGCAAACTGCAAGAGCATTGCATAACCTTATGTTCTTTAACTACTATGAGATTGTGAATGTGTGTATATTGGTTAGCTAACAAATTCTGTGCGTGCTGACAGTTGAATCCACCCTGATTTGAATAATGCATTTTGCGTTTTCCCTTGGCTCCTTTGGGAACAAAACTATACAACACAATGTGATGTGTAACATAGTCAAGACAACGTTATTATGCTATTTCTAATTTATATTTGTCTTATTTTATCTTACCCATTATCATTTATGTCTTCTCTGGGGAATTGTGCATGTCGGTTCATACTGACTGTTTTAATGAGATGTGTGTTGGTGGATAAATAAACGTAATTGGAAATGTAACCCTTTCATGCTCTGCGAAAAACTTTGATGGCTTTGGTTCTTTTTTGTTTTTTTGAAAGAAAATATTGTATTCCTGGCATGTGACTGACAACTGACTGTTTCTTCTTCTTGTTTATGACAGGCAGCCAAACTCCCCATGTCTATCATCATTGTTGGAGTTGGCCAGGCTGAGTTTGATGGTGAGAATACTAACTAAACACAAAATATGTGGAAAGCACTTTGTTGCCTCTTCGGATTAGGGATGGTTTGTTTTATTAAACCAGCTCAGACTTTCTGCAAAGAATAATAAATATTGTAAATCTCAGGCATCTCATGACTTCACAGTATGAAGACATATTTGCTCTGGAAAGTTTCATGATGAACTAACACATGTCTAATTTCGATGCTGAGGTATACTAGAGATTTTTGTTTAAAAATCCATTTTTGTTCTCTGTAGCAATGGTTGAGCTGGATGGTGATGATGTCAGAATCTCCTCACGGGGGAAGGTGGCAGAGAGAGACATTGTACAGGTGAGACGTCTCGGCTTGTCACGGGAAGGAACAGCTCATTTTCTATAGGCATAAAAACATTAGGCGACAGCAACCTTATTTTTTTTTTTTTTTTTTATTCTAGTGCAAAATATCTCTTAAAGTATGGCATACATTTTTCAAGACAAAATCATTTTCAATCATATTGGTTATCTCTTTATCTTCCAGCTGCTTTATTCATACATTTGTTTATGCACAGATGCAGGTACCGCTGCAGCATTTCAGTCAGGCTGAGTTCTGGACTTTGACTGGGTCATTGCTACATCTGGATTCTTTTCTTTTTCAGCTATTCTGTTTATATTTGCTACTGTGATTGGGATCGTTGTCCTGTTGCATCACCTAGTTTTAGCCAGGTTTCATACTTTGGACAGACACCCTACATTTGAATATTTTGGTAGGAGTTCACTCTATGACCAAAAGGTGCCCAGGTCCTGTGGCTGCAAAACAAGCCTAAATTACCACAGTGCTCGACAGCTGGTATGAGGTTTTGTGCTGAAATGCTGTGATTGATTTTCTCCAGATGTGGTGTTGTGCATTATGGTCTCATCTGTCATTGTTACAGCACTTTTGTGATTTTTTCAGATGCAACACTTTCTCCTGGAAACCCTTCCAAACAAGCCATACTTATTCAGTCTTTTCATATTGTACTGTCATGAACATTAATGTTTAATATGCTAACTGAAGTCTGTAGAGTCTGAATCATAGTTCTTGGGGTTTTTTGCAATTTGTCTGAGTATTGCACAGTCTGAGCTTGAGGTGAATTTGCTGGAAATGTGTTAAAACACATGTGAATGCTTTAGACCAGCAACTTGCCAAAACCTCTTCTTTAATAGAGGTGCTCACACTGGCTGAGGATCATTTTAAGTGCATTTGATTAGCAGCACCTCGGTGCTACTTAAGCTTAGTCTTAACTCCCATGGAAGCAGTAAGGGTGTCTTTCACAGCACTTCTTATAGTGGTGAGAAAACTTGATTTTTTTCCACATGACTGTATGCACATAAATCTACCATGGACTACCACTGTGGAGTCTTGCAATAACAGGACCATAAACTTAGCAGAAAATTGTTTGCAGAATTTATGAATTAACCGAAAACTAAATTTATTTTCTTATAGACCTACATGGCTTATAAAATTCTCTCTGTAATCAGAGGAGTCGCCCCCTTCTGGACATTACAAAGAATTTTCAAACCTTGGTGCTCCTTTGATTCATCATTTCAGTGTACCAGCCAGGAAACGTGGAAAACATTGCCGGTGTGATTTGGGGATTTTTAAAAGTAATGTGTTTCTTTCCCATGTCACAACAGTTTGTACCATTCAGAGACTACATGGACCGCACAGGTAACCATGTGCTGAGCATGGCTCGACTGGCTAAAGACGTACTGGCTGAGATCCCTGACCAGCTGATCTCCTACATGAAGAGCAGAGCCATTAAACCCAACCCTGTGCCAGTGTATTCGCCCAGTGATGAGCCGCCGACCAACCCCGTGTGAGCCCCTCCCCGCCCACACACACAAAGCTCTGCGTCGGGCAGAGCAAGGTTGAGATTGATGGGAACCCGTCTCCACCAACACTTCTTTGAAGCAAAAATGCTTTCGAGGCCCTTCCGTAAATATTAATCCAGCGTAACACAAAGATGATGAGACTCCATTGTGGTTTGGAGCAGTGAGACTGCAGAGAGGAACCTGCTATGATGAGGGAGCTTACTCTCTCTGAGTGCTTGAGGACCGGAGCGCTGAGAGACCGGTATGAAAGGAGCTTTCAGTTGTTCACTGTCAAACCTGACAAAATGGTGATGTAATGGATAGCAAGTGAGCCCATAAAGAGGGCCTGTTTGAAGGCATAAATATATTAGGATGTGCCAGTGTGTATCATGTTTGTGATACCTTTTGGAATCAATGTGTGTAAACTAGGAAATCATGTGTATACTAATTTATTTATTTATTGCAGGAATGATCTGTTTCTTTTAGGGGGTTTTAAAGGGTGGGGTATTAAAGTCATATTTCCCCAGAAGTTTTCCACCTTATATTTTGTGACCAGTATAATAAAAACGACCCCCATTTCTACTTTGATAAGGACTGTAATATAAGAGCATGTGACAAAACCCATTCAGCAGTTTATTAATCATGTTCACCTATGAATAATCTTTAATTGCAAGCTATAAAGTAGAGCACCTCCTGCGAGCTGTTGCCATATAGATATTTTAGCACCATGTCTTATACATCTTTCTTATATTTATATTTACAGAATGCACTAAATATTGTCCAAATAAAAAGCACAAAGGCAATAGTGGTGATAAGCTAAAAAACTCTTATTTTGAAAGGACTAGCCACAATGACAATAATGGAAAGGGCCCTGAATTATGTTTTTGACATTGTCTTTTTTATTTTAAATAGGATTATCACTACTATTATACTGAAATTTAAATTAACTTGTATCTATCATAAAAACAAGCACATACTCACTTTTCCATGTAGTATGCAAGGAAATGTAGATAAAACTATTCTCATGCTGCCATCATTTTCCATCTTGCTGCTTCTTTCCATTATGTCTGTTGTGGTGACAGTTTAATATCTGAGATTTAGTTCAGTATTTTTAAAGGAGACTTCAAATACGATATACTTTTGAAAGACTGATGTCAACCAACAGCCATTTTTCTCCTCATTAAATTTGATTTGTTTGTTTTTCCCCAGAATGAAGATTGAACAATCATAAATCTTGCAACAGAGTAAAAAATATATTTAGGCACTGAGTGTTTTTTTAAGTGACTGCACAAAACAAAAACAGACTTTTTTTTATTCCATCCTGTCTGCTGTCCTCTGTCTCTCGACTGTTCTCAGATCATTTTGTTTTATACTAATGCACAACGGCCCATTTTACAACTCATCGGGATGCTATTTAAATGCTTAAAAACACAATTGCACAATTCTGTTTTAAGATTTAGTTTAAGCTTGTTGATATATATATATATATATATATATATATATATATATATATATATATATATATATATATGTGTGTTTTAGGGGTGCAACGATACACAAAATTCACGGTTCGGTTCGATACTTTGGTGTCACGGTTATATATTTTTTCGATACAAAAAAATGTTCATGCTTTTTTAATTTGTCATTTATTAAAATTATAAATATATATTTTAACTCAAAAGTACAGTTTTTAAATTTAATGTTGCTGAAACAACAAAGTAATAAAAAAATAAATCTATCTGATCGAGAAATCACTCATCTTTGGAAAAGAGGGTTTATTACAGAGAAATGGCTCTTTCCAAAATAAAAGCTATACTATACGCTTCTTCTGGGGTATATTCTCAGCAGCATATTAAACATATCAGGTCCCCATAAGGAGAATCATGTGCTAACGCTGTCTAAATGACTCGGATAAAGTTTGTAGCATGCGTGCTTGTTGTTTTTGTCTGCTTCCACTTGTCTTTGCACTAGGATGATGTCGGCGTAAATGTGCAGTCATATTCAATCTCGTTGAAATGACGTTAACGCCACAACACGGCAAATCTCCGTTAACGAGCTACCGCGGATCGCCCCGTGCGTGGGGCTGGACAGCGTCAACACGTTAACAAGCTAACTGCGCTAACGCACTAGTTCCCACCAATGTAATTGAGCACTGCGTGGCACATCCGACATACTGTTTTACTTTTGTCCATGACGCGCTTACCATCAGGGTCATGCTTCACATGAAGACCAAAATAGTTCCAAACGCCAGATCTGAATTAGGGTGGGGGAGGTTCAATTTGCCATGTTACAACGACCTTAACTTCTGTCTCGCTAGCTTGCGCTGCGCTCAGTGGATCTGCGCTCGACAGTGCAGCCTAGGCGGATAAGTTGAACGCAGATCCACTGAGCTCTCAACACAGACAGCATCGTCAGAGGAAAAGTTGATAAAATACATTAAAAATTTTGTATTGTTCGATACACATGCCTACCGAACCGAAAGCACTGTATCGAACGGTTCAATATCGATACGAGTATTGTTGCACCCCTAATATATATACGTATATATATATATATATATATATATATATATATATATATATATATATATATATATATATATATATATATCTTTATGGCAACTGTGTATAAATTGTGTAAAAAATAAAAGACAGTTGTGGCCCAGTTGTGTACATCAAGTTATCCATATATAATGGCCATTTTCACATAGTCACTCAATATCTTGATCCAGATGTGCCTATTTATATGGAAACATATCCAAATTTAGTTACCCAGGTGTGATTCTGCCAGCATGTTTTAAGATGTACACACAGAAAATGTTGGAGATGATAAAACACTTGTGAGATTAGGACTATTTCAGCCAAAGGAGCTGGTACACACTGTCTCTGCCACTGCTCTGCACTTTTTTATACTTACAGCTCTTCACTAAGAATCTTTGAAGTAATAAATGCTACCAGTGTCATCGAGCCTTGTTGTACAATATTCAAAGTCAAGACTTGTTTACAATTCAGCCGTGGCATTTACATGGCCTCAAGGAAAAAGTAAACATTCATGGGTTTTATTAAGAAATTCCTTTCTGTTTTGTTAGCACATTATTCAGTGTTTCAAAATGATTTCACTCAATGAAACTGGAGAACTAACGTTTACAAAGATTTTTTTGTGTTGTTCTCTGTGAATGTGAAGCTCGGTTGTGTTTTCTTTTGTGTTCGGAGTTAAATGTGTTTGCATAATTCATGTTGCTTTAGAGTTTTTGTTTGTTGTTCTTTGACTCCCATGGCTGTGTTGCTCTCAGAGAGCAGAAAGAGTCTGATGATACTGCAGAAAGTCAGTCCTGAGGTGCTGAACTCCTTCTGTCATGAGTCCAGCCCCATATTTGGGTTTCTTTCCTTTATATTTTTTCATTAGTGATGACATTTCCCTCTCAGAAGACAAAGCAGGGTTTAATCTGCTGACCGATTTCTTGGTTCGTCACACTTCAAATTAGGCTGAGTTACATAATGGTCAAAAATACCAGTAGGCCTCTACAGAAAGCCATTCAACACGATGATAAAAAATCCATAAAAAATGGAAAATGTCCTGATAAGTCTTTTTTTTTCTTTTACAGAAGTTTATGGGCATTTCTATAAATGTCAAATGATAAAATTCAGCGTATGGTTGAAAATACGGGAAAACAACCCCCCAAAATGAATACAGATATTCTTTGTTTTAAAATGTACTGTATTTTTACCATTTCAGTGAATCTAAAGGAAATAATTTGTACTGAACACATTTGTCATAAGATGAAGTATGAACTCAATAACTTATAAATATAAGTAATATAAATATATACAGGCCTGCACTGCTTTTTGAAATGCTTCATTCAGTATTTAATGATGACTCAAAAATATTTCTGTTGTGGATACAAATTTTGGTGACTGTTAAGTTACGTGACGTACATTGTACGTGACACACAAAACAAACGCTAAGCGAGAACAACCATCGCATTTGCAGGGGGACAATGAAAAAAGCATAATGTGAAAATCCAAAGAATTGGGATTTGTAATAAATCTTTTAAAAAAAATCTTTTAGACATTAGAAATGCTTTATGTATGACGATGTTTCTCCAAAGTTTCATTCAGATTGGCCCACTCATTAAGGAGGGAATAGGATACATGCAAACATAATACATACATATACTGTGCTCGTTAAACCTGAAACGCATGCAAATTTCCAAACTTTGTCTGTGGAGTTTTAAATAATAATTAAAAAAAAGTAGCACTGAACAGTTTTATGCTGTTTTTCTGAGATAATAATAACAATTTCCCCCAGTGAAATCAGGAAACTTCAATCCTTAGTAATTTAGGAAAAAAAGCTAAATAAATAATCAATAACACCTCTGACACTTCAAATTATTTGTGAATTTTATTGCTCAGTGTAAATGATGTCTTTTGCAGCAACAGAATTATTCCGTTTCTCTTGGTGGAAATGATCTCTTTGTTTCTTTTTTCCACTTCCTTTCAAATTCTGTTTGAGGCTGAACTCTAATTATGTACATAGGCCCCGCATAAAGAACATTCAGTGCCAACGTGTGTTCAGTAGTTGAACTTGGCCTCTTTAGAAAATGTGCATGTTTGTGCCAAAGTGGCAGGAAGTTTGGTAGTTTGCCATCATTTCACCTGATTAGTGCATCTGCCAGTGCGTCATTATCGTTACTTAGGATGTATTTGGAGATAAACAGCCACATACAGCATGTTGCATCTATTGTTTCTTTCATTCTTTTCCTATGAGACACATACTGTATGGGTTCTTCTTGCCACTACTCCTGTTTTATCCCAGGTTGTTTACATACCTCTCTTGGTCTTTGACTTGCATGCTGAATATTTCCAAACCAGGTGTTGGACATGATATTGTCGTCATACTGTGGTTTGTGAAATGCTTTGTAATGGATTGCCTTAAGATTAATAAAATATTGACAACTTTGGCAGAATACCAGTTGGATTTTTAATGAATGAATGAGAAATTCTTTTTTATTTAATTTATATTTGTGATTTTTTTCTAGATGAAATAATAACAATAATAACATCTGGCAGATGACTCTCTTCCAGACAGATTAAAGATGGTGATGAGCATGCGGTGTGAAAGATGCCTTGTATCTCTCCTTGTGGCAGTGGATCCAAATAAGAGATTTCAAATGAGAGATTATTTGAGTAACTACTCTGCTGCCTGTCTAGTAAGTGGTGCAGAGAGGTGGTCAGGATTATACATGATTGATAACAGTTTGTTCAGTGACCTCCTCTCTACCACAACTTCAAAAGTGTCCAGTTTGCAGCCAGTCACAGACCCAGCCTTCCTGATCAGTTTATTCTTGTCTCCAGCGCCGATGCTGCTCCCCCATCAAAGTTCACTGTGCTTGTCACAAATGAGTGATAGAAAATCTCCATTATTTTGCTGCACACAGAAAAAGTAGCGCCTGTTCATCTCCTTTTTCTCTACAGCCTCTGTGTTAGTCTTCTGGTTCGGCCTGTTGTCAGTGTTGACGCCCAGATCAACATACCATTTCAAGGACAGACACAAGTCACACAGCCGTCTTTTTTCTTCTGAAGTCAATTACAATCCCTCCGGTCTTATTTACATTCAGAAGCAGATGATTTCTCATAGACCACGCCCCACAAAATCATCCACTAGTGCTTTATACTTCTGACCCTGCTCATCACTAATACAGACAACCGCTACAGAGATGTCAGAGTATTTCTGTAGGTATCGTAACACGGATTTGGAAGGAAGACAGCACAGTTCTCATGCCTCACTCGAATAACTTGCACAGTGCAATAACTATTTCCAGTAAGTTGTGAACATAAATTGATATGCAGTCTAATGTTTTGAGTGAGGACTTTATAAACAGTTTGTTCATGACAGCTAAGACCAGTATTCAATC
Source organism: Pelmatolapia mariae (assembly GCF_036321145.2). NCBI lineage: Eukaryota > Metazoa > Chordata > Actinopteri > Cichliformes > Cichlidae > Pelmatolapia > Pelmatolapia mariae. Next base: position 27,685,786 of record NC_086244.1, read on the forward strand.
TTTCAAAGTTATGTTTTCATATACCTCAAAACCACTGGCAGGCATGCCTGGAGGCCTAGTGTTTTCCTGGATGTCAGCATGTAACTGTGACAAAAGTTCTTCAAATTTGAAACAAACATTCACTTGGCCTCAAGGATGAACTGATTAGATTTTGGCTGTGAAAGTAACATTTATTTGATGACAGTGTATGGAGAGAATTTGATCCCATCTGGTGCTCAGGCTTATTTGGACTCAAGGATGAACTGATTAGAATTTGATAAGGAAAGCAGTAGAAGGTCATTGTGATCTCACAAATATGCTTTTGGTAGCAACTCTTAAATAAATGTTAAATATACTGATATTTTAACACTAATGTCTAATACAGGGATCAGTAGAGACACGTATGCCTTTTTATTTAAGCTGTTGGCGAAATGTTTGTTTTGTCAAAAAAATGTAAAACTGCTCTAACAAAAGAATTGACCAACTTTGAGAGAAAGTATATTTTATCCTCTTTCATTTTAATTACGGTTACAAGGTATATTAAGTATAACTGAGCCTATCAACATTGCTAATAGATGTAACATTACTCTACAGTGGAGTATTAATGATTATTTAGTACTTCAGCTTTGCAGTTTTATTACAATGCCATTAACACCATGCTGTTGCTAAATATATAGAATCAGAGAGTGTCGATAGCTAAAACTGTTTTCTTCTTCTTATTATTACTAAACACATTTGAGCAATTGTGAAGTGGAAAGAAAGTGGCCTGCAGCTTTATAGCTACTTTGAGTCCTATATGCATTCGTACAAATCAAACAAATAAAAAGCTTCAAATATAATAAGGGTAATGAAAAAAAAAAAGGTTTTATTTTGGCTAATGTGCAGAAAACACATCTGTCTATGCACAGTTAAATTCTCCAATTTTCTCCATGGCTTATTTTTTAGGGATTTTAGCTAAGGGGACTCATGACTAACCATTTATGTGTATAGATTTAACAATTAAGGTTAAGTTTCTATTATTAATTATTTTATATTAATGTAGCTTTTTGCAAAGGGGAGCCACTACAGATGAGCTAAAGAGCTGCAAGTAGCTCTGGAGTTGTGGGTTTGAGGGACTAATATGTAGATGTTATGACATTTCATATCCAAAGTTCAAGTCTGGACAGACGTGGATGTCACCTTGAACTTGGCTGGCTGGCAGATGGCAGCTGCTAAGAAAGAAAAAGTTCTTGTTGGCACCGTCTCTAATGGGGAAATATCTGCTCTTTCTGCTGAGCGGGTAGGTACTATAACTAGCTAGTCACCAAGGTTTCATGAAAATGGATCACTTGTGATTGTAACATTTTCACTGACTTGTTTGAAAGTTAAAAGTGCTATAATCCCAAATAGCATCAGCAAAATATTGCAGTCTCTCAGGGATGGTGTATTTCCAGTATACTGCTCAGCTCACAGCAGAGAAAGGGGGGTTTCAGGCCTAAAAATTGGTAAAACAGCGCATGTTGCCTCATGTTCTCTCACACTAATGATGTGAGAAACAGAAAGGTGAAGTTTAGACTCACTTATCATTCAAAACTGTGCTGTGATCCCATGAGCATTTTGTCTTTATAGGAAATTATGAACAGACATAAATACAGACACTGAGTTGGAGGGCATTAGTTTAGGTAGGTTAAGCATTAGGTCACTAATACTAGCTGCAGCTTTAGTGAAAAAAAATATTCATAATAGATAATGAATATATTTCAATTCAATCGGCTATAAGAAAAATTGATAAGTATATTTTGCTTGTGGCAACTTTATTAAATAATATCATGTAAAAATAATGAGTAGATGATGTTAGTAAATTTCAGTATGACTTTATACTAATATATAATTGGAAGGGGTGATTTGATAAGGCTAAGAGATCTATGCAAAAACTAAAACTAAAAACTAAAGTGTGTATTTGTCATGCAGCCCAGAGTTTATTATACTGAATTTCATAATAATAAACATCAAACTAATAAGTTATTATTATCTCTCAGTGTCTGCCTGTCTCAGTGTTCTTTGCTTTTCTAAGCAATCGTTTATTTGTGCTGCTTCACACTTGGCAGGTGTGTTCCTGCGAATACACAAGAAAGTGTTTGGAAGAGGAGTTCTCATATTTCAGCTAAAAGATTGCCCTAGGCTCCACTCTGAGTGTGAGGAGATGGGTTTACACACACATACATGGAGGAGAAGAGAAACTGCTGTGACATGGACATGACGGGAAAAGAGTTACACTGATACATGTGGGCGCCCTGCTGGGAGTGCTGGGACATTTCCTGGTGGTCTGAGGGTGACAGTGCCCTGCCATGAACAGTTAACCACTGTAAACTGTATATGTATTAACTTAAAATACATGTTCTTATGTTTGGTCCTGATTTGCTGCATTTTTATAATGCATTGCAGTACAGATTAAAAATGTAATTAGTCTATTGGTATTTATTAGAGAATATTTAGGCAATAATGTTAATTTCACTTAGATTGGCCCACAAAGTGAAATTTCTTAATATTTTCTGCTGCTCAAACTGACCTGAAATAGTTTCACTTTAGTCATTCTGGGTAAGTTATTTTCATATTTGCATATGAACCCTGGAAGTGCAGTGCCTTTGCAGGTGTGTGGCTATCTGGCCAGGCTAATATCTCCATCAGGAATTACTTTATTTTCTGTTTGTTCACTTGGGTGCCTAGTGATTGAACAAGTTACTTTACATGCCAAGAGTACTGTGCCTTAGGGCCTTGCAGTCAGGCCCATCTGATGTTGTTATATCCACTCTTAATGTGATATCTGGCTATGCTTCTGGATTATAGTGGCTTTTTAGAGCTCTGCTGAAAACAGCTGCCTGCTGTGGGAGAAAACAAAGCAATGAGAGCAGGGACAGCGAACCAAAATATTGTGGCCTTGGCTACTGAAAATGAGATGAAACTCATAATAAAGCTGCAAAAAGGCAATAGGAGCTGCAGATTCTGGCTATATTTCTCTGTTGGTTCACATTAGGCCCCTTTTTAAATATATATTATGCAGTTATACCTGTTTTAACTTATAGCTCTTACATCAGAAACAACTTAGCAGATTACGTATAAACTCCATCCACAACTTTAAAAGACTCAGTCTCATTTATTTTCAAAATACACTCACTGGTCACTACAATGCGCAGGTACTGGGTTGGACACAATTTTTGCTTTCAGAACCGCCTTAATTGGGGGGAATCTCAGGTTCCACGACATCCTGAGGTGCTCTACTGTATTGAGACACTATGATCATGAAAAGAGGGACCTGGTCAGCAACAATACTCATCCCCCACACCGTTACACCACCAGCAGCCTGAATCATTAATAGCAGGCAGGATGGGTCCATGCTTTCATGTTAATAAAGCCAAATTCTGACCCTGCCATCCAAATGTTATAATAGAAATCAATCCTCATCAAACCAGCTGATGTTTTTCCAATCTTCTGTTGTGTAATTTGATCTCATGCGAATTGTAGCTGCAGTTTCCTGTTCTTAGTCACAGGAGCGGCACCTGGTGTGGTCTTCTGCTGCCGTAGCCTTTTCGTCCACAGAGCTGCTGCTCACTGGATATTTTTTGTTTTCAGATCGTTCTCTGTAGACCCTAGAGATGTTTATGTCAGAAAACCTCAGCAGTTTTTTGAACATTCAGACTACTCCATCAGGCATCAACAATCATGCCACTTTCAAAGTCACTTAAATCACCTTTCTTACTCATTCTGATGCTTGTTTGAATTTCAAAAGGCTGTCTTGACCATACCCAAATGCACCGAGTTGCTGCTATTTTAAGACAAATAGAAATTTCAGTGTGTATCATAGATTAGAAAAAAAACCACTTTCCTCACATTTGTGTTTTTTTCCTCCATTTTATTTACTTATTTATTTATTTATTTTTATCAGGCTGCCCAATTTGTATCTACACATCTATTCCTTCGAGAAACTGTTGTCCAATCAGGGATGAGTGCCATCCTCTCACAGAATGTGCCTCCCTCAGAAATGTGTTTTTCTCTTCCTAATTAGATGCACTGCTGAGGAATCAAGCTGTCCACCTGGGGAGAGGGAGACAGCAGCTGGAGTCATAAATTACCAGCCTAAGATAGAGGCAACACCTCCCTTGCCCACCCACTTACTGCTTGAACAATAACCACCAAGCAGCAGCAAAGAGGGAAATCAACAGCTAATGACATAGAATTATACCGTACTTACAGTGCATGTAACATTTTACATGTATAATATGAAAAAAAAGCACTCATATGAGAGCTCTGCTCAGAAGATTTTACACCAATTAGCTATTCTGGAGTTCTGGCAGATAACACAAACCAAAAAAAAAAAAAAAAAAAAGATATTTAAACATCGACTAAATACACTTAGAGGAACAGTTCACTTATTTACTTTTCTACCAAGAGTTAAATAAGACTGATGCACTTGAATCTCTCTATTAAATATATACAGCAGATAGTTTGCTCAAAACCACTTGCTTGACCACAACAAGATCAGCACATCTATACTCTAATGCAAACACGTATTAACTCATTTTGTTCATTCAAACTTAAATTTATATTCAGAATCAAAGATTGACCATCATAATAGACATCCAGTCAAAATGTGGGGAACGAACAATGAACGATGAATTTTCTCTCAATTCCAGCCATAGCTGTATAAACATATATTATATATGAATATAGGTGGAGGACAACAAACTAAAACTATGTGGTCAGAAGGCTTTCTGTCCTTAAATGAGAAGTGATCAAGTGAACGTGATCAGGACAATCAGGGGTGACAGAAGTGAAATAGGTTAAAAAATGTGAAGAAATTCAGAACAAGCTAAGAAACTATGGATCTTCTGTACACTTGTCCTCAGAACTAGTGCTGCCCCATGCAGGGGGCGATCCGCTGTAACTCGCTCACGGAGATTTGCTGCGTTAATGCGGTTATGGCGTTAACGTCATTTTAACAAGATTAACGCTGCCAGCACTACTCAGAACTAAAAAACTCCCTTTCCCCCTCTTCGAGCTGTGGGCTTCTTATTCGAGGGCCTCAAATGCTGCTGTGATTACTGGTTTTCTTTTAGTGCCAGTGAAAACCAATGCTTAGGTTTAGAAAGAGATGGTTTGGCTTAGATGCCTCTGGAAAATATGCTGACCCAATGTGCATGTAAGGTCAAGGGGTCGTTGACAAGGATCCATATATTATGAACTGGGAATGAGAGACCCTTCCTACTGTTACTGCCAGCTGTATTTGATATGGAGTGGAACTATTCCTTTAACACAGCTAAATTAAAAATTGGTAACATCTATTTCGTTTGTTGGCTCTTTAGTTTGTTAATATGTGTTCATCAGTCTTGGACAGATCTGTAGTACATTGTCAAATGCTGACGTTGGCACAGTAAAAAAAAAGTCAACATTTCACTGCTGAAAATATAAAACTGAGCCAAAATAAATACTAAAAGTTTCACCTTTTATATTAAGAAATGACAGCGTTTCATTTCTGACATAAACAAATTAACTCTGGGTGCATAATGAGGCCAGAGCTCAGTGTGGTCAAGAGGTAATACTGCTCAGACTGTTTTTAATCTGCTCATCAGGGTGAGGAGAGAGGTGTGCAGATGCTTTACCCACTCTAATAAGAGATCAGGGTGGACTGCAGCTTCAGCATTGACCTGGAAACCAACCAGAACCAGATGTCTTCATACTATGTCATCACAGAACTGCCAGCTTTTCCCAATTAAAACAGCCTCTCTCTGGTAGCAAGGTGAGCTGCCTTCATGTCTGGCAGTGGTGGGTGGAACGACATCCATCAATGCGTAGAGCTCAGGTCAGCTGAAAACACATTTCTTTTCAGATTCGGACTCCGAATCATTTCTCCCACTAACTGCACACCTCTTTGTAAGCTTTCTGCTCTGCTATTCAAAACGAACTCCTCTCACCTCGGGGCGACAACTCAGGTCTCGCTCAACAGCACAAACCCACTCACCGCCACAATTCTCTAGACGTTCTCCTATCGGCTATAAATCATCATTAGGCTTCCGATAAGGAATGATATTATAAGAGAAAGTGCATTTTCAGAGCACTGTAATGGAGCGAGAGTGGAGCAGTGGGTGGTTTCCCATTACCACCTATATGAGATAATGTGTTGGAGACTTGTCAGCTGGGATAGCCGTCCACTCACAAAATAAATGTGATTGATAATCTTAATTATTGCATCAAATTTACTGTAAAGAAAGACAACAATTTCATATTTGCTTTACCTGTTCGTTTTAGAGTTAAACTAACGAACACAGTGGCGATTTGACATAACCTTGAGGCATTGTGAAAATGTGAAAAAACACCATGCGCATTAAAAACATCAGCAAATACAAAATGGAGACGAGCTGAGTGCCCACAGAATGATAGTACTGCCTTCTCAGGGGGGAGTCCGGTGTACTGAATATCATTATATCCTTGCAGAGGGAGCCTTATTTACTGTTTGCTTCATGCTGGAACAGCCTGTTCCTCATAAAAATGCATTTCCATTACAGACAAAAACAACTCGAAATTGAAACTGTCAGGGGTATTTTGCTGATTTTATTTGATTCTATATGGCAGCACAAAATACAAAGACTGAGAAGATAAATAACCCAGTCTACAACTAATAAAACTAGCGCCTGTGCAGTTTAACTGCCTGTACACTAAAGTGACAACTGCCTAACCTAGAGAAAAAGGCTCGGGCCACCCGACATTCCTTTATATTTTATTTCCAAGGAGTTTGACATAATAATGTCATTTTGTCGTAGGACTGCTTTCTCACTCATTTTACTAATTTTCATTGCGTTTCTTGAACCTGACCATTTTCATATGAATGTTTAATAATCCACTTAACACTGACCTACTATTCATTAAAAAAGCACACATACACATAACAGACTACACCAAAAAAACAGATTTAAATCGTATCTTCAGGTACTAGCAGCCTTATCTCGTTCCTTAATTGATGCATCTACTGTTCACTTACGTGCTGTTCACAAAAAACATTTTAAAATAAGAAGCCTTAAAAGGGTTCAAGCAGACCTTTTTAACGAAGGGAGAAAAGCCTGGTGTGTGCCAAATTACACAAGAACTAGAGTGAAAATCAACAGCAACAGGTTTGATGGAGAGAAGAATACAAAATGTAAATTTTTAAAATTTAAATCATTATACATGTATGGATATTTGGATCTGTTTGAGGCTGCATTTTACCCAGTTACATTGGGGATGTTGTCAGAATTGATGGAACTGGGGGAATTAGGAACGCAGAAACCATCTGGAAAGCATCTGATTGGCAATGGCTGTATTTTTCAGCATGACAAAGATCCAAAATGCACTGTCAATGCAATACAAGCAAGAAAAACATCATCTTGATGGAACAAAAGGCAGCCAAAATCCAAAGAAGAGCTCTGATTATCCTTAAAGAAGCCTGGAGAACTTGAAGACTGCTTAAAGAAATTAAAAGAAAACTTTGGCCGTGTTGAAGAATACAGGTGGTCATATCAAACACCGACTTTCAAGCTCATTATAATACTTTTATACTGTATTTCCATCCATATATGTGCATGTTTCCCAGCAAAATATAAAGAAATGAGGAGTGACTCAAGACTTTTGCACACTACTGCATTTCACACCATAATTAGAGGCTAAACTAGCTCATTAATTGACTGAATATAAATCAGCCAGCAGCAACTGTGATGAGCCATTAATAACTAAACCTGTAGCACAATAATAACAATAAACCTTAACAGTCTTATGAATAATATATAAATAAATCAGATTCATTTTTCAGCCCTGATAACAGTCCTGCGAGGCTCAGACAAATGAATTTCCAGCCACAGTTTTATATGTTGTTCTCGAGGACGCGGACAAACAACATTATATTTATGACCCCGTGGGCAAATTGCCCAGGGTTGAAAAATGCATCTCTAAAACTGCTCATGTTTATAACTCTCTCTTTCAGCCATATCATGGCACATGTGACACCCATTTTGGTGTAACTATTCTGATCTCTTGATGTATACAATAAATCTCACAAGAGAAGGCTGATTTAAAGGCACTCTGATCCAAATAAAAAGGCTGCTGCATTTCTGAGCGCTTTCAGCAGCCATAAACTATTTCAGTAGTGAGAATCAGTGTCTGGTTTGCGTGTGCCCTTTAGCATCGAACTGAAAAGTCCACAGTTGTCGACTTGACCAGCCTGTCATGCAGTAAAAGGCTTTGGAGATTTCAAATAAACCAAAGTAGGTGGTAGTTTTCACGTAGTGCTTGGATAATCATTCCCACACTGACAGCTGCTTTGTCTGCTGCTTTCTCTGCAGTGCACTCTAAATGTATTTACTATACACCTTAGATTACCTCTACAGTGATCTGGGGCCGGTCTAATCTCTGCGACTGAGAAGAGAGAAAATATAGAAGGGAGGAGATGATCAAGGGGAGGAAGGTGAGCAGTGAGTTTAAAGTGGAGCACTGGAAGGATAGAAAAGCTGTCAGGTGAAGAAAGGACAGAGGGAGGGTGGGGGGGCGGCAATATTGAGCAAAGGAGATTAGAGACAGCACAGGGGAGGGAGAACAGAACAGCAGGAGAGAGCATGGGAGTACAGTAGGAGTGAGGAGAGGAAGACAGAGCCCGCCACGGGGAAGCACTATCCTATGAGTCATTCACAAATAGCTGGATCAGAGCCTGTGCAAGCTTGAGACTCCCTACTATGGTCTGGGGGATTTTAACAAAGAGAGATTGATCACTGACTTCTCTCTGGAAGAAAAAAAAGAAATAAAGAGAATAAAGTCTCTCTTAGTAAAGCCAAGGCTGTCTCATTGAGGCTCTTTTAAAGTGAAATATTGCAATGAGCGAATCAGTCCATGCACTGCAGTGCAGCGGTTTTTGATGACGCTCAGAAGCTCGCAGGCCGATAACCCTGAACAATATTTAATGATTTTGTTTTGCACAAGTGACACAGCATGGCGTCTTTTTAAAATGTTGAAAAACTCATAATTTTAATGAACATTTGACTGGAAAAGACAATCGTAAAACTACAGTTCTCAAAATAATTGCCTTTATTTCTGTTTGAGTTTGGAAGCTTTTTACCTCTCCTCCCCAAATCCTTCTTTTCTGCCATTCTCTCCAGTCAACAAAGATGTTTTGCAACCACAGGGCTCAGTCTCATCCCTCTTACTCCCGCTCATCCTTGTGTGTTCACCCCCTCCGAACACGCTCAGACACATGCACTGCCATACCACCACACGCAGAAACACTGGCACAGGCAACAGAAATAGCAGTAGACTGTGAGCGAAAAGATAACAGCCTCTGCTGCTGTGTGGGTGTGACACAGCTCTGCTTCATCATTCCAACTCTCTGCGACAGTCAGGGAAAAAGGGACTGAGAGAAATCACTATAAAGTGCAGAAACCAGTGGCTTTCTTATTTACTGTCTTGCTCTGCAGAAAGACTTGCAGTACTCTTCTGATGTCACCTATGCTGAGCTCCGAGTCTTTGAAGAGCTCCGGAAAGCTGACAGATTCAGCATTTGAGACATTAAAGTGGAAATGAAATAAGGGCTAATTTTTTTTCCCCTGAGGAGTCAGTTAAAAGGCCATCCTGTTGCTCACTGGTTTTGCCTGGAGGAAAGTCCTGTGTCAAGTCAAGCGGTCTGTCAAGCTGATAGGTTTGGTTTTACTTTTCTCTCCTCTGCTTCAGACATGAGCAGTCAAGTTGTAATGCTTGATTGGGGAAGAGGGCTCCTTCTGCATCATGGATGAACGCTTCTTTAAACCCACCAAAACCCAGTTTTGTGGAAAATGCATTCATTTTCATGTTAGCAATATTTTCTACTTCAATAAAAACAAGATAAGGAAAAAAAACTGCCTCCGATTATAAAAATTTAAGGTTCATTTTCTATTCGGGGAAGACTGAGAGGGCTGGATTCCACTGGGTGCTGTCCATGGTGCTGAAAAGCAGCCACATACATAATGAGGTTGTCTAAGACTGTGATTTGCAACCAGTTGTATCACCAACTCAGGGTTATTTTTGCAGATGCCAAAAATATATCCACAGTGTGTGAGTACTATTTAGTGAGCAGACATAAAAAACAAAACAGCAACAAAAATCAGCTGAAAGTAATGAATAACCTGCCTAAAATTGAGAAATGATTGAATATGTAGTTCAGCTAGTTAGGCTAAATGGAAAATTTTACAAGATCTACTCATATTTAATAACAAGCAATAAATAAGATCCACAACAGGTGGAAGAAGAGGTGTTAGATGTCAACTGAGAGGTCTAAAGGAGAACATCAGGCAAATCTTTGAAACGACAGCTGCAATCTAGGGCTGGCAGTCAAAACTGGAGCTCTCCTGCACCATTTCAGAAGCATTAAAAACAGCTGTGTTACCTGTTGGCAAAGATCCCAGTAAAGCTCAGAAACTTTGGTGAACCTGGAAGCCCACTGTGAGTGAGACTTACAGAAGTAGCAACATGACTATTTGATGAGAAAACACACACACACACACACACACACACACACACACACATGTCTGGTTTGCTATCCTCGTGGGGACATCCCATTGACATAATGCTTTCCCTAGCCCCTTACCCTAACCCTAACCATTAAAAATGAATGCCTAACCCTAACCCTTACCATAAACCTAACCATAACCTAATTGTAACCCTGACAGTAAAACCGCATTTTGAGTGTGAAAATTGCTTTCAACCCCGAGGGGACCTGGATTTTGGTCCCCACGGTGCAGAAAGTCCCCACCAGGATAGTAAAAGTCAGATTTTGGTCCCCACCAGGATAGTACGAACCCGTACACACATACACACACACACACACACACACACACACACACACACACACACACACACACACACACACACACACACACACATGTGTGTATTTATATCCTTGTGGGGACATCTCATTGACACAATGCTTTCCCTAGCCCCTTACCCTAACCCTAACCATCAAAAATGAATGCCTAACCCTGACCCTTACCCTAAACCTAACCATAACCTAATTGTAACCCTGACACTAAAACCACATTTTGAGGCTCAAAAATGCCTTCAAACTCGTGGGGACCGGGATTTTGGTCCCCACAAGGGCTGTTTGTCCCCACAAGTATAGTAAACTACCAATTTTTGGTCCCCATGAAGATGTTAATACCCGTCCACGCACACACACACACACACACACACACACACACACACACACACACACACACACACACACACACACACACACACACACACACACACACACACACAACAAAACAATGTTAACACTCCTGTCCTGTTCAAAGATTTCCCTCTACAACTGCAGCAGAGGGTCTGCAGGCAACAGTCTGTGATTCCTGTGATTTAGTGCTTTGATACTTAAAAACCAAAGTTGGGTGTACTAGCCGTCATGTACATTAACTTTTTTTCATTTGTGGGTCCTGAGGGTAAGTGGATTTTAGTGCCTAGTAAGAGTTGAAGAATGTACAAAGAGCGCTTGCTTGAGCTGAGCTATAAATTACACAGCTGGATCATTCTTCTTTTCAGCACACGAAGAAATGTTAAATACTCAAAGCCACATTGTGATTCTGGGTGAATGACCTGGATCAGCAATTATTTCTGTATGTAAAAGAGACTATAGAGACTATGAACTAACCAGAGACGGTGCTAATCAGATCATTGCTCTTAATAAAATCATTGATTTGAAGGTGGGGCTGAGTGAATTGCAGAGGCCATGTCATTCTATAGGCAGTTTTACTTGTGGTAAGAGAGCTTGGCCTTGCAGGTGGCAGTGTCTTCATGCTTTCCACTTTGAAGTAATGGTGTGTGTGAGGAATCCATTACTTTAGCTCTAATGCCCTGCTGCGATGTTTGTGGGGGTACGTGACACTCCATTTCCTTTCATTTCCTGGCCTCACTGCCAGAGGTTCAGATTCACAGTGCAAAATTTTTTTAAAAATAAAGACAAAAAAACCCTGCTCCCTTCTTCTCCCTGGCCCAAATTATTATTAGGATTTTCGCACAGTCTTAAAATAGCATTGGTGCTGCAAGTGAGGGAAAAACAGGTTCACGTTAAACATGTAGAAATCTTAATGCAAATTCAGCATCTTGTGTTGTGTTGTCCTGATTGCATTTCAACCAATCTTAGGAGGACACAACTCTGCCCCCCTTACTGCCATGAAAGACTGCAAATGGCTACAAGCCAAGGCACTATAAGAGCTCGACAAAACAATGTGTTTCTCTCTGAATTTCTGGGAGTCCCCACGGGGCAGGTTGCATCCTGGTTATCCACAGAAAATGGAGCAACTCATTCACTGGTGCTGTGTTCCTCCTCTGTCAGCGGTGTAGCCAGCACTGATGGTGGGCTGTAACCTCTGTGTACATTTACTCAACTACTGTGCCACACTATGAATTTAAGGTTGATCATATACCTCGACAGAAAAGAATTATTATACCTCTTTATTAAATTAAACTGATGTGAGTACTGTGACATGAAGACATTAAAAATTTAAATGATCATTTTGACTTTGACATTATATTTCAGATTTTTTAAACTAACAAATTAGTTTATTTTGAAATTAACCAGGAGATTATCGTATGTAAAAAAATAACCAGATTAGTTGCCGTGTTGAAAACAATTATGATAACCTAATGATGCAGAACAGCCCAGAGTGTTAGCATTTGAATAGCTGCAATCTTTGTTCTTCTTTCTTAACACGTTGCCACACTGAATTTTTTCAAACCAAACAAAAGATACTACACTAACTGAAAAATGTCAGGTTTTATATAAACAGATTTTACACCAGTATAGGAGGAACACACGGTGCCTTTTTACACAGCAAGCCACTGGTTAGAGGTGCAGTAGTAACTGGAGAAATATTTTTTGTCAAAGAAAATGATTAAATGCAAAATTCTGTGGGAAATATGTAGAGTCTGGGCTTTAAAAAATAGTATTAAATTGGCAGCGCAACACCAAATTAAATTTCTATGTTTTCCTCTGCCCCGCAGTGCTGTTTTTCCATCTAGATTATTTTGATGTGAGTTTCCAAAAATCCATTTGGTTATTAAAAAAAAATACATCCACCAACATGGTTGTGAGCAGCTTCATGCAGGAATTGTTTTCTGTTTTAACAAAGTACGCTGTCCACCCTTATCACTTTAGAAGGAAACGAAACTTTGACAGATTGACAGGAGGCAAACGTCAATGGCATCCCACTTGGCTGAGCTGTAATGTTAGTTAACTGCGCGTGATGCATTTTCATACCTGAAAATATTCACAAGATGACTTTTTTTTTCTTTTAAATTATGATTAAAAATTTTAACTTTTTGGTTCTTTGAGCAAATGGCATCTAGTTCATTGCATTGAAGATAGGGCACGCATTCTGCTTTTGGCTCCTCCTTTTAAGGGTAGGGTATCACAGTAGATCATCAGTTTTTATGCCAGATGCCCCTCCTGAAATAGCCTTCCTCATTTATCTTGAATAAGAAAGGGCACTGGGAGTGCACTGTTTTGTGACCCCTTGTGACTAGGTTACAAACATTTCTGCAGCTGATATTGCCAAAACAGGGAAACTTACTGCAAAACAATGTAAACATTTAGAGGAAAGACATGCAAATTTAGCTTTTTGGGGTGAACTGTCCCTTTAAAGTCACAGAGTACAGGACCTTTAAATATGATAGTAATCCAAGTGGAGAGAATTTTTATACTGCTGTATTAATACTTTTACTTAAATAAAGGATGTGCACAATCAGCTAGTGGTCGTAATAAACATTTATCCGCACACAGTAAGGCCCGAGCAGCCCTCCCTTCTCCACACATGCTGCTAAACACCATGCAGGAGCTGGTCATTCATCCTTTTTGAGCACGAGGAGACTCCTGTTGGCTGCTCATGTCAGCCTGACAACCCGCTGATGGTGACTTTACGATGTCGCAGTGTGACACCTCAGAGATTTCTGAACTTCACACAGAGACGACATTTCATAAGGCACTTTTTTTTCAAAGTGCAGCCTAATGGGACGTGTTAGTGTCACAGCCAACAACAACAAGGAAAAAGAAATGTTGATATAGCTGCATAGGATGCACTTTTTTTATAGAGCTATTGCACTGCAGATTGTGCTATGCTCAAGAGTTTCAAGAACACTGCATCCCACTTTTTATTTTTATTCTGTGTTCTTTGGCAGTTTTATATGCGGTCATGTAAATATTACTGTGGTTTCAGTTTAACACAAACCAACCTCTTGGAGAGTGGATTTTGGTTCAGCTGAAGTTTCTTTAGTCGATGCCCTCCCTGTGTTATAGAGAAAAAAAAAACAGATAGCACACAGGCCTCCAAGACACCATTGTGTTTGGTACTTAAAAGGAAGGACATCTAGTCCTTCTCTGCAGTCAGTGCAGTGTGCAAGCTTCTCTGTATGAACATGGAAAGGACTGAAACTAGTCAAGATTTGGCTTTCACAATAAAAGCGCTACAGGAATCTGGTATTTTTTAGAGAAATGGTCTGAATGCCAACTGCGGTCAAATATTTTTTGTGACTATCAAACTTAATGCTTATTAATATAATATAAAACAGAGAGTGAAAATTGGGATTATGTTCAAAAACACAATTCTATTCATTTTAATATATAAATTAAAAAACCTTCAAACCACATTTAAATGACAGGCAAGACATAAAGTAAAAACAGCTGTTTGTTTTTTTTTTTTGTTTTTTTTAACAAACTACTGCCATCTTAGGGAAGAATAAGAGCACTGCAGCAAGAAACAGCTGGGGAATATTTAGCCTACATTTACACATAATGCAGAAAATCTTTGTGCTACAGTTTGTGTAGTAAGTTATCTTAAAAAGTGCAAATTAACATGTGCTCAGTGAATAACAACTTTAAATAATTTTGATATAGATTAACAAATAGATTTATGTTAGACAACAGATCTGTATGACAACAGATGACAAAAATTATGTTGAATCAACAAAAATGGAATCTTGTGTAAATATTTTATTAGTATTATTTGTGGCTTTATTAGCAAAAATTAAGTGAGGAGGAAATTATGACATTCACAAAAAAATCAAATAAATTCTTTTTCCCCCTGGTGTAGTTACATCCATAACCGGAGTTCCTTTGACTTTATTTCACAAGAAAATAATCTAAAGATAAATGCTTTCCTTTATCAAACATGTAGTTTTAATACATGTTTTTTTTTTGTATGAGCCCCAAAGGTTGATTCTGTTCATGTGGATGTAGTGTTTTCAGTGGGAGAAATGTTTTGTCACTCATGCAAGTGACTTCTTCAGTCTCAGCGTACTGCAGGTTTCCCCAACCGTATAAACCGTTCATTGCATAATGACAAACTAGCCCACTGAATGAACAGCGAGCTGTGAGGTCAGTTCTTCAATCATTAGTATGCAAATTGTCATGACCACTGATCAATCAACCACTGACAAGTTAGCTCTTCTGTGTTGTGCCATGTGCTTCGCCAGAGGTTGTTTGGTTTCCCCTTTGTATAACTCATGGAAATCCTCCTGGCACTTAACAGTGTACGCTACATTACTCCGTTTGCGTCAGGGGACCTGATCTTTGGGGTGGACCAGTTTTTGGCGCAGAGTGTTTTAGGGTTTAAAAACTATGGAGACGCTGTGTTTAGAAAAAATGCGCCTCAACTGTTCCGATACTCCTGTCACATGAGGGATCACTAAGGGTTTTTGCTTAGGCAGCGGTTGTCCTTCTCTCCTGGATCAGCTGGAGAGATCCAGGGATTTGGAATTTATTTACCTGGACGACTGACCATGCATCAAGACATTGTGCATGTGATAAACTACTCTGTATTTGTTTTAATAAATTACAGCCAAAATTTATTTTATCTCACAATAAAAAGGCAATAAGCCTACGCTTTAAATACACTTAAGTACAGGGTGAGTATTGTTTTGCTGGTAATCAAATCCTATTGAGCTTGAACAGGGCTGGTTATGTAAGGGGTATTACATCTTTCAATATTTTACAGCAAAAAACAAACAGGAAGTCAGAGCAGGCAACCGTGAAACAGGTAACAGACCGAAGGTTTGGAGTGAGAACTGATTATTCCCATATGGCAGGATATTTTGCTCCACAAAGATGACATTTTATTGAACCTTGTGTTGCTTTTTCACAGCTTTTGTATTGCTAAAATGTTACTGTTCGCTTATCACTCAGGCAGGCTGATTGATCAGAATCAGATTTGACCTTTAACATTGCAACTTATGTTCAGAAAACACATGGTGCAGGGTACAGCCAAATTTTGAACCAGAGAAAGCCTTTTAAGCCTTTATGGTTCAAAGTTTCTGCCTAAAACACAAACCATATTATATTGCATGTAGAACTATTTAAGCTCAAGAGATTCATCATTTCTGTTCTCTTAAAGGTTGCTTCACTGTCAGAGTGGGCTGTTAAACAGTCACAGGAGGTGACTATAACGTATACAGCTTGTTTAGTGTTGCAAATAGTGCTGCTAACTTGCTTTGTTAATTGAGTTGATCATTTTCTAAAGTGTTGGGGTGAAAATGGACTCCTTATGTCACCTGATAGGACGTTAAATTAAACATAAAACAGAAGCTTAAATAAAAAACTGAATCTGGTATCAAATTCTCTCACATGTAATTCTAAGCCTGAGACTTAAAACTAATTTTCCCTGCAAACTCCACAAACTGTGACTTTCAATACAGATTCAATAAAGATTTGCTTGTGCTACCAAAAACATTAAAAACAAAACAGTAACTAACACATGTTCATATTTAGAGAAAATGTTTATTCACATGGATGTTAAGTTGCATCACGCAGCATCAGTGGTATCCACGAGCAATAATTAAACTAAATTGGGAGGCATACAAAAAAACAAAAAAACAAAAAAAAAAAGGAAAAAAAAGTGCTCAGTAAGCAATAACATGAGGCTGATATCTTAATATACAAACAAGGACACAGGAGTGAAACTAAACTATAAACAGTGGTGTTTACAGAGAAACTATTCTCAAAAGTGGCCCATGGTGCAGTGCGGTTTCTTAACACATATCCCCATAGTTTGGTATAGCTGAAGCACGTACACCCAAAGTGTGAAAATGACCAACACATAATACTGAGAATGTGCCTCAGCTTTGTCCATACAAAAAGTCACTGATTAGTTTTTCCCGACCAACAAACGGATAAAATGTGTTCAAAATGAGAAATATTTATTTTGTGTCGATCTTACACAGAAAAATGCAAACGTGAGGGCAAAGCTTAAAGAAACAAAAACCATCACTTAACTGTTCCTGCTCAATAACCTTTTCAGTAAAGTCCAGACCACACCAACAACAACAAAAAAAAAAAAAAAAAAAAAAAGAAAAAAAAAAGAGAGAAAAATAGAAATAGCACAAGGAATTAAAGCACAGGTACAAGTAGGATAACTGCTTTAAAGTGCTTATGATGACACAAAAATACAAAAAGGCCTCTAAAAGAAGGCAAAAACTTCAACCTCAAAATCACCACAAACAAAAATCAGTCTGAGAGGTCATTGTCTTTTGAACACTGTAAAGGTGAAGGGGTAAACTGCTGCACAAAACTTTTCTGCAGGAGGCCACAGCTCTTAAAGTCCTCCTCTGAGAAGGGGAGGTTCTTTAAAAGTCTGTTTTCAAGCTCCTCTATATACGCATAGTTCAGCAAAACCAGTGGGCTGGATGAAGCACAGGAATCATTATCAGGGCTGTTCTGAAATAATGTCACGCTGTTGTTCTGATCAATCCCGCAGTGCTGACTCATGGTATTCTCAATTGGCAATGTGTGGTTGTTCTCACACTCACTGTGCTGGTTATTGATTATTTTGGCACTTGTTTCTAAAGACAACGTTGTGGTCACACTGGGCTTCAAGCAGGCATTGGTGTTTGCCAGAATCTCCACTGGAGAGAAGCGGCTCGGTGCGATTTCGCTCAGTGGTGTTGACCCTTCCCTCGCTCTTTCTTCTGTGACTGTCTGGACGATGTTGAGGTTCCACACATCTCCAGCCCCTCTTCCATTTCTGCTGGGGGTGAGCTCTTTGCTCAGGTCCAGGAGAATACAGTCAGAGTCCTTTTCACTACTTTCTGTTTCTGTCTCTTCCCCAGATCCATCCTGCTCCACACACTCTGCCTCCCAGGCTTCTTCACGTGACTTCCCAGATCCAGGAGACTCAAATACCACTCCTTTAGGAACAAGAGGATGGAAGTGTTTGCGGCGAAGGCTAGTGTATGCTGATGAGCAGAGTTGCCTCTCTGGCTCTCTCGACATGTAGTGTCGGACTGACTCTGGTACCAGGATTTCATGGCGTTTTTTGTGAGGGAGTAAGGCAGAAAGACTTCCAGGTACACATTTTCCTACAATGGGTATAAGGCAGGTAGGTTTAAGTGCTGAGACAAAATCCTCCAGCTCTTGGTAGGAGGAGTGATCTGAAAAAGGTACTACATGGACATTAGGGTGGAAAGAGATCAGGGGCCTGCTGGTGGGCAAGATGGCCAAAGTTGGTTGTTCTTTGTTCCACTGGTGCAAAGCAGAAGCACAAATCTCTGACTGGTCCACAGCTCTGATACGGCCGGCCCCTGGCTCAGTAGTGAAGACATCAGGCAGCTCCAGAGCTTTAAGGGTCTCCATTCTCTCAAAGCTCACCTCAATCCAGGTTTTAAATTCCATCGCCAGCTCCAATAGCAGGGACTCTTTACCTAAGGAATAAAGGCCTGCAAGATGGAATAAAGCAACAAGAAAACTTTAGACCTGCAATAATTGACCTTTTTTTAGCTACTGAGAATCAGCAGGAACAAGCTGTGAACACAGGACTGACAAATCATCACCTTCTAAGCTGAGGGTGTGAATTAATAGCTTTGAAAGTGAGACAATGTGTTTATCAGAAATCTGAGGAAGAGCTTTGTGTTTAAAATATTGCAGCTACAAAAAAAAAAAAAAAAAAAATCCTTCTTTTCAATCCCAACATTGATACTGATATTGCTGTTTTTGTTAATTTTACATGTACTGTTGTCAGACACACCGTTTGGCAAAGAGTGCAATGCGACTCCTGTGTATGTAACATCAGCTTTTGTCCCCTAATGGTGGTGTGAGGCTAAGGTTCCTATTAGTGCTGTCAGCGTTAATACGACGTTAACACCACAACCGGATTAACGCAAAATCCCCATTAGAGAGTTAACATAGATCAGCCCCGGTGAAGGCTGCACGGCGTCAACGCATTAGTGCGGTTAGCTCATTAACAGCTTTTGTCCCCTAATGGTGGTGTGAGGCTAAGGTTCCTATTAGTGCTGTCAGCGTTAATACGACGTTAACACCACAACCGGATTAACGCAAAATCCCCATTAGAGAGTTAACATAGATCAGCCCCGGTGAGGGCTGCACGGCATCAACGCATTAGTGCGGTTAGCTCATTAACACGTTAGTGTCGTGCAGCCCTCTCTAACCGTGATTTGCCGCGTTAATGCGTTAATGTTGTAGTGTTAACGTCGTATTAACAAGATTAACGCTGACAGCACTAGTTCCTATTAATCTTTGTCAGTATATACACCCAATAAAAAAAATACAAAAAAAGCCATTTATGCACAGTCACAATACAGTAACTGACAGGGCTGCAGTAAGCCGTTTAAACTGACCTATGATAACATTGTGGCTGGGGTGGCTGCGAATAATCTCCTTAATCTGTTGAGTGGCTCGCTGTCTTGATGGCAGGGTATGGTTGGGGTCACAGTTAGTGTTGTCCAGGTACAGCACATCTATAGTGGCGTAGGTCCTTAAGCATGGCTCACGCAGCATTGAAGGAGTGTATCTAAAGTCGCCTGAAATAAATCGGCACTGAATGTTAATTTACATGATACCAAAAACTTGAGAAATTAAATCCAACAGGACACAACTTGAGAAATTGCATTTTTCTATGTCTGAGAAGCTTCAGAGAAACAGACCAGTGTATAGGATGGAGCCAAAGTAGCCTTCGAATAGAAACATGACAGCCCCTGGACAGTGGTTGGCATCTATCAGTGTGACCGTGAGCCTCTCCTTGCCAATATCATCCAGTGGGAGTAGGTATGGCTCACCCACTTCTAAAGGATGGATCCACTGTTCTTTCACCTGAGCAGAAATGGAAACATTCAGAGGAAAACCAAAAAACATCAAAACCTTATAAAAGACTTTAGTGCAACAGAACATCTACTACTTGTGTTCCAGATATTTCATGACCAAACTCCAGCTCCATGGATATAGAAAATCATGGAGTTGGATAATCGTTAATTATACCTGTGCTGTACCTCCGGTGTGTTTGGCCGGGCCCAGGTGTAGCCAGTAGCTCTAATGAGCTCTAATTCAATAATTAAACGTTTTAGATCCCGTGCAGCACTGCTTCTACACTCAAACATGCATTTGTTTCTTTATTTTTAATGACTACACCCTCCCTTACCTGCAGCTTGAGTTTCAACAGATTGGCGGTGGTAGGTGAGCAGTAGATGGGGCGATTGCTCCACGTGGACGTCAAACCTGTCGTGTGGTCGCTGTGCATGTGGGACAGAAAAAACAGCCGGGTACCCGGACACTTCCGCACATGCCAGAAGTCCACGGCCAACGGGGTGTGGGGAATGACTTTCCCGTTTGCGGGCATTGTTATTGCCACCGCTTGAGGTCATCCAGCTGTGTGGTCAGTCGATAGATGTCACGAGTTTCTTGGCTGTGGCCAGCTGTTAGAGACTAATTAAAGTAATAGTTGGGAGTTTGACGGACAGTTAAGGTTGTCACAGAGCAAACTGCATATTAAAATCTCAGCAGAAACACAACAGCGTGTTGACATAAACAAAAAACAAAACCCTTCACTGGCTTCTGGCTAACGGAATCGCTAAATACAAATTTAACACTCGATACTAAAAGCTACATACTTTTTTTGTATTGACCTTTGATTGACGTTCAGAAAATCTTCAGCCCAACCTTGAGCACCTTAAACAGCTGGCCGGTCGTTACATTTTCACAGTTGTGGTGCTAACAGCTGATAAGCCCCGCCATTTCTGTTTTCAATTTAACGCTCAACGCCTCCTTTTCCCTCTTCTTTGTGTTTTTTAAATTGTAGCGGTCATGCTGCTTATGTACAATACTGCCACCAAAAGGCGGCACTCGGCTGGATCCATATTAAAAAAAAAATAGAAAAAACCCCAGCAATAGCAGTCACCTTTATGGTGTAAGGCAAACACTAAAAACTTACAATGTTAAAGAGAAAACCTCATCGAATGGTGCGCTCAGAGCAGCACTTGGCGACAGTGGAAAGGAAAAATAATGAAATTCCTTTTTATAGGAAGAAACCAAGGATGTAGCAAATCAATGGCAACAATATCCATTTTTAAAACTGTATTTGTAAATCCCTAAAAATATATATTCAATACAGGAGGCTACCAGAAATACACAAAGTAAGTAAACTGTTGTAGTATCCACAAGATGGCGCCAATGGAGCGGAAACAGTCGCTTCATGGCAACTTTGCAGGGCATTTATTGTGTTTCTCATATTTTACGAGATTATAAATTGATAGAGAAGAGCGCTTGAAGAAAAAATAACATATTTCCTAAATATATTAAAGCTTTAAACAATTCTAGCAAAAAAAAAAAAAAAGAGAGATATACTGAAGACTTTGGTGTTTGGATGATGGATTGATTGGATTGATTCCCTCTGAAACCTTCGAGACTTACTTACTGTATCTAATATATGACTATATATATGTATGTAACACTCCTAAACATCACCTCGCCCAATATGCATTATTTGTTATATGCATGGAGAAGGGGGTACTACTAAATGGGGTCATTGCTATGGTGATGATAGGAATCCACTGTAGCGCCCCACCCCCCGCACCTCTCCACCCTTTCCTTTGCACGCTGTTCACTTTTCAGGATAATACCTGGGACTGCTGCGCATTCCTCTCTTATCACGAGGCATGAGTTCTCTTCCCATACAGGAGCGCATTAATCACATGCTGCTTTACAGTTAATTATAAATCCCCCAAATGCATACCGGCGCACGCATGCGCCCACTCTGCAAGGATTCAGTGGAACCCGTTACTATTCACTTCACATCTTTGTGATGAGTTCCACAGCTGGAAACTGTAACTAATAAAGATTTTGTCCCTGATGTGCAATAGATGTGTTTATTTTGGGGGTAATGCTGCTCTACGTTCACACCTCCAGCAGTAGTGTTAAAACAGTGTCTAGAGACAAGTAAAATATTGATAACAGGACAAATATTTCTCATGGATATTCTAAGTATAATTATGCAACTGTGCATAAATAAACAGTAACGCACTTCATTATTATTTGGTATATTATTTCTCAATCAGCAATGCACATAATTAAATTCCTTAAATAACGCTAGAACCGTGCATGCACAAAACCACCGTGCCTTGTTGTGATTCTTCAAATATTATAGGAATGTCAGTGCAGGGAGAAGATTAAAATCAGCAGCTGTTTACATGTATCAAGCCAAAGGTTGCTGAGGTCAGGAGCAGGAGCTGTCTTTTCTGTCATGGTGTTCTGCAAGAAGAAGAAAAAAACAAACAAACAAAAAAAACAAAAGTGCTGTCAGACAGTACCAGTGATGCTTCAAAAGCAGATGGCTGCACAGTCTGCGATCTGCCACTGCTGTTTTTAAAAGGAATGCTTTATATCCAACACATTCTCTTGTGCTAATTTCAGTGTGCAAATGTCCCCATATCCTTTATTCCTCTCTATCAAATGCTACTTAGGAAAATGTTACTTAAATTAATACAGATAAAAAGATGTAAACCAACGTGATGTTTTTTGGCAATGACAGCGATGATTAAATGAGATTTGGTGGTCCCATAAAAGTCTTTCTCTTAATTCTCTAGTTTTTTCCCTAAATATATAACCATCCCCACGGGAATAAAGACCAGTGTGATCTATTTTTATTACCCCCATTCATCTGAGTCAACAAATTTGTACAGTCAGACTCAGAGGCGATGGCGGCTTATGTCTCTTTCCCTTCTGGGATAATGCAGTAGTGCTACACACACACTCTCCCTGCTGCAGAGATATTTACAGACATGTGTGATGAGCTAAAAATGTCCCTCGGGGGCTAAGAACAAGTTGCAGGCTAGAAGAAGCTGGTGAGGACACATATCCTCATTTTGGCAGCCTCTCTCACTTATTCCATCTGCCTTTCTCTGTTTATCTCTCACCTTCTCCCTCCTCCAGTCTCTGAGCCCTTTGTTTCATTTTCTCTGCTTCAGCCTCTCCCATTCCATCATCCTCAATGGGGTTTCAAGGGTCACACCTTTTATGCTCTCATTGTGTGACATAAAAACAGTGTCATGATACCACAGTACAGTAGCATGATTGCTGTCTAGCCCTCTTTACCCTGTGTGTTGAGCACCACCTTCTTATCCACACTGCTGTATAACACCTATAGAGATGGAGAAGCTGCACCACAAAAGCACTATTGTTTCTCCCCTCATGTGAATTGATAAGTTCAGTTTATTGGACTTTCAGGAGTGAGCTGAGAGGTGTGGCATGTAGTCAGCATGGTAGAAATCACCCACGGACCAGCTAAGGGTGCAGTTTTAGGGCCGCATAATGCACAGCCATGATTCGTAGCTTACTGTCATTGCAATGCTGCATACAGAGAGAAAAATGACTCTAATTTTCATCCCAGAGTGCTCCAAGTGTTTTAAAATTTCTTTTTATATGATGCAGGGATATGAAAAATCTTCAGCAGTGAGGATTAATATAGGTAACATGCAAGCTGCAGGGCTGAAAACCCTCATTAATTGTCTATCAGGAGAAGCTGGGACATGGTCAATATGTCAGCCATACTAGTATTTAATCAAAACAGCATTTTTTCCCCTGAAAAGGGAACAAACATATACGGGGGTTAAAGAAAGAATAAGAATTCGAGCCGTTTGAAAAATGCATAAGAAACATGCTGTAACGCCAACGTGCTTTTACACAGATTTTATTGTGCACAGCCCCCACAAGCACCCGACTAAATACTTGAGAGCGGTTTAAGATGGCGGTGAGATGAGTCAAGCATTGTTTACTACACTGACGCTGCAGTTCCTTCTTTGTGCTGTACTGAATTTGTGTAATGTTGCGTGTAATAGGCTATTTCTCCTTACTACCAGCACATCAAGTGTTCACGCACTGAGCAATAAGCAAAAGATTTAATGTTAAAATGAGAGTTTAAAGATTTGGCACAATTTCTGCTGAAGCAGACAGGTTTGTTTGATAGAGAGATCCTCTTGTTGTCCCACAGGAAGACTAACACTGACAACTGGCTGTCAACTCCTCAAAAATACACTGTCAACAAACACATAATTTTTTTCTCTCCACAGGATGAAGACGAATGTGATCATTCAGGAATCTGATTTATATACATAGCATGTAACATGTTCCGCATGACTGGCTTGCTGCTGAGATGACAGATTTTCAATTGCTTCCGAATCAGCGCTGTTGACTCTCTACTATTATGCTTCTCATGTCAATTGGGACAAGATTTCATAGATTTGCTGTTTAGGTTAAATTGTCCTGTGGATATAAAGAAAAAAGGGATTTTCTTTTTGGAATCTCTTTTCCTTCCTGCGTTGGAGAACTATTATTGTAAGTAATTTACTGAAATGGCTTATGCATCAAATGATGGGTGTGAGGCATATTTGCAGTAAAAGCATCATTTACTCGCAAGGGAAAAAAAACAATCCTACATGAGCACAAGAAACTGGATTTTAAGTTATCAGGTTCAGAGAAAGGTGAGTTCAGAGACCATCATTCTGAATTAGTTTAATGGACATGAATGTAACTTTACTTTTACTCTTCACAGATGTCTCAGCTCTAAAGATGGGCTTTTTTTTGCCAGTGGTGCCCTGCACACCAAACCATAATAAAAGACATGATAAATAATTGATCAAAAAGGCCCCAAAGAAACTTCAATCACAGGGCTGCCATATACTTTAGTGAATCAATGTGCAAGACAAATGGTGCGTTTGCTCGTGATTTCGCAAAGTGCTTCCCATGTGCGTAATGCATGTATGGCACAGTATAGCGAAAGGGCTGAATTTACTGCTCATCCAGCACTGAGCAATGTTTGCAGTAATTCTGTCCAATGGGAATAGACAGAAGAAGTACTCTGTTGTGATTGTTGTGTTTGTGCCTGCAGAACTGGGGTGTTTTGTTGATTATTTGCTTAGAGAAACTTCAGAGGAACTGGCACTGAGCAGCTGCAGAAAAATGGGGTTAACCTTGTTTATACCTATTACAGTCAGGCTGGTAAAGCATGCAAACGTCAGAACAATACTTTACCCTGCTGGTAATGAGGCACTAGAGCGTGGGCGCGCATACACACACACACACACACACACACACACACACACATGTCTGGTTTGCTATCCTCGTGGGGACATCCCATTGACATAATGCTTTCCCTAGCCCCTTACCCTAACCCTAACCATTAAAAATGAATGCCTAACCCTAACCCTTACCCTAAACCTAACCATAACCTAATTGTAACCCTGACAGTAAAACCGCATTTTGAGTGTGAAAATTGCTTTCAACCCCGAGGGGACCTGGATTTTGGTCCCCACGGTGCAGAAAGTCCCCACCAGGATAGTAAAAGTCAGATTTTGGTCCCCACCAGGATAGTACGAACCCGTACACACATACACACACACACACACACACACACACACACACACACACACACACACACACACACACACACACACACACACACACACACACACACACACACACACACACACACAAAATCACAGTGGGCCTGAAGCTCAGTCAAGTGTGTTAAGTTGATGTGAGTATCCCTGTGACAGGAGCTTAGTATACAGTTTACCGAGAGAGGAAAAACACCAGGTTGGTAAAAATCCAGGAGCCAGTGTTTCAGTCTATAAGGCTGTGAGTAACTACTCCTCATTACCTGTCACATTATATCCACTAATTGACGAAACAACCAGTCTAGTAGATAGCCCCATGCACTTTGCAACTACAGATTGATTTGCAGTAAATTAAATAGTTGCAGTACTCTCATGGGACAATCAGAAGACAATCAATACACTGAGTCTGCAATATTAATTTGCTGTATAAAAGCAGGGACACCATCATTTTCATTGCTTATAAAATCCATAAAAATGCATTTTACGGAAAGAATCAACTGTAAAGTCATGTGAAGCTTCATTTTTCACAAGGCCTATCAGGCTCTAGAGATTCATAGCCCCGTATCCATCCTGCCACAAAAACGATGAGCTTGACCTTTGTCTGCAATCGCTTAAATGCAGAGTCAGTAAATTTCAAATATGAGATCAGAACCACTTATTTTGATAGCAGTTTAAGTCTTTTGTCCCCCAGTGGATTAGGCAGCTGAGGGAGTTTGCACAGAAAGACAGAAAAAGAGAACAAGCAAGCAAGGCAGTTATGGATTACATGGGGCTTGGTGTGCTGTGTCTCAGCGAGGCGTTAGATCTGAAAATCGAAATTAAATTGCAAACTCAAGCTATAAATGTTTTATCAGTTGTCACCACATTAATGCCACAGTTTATTTTGACTTAGTGGATAAAAGGATGTTTTTTCAGTGATATGAAATGAATGAGGAAAAACTAAAACAATGGCAGATTTTTCAGCACAAAAAGAAAACAAAGACAGAATCATTCCTTTAGTTTACCTTAGCTTGCTTTCTGGCTAACCCACTTCTGTTATGCTCTTGTTATCATTTAGAAAATTGTGGATTTGCACAGAGCAACAGAAAATGGTTGATATTACTTATGTGGCTCCAGTTGGGCTGACATAAAAGAAACTTTTGTGGCATATCTCCCGGTCGTTTTATCCCAGGATGCTTCCGTTTGTGCCTTTTTTCTCTCCCAGATGCCTTTGTTGTGTTTTCAACAGCAACCTTTTGTTTCTGTTATCAGGCTTCAATTTTCTTCTGAATGTTTTTAGTTGGCAGTTCACTTGATATTCTGACATCCCAATATGTAGCACAGTATACTTCATCATGATGGTGGTAACTTTACTTGATAAGATGAAAGCTGTGCATTTTGTGCTTCAAATATATATATATATAAAAACAGATTGACACAGTTTTATGATGCATAATCACGCGACACACCTTTTTTGTGTGCAAGACATTGGATTATATTCAAATCTTGCTTGTAGATAGAATCAATCAGTCAATCACTTTGATTGCTTGATCATGCACAGCTTTATAAATGCAATGAAAAAACACTCATCTATGTGTACTTCCTGTGCGGTTTTAGTTTTCAATTTGTGCAGTTCTTTCTAAGGTTAGCAGCCAAACTGAAAAGCCGACCGATTATGACTCTGGGAGGTGACCGAGTCCAGAAGATTCCCTGAAAGACGGGGGACCCTGCCAAAAGGATGACGATCAGTCAGTCCTTTTATAGACCAGCAACATGTAAGCTATTTTGGGCGATGCTCCAACCATGATGTCTGGCAAAAAACAGGCATCCCTTCTGATAATAATAACAGCATGAGGTTATCAAAGTTCTTTTCATTGCCAGAGACAGAAACACAGATCAAAACTGAGAGATGGGTAAATATAGATGATTCTTCAAGAAAAACTGCTCACATTTCTTGTTATATGAGACTACAGCACAACAGTCAGCCAGGTGTCAAAAACAGGACGGGCTACAGGACACGTTCTTGAGTCAACCAGGCAGTGCCCATATTTAAACGCCAAAGAACATCTGACAAACCTAAAGTAGGATGTTAGCAGCCCCTTTGCATTCACTTTTCAAAGTCATAGCATGATCTCTTAGACAATCCCGCTGTGGACTTCTATGAAGTGTTTTAAGGGTCAGAAAACGTTTGTATTTTTCTCAAGCACTTAACAGTGAATTTTCATCATAAACTCCTTAGTATGGATTTTCATGATAAAAAAAAGTCAAGCCAAATATATAATAATCCAAAGTCTACAAAAACTGAAGGGGAGCGAGAACATGTTTTAGCATCGAATTTATTTCCCGGTGATTTTAAAACAGCCAGATGTGAGCACATGGGGAAAAAAAGCCCAGGTAAACATCCTAGAGTGCTTCCACCTTAGAGAGGCGACCAAATTACAAATGCTCTCTTATCTTCTGCCCATGAACCAACCAGATGCTAATATGTAATTCTTAAGGATGGCCTACTCAGCATCATTTATAGTCACTGCAAAGTAAGGTGAATCACTCTAAGTGCTACGGCAGTAGTGCACTGAGAGAGCTGATACAACAGTTTCAAAGGTCATACAAGGAAGTCTTTGTGTGACCTCGGCATATTCAGGGCAGGGAAAATAAATTAGAGTAGACTGCAGATTCCCACGTACCCACTTAATCATAACAGAATTCATCCTGTTAACCTCAACCTACAGAATTACATAATTTATTTTGTATACTGGTAAAACACATGCTCTGTATGGAGTGGAAATTTTATGTTCAGTCTCCTATGACTCTGGAGAGATGTGGTAATTCAACTCTATGGGCATTTTAAAGCTCTTCTTAGTGGTGCTGTCTCTTGGACCACACTGCATTGAAAAGTGTTTCCAATTTTAATAAACGTTTACTGGCACTGACCAATGCCACATACCACAGCATTTAATTCTCAGCTGGTGTGCAACGCCCGTCTACTGTTCTGTCCTCCTCATCCATCCATATATAAACAGGGCTGGACGAAACAATAAAAATGTCTTTAAATGTAATGCAGTTCAACACGACACCACAGAGCCAAGTAACTGAGGAGCTGTATTTACTACTTTCAGACAGCAAAACTTGATTATGAGCTGTAAAAGTATTACAGGTCTGTTGCATTGGATTGCAGTAGGCTGTGAATCAAATGAGCTGGTGAGACAGCTTGCCATTCACATGAACTAAAACTACCAATATGAGTCAAACATGAGATAAATTGCTGTTCCCAACATGATTAAGACAACTGCAGACATTCCCTCTGAAGTCTGAATGCCCACGGCTGCAAATCTATGCAGCAGAGTGGTTTACAATAATGAGGCTTAACAGCAAGTCTTCATTTGTCTTCATTGTCTTCAACACTTGTCTGCTTTAACAGACTTCAAAGGTTGAAAGTAATGTTAAAAAATCCACAGAGGCATTGCAACAACGAGTGGTTTGATAGCATGACAGCAGAGAGCATGGGTTAAAAAGAAGCTGAAATCACACACACTCACATTGCATCTTCAGAGCATTTAATCATCAAGATAAGAAACCGGTGTTTTGCAAGACTACGTCAGAGTTTAGAACTGACAAAAGGCATATATGTGAGGGTTACAACCCTATTCAATCTAGAGTTACATAAAAAACACAAACCGTTAAGAATAGGATGATTATAAAGATGAAGGAAACATAGAGATAACATCACAAAAGCAGAAAATTTAAAATGTAGAAAAGAAGAAGGAACTGGAAAACCTAACAGAAAGCTGCAAGTTATAAAGTCACCAAAATCACTAAAGCAAACAATTAAAAGACGACATACTTTTCAACATATTTTTAAACATTCATTAAACTGTCAAATTAATTAATAAATAGCTTTTAAATGTCTTTTTCATAAACACATCACATGCAAATTTTTGATCAACATTGTAGCTGAAATGGTGTGTTTGCGTTGTTCCGATACACACACACACACACACACACACACACACACACACACACACACACACACACACACACACACACACACACACACACACACACACACACACACACAAACTGGCAGTGGTGCCAAAAAGCTGGAATTAACAGAGCAGCACAAAGGAACAACCACTGACATCAGTGACTATCAGAGGAGCTGCCACAGATGATGCCTCTGAAACCACCAATCTTGACATATACCAAAAAAGGTCTGGTTCTCTGCAGGCACCAAAGTCAGAATGGTTCTGCACTACACTCCCATTGGTGGAAAAGAGGCATGAGAGAACAGCAATGCCTTCATAGCAGAACAATAATTCTTTGTGGGTTTGTCATCACAAGTGACTAATTTAAAGCCAAGAAATCACAGGCTCGATTATGAATATGAGTTTTGAAATCAGCGATTACAGCTGTTTATGTTTCCTGGAATCTGGTCAGATGTGGTTGTTACGAAATACTGCTCGTGTCCTTTATAAGCTAAGCTCAGGTGCTAGCATCCTGGCTGTCACTGAATTTCATTTTTAGCATCTTTCTCCAAAGACAGAATGTCAGATTTCCATACAGAGGTGGAAAAGGCTTGGATCTGCATTCGCCCCTCTCCATTTGCCCTGTCAGCTGATGTTTTAGATAAACACACTGTATCAGTTTTATGGTCCCCTGAGTTTTATCCTGTGTATAGATGGTGCTATATTAATACCTTCAGAAGTTGCTTTTGAGTTTAGGTCTTGCACAGGGCTCCAAGTGTTAACAAAAGATGTTTGCTGTTCGCTTGGGACTTCAGCAAAGAGCAGCGAGATTACAGAAATAGCAGGCAGTGCACTCTGAGCTCAGAGTTAACAGAGCATTTGCTCTTGAGTTTTTAAAGCACTATTACCCCCACCAGAGAAGTTATGACAAATTGATTTGCAGCTGTGATTTCGCTCCTGTCAAATATGAACCATTTTCAGGAGTAATCACAGGAGAAGTAAGACATAAAGCTCTATTATTTGCCAGACCATTGTGCCGGTGTCACTCTAAGAAGATGCTCATTTCAGAGTGAATGGTTTTTTTTGTATTGTAGACACTGATGCAGTGAGACAAAGTCGGGCTATCATAAATATATTTTCAATGCTGTGGAATAAACAGCCAATCTGGAGCCACAGCCAGTGCATCTGTGTTGCTGCGTTTATTTCATTGTCAGCAGACAGCACCGTTCTCATTACCATTTTATGAAGCCCAGTTGGCAGAGTGAGTTTGGCAGAGTGCTGCACGACTAAGAACTCTGTTGAAGTGAATTAATTTAAAATGGGATTCAGACACTGGCACAAGATATATTTAGTATCTTCTCAGGCTTGGGCTCTGGGGACCTGATGTCCAGAGCTCAGACAGTAAAAGGCAAAATCTGTGCAGGGACCTGATAACAGCTCAGGATCAAGAAGTTGGATTACTTTCCTCTTATTTTAACACACTTCTCCTGCCCATTAGATTGATTTTAGAAGAACCAAAAGCTCCTAAATTTACACTCAGTTTGTCTAGATATTTAAATTCAAAGTGTGATTGTGAAGCCAATTTTAAAGGCAGCAGCAGAGTATTTCTTCTCCATTAAAACCAAACTACCTGAACAATTTTCCTCCCAAGCTGTAGCCTTTAATTATCCTGTTCAGTATAGCTGGGAGTCTTTATTATCTGTTGTTACCAGGATGAATTACATCACCGAAACAACTCATGCCAGTGATATTCTTTACAAATCAGCAGCAGCTTTTAGCACACTGAGAGATGTGCTCGGTCATCTGCTGGAAACGATAAGCCGACTAAACAGGGAAAAGCCAAGGGAAAAAAAAATTACAGCGTGAAAACTCAGCACTTTTAAAAAGCTGTTAGCCTTATCTCCGTGTTATTGACTGTTGGTGCATTGTTTGAAATTTCTCTGAGTCACTTATCGTGCGGACAGGCAGAATCTGACAGCTGTGTGAAAACATGAGTAATAAGCTTTTCAGGAAGAGATCATTCAGACTGAAGGAAACATTTTCAAATGTGCCCTGATAACCTTTTTGTCAAGTGTGCAGATGTAGAGCAGAAATCCCACAGATCTTCACCCTCTTAACCTGTTTCAGTCAAATTGATCCTCATTGTATCTCTAATGGTTAACTGAAAGGCATTAGGAACGGGAGAGCAGCACGCAGATCCAAGAGGATACAATACGAAGCTCCCCAACTTCCATATCAGCCCTCCCAACATTTGACTCATTATAGAGGACTTGTGCAATTAATGTTCCAAAAAGAGCACTCATGATGACTGTAGTCATACTTAATTTCCTGTAATTTTCATCATTTTTTTTTCATATAAGCTGCATTTGCATTGTGAGTCAGAGCTTTACTACTAATGTCTCTTCTTCTTGTCTATTATAATGTGATTTCACCCTGACACATTCACTAAGGCGTGGGCCAGAGCTTGAAGGCACACTCCAGGCCCGTTAACCTTGAATATCCCTTTTGTTTTTGATGTGTCAGATTCTCAGACTGAAGAGAGGCTGACCTGCCAGCTATTGATTGCAGGAATGAGAGATGCAATCCAATATTCGATATCCGCCTACCGTTATATCAGGCTGCCATGTTGACTATTTTGAGAGCAGCATGAGTGGGCTTTCATTATTTATGAGATTGTGTACATTCTCTCAATGCATGTTAGGTCCATAATTTGTAGGACAACTAAACACTTTTTGTAGTTTTCCCTCTGTACACCAACACAGTGGATTTTAAATCAAACAATCAAGATGTGATTGAAGTGCAGTTTAACAAAAACATTGTATTAACTGATTAGGAATTACAGAGGTTTTTATACAAGGGCGTCCATTTTCAGTAGTTCAAAATTAACCAGACAAACAAACACATAACTGTAAATATAAGAATTGTTTTTAATACTAGGATGTAAATCATTTATGCTCAATGACTGCCTGAAGTCTAGAACACATAGACATCACTAAATGCTGTGTTTCATCCCTTGATTTGCTCTGTTAGGCTTTAATATAGCAGCCTTCAGTTGGTGCATTTTTCTGGCTGTCTACATTCAGTTTGACTGACTGAAGAAGAATTTCCCATTTCTTTGCCTTGAGTGACTATCATCATTTACACTTGGCTGAATCAGAGCAGAG
Source organism: Pelmatolapia mariae (assembly GCF_036321145.2). Taxonomy (NCBI): domain Eukaryota; kingdom Metazoa; phylum Chordata; class Actinopteri; order Cichliformes; family Cichlidae; genus Pelmatolapia; species Pelmatolapia mariae. The sequence goes on from NC_086244.1 coordinate 27,718,553, forward strand.
AGTAGAGTCCTGTACACTTCACAAATCATCCTGCTACTTCTTTCAGCAGCCACATCATCATTAAACACAAGTGACCTGCTTCCATGCCTCCACCAAGTTTGATGTGGTATGCTTTGGATCATGAGCTGTCTCTCTCCTCCTCCATACTTTTCTCTTCTAATCATTCTAGCGCAAGTTCATTTTGGTTTCATTTGTTCAAAGATTTTTTTCACTGTGCAGGCTCTTTTAGATGTTTTCTGGCACAGTCTAATCTGCTCTTCCTGCTCAGTGATTTGCACCTTGTTGTAAACATTCTGTATTTCCATTAATGAAAGCATCTCTTAACTACAGACCTTGACAATGACACACTAACCTCCTCAAAAAGGCTACTTGACTGGGTTATATGTTTTGAATGTTTGTTTTTTTTTTTTAATCGTGGAGATAAGTCTATTGGACTTTAGTTCTCTTCTGTTATTTTTCAAGCTTTTTTGTGTTTTTGATGTCTCAGATAGGATTTTTCTTTTTCTGTCTTTTTCTTCAGCCTTGCAGTGACAGCTTTCTGGACCGTATATTTAAATTTACAAGGAAACCTAAATTGAACACTTTGAATCGGCTTCATATATTATTTCTGCTCCATTTGTCACAGCAAGCGTATGGGCCTTACCTGCTTGTAAAACTGTCAAATTACTTTTGCGCCTCTGAAAATTGGGGAATGCTGTGAAAAAATAAACTGAGCAATCAAACCAAACTGATTTTCCAATATTTATTGGCAGAAACCTTTGTAAGGGACAATATTTGCACCATTATTGACACAGAACCCCCCCCCCCCCAAAAAAAACAAAACAAAAACAAAAACCAACAATTCTGTCTTGAGCACGGACAGAATCTTTGTCTGTTCAGCTGTTGGGAGTTTTTTTTTTCTTTCTCACAGTCATGTAGTCCTGCCCCCCGCCCAAAAAAAGACAAAGGCCACACATCATAACCTCGAAACAGCTTACAGCTAAAAATGGATTTAAAATCTAACAATTAAATCAAATAGAGACAAAACTACAAAATTGCGCTTTTGTCAAATGAATTATGGATCTATCTATTTTTATCCTATTCACATAATCTTTAAATGACCTCTGCACATCATCCACCACATAACCTGTGCAGGTGAGAAGAGCAGCGAAATGAGGTGATGACATGCCACCAGCTCTGCCATGTCTCGCTCTCTTGGGAGAGAGAGACTACTAGCACACGGTTCCTCCAGGTTAGTGAGAGAAGTGCTTCTTTTTAGGAAGTGAAGGGATTTCTAGAAATGCTAGTGGTGAAAGGTGAGACATGAAACACTTCCTGAGGACTGTTGCACAGCTTGTTAAACCTGCCACCATGTCAGGGGTGAAAATGTTAGTGTTTGTCACTTCACAGCTGTTAGCAAGTGATTTCACCTGATGGGCAATTGTTGGACAGAAAAGGAGTGAAAAGGCACAAACTCACATACACAAACACACAAACACACATGCACAGTATTATAACACTCAAAATAATCTGGCAATTGAAATGGAAAACTTCCAAAGATATGGGGTGCAAATTCCCCCATCACCATTAAATTGGCATTTCTATGATGACATGCTGGGGATTAGCTGTCAGATTCCTGTTTGAATTTAATGTCATCTTTGATTGTTTTCTGATTAAAATGGTGCTTAGCCTCACATTGAGAGCACCCCAGAGTTTTACATTACAGCTTTCTCCTAATTGACAATGCCCTCATGTCAGCATGAGCTTAATGCTCATACTGTGCAGCAGCAGCAGCTGGTGTAATATGAAACATGGGGTTGCAGGAGTGCAAGAACACGTGTCTGTGGGTGGCGGTAGTAGGAGTGCTGAATTTAATATTAGTGCAGAAATGATGGAGAAGTGTTGCGGCCGGTGAGGTGGACATCTTAAGAAGAGATGCTTGAGAAAAACTGGACATAATAAAAAAGTATGCACTGTTTGAGCAGCAGGAAAGATATCAACGGTTGAAAAAAATGTCATTGTGTGATTAAAACGATAATGTTTGACTAAATGGCAAGAGAAATATCCGCCTTGGTACATCTTTTTTTATACAAGTGTCTGTCAGTGTTGGACTGTCATGACTTGAAGGCAGGCGTGACCTGGGATTGGTCTCGATGGGAACAAGGGGCTGAGATTGAAGCAGTGGCCAAGGCCATGAAACGCTTCAGCAAAGACAGACACTGAAGCAGAACTGGTCTCTTCAGAAACAGGGAGAGAAAAGTAGTGAGTGGAAAGAGAGGATAAGAAAGCTCAAATATTAATGCCAAGCCCACCTCTCTTCACTGTGATACTGTGCTTCATTTTCAAAAACAGCGTCTCGCTCTCCCTCTCCCATGTTGCTTAAATAAAGTTTTCCATTACAAGAACTGGCACTTTTAGTTTTCCAGGTATCTATAATTTAGCAGTTTTGCCCTGTGGAGTTGGTTAAGCTACTTTAAAAGATTTGTGTGCCCCCTCCGGTCTCGTCTCTGGTACAACAAAGACTGGACCTGCCGAGCGCTGTTTACTTTGGTTTTGGATCAAGTGTTCTCCCGACTGCTCTGTGGTGGTGTGTTTAATTACAACAATTTGACCTTTGGGTGTTGCAGTCAGGTTTTAAATTGAGGAGGATTTAATTAATCTTTTGATTCAAACAGAAAATAAATACACAACTGACCAAAATCGCTCCTTTATTGATATAAAGTATATGTTTAACTGGATGAGATTGCTCTTGTTCTACATTAAATCAAATTCACATTGTACATGATGTTGATGGTAACTTTTAGCTAACATTCAGAGGTTAAATGCTCTCAGCTTTGGAAACCATTAACACAGCTTGTGTATGTAGAAGCTGTGAGGTTGTTTGGGCTCGTTTCAGCTGAATGACTGATCATATCCGCATTTTCTTCTCTGCCACGTTCCCTCCTATTTTCTATTCACAATGAACATGAATTTAAGAAAAAAAAGAAGAGCTTTGTTTCACAGTTGTCAGCTAACACTAGCACCAGTTAGCGATCTTGGTTATTAAGGTGCAGTTCACTGTTGGCTTCTAATTTTGGCCTCAGCCAAAAAATACCGTCCAGAAAAAAATTGAATGGTGGACTATTTTTAAGTGTTTTATCTGAAATCCCCATGTTGGTGTTGCTTCTACAGCATCATATGTTGCCATGAGGCTATCTTTGCAACTGACAAATAATGTTGTAATGTCACAACTTAGTAAAGGTGGAAAAAAGGTTGCTGAAGTGTTGCCAAAGAGTCTTGGCAACCAGGAAACATAAACAGGCATGAATCTGATTGAAGATTCTTTTCTCCATCTTTTGCATGTATCTCTGAATGCTGAACAAGACGAGACAATAACCACGTGTCGCACTAAGTGTCCGTGTCTCCAGTAAGGCATAACTTTAAGCATCATAGTTTAGAAAGGTGAATTATAAAAATTCACCTCTTTTAATAATTTCACAAAGGAGTAACTTGGCTGTAGAAACCAAAACCTTTATTTGTGCCATGCTGTAAACATGCCGTGTAATTTGTTATTTTAATACGAGCCTCTGTTGGGAAGGAACTGCAGCGAACTGCTTTTTCATGTTCAGCCCTGGTGGTTGGTTCTCTAACTGGATCAGTTATGCTTTCTGAGACAACCTACCTAACCCTAAGCACCAATCACAACACAGCACGAGTCCTGCTGTCTCCATCTGTTTTATCCTGTTTAAAATAAAGCAGGGTAACGACTGAAGAAAGAATAGAGTGCAGAAGACATGGTTAAAAAATACAATAAAATATGTATTCTGTACACAATCACCCTCACAGAGAGTAGTTGGCAGACTATCTAATATAGCTAGACACATAAGAACATTACATTTTTGCATCCAAAATATAATAACCATATTAGAGGTCATTTAGCAATGATGTGTAAGCAGTAACCAATCTAATATGACTTGCCAAACAGGCTTAAACCTGAGTTCATGGTCTCATTTTGTGAAAGGTTATGGACTGTAAGTAATCAGCATGCACAGAAAGCGAGCTCCAGATGCCCTGCCCTTGAGTAAGGACACAGGCACCTCAGTAGATCCTTTAAAGAACTGATGAAAGCCCTTGACCTTGTCATGTATTATTCATGTGCATTTAGTATGAGATATCAAAGGGCATTTCAAAAATTTAATGCCGTCTTAAAAAATAAAAAATAACAGCAAATTAGGTCAGAAAACACATCACTCAATGCAGCAGACATTTTGACGATTCCTCTGTGGCATTTCTTTAACTGGGTATCAGTGACTGATGTTAACGTTGACGCAGCTTGTGTAGACTTGACCAGATCAACGAATCTCAGCAGATACCTTAGCAACACAGGGATTATCTGGATTCCGGCATCACGGCATCTGTGTATGTGAGACATGAGTGTATTTTTTAATCTGTGCCCTCATTTATCTGTAAACCATACAACATAAATCCGTCTGAGAAAATCTCATTCCTCCTCACAGGACTCTCTGTTCAGTATACTATGCCACAGAGAATTTTATGAATAACAAAATATATGAAGCCAATACAGAGTAAACCACAGTGTGTGCTAGTTCATATGGCTCCCTTGAGATGGATGGGGCATTTAAAAAACAGAGATCAACTTTATGATTTCGGTTTGGCAGAAATATGACTCCAGAATACTTATATGCCAAGAGAAACACAAAGGAATAGGGGTGATCATCTGTAACATGATCTCAAAGCAGAAATGAGCAAAAACACATTATATGAACAAGGCCAGAAAAATAAGTCCCTGCAGGGAGCTTTAAAAGGCTGTGATATCGATTAGACTCTACAGTACAAATGTTTTGTACATAGTTAATGAACTGAGGGGGATCATTAAGTATAATCAACTGTGTGTTACACACACACACACACACACACACACACACACACACACACACACACACACACACACACACACACACACACACACAGCTGATCAAATGAACGTGTTACTTGGATACACAGCATGAGCGGGGCAGCAGAAACAACTGTAACCATTGTAACAATCTGTTTGAACAATTAAATCATTTCTCACGGCGATCAGACAGGTTTCTACATCTCACACGCCAACACTGAAGGCAATCAACTCGAACTCAGGTGGAGGATAATATCAGATAGGTTCAGTGAATGAGAGCAAAGTCGAATAAACAAGCTTTAAATATAAGACATTCATTAACTCTTAGCGGCAAAGGATAGCACAACAGTCACAAGATGTGTGAGATAATGAGGGACTCTTGGACTGTAGCACTAAAACCCTGCAGCAGGTGGATGAACTAGTACTGAAGTGTGGGATTGGCAGGTGACAGCAGTGATCAGTTTAACAAGGAAGCGAGTGGCTGCCCAGGTGAATTTAGGTGAAATGTGTGGTGTTGCATGCTGTCAGGAAATAGCTACACCTGAGTCAGCAAAGTGAGGGGATGGAGAGGCATGGCAGCAGTTAGTTCAGGTCAGTCATCTAATTGGTGACACGAGGTCATCTGGGATTCAGAAGTTTCAATAGTCGTGCTTAAGTTAAGAGCTTTTGTGTTCAGTTAAATAAAAATCCACTTATGTGTTGCAGTTACTAAAGGTAAGCTTGTCCTGAATAGGATTTGAAAGCAGGAGATAAAATATATAGCCAAGTCTGCTTCATCCAGCTGATGAAGTAGCTCCATGAAGTAGTGAGTATTGCTAGTTACAATGTATGGCAAAAAGGGCTTTTTAAGGTAGAAACAGCTCACCTGCCATAAGGAGGTTTGTGGAGTCTCAGAGCTGAAACCCAGAGCCAGGGCGGTGACTGCTCTTTCATCGTTAATCTCTTTTGTTTATTCTCTGGTGAGACATCATAATGGTCCTGGTGAATGCCAGCCTTTCGTTATCATCTGTTTAATGTCACCTAAATGGATCTTTAACCAGTTTACCGCTGTAGGAAAAGGAGACCATGAATGGCTTCTGACCATATAAATGCTGTCCAATCTAATTTTCGTTTCTGAATCAGTGGAAAACCATGCATGTGAACGTTTTTTTTATGAACTGAAGATTTCCAAAAATTTTCCATTTGTTCAATTCTACTGTACATTTCTCACAAGCTGTTAAGAGAAGCAGCATGTTAAGATGAACCAGAACAGTGTAAAAATTGAACTTTAGCTGTTTATTAGTAGTTCAAATCCTGGACCACTATTTATGGACTTTTGAGCTGCTGTGATGCAAAAATTATATCATCTGTAACTGCTTTTCTATATATTGCTGCGACTGAATGGACTGATTTTAAAAGCAGCCATAAAGCTCAGGAACTTACCAAAAAACTTACTATGCAAAAATTTCATATGTTTGACTGTTTCAGTTCTCTATATTGCTAAGTTTTTGCACAACTTTACAGTACCTGCAGTTTTTTTCCTCTTTTTACAGTGGATTACAGTGAAATTTACCTTGAAAGTTATAACAATAACAATACTGCATACCAAATCTACAGTACTCCAGATTGTATATGATTTCAGATCACAATGTTTGTTTGTGACTGTTCTTATCTAGATTAAAGATTAAATGGATTCAGTGTCAGAGTTTTGGGCTGAACATTTATTAACAAATGATTTTGTGTTTAACCTGAATTGAAAAATCACCTTTTTAAGGCAATACATCACACTAACATCAGGTGTAATTAATGTGCAGCAACCTAAATACTCAGTGATTCAAATCAGTCTTTAGTGTGATGCAACGGCTCTTGCAGCTGGTATTTGATTGCCCAACGTGGTAATACATATGTGAACTAATAAATAAATGATATCTTAAATTGGCTGCAAAGGTTTTTAGTTTTTCCCAGTTGTGATCTCAGCATTTTATTTAACAAGCAGAGATTTTTTTTTTTTTTTTTTTTAAAAGGTGCCTCTCAGCGCTGTGGCCAGCTGATCTAACGTTTCTGAATGTTTAATGATTTCATATATCATTAAAGTTAGCACCAAGCCTGGGGTTGCAGCTGCAGTTTGTGTGTGTTGGGTTGTGTCATTCAGAATCAGTTCTTGTGCATGAATATGCTAATAGAGGAGAAGGTGCCACTGGCTGTTTCACAGTCTTGTAACACCTCAGCTTTACTAGCACTGAGTCTGTCAGCAGTTTGTGCCCTGCCAGCACTGACAGTTATTCGTTTGAGGCCACGAGTGTCCTTAATGCATTTCGGCAGATCTTTGTTGTGACTCTTAAACTTTACTCTCTCCATTTCTATGTGATGAAACACGGGAAACTGCAATAGCCACCAGAAAAGGCATCTGTCAAGTTAAGAAACTTCCAGGGTAATTCTTCTCAAAGACAGTTGTATCCAAGTAAATCCTGAGATGTTAGAGAAAGAAAAAATTTTTCACACCATTTGCATTCTGCAGGTTTTTAAAATCCCAAAGCCAGCAGTCCTTATATGACCCTGTTGTCCCGGTATCTTTTCCATTCACCCACGGTCAAGCTGTTTTGTTTTTGTAAGCCTTTATTTGACAGTCGTAGTAAATAGATGCAGGAAGCAGTCTTACAAGCATAAGAGCCAGCTGCACTGGGGGACTCCCTGCAAAGGGCATGCACGCATGGGTTGTGTACTCTAACCACTCAGCTATCAGGTTACCCCAGTCCAACACTCTTAAAAAGGAGGTCTCGATCCCTGAGGACCCTCACCTTATTGTCACAAGTATTAGTGTCTTCAGAATTACGTAGACTGAGCCATGCGTAAAACATTTGAGTTGTTTGCTTTTCAAAGGCTCGGGTTAAAAGGATTTAGGGAAAATGAGCAGAAAATGCTCACTGGGTGATTTTTCAAAAGCAGTCTCATCTGTTTACCTCCAGTTCTCCATTCCACTGACAGCTAAAACTTCATGCTTGGCCTCACTGCGGTAAATAAGTGCGTCATGTGTCTCTAAGTCTACGTGAGTGACTTTATCTCCAAACAAATGTTCCCTTGAGTGAAAAACTCTAAAAGGCATTAGTTCCCACACTGAAATTTGTTGCCATAGGAACCAACATGGAGGGTGCTGGATGATGGAGGGTGCATATAACGTTGAATAAGAAATGCATTTGAAGCACTTAATCAAGACTGCTACATGCACTGTGAGGGTCAAAAAGCAATCAAAGTAAATATCACGTGAAAACACTGAAAGAAAAAAACCTGAACCTGGAGTCACATGTGTATTTGGATGCATGGAGGTGTGACTGAAGGTTGGTATATGAATGCAGAGTAAAGTGATAGGCTGTTGGGATGATGGACAGGAAGGCTAGATGGATGGGTCTGTGATGGATGAAAGCAGAGATAGAGGGTGGACTGGTAAACTGATGGATAAATACAATACAATCAGCATTGACTGCAGCATCAGTGTAAGTGTAAATAATAAAGGACACAATATTAGTTCCCTCAGCAATTTAAAAGTACAGCAACTTAATGAAACTTCAAATGAGCAATTTACAGTTTGAACGTGTAGGTAAGAGTGCACTGCATTGATGAATACCTTGATAATTTAATCATGATGATTCAAATGACAGATTAAAATGGTCCCTAATCATTTTTCTTCTCATGTTAATAATGCATTTGCACATTTCACTGGGATTTCACCCTCTCCTCGGTAGGGAATCTCTTTTTATTGCCTGGTGGTTTCTAGCACACAAGGAAGAATAATGCATTCCACATTGCTGTAATTATTTCCTGCGGCACCAATAGCCCTCTATTTGTGTAAACACACACACACACCTACACACACACACACACACACACACACACACACACACACACACCTACACACACACACACACACACACACACACACACACACACACACACACACACACACACACACACACACTTTCTTCACGTGCAATAGAGCTCTTGAAAAAGCAAGCGGCCATGGAGTGCGAGGATTTATCTTATTAATAAAATATCACGCTTCCTCTCAGACCTTGGATGGCATGAAAGTAACTTGAAGTGGCAAGCCCTTTGAAATTAATTTTCAGTTTCTTTTTTAGGGACTACAAATAGCATTGCTGTTCTGTGAAGAAGTGACAGTGTCTTCGAGTAAAACAATTTGCACAAATCTCACCCATCCTTCTGTCTGACTCAACTATTACAGATAGTGTTATTTTCATTCCCAGGGTTGTCATATTCTAATTGAGAGGCCAAAGAGAATATTGGTTTTTGAAGTGCCTACGATTCTGCTGAGGAATGATTGTTATTCATGGAGATTTTTCACAGCTTGAGGCAGTTAAGTTAAGAAAACCATGTCTTTCTCACAGTGTTTACTTCATGTTCTGGTTATTTCAAAAAGCTTCAGATGACCTGCGTGCATAACTCTCCATTACATATCAGCCTCTCCACATATCAGTCAAAGATTTGATTGAGAGGCGGTGAACAGGAAGAATGCTGCAGCGAGACACGCAGGCGTACATGCAATGTGAATGCAACGCAGTTAAGTGATGCAAAAGTAACCTGCCAGGTCATTTTTCCTCCAGTAGGCGGAGCGGATGTCAGCCTTAAGGTTGGTCCTTTATACCAACAAATCCCCATGGGTTGTTGGTGGTGGGGTTTGTTTTATGGAGACTGGCCAACACATTTTCTGTACGCACAGCTGCGAGGCAGATGCAGTGAAGAGCCATTACAGAGCATGCATACTTCCTGCACACAAACAAATAATGCAGAATTGCATTGGATCTTTGTTTATATGAATAAGGTTATAAACTTGTCTCAGTGTATTACAACACAAGCTGCAGCTTCCACACTGACCACATAAATTGAATCAACGTCTCTAAAACTAAATGGAAACATTATTACCTTTTTAAAGACAATAATGCTGCCTTGAGAGGTGCAAGATGTGCACGCTTACATCTGTGACATCCAATAAACTGAACAGTAAGTCAAGTGGTAACTTTCTATGAGATCTCAGTTGCTGTTGTGAAAAACTCAGTGGTTTCTAGAAGATGCATTAAAGCCGTGGCAGAATAACCCCTGCAATTCTGCTGTCAGTAGCTGATTGCTATCAGGTCAGCAGAAACCTAAACTATTTACAAGCCAAATCATTAGGTTTCTCCAGATTTTTCTGCAGAGTCTCACAGACATTATGTATCTAAAAAGTAGTAGTTAAAACAGTTTCATGACAGTTTGGCATAATTAAGCCACTAAACAAAGGTTGACAGGGCTGTCACAGGAAGTCATAGTATTGCCTGACAAATAGACCAAACAGACAAACAAAAAAAAAAACAGCTTGACCAAGACAACCACCTGATTTCATCACAACTGTCAATTTAATATGCAGCCGTGCCTGCCCTTGCAAACTGATGGACAGCAGTGAAATACAAGTACAGCTTTTTTTTCTTTGCAAAAACAGAGTCAGCAGTAAATTATGCATTACGTAAGCTATAGACAATAAGACAAACACTGAGGCACGAATAGGAATAAATTGATGAAACAAGATGAAATGCTTCTGCTGTCTAATCAACAGCATCTAGAATATTTTTGCATACTATTCCCCAGAGCGTATCATAGGCTGATTAGTGGCATCCAAACTGTTACGCGAGGACCAGTCGGTCCCAACACAATTTCTGTGTGTGGAACGGTGATGAGTGACGAGCAGTCGGAATTCAATCAGACAGCCTTTAATATTCAAATTGTGCATAGTGAATACTGGAGTGTTTTGATGTACCCTGCTATAGAATTAGGCTTGATTATTAAATCTTTCTATTACAACACTGGATCCTGACAGCCTCCAAAATCACTGAGCTGACATCAAAGAAGCCGAAGCCGGAGCACAACATCTTCTCCCACAGAGAGCTGAAACTACATGTTTGACCCAGTTTTCTTTAACTCATCAGGACCTGCTTTTCCAAAGTCTCTTTTCAAAGGAACATCGCAGCAAAATGGGCTGTGACTTAAAAGGCCCATCCAGAAGCGATAAATGCACAAGAGGCCACACCAAGTCCTTTGATATAGGATCGACCACTCCTCTTAAACAGATTAGATTCTGAGTTTTGTCATTAACCCACACATTTTTTCCCACCTCTCCTTCCATTTCCCTTTATTTTTTCTCTCGTCTGTGTAGTTGCTCCCTAACTGACGCATCTCTCCCATTTCTCTATTTAATTATATTATTTCCCTTTCAGTGATTCTCTACCAGTTTCCCCAGTGTTGCCTTTGTATGCCGAACTGAGGGAGTGTTCAGTGCTGCTGAGGTGAATGAGAACAAGAGCCTGATTTCAAAGGTAACTGCTGACTTGGGTTTTGAAAGCTGTAATTATTCAGGTCTCACTTTATTCTTCTCGCTTCCTCTGAATACGAGCTGAGTTAATTCTATAGTGGGAGCCTTGTTTATGCAGTAATAAGCATACCAAGCCATTCCACATTGTATTCTGCTAATTATCACCCTTGTAGACTAATTAGAAATTTGTATTGAACAGCTAATAAAATGTAAAGCATCAATATTTAATGTGGAAGCTGTGATCAAGCAGGGATGCTACTGTACAAGCTGCTGTCAAAGAGCTTCTCTATTACTGTTATCAAGCAACAAAAGGAGCACATATTGAGAAAAGGAAGCGGGGGAGTCTTCATTATTATCAAGAACTCCTTCAGTATCTCCACACCCACAAGCAGAAAAATAAGACTCATCAGAAATGTTTTTTCTTTTTCAAGAGCAGCATTAATTGCTACCAAAGTCTGTGGTGAAAAAAATTTGCACCTAACAGCAAACCCCACTCACCAACACTTAAGGCAACAGGATGTGGGTTCTTTACTTTTTCTTTTCTATGTATGTCTGCAAATGGAGCCGCTTATAATTCTGTGATGTTGCGCAGGCTGCTGGAATTTCTTTTTTTATTACTGCAAAACCATCTGTGGGAGGAGCTGAAAAGCTTTCACCCAAGTCAAGCACTGATCATGGAGCTGGGCGGGGATGTTAAGTGAATATTAAAAATGTCAACATGCCACTTGAATTACATTTCTAACCTTGAAATTTTGAGAGAGATTCAGAGAGGGGCACTCACTGCTGCCGCCTCTTTCATGTGGGGCGAAGAGCTGTGGGAAACACAGCAGAGAATTTGATAACCTCAGTATTTTCTGCACTGTAATCTTATTTGGGGCTGGTGTTGGATGACTGTGAGATCCTCTCCCCACAGAGCTGCATTACGGAGCCTGTAGTTTGGGTTTGGCATTTTTCTTTTTTTTTTGCTTAAGTAAAACTCCTGTTCACATTTTAGTAGACTTACAAACACACACACACACACACACACACACACACACACACACACACACACACACACACACACACACACACACACACACACACACACACACAGCCTACATTAAGAAATAAAATGACACAGGGGAATCCCCTATTAGGGTCAAACTAAAGGAGCATGACCAGAAATATATTTCAAAAATATACTTATGAAGCAATCTACATGAAGAGAATATGAGGACTGGGACCACCCTCCTGTCTCCATGGTAAATTTGAAGTAAGATTAACTGAGCTCAGCATAAAGACAGAAACAGATAATCTGTCTCAGTTTGGATATTTATTTCAGCACACTTCCATATAATACACTATAAGTACAGCGTACTTACTTGTGTAGTTCATGCACTGTTCATAGCAGTGTTGTCCCTAGTCAAAAAAGGCAGGATGTGCATTTACCAGAAGTGATCAACACAAGATTTAACCACGACATTTGCACTATCTGATGCATTTTGTTGAGCCTCTGGCCACACACATTACTGAATTCTTCTGCAGTGAGAATGATAACATGCATAAACATCAAACAATAAAATACCACACAGCTCCGTTATCACTCCTGCACTGATAACATATCCTCTTCCTGCTGGCTTGTGGCCACTCCCCTTTTCCAGTTCATAACAGATTGTAAAATTCAGACCTAAAACGTCTTGATGCATTCTCAATCATCCAGGGAAGTAAATCTCCAAAAGTTGATTCTGTTCATCTGGACGTAGTGTTTTGTGGGAGAAACGTTTCGTCACTCATCCAAGTGACTTCTTCAGTCTCAGCTGACTGCAGGTTTCCCCAATCTTATAAACAGTACATTTGCATAATGACAGAAACCAGCCCACTGAAGGAACAATGGGCTGGGAGGTCAGTTCCTTAATCATAATTATGCAAATTCCCATGACCATTGATCAACAATCACTGACCAAAACCCACTGATCAAAGACCACTGATCAATTGCCATGAGTACCATTCACAGAGAGTTGGGGAATGGCTGCAATCACAGCATTGTAAGATGGCGAAAGATGTACCCTTAGGCCCCCTCCTCGATTCAGAGATGGTCTTTCCCTCTTCACGTAAATGGCCTCCTTGACTCCGCGCTCAAACCAGCGTTCTTCCCTGTCCAGGATGTGTACATCCTCATCATTGAAAGAGTGTCCACTGACCTGTAGGTGTAAATAGACTGCAGAGTCCTGGCCTGACGAGGTAGCTCTTCTGTGTTGTGCCATCCGCTTCACCAGAGGTTGTTTGGTTTCCCCGATGTATAAATCCTGGCAGTCCTCCTGGCACTTAACAGCGTACACTATGTTACTCTGTTTGTGTCGGGGGACCCGATCCTTGGGGTGGACCAGTTTTTGGCGCAGCGTGTTTTGGGGTTTAAAAGCCACAGAGAACCGGTGTTTAGAAAAAATGCGTCTCAACTGTTCCGATACTCCTGACACATATGGGATCACTACAGGTTTTCGCTTGGGCTGCGGTTGTCCTTCTCTCCTGGATCGGCTGGAGCTTTCTTTAGGTGTCTTTCCAGCTTTGACAAAAGTCCAGCTGGGATAACCACATTTACTCAGGGCCTTCTTGATGTGCTGTTCTTCTGTCTCCCTGGCCGCTGTGTCAGTGGGGATGGTGTTCGCTCTGTGTTGTAGCGTCCTGATGACACCCAGTTTGTGCTCCAGTGGATGATGAGAGTCAAACCTTAGATACTGATCCGTATGTGTAGGTTTACGGTACACGTCAGCTTTTAGATGTCCCCCATTACTGATGGAAATTTCACAGTCTAAGAAGGCTAACCTGCCACTTTTCATATCCTCCCTGGTGAATTTGATGTGTCAGTCCACCGCGTTAATGTAAGGTTTGGGGAAACCTGCAGTCAGCTGAGACTGAAGAAGTCACTTGGATGAGTGACGAAACGTTTCTCCCACAAAACGCTACGTCCAGATGAACAGATTCAACTAAGTGTTCTGCATGTGAGACTTTGGAAGTGACACCAGGTTTGTGTAAACCAGTCAAACAACACGGTTCCATCTTTTTTTTTTTCTATTTAAACTAATATCACACAAATTACTGTTCTCATCCATAATGACCAGCTAATTCAAACAAACACAGTGGAGGCTGTTGGAAAACATAGTAGAGTTTGGAGTTACAAATGATGATTATGGAAAATATGTAGTACCACTGAGTGACGAAACGTTTCTCCCACAAAACGCTACGTCCAGATGAACAGATTCAACTTTTGGAGATTCAGACCTAAAGTACCAGCACCTATAATGCTTACTATTAAATGCACTTGTTTTTTTAACTAAGCAAAAAAGCAATGATGTTGTCAAGTCATCCTTAGATTATTGAAAATATGAAATATTATGTATCAGTTGTTGAGCTTTGGAGGTGCTTTATGGCATCTTTTGTCATATTATAACTAATATAAGTGTTCAGCTAAACCAACTGGCTACAGCGTTTGCAGACGTACAGCGTCTGCAAAAGCGTGAACTCTCAAAATATCTGTATTTACATGTAAACAAGGCCATTCTCTTGTTCAGTGGATACAGTAAATACTGCCATTTTTTCAAAGCCACAGGCTTCCAAAGATACACAAAAGGTGCCCTTTGACGTCAGTCTCTGGATGGTTGAGGGGATATTGGATTACCAGAGAAAACAAACTGTTTGAAATAATGATAAAGTCAATGGTATGTGAAGGGATGTTTGTAGAGTGTACCAGTGGATGACTGATTGGTGCCCTCCTGCTCCCAAAGTTCAGCCAAATCTGGTTTTGAAAAAAATAAAACAAAAAAAACTGTGATGAGAGATAACTCTTGTAGTGGCTAAAGCTCCCCTTATGCGGGATTGTCAGCGGTTAGTTTAAAAGGCTTTTTGGGAGTTTTTAGGTGAGGTGAGTCATGTCGGGCGCTTCTGATTTGCATAAAGAACTTAATGCAAAAGAGGAGAGGCCAACTTGACTGCTTACACAGAGAAGCACTTAAAAGGGAAGTGCTTAAATTACAGATCGTGTGGCCCAATAACAGATGTACGGTGGGATGCGGGTCCTGTAATATATAAGATAAAGTGCTGTAAATACAAGATAATTAAGCAGGAGACCATGGTTTTTGTGCCCTTTACAAGATTCATTTTGCACTTACTGGTTTTCACTCACTGTGACTGTGACTCACTGAGCACCCAGAGTATGCCGAAAGGTCCAGGGCAAACATCTGCATGTGAGACTTTGGAAGTGACACCAGGTTTGTGTAAACCAGTCAAACAACACGGTTCCATCTTTTTTTTTTTCTATTTAAACTAATATCACACAAATTACTGTTCTCATCCATAATGACCAGCTAATTCAAACAAACACAGTGGAGGCTGTTGGAAAACATAGTAGAGTTTGGAGTTACAAATGATGATTATGGAAAATATGTAGTACCACTGTGTCTCTTACCATCTTTGTTTATGACTACATATGCATAAATACCCAAATCATACCCAAATCATGACCCTCGCTTACACAGAACATGCTATCCATCACAGGGCATACATTATCAAGCCGCTCCTCTCGAAACACATGATCATCTTCCTTACATTTGCATGCCTGGACACGCAGCAACTGTTTATTAACAACTGTAAACCAGCACAATTATGAAAACGTGATCCCATACTAGAAACATGGTTGCAGCACCATCATAATTCGGGGGCCTTGATGGGGACTTGCCGCGATCGAGTGGAGGATGAAATTCCCACTTTTATTAAGACATCTCACGCAATAACGCAGGCGTGGCTCTTGCAACAGCCTGAAGCTTAGTGGAAGTTGAGTGATAGACCAGGATAATAACACTAAACATCAAAGTAATAAAATAAACTTTTGCATTGCCCAGTCAGACCTCTGAGTTCAGCCCAATCCTGCCGTATGACCTCAAGAGACACATTCAGAGCAGACACCCCAACATTATAGCTGAGGCAAAGAGTTCTGTCAGGAGGAATGGTACAAAATGGACCAATTAATGCAGAGGAGGTAGCTGCAAATGATGTCATTTTAAAGCAGACTCTTCAATATTTTGCCATTAAAAAGTTACAGTGCACAATCTCCGTAAAACTATTCTGCTGGTGTGCATGAAAGAGAATGAAATTTGGTGAAATGTGTTCTCTGCCTTGTTCTTGCTGTGCTATTAAAATAAAAAAAGGTCAGCATGTGACAGCAGCACCCACATAGCAGTTTCCCGTTATGTAATATAGATATTTGCAGTAGTTAAGAAACATTAATATTGGTGTTAAGTAGAAAATTAAACATAAATGAAGGAAGCTTACATTTTGCAGGCCATCACTAGGCAATCTACACCCACACTCTAACATTTAAGTAGACCTTTATTGGTTTACACACCAAACTACTTTGGATTGCAAAATGCCAGCGTATTTATAATGCATTGTGTACTGTTGAGTGATCACTACGAGTGATGACACTGAGGCCATGTCCTTGTGAGTGATTCAGCTAGTTTGGCTGTTTGAGTGACGTGCAGCTGCATACATTGCCTTTACAATGAGTATTTTTGAGGGTTATCTAATGTTTTTAAAATGCACGTCTTTCTCCCAAAAACTACAATTTAAATAAACAATAAATATATAATTAACATGAATTTTTGTAGCTATTATTTTTCATCAAAACATTCCATGTTTCATCGAATGAGGGCTTCTGTTTGATATCGCACAGCAAACTGCCATGTGAGCTGCTGAGATTTTTCATTTTCACCTTGTCAGCTCATTCTTCAAGTGTGAGTGGTGGTAAATTTCCTGGGCACATTCTGGGTCAGAAGCAGATGAGCTGCTGTGGAGTAGGCTGAATGGTGTGGAGCACCCAGCTGGCAGCTCTGAGAGGAGCTCTTACACCAAATTATAGTGCCCACAAAGTTGTTTTTCTTGAGTGTAAACAGGAAATCAAAACATATTAAAGCACTTCAATTCACAGTATATGATTATCTACAGGGGCTGAGCCATAGTGAGGCTGCTGTAGTTAGTGGTCAGGACTTAAAGCCAGCTTAACTCTATTTTTGTAACACGTAACCTAAAATCTGGATCACATGGATAATGTACAATTTAATAACAGCAAAATCTATTTCCTCTGCAATCAGATGTGCAGTATTTATTCCCACTAAATCATTGTTTTAATGCTATAAAGTATATTATTCAGGAAGTAATAAATGCTGTGGAACACTTCGTTCTCTGGTGCACAATAGTTTGCGATAATAACTTTAATTATATCATATTTATATTCATTTTAAAGAGCAATCAAGCTGATATGTTTGCATGGAAACTAAGAGCATCTATGGAACAGATTTTTTCAGGGAAAAATAATGAGATGCATGTGACTGTTCACTTCTCGCATATATTGTTTTCAGTGAAAGTCTTCTGATCAGCAGTAGCCCAGGCTCTCTATCTTGTTGTCTGCATTGTAACACAACATTTTTATTACTAATTTCAAGTCTTCCACTTTGCCTCAGTCCATTTTAAATGTGTTTTGGCCCAGAGATGACAGTGGCATTTCTGGATCATGGCTTCCTCTTTGCATGACAGAGCTGTAATCTGCATTTGTGGATGGCACAGTGAACTGTTGTCATAGACAATGATTTCTGAAAGTGTTCCCAACCCTTGATTTCCATGACAGAATCAAGCCTGTTTTTAATGCAGTGCCGCCTGAGGGCCTGAATATCACATGCATCCAATACTGATTTTCGGTCTTCGGTCACAATTTGCAGATTAATTTTTTTTTGTAGATTGGTTAACCTCTGCTCACCTTTACTTCTGAGAAACTCTGCCTCTCTAAGATGCTCTTTTCATACATACATACATGTATCTGAGCTGTTGCCAATGAACTCAATTAGATGCAAAATGGTCCTCCAGCTGTCTCTTTTTAATACCGCTTACTTTTCCAGCCTTTCCCAAGTTTCTGGTGATGTGTTTCTTTCATCAAATTCAATCTGAGTTAATATTTTATAACGAAATTGCAAAATGTCTCAGTTTAAACATCTAATCTGTTTTCTATGTTCTATAGTGAATAAAATTTGGGCTTCTGAGATGTGAAAATCATTACATTCTGTTTTTAATTCATATTTTACACAGCATCCCATCCCATGTTCTTAGAATTGGAATCAGCAGTTAAGATTTATTGACTTTTATGTCCCATACTGGTGAGGCACACTTCACTTCAATGGTCACACAACCCCAGGTGGCAAAATCTGCAAAATGTTTACTGAAGCATTTCCTCATTTACAACTGCGTGGATGCCGCAGTGAGGGTAACTGAACTGTTAGTATTTCCGGGTTGCTGAAAGTAATCCAGTAAAAGACTAGATAGCGGGAGATGCCATAAAAAGTTGAAGTGTTTCAGCACGTCATTTCGGTGAAGACGGGGTCAGTGAACATGATCAGACAGCATTTAAGGGTCTATGTATGTCATGTTAAGTGTGGGAGAAAAAGTCTGGAATGAGGGTGTCTCTTGAACTTGCTTTGCTCCTGCTTACCAGGGTTTGTCATAGCCATAACACTATTGATTGATAAGTAGCTGAAGATAATAGTACTGTGGGGTATGACCTTGATAACGAGACTTATTTCAAAGTGTAAACGTTCAGAATCTTGAATGTCAGCCATTTCCACCCAAGCGAATTAGTTCATGCCATTTGCTCTATAATGATTGATTTCCTCAACATTGCCACCACACATATGCTCATTAAAATGTCCCTAGTGAGTCGCAAGCCAATCGCTGCAACTGGGCCATACAGGTGCTTCCTTCGTTGCTTATATTGGCTGACCTCTGCACATCATGCTGACAGTTTTCACCATGCTGCTTCTCACAGATTGGAATCGTCTCCAGTGAAATCCTGCTGACTGTTGGTCCCCCTGTCATGTCTGTCTCTCAGTGTGGATCCTGGAGAGTAGTAACCCCCCCCCCCCCCACTTTGCCTTTTGTTTTTTCTGTGAATTTCAGCTGAAACAAGTACAGCAAGTGTCCCCACTGACACAGCGGCCAGGGAAGCAGAAGAACAGCACATCAAGAAGGCCCTGAGTAAATGTGGTTATCCCAGCTGGACTTTTGTCAAAGCTGGAAAGACACCTAAAGAAAGCTCCAGCCGATCCAGGAGAGAAGGACAACCGCTGCCCAAGCGAATACCTGTAGTGATCCCATATGTGTCAGGAGTATCGGAATAGTTGAGACGCATTTTTTCTAAACACCAGGTCTCTGTGGCTTTTAAACCCCAAAACAGGCTGCGCCAAAAACTGGTCCACCCCAAGGATCGGGTCCCCCGACACAAACAGAGTAACATAGTGTACGCTGTTAAGTGCCAGGAGGATTGCCAGGATTTATACATCGGAGAAACCAAACAACCTCTGGCGAAGCGGATGGCACAACACAGAAGAGCTACCTCGTCAGGCCAGGACTCTGCAGTCTATTTACACCTACAGGCCAGTGGACACTCTTTCAATGATGAGGATGTACACATCCTGGACAGGGAAGAATGCTAGTTTGAGCGTGGAGTCAAGGAGGCCATTTACGTGAAAAGGGAAAGACCATCTCTGAATCGAGAAGGGGGCCTGAGGGTACATCTTTCGCCATCTTACAATGCTGTGATTGCAGCCATTCCCCAACTCTCTGTGAATGGTACTCATGGCAATTGATCAGTGGTCTTTGATCAGTGGGTTTTGGTCAGTGATTGTTGATCAATGGTCATGAGAATTTGCATAATTATGATTAAGGAACTGACCTCCCAGCCCATTGTTCCTTCAGTGGGCTGGTTTCTGTCATTATGCAAATGTACTGTTTATAAGATTGGGGAAACCTGCAGTCAGCTGAGACTGAAGAAGTCACTTGGATGAGTGACGAAACGTTTCTCCCACAAAATGCTACGTCCAGATGAACAGATTCAACTTTTGGAGAAGTACAGCAAGTGTTTGCAGTTCTCCATCTGTGACACCTGCATATCCAAACTACACAGTCATTTGTGCCTGTCGTGGTCAGTACTCACACTGCTACCTGGTGCTGACCTTTGAACCTTGGGAAGGTAACACAAGATGCTTGTAGTTTTATGCAGTTCTTGGCTTCTCTAAGTTCTTTATGTCGCTGGAAGAAACAGGGCAGGTTATTGTGCCATGGGGATCCTTTTCCTGCTTCAGATTCTGAAGGAGGATATATCCATTTTCAGAAACCACTTATAAAGCTGCAAAGGGTTTTTTAAAAGGATGATCAATAGATCTAAATCAGTCACAAGGTTTCCAATTTTAAATCCCATTAGTTTTTCAGATGGGCTTGCCTCAAGCTGAGAGTGCAGGCCTTTGAAGTCTACAGCATAAAGATATATTTAGAATGACCTGAATATTTCTTTTTATTACAGATATATTCCTATCTGATGTGTTTTTAGTATGTGGCTGGAGGAGTAAAACCAAATAAGTGGCTTACTACTGTGTGCCTCCCTCCAGTAATACTGCAGTTTCAACAGCCTTTGTTACATGGCAGTTTCACTCCTTCACGCCTTATCAGAACAATGGGCGAGTGACCAAGGTCTATTAGTTTTCCAAAGGGCGTGGGAGAAATGCATGCACGGCGTTACAGAGAGTTCAAATCACCCTTCGCTCTACTTCTTTCGGACGGTCCTGCAGAAGGCTAGCACCATTTCATTTCTCCGTGGATAACGAAGCAGTCGCACGCACCGAAGGGAAAAAAGATTAATGAAACCAAGAAAGCAGCTCTCAATGTCACATGAAAGGCGAGAAAAACCGCACGGCTATTTTCAGTAAGAGCATTTCTGTTTTCACTGAAAGCGCCACGAGCGAGAGAGAAAGAAAGGCAGAGGTGAACGGAAATTACGCCGCGTCGGAGCTGCAACGGTGCGAGCCTTTCTGTAGCAGGTAGTTTCTCATTGGATGTGTGTTATTTTTTTTTTAACTGCTAGATTAAAGTGACAAAAGCTGGGTGATGAACACGAGGCGCCCTCTCGGATAAATCGCAAAGCATGGCAAGGATGCTCCTCTCAGAAGAAGCAGGTGTATTCCGCCAAGTGAAGGCGCAGGACGCAGAACGGCAGCGACGCACAGCCGCCTCTGGACCGTAATCACCTGCTCCAAAGGAAAACACCCCATTCTAAGACACTGTGGCTCTTAACCTGCGTATCATCGTCATAACAACTAGATTTTCTCTCAACTTAAATCTCGTTGGCTAACCAGAAGGATGAGAGTGCCGTGACACAGTGGGACGCATTTGGAAAATTCTGTACTGACAGGAAGAAAAAGTCAAGGATTGTTCTGTTGGCTTTTTTTTTTAAATTTATTTTTATTTTAAAGCTCACTCTTATTAAGGACAAAATTATCTGCAAGGATGGCCGGGACACTCTTCTCAGTGGACTCAGTCTACATAGGAATGGAGGTGGTAATTGCTGTGGCGTCTGTAATCGGGAATGTGATGGTGGTCTGGGCGGTGAAGATTAATAAATCGTTGCGAGATACCACGTTTTGTTTTATTGTCTCCCTGGCTCTGGCGGATATTGCAGTGGGAGCACTCGTCATCCCTTTGGCCATTACTATCAACATCGGACTCCAAACTCACTTTTACAGCTGCCTGCTTGTGGCGTGCACGGTGCTGGTGCTGACGCAAAGTTCGATCCTGGCCCTCTTGGCTATTGCAATTGACCGCTATCTCAGGGTCAAAATCCCGACCAGGTAACGACCTTTTTGCAACCCAAAGGATAAAATTAAGGACGGGATTGAGTCATGCGTTATTTGTGGAATGTCGGGAAGTGATGCGAATGAAAATGGCATAGATTTGTTGGCGGTGCTCACCAGAAATGATAGCAGAAGTCAGCACAGTTCCAGTGCTGTTTCATTGATTTCTGTATGGGTCTCGTTTCACTATACAGGAAGCTGCCAGTCTGCCAGTTTTTTTATATGCATATATATCCGCCTCCCCATGACAGCTTAACAGAGCAAGGCCAATCTACTAACTACTTTAGTTAGTCTTTCTGTCATCAGGATCTCTAATGTGCTGAAGAGGTGCACAGAAGTGCACAGAAGTGGTCAGCTTTGCTTCTCCCGCTTTGTATGTGGTGTACACATCATGCCATGCTGGGGTGAAGTAAAAGCACAAGCAGCGGTGTTGAAAAGCTAAAAGGACAAGCCCAGAGGGAAAGAGAAATTAATTATGTGAGAATATTGTCTATGAAAGCCTCAGACCCTTGTCCCCTGTTAAATCCCATTAAGTCTTCCAGGCTTACAGTAATATTCTGTCATCAGTTTTAACTTTTGACTTTTACATGTAAAGTTTGTCTGTCACTGCAGCATCTGGGTGTCCTTGCTCGGGTTATGCAAGTAGAAATTTTCTCAGGAATTGTCACTTGTTTCCAACACACATTACAGAGACTATATTTAACAATATGCAAATACAGTATTGTAACATTTTCATAAATTACATAATCTGCTGCATGCTCTACCACGCTCCCTGTTTTTAGATCAGAACCTGATCTTTTCCAATCTCTTTCAGGCTCAGTTTTTCAATTATTTATTTATTTATTTTTTCTGCACTTCTGACACAGACCTCACTTAAGGTCTGTGTCCCTAATCAATACTCATCCTACACATGGCACCTGCTACATTTGGGCTAAATTGAAGAATCTTGTTTTGCCTCAGGCTACACTTCAGCAAAGGTCAGCCTGTGGTAATATGAGTGTTTTCTTTACAGCCAAAACATCCTACGTGTTAAACATCAACCATTAGTGATCTGAAAATGACTAATCACTGGCTTACCATGATGAGCTGTATCAGATAACTACTTTCATCCCTGCCTCGGGGCAAGTATCAGGTTGTGGTCCCTGAAATTTTTTACTTACAAGACAAGACAGCCGTGATAAGATCTTTAAGCCTCTGTCTTTTTTTTTTTTAACCTCCCTCTGCCTCTGGCTACTTCTTCATAAAGCTTCTTAAATAATGAGAAAGCCTAGCCTGCAACATCTTTAATATCCAGTATGTAATAGCAGCTTTCTTTCTTTCTTTTCTTTAAAAAAAAACAACAATTTCTGGTTTTAAGAAATTCATTAAAAAGGCCAAGTATCAAAGATAAGAATTTCAGAAACATATTTTAAAAGGTAATATGTGCTGCAAGGACCTTTTCACAAAGTGTCTTGGGGGTTGTGTTTGTGAAGATGTGAATCACATCTTCTGTCAGCCCAAGGACACTGACAATATGAAAAATGAAGTACAAAGAATGAAAGCGTGCATGCCCTAACAATACTATGTGGGAAAGTGCTGACGTGTCGCTCTGCTGTTTACTCCTGTAGGTATAAGCGGGTGGTGACCCCTCGGCGAGCGGCACTGGCAGTCGTGATATGTTGGACGGTAGCGTTTATTGTGGGACTCACACCCATGTTAGGCTGGAACAACCTGAAGCGCTGCCAGGAGAACGGCTCCATCAGCTCTGACCTCATTACCACGTGCAAGTTTGAAAATGTCATCAGCATGGACTACATGGTCTATTTTAACTTTTTCGGCTGGGTGCTCCCACCTCTGCTGCTCATGCTGTTCATCTATGCAGAAATCTTCTACATGATCCACAAGCAGCTTAACAATAAGAAACTGAACACCAGTCACGCAGACCCCAACAGGTACTATGACAAAGAGCTGAATCTTGCTAAATCCCTTGCTCTTGTCCTCTTTCTCTTTGCTGTGAGTTGGCTCCCCCTCCACATCATCAACTGCATCACACTCTTTTGTCCTGAGCGTAACAAGCCCAAAGTCGTCCTCTACATTGCCATCCTGCTCACCCACGGCAACTCTGCGGTCAACCCAATTGTCTACGCTTTCCGCATTAAGAAGTTCCGCTTAGCCTTCCAGAAAATCTGGCAGCAGTACTTCTGCTGCAAGGACACATCGGCTCTGGAGACCCAGGCAAGTGACAGGAAAGAGATGCCAACGTTAGACCTACAGCAGGCAACACCGCCTCTTTCTCCTCAGACAGAAATCCCTAAACCTCAGCCTCTGTCTGAGCCGCAGCAAAACCAGAAGGCCGAATCACCTCAAAAACATAAAGGACAGTCATCCTTACTGGGGCAGAATGCAGCCTAAGCAAAGGATAGAGCTGACGCCTGGAGAAGTAATGATCAATGGGCAAAGCATATGCTCTCGCCTTGTCTAACGTGTAACATGCATTGTTACACAGGGCTACAATGCTTAGCGGAAGGGAGCCAGTTAAATCACTGGATGAGCAATTGTCTTCACTCAGGAGGAGTGTATATGCTAAAAGTTTGGTCAGAGAGAGGGAAAAAAAAGATTGCCATAAACTTGAAATAATGGAAGTCTTTTTCTGACAGTGACTGTTGGTTTATCTTAGTAACAAACTGAGAACACTGAGCTTTAACTGTTTTATTCAATTTGGTGGAACAGTTGGTGGAAACATTACAAGATGTGCAATATAAGTTATTGTGGTTGGTCAGTATGAGATAATCAGATATTACAACTTTCTTAAACGTTTATATATTCAATGGAGGCGGCAACTCTTACTACTCCATAACTGTGTGTAAGTTTAAAGTGACAGTGGCTAAAAATATATGAATGTAATAATGTAAATATGGGACTAAAAGCAGCACAGCTGTGAATGAGCATATCTTCTTCAGGGCCTTCACTGGGCAACAATGTGTAGTGTGTTATCATGGAAAGGTTTTTTGTAACCCCTTAACTCCTTTATGCAGGAGCTCAACACCCCCCCCCCCCCCCCCCCCCCCTTCCCGGTCATTCAGCAGTATCAATCTATAGCAGAAGGAGCGACGAATAGGGATAAAAAAGTAGCAGATGGACGCAACAAGAGCTTTTAGGTGTTGCATGCAAGAGACTTGAAGAAGGAAGACAGCAAGTCACCTGGGAAAAACCCAAGATGCACTTAAAGCTCCTCCTTGAGTGGATCTCTTCCTACCAACCTCTTTTATCTGGTAGTAAGAGTGGGGTTTCCCTTTTTACATTAATAACAACATTATCACATCTCAACACCAGAGTAGCAGCCATGGCCTTATTCATTATCTGAACTGGTGTGGGCTCCACTTTTAACTGACCCAGAAATGACAACCTGAAGATGGTGAGTATGTACTACTCTGTAAGATGAACTTTTTTCGCATTAGCCCAAACTGGGTCATGAGTAGCTTAGTAATGTAAGTATGGTAAATGCCACTGACTTAAAGACTGTGTGAGAATGTAAAGTAACTTTCTTTTGTCTCTGGAAAAGACTCAGAGGTGGGATAAGACACTGACATTCTCCTAAACTGGTGACAATCTCTTCTGTAAGGTTAAGGCATTTCTATCACTGTCTTAAACATCTGACAGGCAGGAGCAGACAGTGAAGCTGTTTGATTGACTGAAAAGACAGGGTCAACAGAAACAGTAAAGCACTCTACCCATGTGAAATGCTTACAAAGTAGAGGCTGGGTGGGCTGTAAATACATACATTTAAGGGAAAAGTGGATGAATAAATGTTTAAAGATGTGTCTTTTTTTAGTTAATGCAATTTACAACCTGGGTTTACAGCTCTGATTAGCACTGAATAGTGAAATATACATATTTGTCTTATGATTTTATGTTTTTTAATAAAATGTATAATTCCTAGTCCGAATGTTACTACTGAGCACAGTGCCTATGTGCTCTATGATATATGGTTATAAAGTTAAAAGCATTTTCAGCAGTAAATATGATTTTTTAAAAACTTAAATTGAACGTGGTTATGTTTTTTTTTTTATAAATTAAAGAGGAAACAATCATAAAGAATGCCATCATCAGTCATAGAACATCCATGCAGTGCACATCAGTAAAAACATCAAAATTCAGTCATGGTAAAAAAGAAAGTACATTTATAGGGTTTTACATAACAGGACATAATAAATCACCATCTAGTCCTAAGAAAATACAACCTGAGGTGAGCAACAACCCAAACATATTGCACCCTCTTCTTATTTATTTAAGAAAAATAAATCAAAAATGCAGAAGCAGTGCCTCAAAAATGAAATATAATTCAGCACACCCTTAGCTGCTCCTTAGACTCTAAATTCCACTGGAGGCAGTAAGTGCTGCTAATAAAATGCACTTGAGGAAGTGATCATCACCATGTGTGAGTACCTCTATGAAAGCAGAAGGTTTGGCAGTGTGCAGATCTGGGGCATTCAGGTGTGATACAATGCCAAGGAGGAAAGCAATAATCTCAGAGAAGCAATTGTTGATGCCCATCAATATGGGAAAGGTTTGTCATCAGTTTCCACCGACCAAGATTATTCACATGAGGAAAAGATTCAAAAGATATCCCCCCCACCCCCCCACCACCACCAAAAATAAATAAATAAATAAATAAATAAATAGAATAAAAAAAGATGCAGAAACCCCCCCAAAACCAAGAGCTACACCTCAGAATCTGCAGGCATGTAAGATGTTAAAGCTCTGTAACAGTGTATAGGACACAGATGAGGCCTGTATGGAGATGTTTCTCCATAATGCACAGCACCATGTTTGGTGAAAACTGACCACAGCATATTAGCAGTGCATAACAGCATGTTTTGTAGCCACAGGACCCAGGCACCTTGAAGTAAAAAAAACAAGGAACTTCTCTGTAAGTCAAAGTATTCTAGAGCCAAATGTGACACTGAAAGCTAAAGTTAGTCTGAAAATTGGGCCATTATACAGAATAAACATGCAAGCAAACCAGAAGATCTCCATCAGAATGGTTGAAAAAGAAAAGAGACGTCAGACCTCAGTCTGATTGAAATGCTGCAGTCACGCCTCACAATGATGTGAGAGACTGATGAATTCAAACAGAAGATGTAGCACTTGAACTTACTTCTCTAGGTGATTTAATAAGCTGGGTGTACTTAGTTTTCCATACATTGCTTATGTATTTTTGCTCAGTTTTTTAGTTGTGAAGTAATACAGAAACAACCAGCAGTGACTTTAAACCAGAGATAAAATGTATCAACCTTTGATTCGATCATTCTCAATGTGCTTTGGTTGAGACTGGATGTGTATGATGTCAAAAACATTTTGGTTGTAAACTTTGGTCAACTCTGTTTTTTTTACGTAAATGTAGTTCTTTTACTCAAATAAAGGGTTGTTTCACAGAGTGATTGTAATTGAGAAATATGCTGAATCCCAGGCCACTCATTTAATCAGTTACACAAATCAGAGTACAGCAGTGGGTCAAACACAGTACTGTATCTGCTGAGCGATATGTGAAAATGGTACACTGGCAGGTCATTTTTGAGTCTTTTGCTTTTTGTTTCAGTTTTCCGGAAGCCAACCTTCCTGGTTAGGTTCAGTCTCACGTCTTTCAAAAACACACCATTAATTCAGGGCTGGTAGTCTTAAAATAATTCCTCAGGAGTCACTGAAGACCATACCAGAGCTAAGGACAGGGAATATTGCACCAGGTGTTCAGGAACATTTAATTATATGGTGAAATTGATCTTTGGATGTGTTAATAAGTATCTGTTTTCAGTTTTGTGTTTACATTTTATTTCTGCTACTCTCAAGTGGCTGAAAGCACCAGTAAATGCATTTTTAAAAGAACTGGACTAGTAGGTCTTACACCTATGTTTCTTCCTTATATAAAGTCATGTTAACTAAGGATGCACTTTGTTAGGAGTTTTCCTGTAAATTCAACTCAGATTGGAATAAATGACACTCAGACAGGTTTTACAAATTAACGTGCACGGGAGAGAACTGGACAGGCGCTGTTCCTTCGCTTGACCTCAGTTGCTCTCGTCCGCTCTCCCGTAACACTGCTCTTTTATTGTGGTTACATGAATATGCATAGGGTCATTAACATATGACATCTTATAGGTATACATGTGAACAAAGAATACCTTGTGTGTGTGTGTGTGTGTGGTCATAAAATGACTTCCTAACCCTGCTGGCCTGGAAGTCCAGCAGTTCATCTAAACAAAATGCACTTAGAGTAAAACAGACATAGATACGTTTATCCTACCATAAAACAATAAGACAAGGTGCGACCTCTCCCATGCTCCCAGGATGTGGGTGTGAAAGTCAGGGAGCTCTGGAATGCACACAAAGCTTGCACAACGTAACTTCTCTAATGAAAAGAGCAAACACATCTATAAAACCTTAAACAAAATGTACTTCTAAACATAAACATAATAAAATCTTTCAACATTCCCTCCTGTTGTTTGATCTTTTCTCCTATATATATATATATATAGCAGCTCACTAACACTGTATCAGTCTATGGCCACTTGTAAAACAGTTTTAGCCAGGACATCATTAATTAGTGGGTTTTGTGAGTATGTTATATCCAAATGTCTATCTCATTATCATCTTCTTCATTCTGTGGCAGGGTGATGTAAGCATTAATTGAAGCAGTTACCATTTTTGACACCATGTTCTTCAAACAAGGTATGACGCATGAAGTAAAAAGACACAATAAGAATAGTAGAACACCAACTATAACAAGTCCTTTAAACAGCAGGGATTTCCAAGAGCCGTTTAACAACCACGTGAGCCAGTCTTCTGTGTTTGTGACGTAGTCTTGTTGTTGTGCATCCCTGAGTTGTCTAAGTATGTTTAGAGCATCAGTCATATTGGATGAGTGTACATTATCTGGAATGTATGTGCAGCATGTGTTGTTAAAGAGTATACAGAGTCCTCCTTTTTGGCAGTTATACTAGAAAAGTACCCAGTTATGGATACCTCACGTCTGACAGTGTCAATGCAAACATTTTTATACTCAGCGTATGTCAATCACTCTAAATTACTGTAACACGCACAGGTCAACAAATGTATTAGAAATTATCCAATTTCTCATTGATCTCATTCAATGGTAACTGCATCCTACAAGTGAACAAATGAATTGTTAATGGTCAAAAGAGAAATTAACAATTTCAAAAACACTCCAGCTTGTTGGTGCTCCTCTACAAGGCATGTAAAACACCCGTCTCTCTACAGGGTGGTTTTGTAGCGCGTCATAAATGTGTCTTCCAGTTGTTTCCATCACTGTCCATAGGACCAGAGTCCAAATGTATGTAGAATAAACATTCAAACATACCAGTTGAGTTTGTTGTTTGTCAACGTGGATCTCAGCTATCTTGAAAGCTGCAGACCTCTTCAGCACTCTAGTTTCATGGCCTCTGCCAACCCCCATCACCTCACTTCAGGCCTCCTTGTCCTGTGGGGGATATTTATGACTCCTCCATTGTCCATCCTCTGCAGGAGAAACCTCTGTAGAAAGGGTGCTGGATCCAGTTATCTTACTGCTGTTATGATCCCAGCAGTCTTCAGTGTGCCATCGTATGCACAGTACAGTGACACAGCATTAGGTGATGTTCATAGGAAACTGCTGTCATCACCACCATAGCTTCTGGTTCCGTGCTGTTCACAGAATCATGATGCCATCCTTGAAATCCGCCTGCGCTGTCGATTGGAGCTTGGCACGCTCCCCTCATCCTTCAGGTGCCCGTCTGTCGTCCACAATCTCCTCTGTTGGCCTCTGGAAAGACCCCCTTGGCACAGCTCTCATTCCAACGCAGCTTCGTGGTCCTTGCTGTGGCTCCAAAGTCTGATCTCATGATGGGCCCCAAACAGCTCGACCTTTGACCTCAACCACTGCCTTGGCTGTCAGCTATGCCTGGAATGGGTTCGCTTCTCACTGGGCCTCAGAAGATTTCTCAAGAGATTCCTTTCAGCAATACCCTGGACTGCTGCACCTGTATTTCCTTGCTAGGAGGAAAAAACTTCTATCTGGAAAGCATGTCAATCATCATCAAACCACATTCTTTAGTTCAGTGAACTCCATCTATGGACCATCAAAGCCTCATCTGAACATGGATGCACCAATTGCATAGGTTTAATACCTGTAAATGAACTGTTAATCACACAAAAATCACTGCAAAAATCATAAAAACATAGTTTAGAAAACATAAAAAAGATAGTTTCATGTAACTCTGTAATTCTGGACCCCTCCTCTTGACGCATGGACACTCCCATGAGTCAACTCATCAAACCTAGATTCCTGTCTGAAATAAAAAGTTAGCGAGATCATGTCCCAGGCAACATCAGGGTGTCTCCCCCTCTGGAGCAGCACCACCCCGGACCTATAACCCTGCAATAAAAGATGTTAGTGTGTTTTGCATATTAGGTTTGCTTAAAACCCCGCTCCGCCAGGAGCCTGCATACACACCTTCATGGCCTGGAAAACAAGATCTAGAAGTAAAATCAACCTTCACACTTATAAACAATTGTATAATACGAGTATGAAAGCATTCAGCGTCAAGAGGACAAGTATCATGTGCAGGTTTTCTCAAATCAGTAAACTGCAATTATTGGCATAATTTGCCTCAGACATGGATCAGCCCATGTACTCAGTTAACATTAATGTAATCGGTGACTTCCCTTAAGCAAAGTCACTCCACTTAGCTATCACTAGGAGCTCAGTAGTGGCCAGCTAATGAGCCCCATACTAAACTATTCCATAAACACTGTATCTCTCATTTGCTTTCTCATGTTACTTGTCCGTCTCTGCTGAATCTGCTACATGCACCCTTAGAAAAACAAACATTAGCAACACACATGGACAATCCTGGAGGTCAGGCACAAATTGACAGGGTCCAGAGGTGCTGTAAAAAGACCATAAAGTTAGCCATCCATATCTGTGGAAACAAGTGACACTAGTTTCGACACAGGAAATGTTTCACATGTTATTCACATCGTCAAAATAACCTTCACATTTCCCCAACAACACAGTGTAACAGCATCACCAACTCATAACCTGTAAACACAGTTTTCTTCACACATAAACCCAGAAATCCTGTAGTAGGAAAACATCAACCAGCTTTCCTGGTATAAACCACATGATCAAATCACATGAAGAACTGTAATGCTGTAGAAATGTTAGCGCTGCGCAGGTGTATACACACTTTCTCACAGTTACCTCTGTGAGCAACACAAGGTAGTGAATAACACCCCTGGTAGATGCAAACACAGAAAATGGCATTTAAAAGGCTAAATCGTCATGCAACCTCGGATGGTGCTATCATCTTCCTGCTCCTTATAAGAACAAAACACACACATAGATTTATCTGCACCTTTGTCAGGTGGGGGTTAACTTTGCACAGTCGTGTTACATCAGTAAAATCTTGTCAGCTTTTGTCAGCTGTTGTCAATCAGTCAGTTTTATTTCTCTTACTCATTTGTCATTCACTCATCCATGCATTCATTCATTCTTTGCTAAAAGTGGAACCCATCGACGCATTCAGTTTCCACACATAGCAAAATGACGTCATTGTAAAAAGAAAAAAAGAAATTTTCAAAAGAAGAATTTAGACTGGATTATCTCGCTGAATCCCTTTTGACAGGGACTTTCATTTTAATTATCCCAGATAAGTGACTTTCTCCTGAGCCCATTTCAATATTTTGGAGAAAGTCAACGGTATGCAACGGTTTTCTCGACATGTCGTATAGCGCTTTTGTTCCAATCATGCAGATCTGCTCAAACAGAGATTATCAAACAAAACTTTCAGTGCACTGTGAAAGTATCAAAAATAAAAAGGCCTTGTTAAGTCATGACACACGCTCCTCATCTCAGGAGGGTAAATCATACCATTAGCATGATTTATCAAACCATCATACTAATTGGCAGGCTCAACTTCACAACAAAAGAAAAATCATCAGCTAAATAAACTTCAAACCAACCATCAGCCACACAACACACAACATAAGCCTAATGTCTTATCAGCTATGAATTTAATCTGTACTTTTTTACTCATTTAGGCCAAAGATCTCATTTAGTTTTTTTTTTTTGTTTTTTTTTGTTTTTTTTCGTCATCATAAAACATGTGACATGTCATCAGATATTTCACAAAAGAAGTTCGTTCTTATGTATTCAGAGTTAGGTATCTGGGTGCAGGATTCACTCACACATCACAACAGGAAACTCAGTGTTTTAGAGTCTCCACACTAATAAACTCCAACACATCCCATTCACTCGTGCTAGAATTCAATCACCTTTCCTTAATCTAAGAACGATCAACTAATTTGCATATCAGCTATTAACCCACTAAGATGACAGGACAACAGAAATGCATGTTCAAAATATTATCACAAAAATAGAATTTCCCTCATACAGTAAATTACTTGTGCTGCATCAATCAGGCAGAAAGCATCTCCCAATTTACTATATTAACAACTAAATTTATTGTCCGATCACTGGTTGGTCAAACCAGAATCTTTTTTCCCACAAAAATTAAACTGTTGTCCTGCAACCTAGAGAGTTAACTGTCAGCATTGGATAAATTCAGCATTTAATAACAAGTCTCTGTTAAATTTACACTATTTTAGCACTGATGAGAGATAACAAGCTGATTTTCATTGCATATGTGTTTATGTTATTAGGCAGGTTTAATCAATGTGTCTGGAGCTGCATCTCCAGCAGGACATGTTCTTAAAGCTGCCTTTCCTACACACTTCTCTGCTATTAATTGATCATTTTTAACCAATGTGCTATGAGTCCACTGGTCTTTGCATCACACGAGGTTACTTGGACAAGATGATAAACAGACTCACATGCTCAAGATGCTGTCTAACCTTCATGAGCTCTCTTGTGTTTGTGTTAGTAGGGTTAATGCATATTCTGCTTGTGTGTGTGATTTTGTATATGTTTCTTTTTGCAGTGGTTCAGATTCCTTCACAATTTTCCTACTTAAGCAGTCAGTATTATTTTGCCCAGATTTGCTAGCCCAAAATTTTGATTTCCCACATTAAACAACAGCATTCCT
This sequence comes from Pelmatolapia mariae, assembly GCF_036321145.2. Taxonomy (NCBI): domain Eukaryota; kingdom Metazoa; phylum Chordata; class Actinopteri; order Cichliformes; family Cichlidae; genus Pelmatolapia; species Pelmatolapia mariae. The sequence goes on from NC_086244.1 coordinate 27,751,538, forward strand.
CTGTGTTCTCACCTACTGCTCTCACTCTGTTGTCCTCTCCCACTTCAACAGTCCAATAGCCGGCAGTTCTTCTTCAGCTTTGTCCTGTGTTCCACTGTCTCTTCTTGCCATTTTCTCCAAAGGTGGCAAATGTCAAACTCCAACAGTCTCCTCAGTTCTCCTCAAACGTTCTTTTCACAAGCACAGTGAAGTTGCAGCTTGTTGGAAACACAGTGCCATTCATCAATCAGTCAGGATGATGGGTTTGCTTTTCTTCTCTGATGCTGTTTGTCCACACTGCTGCTGCTTGCTGGGTCTCTTTGCTCAGGACTTTGCTGTCTCTTTATCTGCCATGTTATTGCTCTTTGGAACTTCATTCCTTGTCTTCAGGGAGGAGTGAGAGCTCGTTTGTGAGGTTGAGGGACACATGGAGCTGTAAATAAGTTAGCCAGAAACCTGGCCTGAATGTTTCCAATGATCTTAAACTATAACTTTATTCCGACCGCTGCATGTGGAAAATTGGTCCAGGTCTGTTTTAATCTGAAAGTGACAAATCTAAGACATTTTCATTATTATCATCACTGCTTAACCAACACACAGAACTCTCTCTCTGTCTTTTGAACTCGTCTTCCTTAAAAGCAGAAATTAGATTGTAGTTGTTTCTTGGCTGATAGACACAAAACCCTTTTTCTATAATCATTTTTCATCTATAATGTAGATTCTGTCTCTTTTTTTTTTCTTTTTTTTATCTACATGCACTAATTTGTCCGGCGCCTGGACATTTTTTCTCTAACCACTGCTCGTCAGCAGTGAGTTTTGAAGCTTCGTTACCCATTTTAATCCTTTACAACTACACAGCTGCGGCACCTTCTCTGGCACGAGAATCGAGAGAGGTAGTTGACACGGCCTTCTACTTTCAAGCTATTCTTGAAAACGGTGTCATCTTTACGTGATAAAACGACCTTTTCTCTCTTCACCAGTACTTGGGTGACCAACAGTAAACAAATTAATGGAATAGTTCAGCCTCCTTATTGTGCTGTAAAATCAACTTATTCCATTAACACAAAAAATAAAACAAAAAATACCTTTATGCGCGCGCTAACTTTACCCACTACGGGGGAGCTACCAGTCCCAGACGAGCTCTATTTTTATTTTAATTTTTATTTTTTTTACCCACTACGGGGGAGCTACCAGTCCCAGACGAGCTCTATTTTATTTTTAAAATGCTTTACGCAACGTGTCTCAGAGTGTCAATATTCACCTGGTTGCTGATTCACTGCCGGTCTCTCAGGTCCGCCTCATCGACCCCCACCGTCGTGTACCACTTGTAATAACGCCAGCCAGAACCCGAATTCACGTCTCTGGTCTTTTATACTGTACCTAGACAGTAGCTGTCGACAGACTTCAGCGCGGGCTTCTCACGACGTCAGGACTCGATGAGGTTTTCCCGTAGGAGCACACAAAACGTTATGTCCTAAATCCGGCTCGAAGGACCAAATAAATGTTAGGAGTTTTCCTGTAAATTCAACTCAGATTGGAATAAATGACACTCAGACAGGTTTTACAAATTAACGTGCACGGGAGAGAACTGGACAGGCGCTGTTCCTTCGCTTGACCTCAGTTGCTCTCGTCCGCTCTCCCGTAACACTGCTCTTTTATTGTGGTTACATGAATATGCATAGGGTCATTAACATATGACATCTTATAGGTATACATGTGAACAAAGAATACCTTGTGTGTGTGTGTGTGTGTGGTCATAAAATGACTTCCTAACCCTGCTGGCCTGGAAGTCCAGCAGTTCATCTAAACAAAATGCACTTAGAGTAAAACAGACATAGATACGTTTATCCTACCATAAAACAATAAGACAAGGTGCGACCTCTCCCATGCTCCCAGGATGTGGGTGTGAAAGTCAGGGAGCTCTGGAATGCACACAAAGCTTGCACAACGTAACTTCTCTAATGAAAAGAGCAAACACATCTATAAAACCTTAAACAAAATGTACTTCTAAACATAAACATAATAAAATCTTTCAACACACTTGTACTATTAAAAGATCATAAACAAGTTCTTTTCTGTCTGTTCAGTCCTCTGGATCATTTGTCATCCTCTGACATGTAATTTTTTCCACAACAATCAGCACTCGAATCGGTGGATATCTCAGCTTCTTATGGGTACCTTGCTGCGACTTATCAGCGCTGTCAGAGTTCTCATTAATTTTGCAGAATAATGCCGTGAGTGGCTTTAAGATAACAGTTGACAGTTGTCACCATTCACACAGCATTTCTTCTCTCTTCTTTCTTCTCAGTCTGTGAGTTTCATTGATATTAAAAGACTTGTGAGGTTCTGAAAAAGACCAGGCAGCGCAAATAAGGACTACTCACACTGTGTCTGCAAGGGTTTATTCTTGAAAGCTGTCAACAGAAGTAACTTCACTCGCTTCTTTCTGATATGACATGTGTATAATCTCTACAGTGGATGTTGTGTGCGCAATTTTATATGACATGATGTTAAACAGAAAGCTTTTATAAATCAATAAAAGGTTCAATATAATGATTCATAATAGTTTGCTCTGTGGCCCTGTTCCTATCATATTGGCTCCAATGAAAAGATTAAATATTAAGTGAAAGGAGACTTCAGATAAGAATGCCAGAGACTGCAGGAGGAAAGGAATACTGGAGCTGTGTATTTCTATTAGAGCAGTGACCTTTCCCTGCAGTGACATACTGTCCTTGGACTGATGTTAGTGTTAACCACAAGGCCTGAGAAAGAAGAGAGAGACTTGTCTTCACACGGTTCATCATTCATAAGAAAGACTGATACTTAGAGCATAGCTATCATTGACTTTATGAAACCACAAGTGTTATAATACATTTTCACAGTTGTTACAGTACTCAAATTAATAGAGTACAGAGTACTCAAATTAATATAGTACAGAGTACCATAATAACAAGTGTGCTTTGACTCTTCTGGTGAAACATGTATACACGCACAGTGCTGTGCAAAAATCTTGGGCCACCACTCAAGGGCTTTTTTCTACAATTCTCATTCACTCAATCACACACACAATCATACTGTGTTGACATCTATGCCTAAGTGTTTTTTTTAATCTAACATTCACATGCAAACACGCACACACACACACACACACACACACACACACACACACACACACACACACACACACACACACACACAAAACACTCTTTTGCAAACAGAAAGCCTGGAGAACTATTTGCTCTTGAGCAATAGTTCTCCAGGCTTTCTCAAGGTCTCTCCCAGTATTTGTTTGGACATTGGCTGTGTATTCACTCATTTCCAGCCCAGTCTGACAATTTCAGGGAAATTTGTTTGTTTTTTTATTTGTTAAGTCACTTAACACTGACCTACTATGAATCGCTCAAGCATAAAAAAATGGTGATGCTGTACAGTATGTCCTAAAAATATTTAGGTAAGTGAACAAGTGGTGGAAAAACTCTAAAGAACTATCTGCAGCAGAAGAACACTATCTGAAAGTCATATCCTTAAAATCAGGGAAAACTGGTCTTAGGGAGTGATTAATCCAAGTTTGATTTTGGTTCAAATGACCATCAGTATGCTTGGACGAGTTCAGAGAGAGATAGAACAGTGAGTGTCTAAAACTATCCAACCTAATATCACGGCAAAATATGTAATAGACACCAAAGCATGAAAAGGGCACACATGCAGAAGTTGCAATAAGCTGCAGTAACAGCAAAGGGAAATATTTTATTTTAAACCAAAATTAAAATAATCTTGGGAAAGTGTTTAAACAGCCATCATTACACATTAGTTGCATTGCTTAAATGTTTCTGATGATTAAGGACCCTTGAATATATTTAGGGCCCGAGCACTAAAAGTGCGAAGGCCCTATTGTATCTGCTCTGTTTATTATTATTATTATTATTATTATTATTATTATTATTATTATTATTATTATTATTTTTCATTGAAATGAATTGCCTTTTTGAGGGCTTTAACATGCTCAAAAACTCATGAAATTTTGCACACATGTCAGGTCTGGTGAAAAATTTTGTATTTTAATGGTTACACATATGAGCAGTGGGAAATGGCTCTGTAGCGCCACCTATGCGTTGTTAAATGCAGCCCTACGAACACATCTTTTGAGCTACATGTATGAAATTTGGCTCACATGTGTATCATGCCAAGACGAACAAAAAAGTTATTGGGACCATTGACGCAAACCCAACAGGAAGTCCGCCATTTTGGATTGAACGTGACATTTTGGCTCTAATTTTGCCATTTCCATGCCTCGAACTTTTTCGAACTCCTCCTTGGGATTTGAATGTATAAGCTTCATATTTGGTCTGTGTCAACTACACACCTGGGCGATGTTAAATTGCGGAGCTTTTGAGTTTTCACAATACCGTGAGGCCGTGGCGCCATGGCGAATTTCGATGACTTGCCATGAAAATCTTATTGTCACTCATTCTGTCATACATGGTCCGACGTGGACCAAAGAGCACACATATGATAAGGCTCCACCCCTGAACATATTTCAACTGCCATATTTGACACCAGGGACAGCGCCACCTAGTGGCAACAGGAAATGTCATGTTTTACACTTTGGTGTACAGTATTGTGATGGGTGACATTTGCACCCTCAAATTTTTCCAGGAAAGCCTTAAGGAGTTGGTCTTGGGTTACAGTGAAAACTGTGACTTTTCGTCAGAGGGTGTGACCCCAGCAGCATGGCGAACATTGATGTCTCGCCATGAAGAAACAAATTAGTATAACTCAATCAAATCCAGTCTGATCAGAACCAGACTTTATAGGCATGATAACAGACCCGCCCTGAACAGATTGACGTGCCCATTGTCAAGAATACGAAGAGCGCCACCTAGTGGCAACAGGAAATGTCATGTCTTTCATTTTGTTGTACTGACTTTTACAGGTTCATCGTGGCCACTTCAAAAGCGGTGAATATCACCATCAGTCCCTCATGATGCTTCAGTGAGAAAATTGTGACTTTAAACTGAACGGCGCACCCTGGTGGCAACGCAGTTCACCATGAACAATGAAGTGCCTTTTGAGGGGCTTGGAAAGTTTAAAATGTCTTGAAATTTGGCGCACACCTCCAATGTGATGAGCGCTTTCTTGTTATTTTACCATTTTCATTGAATAGCCCAAAATGGCTCCACAGCGCCCCCTACAAAATTTCAAAACAACAGCCCCTGCTCTGTGTTTTATCTATGAGTCTGAAACCTGGTAGGCTTATGGAAGATATCAAGATGTACAAAAAAGTCTCTTGGAGCAATATCCCAAATCCAACAGGAAGTCAGCCATTTTGAAATTAATGTGTAATTTTGGCGACAATTTCGCTACTTTTCAGGCACCGTTCTTTGACGAACTCCTCCAAGGGATTTCATCATATTGACCCAATCTCCAGTGTGTTGAATCTAAAGACCTTTGTGATGTTAAATTGCGAAGCTTTTTACGTTCAGGGAAACGGGGTGGTCATGGCGGCACGTGGAGTTTCAATCCCTCGCCAAAAGCAGTAATCTGCTGTCACTCCAAAACAAAATGTCCAATCTCTCCCAAAGATGGCAGGTGTGATGAGACTCGAGCTCGGAAATGTTTATTATGCCATTTGTCAGTAATGGTTAGAGCGCCACCTAGTGGGATGACTATAATAATAGTTGAATGACATAAAATTTAAGCTGGTGGATAAATGCATGAATTCCATCAATGTGACATCAGATCTGAAGCGCTGGTTTTTAGATGTTGGGCTTGGCTCGACATGCTGGGGCGCGAGGGCCCTCATATCGCTGCTTGCAGCTTTAATTTATAGGTTGTTTTTTTTTTTGCTCACTATCAACTTCTTGGCTGTAAATATATTATTTCTCCCTGTTGGTAATCGTCTGGGTTGAGCCATCTTTAAAACATGGTGGAGCCTCTGTCTCTGATGGTTCCTGGTTTAATGACCCAGTGTTTTGAGTTTTTTGGGTTCATTTTTGGGTTTATGAAGTCATTTAGGCTCTAGTTCTATATTGTTTCATCCTTTGAGTATAGCTTCCCAGCACCTCTGAGTTTTGTTCTGTTCCTTGGTTTGTGTCACCTTTTTGTGTTCAGTCTGTCCTGGTCTTGTCTCTGTGTTTGCTTCCTAGCATCACTGTATGAAGTCTGTTTTGTCCTGTGTGTTTCCCTTTCTGTCTTTGTGTCAAATCTGCATTTCTGTTCCCGTGTTCTGTTATTTTATTTTGTGTTCTGTCTTATTTTGGTAGTCTTTCATCCTGTGTGCGTTTTGCTTCCCTTGATTCAGTAGTTGGATTCTGTTCAGCTCTGTTCCCAAGGCGTCTTTGCTTTGCCCTTACCTCATGTGTATGTTTTGAGTTCTCGGTTTGATTTTGTTCTTTGTGGCTCTGTCCCTCATTCTACTTTGCTGTGTGTTTCCCTGCTTCTTGTTCCTGTTTCCTCCAATAAGTGTATCCCCTGGTTTGTATTTTGTCTGGATCACAGTTGACTAGTTTAGTTCAGCCAGAATAAAGGTTTGGTTTCTGTTCAACTTCTGTTCGAAACCTGCCTGCCACATCACTTCACATGACACTGTCACAGTTTGGAGCAGCATTTCTGCCAATGTGGCTGTTGATTTTGTCAAAACTGATTGAATTGTGAACGCAGAAAAGTACTAAAGCCACACTGTCATACAGTAAAAGAATACTTGGACAGAGAAGACAGTGTTTCACGATCAGTCGTGGATTGACCTCCCCAGACCTCAACATTATTGAAGCAGTGTGGGATCACCTAAAGGAAGCTAACATCCAAACGTGAGTTTGAATATCCTTAAGGAAGCCTGGAAAACTATTCCTCAAAGATACGTTACATTATATACTATTGTAAGGTCTGTGCCTTAAAAAGTGAAGCAACTGGTTGATTTGACACTATATAAATAAAATTGAATTGAACTGAAAGAGCTTGTCTAAGAGAGTTCAGGCTGTGTAGAAGAATAAATTCTTTTGTTCTGTATTTTTATTCATGTTTGCACAATGCTGAACCTATTTCCCATTGTCTCAGAAAAATACAAGGTGTGGCTCAAGACTTTTGCACAATACTGTATGTGGATCAATATTTCTTCTGGGTGGTCTGTTCCAGCTGTGTTTTCAGTCAATAAATTGAGCTGAACCTCTAACCAACATGGCTATTCCACTTCTCCCTTAAACTCCAGCAAAAGAGGATGAAGTGATTGCATATTCGCTCCTGTAAGAAACATTTTCATTAAAAATGGAGGAGAGGTTTGATCTACCTGGGATCTCATCAGGCATCATAAATAAGCAAGTGTCTTTTGCCCCCAGTGCTGCTGCACAACAAGAAACACATCACCTCACCAAAACACTTATACATGATAGCAACATCTGTCTCAGGGAGCAGCTGAAACAGACCCCTGAAAAATGAAATGAGGATAACACCAACAAAGACAAACAGTTCTGTAAAGTCATGCCAGCACTCTACTATGTGTTATACAGTAAAGCACAGAATGATGCTCGTGTCTATTGTTGACTTTGTTATGCATGTGCGACTTCACAGAGAAGCAATCAGTCATAAAAACAAGGCCACCAATACCGCCTCTGCTGCAAGAACATCTGTGTCAGACTCCTCTGCGTTGTGATGCAGCAGTTTGGGAACATCAATTCCTGGTTGGCACTGCAGCTAATGAGAGGCTGCATTCACATCAATGAACATAAATGAGCAGATGAAAAAAAAAACACACCAAAAAAGCAAAATGTGTGGATGAAAATTTGCAGCAGATGGAAAATTTGCATTCAGTATCAGCCGAACATTGCCTATTAAGATGTAATGATATGCAGCATATTACTGGCAGTATGTCACAGAGCAATTACAGCACAGTGATTAAGTGGCATCCTGTTTAGCTGCAAAATAAACATAAAGGTGTTTTAACAGAAAACCAGGGCAATCTCAGAGCATTAATGAAACGACTTCGATAAATCGGTGCAAGGAAATCGATGCAGTTAAACAAGCTACTTTCCAGTAACAATCAATTATTCACCAAAAAAGGCCTACAAAATTAGAACAGCATCAATATTTTATCTCCTTTTGTTATGTTTTTTTTTAACGAAAGAAGAAAAAGCTAATCTCTGCACCAGGATGTTGACAAAACAGCCTTGAAGCAGGCTGTAAAATGTAGGGAGGGCATTGCCTGCTGTGTGAACCCAGACTAAAGAGAAGATGCACTAAATCATCCACTGGATTGATTTAAAATTATATTTTTATGGAGCAGGTTGAGGAAATGATGATTGTCTGCTTTGTTAGCTCTTCTTTGGGTAAATAAGAGATCAATGGATAGTATGGCTGTTAAAGCTTAGTGGTGCATTTTCTTTCTGACACTAATTCCCTATACCAGAGTGCTGTCCTTTGTCCTCACTGACTGCCCTTATGACAGAGTGCCACCTACTGGTGAAGATGCACTTAGTACTAAGTTTATTAAAATGTGGTGGTGCCAAGAGAAGCTGCTACTGATTTGGCTGACTTCCGGCTTCCTCATTAAGCATCTCCTGCAGGTTCTGAAGGACAGATCAGTGTTTTTTTTTAATCTAAAACAGTTTTGATGACAGCTCCAAAGACCTGCTTGGCTCCATTACAGGAAATAATTATAAAAAAAGGGTGGGAGGGGGGGCACGGGGAAAAGAAAACACAGCACTGCTACACATAATGACATGGTAAACTGTGCTGCTTATATGATGCAGATTTCTCTGCTATGAAAGAACATGCGTTTTTTTAACTTGGCAATGTTCTTTGTACAATTCAGCAAGGTTAAAAAAAAAAACTAAATCAAGATTTTGCACAATTTTAAGGCAGGATATCATCTCTCTTTTTGATCACAAACAAGATTTTTGTTTTCCTTTGGTTTCTGAGCACGAACCAGCTGTTTGAAGTTCTTGACTATCTGACCTTGATCCTACAGTATGTTCCAGAAAATCTTCCCACATCCACAGAAGCTCACCCACACACCGTCACTAGACCTAAAATTCTGTCCCCATTGTAAAGAGACAATATGTTTTTTATTGCTCCACTTCTCAGGCAACTTTAAACAAGTTCGTGATGGTAAAATGTTATGCTGAATGCAGCGCTGTCCACTTCAGTGACACAGGAAGAGTCATGAGCAGATGTATAACCACAACCAGGCAGGGTTCGAGTTGTTTACTGCAGTGCCGGAAAATGACACATATTGTGTGCAAATCTAGGTTTTTGCCCCGAAGGAAAATGCTGCATTTATCTTACTCTGTGTGAGTTCAAACCCCTGCAGCCCCACGTATGGTAACAGTAAGCGCAAACACCAGCAAACACACATCAGAGGGAGGGATAATTGCCTGCCTCGACAAGTCTAAAGTAAAATGTGCAGAGGCAGTTGAAGTGCTGTCTGACTCACTTCCCACCTGCTATCAGCTGCTTTTTTCTCAGGACTTTTTTTTTTTAATGAGGACAGGGAAATTCCCGACTCTTTTCCCATTTTTCTGAAATTGTGGTTTTTAAAAACCTGCTGAATAGATTTTACCGTGCTCAGCTTTGCATTCTGGGAGTGTAATGGTTAACTGTTTTTCCTTCCCTGTTCCTTGTGGCAGATTTGAAAAAAACAACTCTTTATAAGAGTTACGAAGGCGTTGCTCCATATGCAGTTAAACAATCCAAAATAATATTTAGGGCAATCAGAGCTCCCACCATAGCCCATGGTGTCACTCCTTGTGGCTGTGCTTTGGTTGGCACCCGCCCATAAAAGGCCACTGCTTATGACTGGGAGTAATTAGCTTTTAATGGTGGTGGTGGTGAAAGATGGCTGTCCTTAAAGTCAACATTACTCCGCCTGCCTTAACTTGTTCTGCGGTGGCAGCAGACACTGTCTGCCCCCACCAGTGGCTCTCAGCCAAACCCCTCTGTTGCTTTTAAGTGATATTATATAATGACAGTACTTCATACAAATTGCCTGCAGCATTATTTAAAATGATATCTCCCTGGGGTCGTATGGTGGCCTAGGGGTTAAGGTGTGAATGTCTACCACAACATACCCAGTTCACTTCCTGCTGTGGCCCTTTTCTCCTTTTCTGACTCCCAGTTTCATGTTTTAATCTAAAAGAAACATGAAGTAAAAGTATACATCTCTCTTCGTGACTTCTTTCATGATAGTTGAACAAAGCTACATGTTCTCAAAGACTTGAGCTGATTCTGCAAGTATTTACAAAGCATCAGTTTACATGTACTCATGTTGGTCTGAGATTTCTCTGTCACATCCTGTTTCATTAATCAGTGCCAGTGTGTCCCAATCCTGTAGAGTACCTGAGACGCAGAGGAAGGCTATGACTGTAGCAGTCATCATGGACTCTGTGCCAGGGAAATAACACAATAATTGGACCATGAACATGGCAAATTTGAACTGCATTGATCAGGTTTGCACTGCACCGTGTTTCAAAACTTATTTCCCCATGTCTGGGCTGAGTGTAGTCATCATCTCCTGTCATCATCAGAAGTCTGAAGAAAGATTCAGGATTAACTCAACCATAGTCTGCAATACATTACCCTATACAGTTTGGAGAAGTTAAAGAAGGAGTAGTTGAAGAAGAAGAACTTCAGTGTTTTGTGTTGTTTGTTTTAGAGTAAACATGATAATGGATGAATTGCTACTGTTTGGATTGTCAGCCTCACTATTATTGTTTTTTCAGCATATAAAATCCCTGATGTTGAAGATAGTAATAAGTATATTTTAATTGTATCCATTTTTCCCATCTCCTAATTTTTACAACATTTTATTAGATTTTTACAATAAAGCATGATATGAAAAAATATTGTGCCAATAAACAAGAAATACTCCCAAACGTGACTAATGGCCTGCATTCTGATTGTCATTGACGAAGTAGAATAATTACTCCTGTCTACTGATCCAGGGAGACATGAGTCAAACTTCCAGCCTTTTGTGCTCCTACACTCGTATTCATATGACTCTATTCAACTTTATGGCAACTGTGTAAAGTCTGTTCATGGAAATATTTCTGTCAAGTGTTTCACGCTGACTTATGACTCATTATAGACAAGCTGTTATATGAGTGACCCTTGAGGGCTTGGAGGGCACAACATGGTTTCCGCCCCTGGCATTGACTTGTTTTCATCAGTTTTTGTTTTGGTTGTGTCATTTGTTATGTGTGCTGTGCTACAATGATCTTAGTGTGACAGTTTCACCCACAAGCATGCATAGTATCTGGACAAATTATGAAGTGCTAAAGATATTCAGAGACAATACATTAGACATACAGGTTAAAACTGTTTTAATTTCACTGCTACTGTAGTAATAAACTGAAGAACATGGAGCGATCAAAAATAAAAGAAAGAAATACAGAGCCTGTCTTGGAAAACCAAAATAAACTTGCGTAAAAACAAAACCATTCCCAGAATAGCTGCAAGACTCAGCAGACTCAGCACAGGCGGTGTAAAGTACCTGGACGTGGTGACGGGGTTACATTTCCTCCACATCAAACCAAGTAATGCTCCTGATTGTTGCACAATCTCTGAATCCCACCACAATGTCAGCAAGCCAGTCGTCATAAAATACAACACAGCTGAAAAACGAAGCTAGCCAAGGAACCACATCAACTGTTGCAGACAGGAAGTGAACTGCCTGCTAGTAACATACCATAAGACATAAACAATTTGCTTTAACAAGGCAGTTTTAAAGTAAACAGGGCATGTTAACAATTAAGGGCAAAGTTGCAAAACTGCAAACATTGAATCCAGGCTGGCTGAAAAAATGAGGGTATAAATTACACTTTGGTGAAACACTCACACAGTTTTCTCCTCAAGCTGCTGCTGACCTTAAACTGCCACCGTTCAAAACATTTCTTGGCTATAAAATGGTGTTTTTATAGTATCTGCATGTGTGTGTGTTTTTTAGCAACCCCAGGGAAAATACACAGAGGCCACAAATGATGACTTTTTTGGTATTACATAAGTTAGTCATTTGCACAGTAAACCTAATCCAAAAAATCTAACCCACTTTAGCTTTGAGGGTCTAGCAACTCCACTCTGATATTATCCAGTTCAGTGCTGACGCAGTCGGCCACCTCATATGGTCACATGGTGTGTGCCAACAGACTGAGCTGTGAATGAGGGCGAATTTTGGAATGATGCCATGCAAAAATGTGTATTTTTCAAGGTTCTCGGCCAGACGTCTTTTTGGGAGCACAGTGGTGAAACCAAATGAAATGTGGCATTTGTTAAAATGCATGGAGCCATGTTCATTAAACCTTTGACGCCATGTGAAATCAGAGGCAGATGTTTTGAAACGAGATCTGGGAATCCTCTCCTGAGCTACAAATAAGCAGAAATAACCTTTAGATCATGTTAAATGAAGAAAAAAGGGAGGAAAGGGCATTACATTAAAGAGAGATTTACGTCAGCTGTTGCGTTGAGGCTGAATAGAACTGCTTTATTCTGCACTAAACAAAATCAGACCCAAAGATATAGCAAAATATCAGCGCATGCAGTGTGCTACAATGTAGCTGGCAAGATGAGACATTTTAGACGGGTACATTTTTCAGTTAATTTGCAATAACATGGTTTAGGTTTGTTAGTAGGAGTCAGTAAAGGCAACAAATGTCATAAAATTTGGAACACTGACATTTTTCATTCTTCTTAAATCAAATTGAGCATAATGTTAGTTCAAGAAGGCCAAAGAATTCAAGCTCACATACAGTCCCGGTAGATCAACTGCCAGCACATATAAGCTAATGGCTAATGGCTCAGCTGATACATTTCTACACATTCAACTTGCAAATGTTCCATATAATGTGCCTACAGTTGCTGACCACCTGCAAGCCACTTTGAAACCCAGCTTCCATCTCCTTTGTGACTAACTTAATATATCTGTTTTAACACTGTACTGGAGTCCTCCCTTTTTTTCATGTATGTACTTGGACGGTAGGGATGTGTGTCCAAGAAAAGAGCCATACTGCCAAATATAAGTGGCAGTATATTTATTTATTTACTTATTGCTATTGTGGTCCAGACAGCATTGTTAAAATATTTACAAGTATGAACTCTTTACACAACAATGTAAAATATACACATTAAAAACAGAGTACATCCCCTTTCAGTTCTGAGGTTTTACATATCAGGACATAATATAAAAATTGGTTCTGTGCAGGTACTAAAATTATTTAAATACTGAGATGAACAATAATGAATGGCATACTGTCTTGTGCCATATCATTATTTATTTAACAATAACCAAAACAAATGCAGAAACTGCACCATGTGACTCAATAGCTTGTAGAACCAGCTTTGCAGCAAAAGCAACTTTTCAGCTTGAAGTGATTGTTTTCAGTGATGTAAGAGGATTTATCAGTCTCTCACATCATTGTGGGGGAATTTTGGCTCTTTTTTCTTTCCAGCATTGCTTCAGTTCACTGAGATTTGTGGGCATCTGGTAACTGGCTCTCTTAAGGTCTTGCCACACCATTCTAGTCAGGTTGAAATCTAGACTTTGAGTGGGTCGTTTTAACACCTTGATTCTTTTCTTTGTCAGCCACACTGTTTTAGATTAGCTGGTGTGATTGGGACCATTGTCCTGTTGCATGACCCCGTGTGGGCCGACAGATGGTCTCATATTTGACTCTAGAATACTTTTTGTTTGTCATGAACTTAAACATTTAACATGCTAACTAAAGGCTGTAGAGTGTGAGATGTAGCTTCTGAGTTTCTCTGAGTGTTGCACTGTCTGACCTTGGGTTGATTTTGGTGGGATGTATGGAAGACTTAAATGCTTTCCACTTTTCACACGATGGACATTAATGGGAAATTGTCTTAAAACTCTTCTCACATTGATAGGCAGCAGCAGTTGCTTCTCAAAGATTTTTGCTGATGTCTTCCCTCTTTGGCTGCTATTTCTTAATTCCTATGAAAGCAGTACTTAGTTTCCACACACTGTTTCTGCATTTTAGCCTAATTTTTGTTTAAAACATTTTTCTCATGAGGTTGTATTTAATCATTCTAATGATTCTCATGATACTTAACCTTAGAAGTCAAAAAGTGTGCACTTTCTTTTTCATGTGACTTTAATGGCACAGGTAAATGACCTGGAAGTTTTACTGATATGTGAAAGATGTGGACCATTACTGCTGCTGTTCAAGGGAAAAACAAAGCGAATTGCAGACGTAGAATTAAAAATATGTTCTTAATGAGAAGATGACATCATTTCTGGTGTACGTCAACAATACATTACCAAATGGCAAACAAAGGATGTATGTGTCAAAATGTATGAAGCATCAACCACACCAGGAAACCATGAATTCAGAGATGCGGAATTACATCTTCCTCAATAAACCACAGGTCCAAAATGTCAACCCTCCTCTTCAGTAATACTGTATGCACACCATTTCCTTTACCAAAAAAGGTAACCCAACAGCTTTAAGTCAGAGGATGTGCATACAGTTCTTCGCATTTCCAAGTTTAAAACTCAGTCTAGTTCTATTTACAGCCAACTGATCTTATAGTCACTCACTTTACTTAGTAAAACATTATTCTCAAGTTCTTGGACAAGACATACCCTCTCTGCTTTTTACACAAGACATTTTGACTGTGCAAAATGAGTTGTTTATTTTCCTGCATCTGTGAAGGTACTAAGTAAACATGTTTGCACAGTAGAAAGGATGTGTTCACTGACAAAAAGCCCCATATCTGCAGTCTTGACCATTCATGTGGGAATGAGTGAGTCATGGCATGCTGGCTGAGACACATCCTCTCCCACCTTGATATCCACATCTCCCAAAATATCAACATTTCATGGTTCAGCATTCACACAGCAGTACACATAGTTGGCACTCTCTAAAGATTAAAGATTAAAAAACAAGTTTTCCTTAAGTCATATCTGTGTTTTGGTGTTTTTCAGTGATGTCTCAAATTGTTATGAAATCAATGCGTGCATGAGAACTAGAAAAGCAAGGTCCTCTTTATGGGAAAAATACAAAAACATTTGACGCAGTGCTTCTTGCCAAATAGGACATGTTAGTGATTGCTAATGAATTGAGTCATTCTGGGGATAAAGCAATTGAAGATGTTGCACCAGCAGTTGTGCATGGCAATGATGAAGCAGGTAGTTCCCAAAATTCTGAACCGCAAAAAAGCAAAACCAAAAAAGCATGTAAACTGCAAAGGAAGCAAATGTGAGTGTGTGCTGATTTCATTGTTACCATTTATGATGATACATACTAATGCTTAATGCAGCAAATACAAGAAATCGTTAGGTTACTGCCTTAACAAAGCAACATTTTCTTTCCAAGTTTTCAATGCGATCCTGCGTCTGGCTTGACCTAGTTTGATGTTTCCTTTGGTTTCAAAACTTAATAAAAAGAGGAAACAAGTTGTATTTATGAAAAAAGTGGAACCAGACATCTTTTTATATCAATAATTTGAGCAGAAATAACAGAAGTGTCTAGCTGAGTCCCATGATGACACGATGAGTGTGTTATGCTTTAAAAATACAAATTAAAAAAAAAAAAAAAACTTCACTGTTCATATTTAACCTTTTGTTTATTCTTTTTTAATGGTGTTAATCTCTTTTGTTATTTCCTGAATGGTTTTGTACAAATTGTTATGGTGTTTTTTGAATGGCTGAAAACACATAAAACTTTCAAAGTACTTCATCATTTCCTAATTATTTTTGTAGGTATCTGGCATCATACATTATTTTCTTTTTTTTTTCTTTTTTTTTTTAAATCAAAACACGAAACAAGCATTGCTGTTTACCAAAATTGGTCTTATCAGCCATTGCCAGGTAGTCAGTCAGTAACACTCATTTTCAGTCTGACAAATCTCCCCAAAACTGCATTAGGTCAGTCACTCATTAGCTGTTATATGTAAAGCTAAAAGTAGATATTTGGAAATTCCCCATGTTCATTCAACTAATGCAGTTTGCCAAGATGTATGTAGGAGGGTTGAGGTTTTTGTGTGGGAGGGGAATAAGGTCAGGTGACTAAGAGTTTTTTTGATGTATAAATACAAGGATCCCTAACCCTTAACCAGCAGCACATCACAGCAAGAGCCTCCAGTCAAAACGAAGAAGGGAGCCAAAGCTGCAGCAAAATCCAACATCAGAGGAGAATCATTCTGACTTTTTTTTAGTTTGTTTCTTTTGGTGTGAGTCCTTGCTGACTGCAAACTCTTACTAAATATTTTTGTTATATTTTGCGCCAGCCTACAGTAGATCTCACCATGAGATGCTGTACTTTACTTGTGTGTTTACTTTTGGGCATAAGCACACAAAACGGATGGAGCCTTCCCCTGAAGTCTGTCTTTGTCACCTTTCCAGGAGACATTCCCAAAAACTTGACTGATTCAGAGCTGGCAGAAGTAAGTATGAGGGCTATTTTATTCAGACAGAATAAAATTGAAGAAGTAGGATATTTAACCAAGCTATGCAGAAAGACAGTGTAAATACAGATAAAGTTCATTTCTGCAGAAGGATTGTAACAGTAACACAGTAATGTTGGTTTGTCGTGTTCTCCTTCCAGAAATACCTAAAGAACTTCGGCTACATGAATTCTGTGGAACGCAGTGGCTTCCAGTCTATGGTGTCCACCGCCAAGGCTCTGAAGAGGATGCAGAGGCAGCTGGGGCTGGAGGAGACTGGGGTGCTGGATAAAGAAACCCTGGATGCTATGAAAAAACCTCGCTGCGGAGTTCCTGATGTGGCCAACTATCAAACCTTTGAAGGAGACCTCAAGTGGGACCACAACGATGTTACTTACAGGTGAGCAAGAAAAAAAAAGTCACTGAGTTGACTATGTAAGGGGCTGTGCAATGAAGTTCTGACTGTGTATGTTATTTTATCTCCTCCACAGGATCCTTAACTATTCCCCAGACATGGATAGCGCTATCATTGACGATGCTTTTGCCAGAGCGTTTAAGGTGTGGAGTGATGTGACCCCTCTGACTTTTACCCGTCTCTATGACGGCACGGCTGACATCATGATATCGTTTGGGAAAAAGGGTAATGTGCTTTACGATGGTCGTTTGATTTGTTTTACGCGCGCTGACGCAACATAGTTGCATAGAAAACCAAACATTAATGTGAAGTGCACATTTCTATTCAGACCACGGAGACCCCTACCCATTTGATGGTAAGGATGGCCTTCTAGCCCATGCCTACCCCCCTGGTGAGGGTATTCAGGGAGACGCCCACTTCGATGATGATGAGTTCTGGACCCTGGGGAAAGGAGCAGGTAATCAGAAACACCGGCAACAAGCATTTGTCTCCCCCTAGTGTTCACTTTGATTGTAATTAAATGTCCGGTCTCTTCTGTCTATATAGTTGTGAAGACTCACTTTGGAAATGCGAATGGCGCCACGTGCCACTTTCCCTTCAGTTTTGAGGGCAAATCTTACTCCACCTGCACCACAGAGGGCCGCACAGACAATCTGCCATGGTGTTCCACCACAGCTGACTACGACAAGGACAAGAAATATGGCTTCTGCCCAAGTGAACGTAAGCTTGACACTGTATTCTCCAAGGCAAATCCCATGTCACAGGTCACCCAGATAAGCGGATTTGCTTTTGTGACATACTGACTTCTATTCTCTTTTCATCCTAACAGTTCTATACACTTTTGATGGAAATGCTGGTGGAGCTCCATGTGTTTTCCCTTTCATCTTTCTGGGGGAGGAGTATGACAGCTGTACCACAGAGGGCCGCAGTGATGGTTACCGCTGGTGTGCCACCACAGGCAACTTTGACCAGGATAAGAAATATGGATTCTGTCCCAGTCGTGGTGAGGGAACACATAAACCACAAAACATAAATGCAGTGCAGTGCTGCCACAGTGCCTTGTTATTTTTGTTTAACTGCTGCTGTTATGTCTCTGTTTATCCAGATATAGCTGTAATTGGTGGAAATTCTGAGGGAGATCCCTGCCACTTCCCCTTTGTGTTCCTGGGTAAGGAGTATCACTCATGCACAAGCGAGGGACGAGGAGATGGCAAGCTGTGGTGCAGCACCACTGACAGCTATGATGATGACCAGAAATGGGGCTTCTGTCCTGACCAGGGTGAGCAACAAACACAAGGCTGAAAAAAAGAGGAGGTTAAAATGAATCATTAGTCATTAATAATATTTAATATATTTGTTACAGGTTATAGTCTGTTCCTGGTGGCTGCCCACGAATTTGGACATGCTCTTGGCCTGGATCACTCCAACATTAGAGAAGCTCTCATGTACCCCATGTACAGCTATGCTGAAGACTTCTCCTTGCATAGCGATGACATTGCCGGCATTCAGTTTCTCTATGGTAAGCGTTTCCTCTTAGCATGCGGCATTAAAGTGTTAATGTACCTAACTTCACAGTAATTTCTCTCATGAAACTATATATTTTTTCAGGAAGTAGACCTGGCACTGACCCCACCCCACCTAACCCCAACCCCCCTACCGCTGAGCCCACTGAGCCCACTGATCCCACTGAACCCACCACCACCACTACTGCAGTACCTGTGGATCCAACCAAAGATGCCTGCAAGCAGGACACATTTGACACCATCACTGTGATTCAAGGAGAACTACATTTCTTCAAGGATGGGTGAGCAACTTACTCATCTTACTTTATCACATTCTTCTTTTCCAAACAAGTAAAAACAAGATTTCCAAGCACATGAAATGTTAACTTTTGTGTGTCAATTTTATAGACATTACTGGAAGATGTCCGGGAGCAGCAATGCAGAGCTCAAAGGGCCC
Source organism: Pelmatolapia mariae (assembly GCF_036321145.2). Classification (NCBI taxonomy): domain Eukaryota; kingdom Metazoa; phylum Chordata; class Actinopteri; order Cichliformes; family Cichlidae; genus Pelmatolapia; species Pelmatolapia mariae. The sequence goes on from NC_086244.1 coordinate 27,770,277, forward strand.
TTTTCTATTTCTAACAAGTGGCCTGCTCTTCCAGCTGTCATCGACTCTGCCTTTGAGGACAGTCTGACCAAGAAATTGTACTTCTTCTCAGGTAATGAACCCTCATGAAATGTTTAACAGCCTGTATTAGCCAGCAGTGCTGACGGTCTAATAATGATCATTTTATTGTTTACAGGGAGCAGATTCTGGGTTTACACAGGACAGAATGTTCTGGGTCCCCGCAGCATTGAGAAACTAGGCCTGCCCAACAACATTCAGAAAGTGGAGGGAGCTCTGCAGAGGGGGAAAGGCAAAGTGCTGCTCTTCAGTGGGGAGAACTTCTGGAGGTAGGTTAAAACTCAGCCTTTACAATCCTGTATTTAACAGAAAACTGGTACTTTTTGCCATTTTAACGACATTTTATTGACATTTTCTCTCTTTGTTTTGTTTGATCTAAACAGGCTGGATGTGAAGGCCCAGACAATCGACAAGGGCTATCCAAAGTTTACCGATGTTGTCTTTGGTGGTGTCCCCAATGATGCTCATGATGTATTCCAGTACCAAGGTAAATAAACTACAAAATGTAAATTTTCTCTTAAGTTTAAGGGGGAAAAAAAACCCAAAACATCAGAAAAAACAGCAGTAGAGCACTTTAGGGTTTTTGCTTTAATTTTATTAACTTCATTATTTTCCTTATAGGTCACACTTACTTCTGCCGGGATCGCTTCTACTGGCGTATGAATTCCCGCAGACAGGTGGACCGTGTTGGCTATGTCAAATATGACCTGCTCAAGTGCTCATCAGACACCCGCTACTGAATACACACATACTGAGCTGGGAATTGTAATGTGGTAGTACCCATTTCTCCCAGCTGCTGTCTGGCAGAATGTGACACAGTGTTTTTGTGTAGCACCCTGCTGTGCTGATTTACGTGCTTTCTGGGATGTGAATAATTGTCTTTCAGTCATACTGGTTAGAAAAAACATGTAGAGCCGGCCTAAAAATGTGCCAAAGTCCCAGTACACTAGAGCAAATTGCAATGTTTGGCACTGCCTTCCCTCAGTCTGATTGTCTGTGAACTGATGGTTATGGTGGCCTATAACAGAAACTTAATTATTCTTAACAGCGCTCTGGCTCGGACCCCGGAGCTGCAAAATAATTACCATGTCTGACAGGCTCAGACTATTAACAGTATTAGATTATTTTGATATTTATAGCAATATCTAACATTAATATTATTTTTGTCTCAAACTTATTTGTTTTGTACGATTATTGTGTGTGTTTTTCTGAAAATGGCTTCAGAGCCAATTACTTGCACTGGAAGACAAGGTACGTCTCCTACACATAAATTATTTAAGAGGTTTAATACATTTTGTAGGGATGCACCAAATATTTTCTTCACTGATACTGATACGATCAAAATTTGAAGTTTGCCAATAGCCGATGTTTTTGTTTTGATTGTTTTGGTTTATTATTTATTCACCCTTTGTGCAAAGAAAACAAAGAACTGCTATTGTTAAAAATAACAGTTCATTACTTTATCTTTGAATATTAATCTGTTTAACCATCAAAATTGATGCGATACAAGAGATATCATGGACTAGTATCAGTGATTGCCATCTTGTTTGTGATAGGCCAGTGGAAGTCAATGAGGCCGATATCAATCGATATTAATATGTTGATGTATCCCTAAATGTTTCTATCAAAGTCTTGCCTATCAATGCAATAAACTTTCTGTGAAAACAATCTAACCCTGTGAGCAGTATTAATCATTCACTAAAAACACACTGAAATGCTTTGAAGACAATTCAAGACAGCTAAAACATACACGGTGAAAAGTGTACACACTTGTGTTAAAATGCCAGAAAAAATAAGAGCACAATAAATCATTTCAAAACCTTTCTTACCTTTAATGTGACATATAAACCAAACAATTCAATTTAAAAAACAAACAAATATGTTACAGGAAATAATATTTTTTAAAAAACTAAACGATACAATAAGCTTATTTGCATAAGTGTAGACACCCTTCAAGTAATGCTTTGTTGAAGCACCTTTTGATTCAATCACAGCATTCAGTCGTCTTGAGTAAACACGCCCCCCCATCAATTTAAGAGACTCCTTCCGATTAACCCCAATTAAAGTTCAGCTGCCCTGGGAAGATTTTCTTGGCATTTACTCAGTTGTAAGCAAAGTCATGTTTTGTAAAGAGCTTACAAAGCATCAAAGGGATCTCACTGGTGAAAACTATCAGTTACTACAAAAATAAAAATACAAAAATAAGGCGGAGAAAATATGGGACAACATTGACATTGCAAAGAACTGAATGTCCCCCCTAAAAATTAATTCAAAGATGAAAACTGGTCAGGGAGAATTTCAAGAGACCAACAGTAACACTGAAGAAGCTGCAAAAGTAGAAGTATTGACAGAAGTGGTCAATACTTGGTTTGGAGCATATCTGGTTTATGAATATGAAATTTTCCTAGAAGCAGCAAAAATTGAATGCAGTATGTTAAGTTTTTGCCCACATCTTTATCTTCAAAACAAAGGTAATTATTATTTCCTCAGTTTTTGTCCAATATATTGCTGTACATCATTCCAAAACATTTTGACACACACACACACACACACACACACACACACACACACACACACACACAACAGGAATAATTAATATCGAGGGTCAGTGTTTGTCCTTTATAGGAATATTACTTTTTAGTGACACTGACATCACCAATCAGTATTGGTAATTTATTCCATATGACTGGTTGGAGAGACATTATGCTTGCATACAGGATTCCACACTAGAAGAGCTTGTTTATGAAAACTAGAACATTTCACAGGTAGCTTCTCGATTTTGTAATCACATTTAAGCAAAAATGTAACCCCACCCATCAAACATGTTAAAACATGTTTTAGAAATGTGTTCAAAATCATATCTTTGACACTGAGAAAGTTGGTTAACCATTTCGCTTTAAATTAATTAGTTTGCATTTTGAAACTTAAAGGTTTAGTGTGCACGCATATTACTCCGCACCCAATTACGTAATACGTCTTCCTCTTAAAAACAATAGTCCACTCAGTGAGTAAAAACATAGTAATATCTAACGAATATTTGCAACAACCAAAAACGATCAAGTGATTATTAGAAATAAAATGTTGAGGTTAATAAAAAAAATGTTAAGACTGGTTAAAACAAAAAGCTCCGTTTTCAATAAAAACAATAAATAAGATCCGGTTGCACTGACAGGAAGCGGGGAGATACTCATGGTGCCCGACTAGAATGAAGCAACAATTATCGGTTAGTAACTTCTGTTCGAATTAGCGCCTCCACACCAAAGGATACCCTACTACTCGAAAATATACGGTAAGAAAAAAGAGCTGCGATTCTCCTGCCGAAGATGGAAATTGTTTTTATTTTCTTCAGGGAGAGAATTTGGGCGGTCTGCCGCAGCGGAGGCCCTCGAGGTCCCCAGTAGAGCTTTCAGAATGCCTGAATGGAAAAGTGGGTTAGTTGGTATAAAATGGCGACGCGGAGCAGGCAGGATGAAGGGCAGCTAGGCCCGTTTAAAAAGGCTAACGCATGCTACTTTGCACGACGTAACACCCGATATGGCGTCTTAGGAGCAGCATTTAGGTTATAACTCTGTACTGTGCTGCTCAAACACAAGTTATCTGATTTTAAGTGTCGGTTGTTAGCCCCACAAAAGCCCGACGTTAAGCGAACAGCAGTACTGGTTAGCTATATGGAAGCTAACCAGTTAGCTGTTTTGGTCGTGAGCAAGTTTATAAAAAACTTTGTTCCTGGGTTTTCAACAAATTATTATAGTGTGAAAATCACGAGCGTTTCTTCCCATGAATCAAGATACCTATGAGATTTACTAAAAATTAAGAATAGTGCCCCCGAGTCAAAAGATACGATGTTAACAGAAGCAAAAGGCTTTGAGGTAAATGCTCAGAAACAAACTCACTTGCACGTAATCCCTTTTAGTTAAACTGTGTAACAATATCAAGCACTGCAGTGGTTGCGGGGCGGAAAGCTACTACAGTACACATTATCTGAACATAGTCTGCTATAACAAATGAAGTCATATTTAACTCTAACCAGTAAAGAAGTATAAAGTTTATGAAAACTGACAATCTATCGGAACTACACCTAAGTAAACTATTAGTGTGCACTGCTCAGTTTGGTCTTTCCAACTAAATGCAAACTATAGAGTTCAATCTGACCTTGGAAACAGAGAAGTGACCACAGGAGTTGGGCAGTATACAAGTTATGATCCACTGCAACAGCCTTATTCAGCAAATACACTCTTACTTAAATACAGTTGATAAAGTTAGACAATTTATTTTTTTCAGCCCCTAATGTCCGCAGGTCTTACTGGTTTTAAAGTTATGAAATACGTTGCTGTTTAACTCCATATAACACATTAGAGTGTCTAAATTTTAAAAAGAAATAGTGATCTTCCTTCCTACTTAAACTATGTGCAAGTTGCATATATCTATATATACAGCACTTGTATGCATATTCAAGGTATGTTTAAGAGATGACACCTTAGATTTACAGTAGAGTAGTATAGTAGTGTAGATTTATTTTGTTTGGAAAATAGAAATAGGTGGAGTGGTTTGGTTCATTTTTTTTTTGTTTCATTCTTGTGGTTAGTTATGGATTTGGAGGAGAATGAGGTGGAGAGCAGCAGTGATGCAGGTCCCTCAGGGATGGAGGAGCCATCTGAAAGTGGCATGGGAATGGAGTCATCAGAGGCGATGTCTGCAGACAGCAGTGATGCTGCTGCTTCTCATGCACAGGCCCCAGAGTCTGACTGCCATGTTGGACAGAGCTCGGAGGGACTTGTGGTAAGTTAAAAATACAGTGTGGTTAAACAAAACAAAACAAAATAAAACAAAAAAACAACAGCGATGAATGTAGCTTTTTAATCTATAAGTTTCCAGATGTCATCCTTTCTTTCCCTCACTCTTAAGGTGTTCATCCCAGAAACAAGCTCTAGCACAGATGTCAGAGTTTCATCAGTCCATCTTCCAGACTCCTCTTCAGTGGCCCAGTCCACCAGTGTGTCCAGTGTCTCCACGGTGACTCAGTCGGTGCTTGTGTCTGAGTCAGCTCAAGTGCTGGTCCACTCGAGTGCTGTCTCTGAAGGGGCTATGATGGTTTCTGACTCAACTGCTTCTACCTCATCAGATCTGGGGTCTGCCATTGACAAGATCATAGAATCCACCATCGGCCCCGATATCATGAATGGTATATGTTTTTAATGACTCTTCGTTTTCCATCATGTCCTGACAAGAGAACTATGAACTTGTCTTAAATTGAAAACTTTATGACATGAGATTTTATATCTTTTTCTTTTAGGTTGTATAGCTGTGACCAGTGCAGAAGATGGGGGTGCAGAAACAACCCAGTATCTAATACTACAAGGTCCAGATGACGGTAAGTGGGGTGTTCCTGCTAACTTATCATCTTTCAATTGGCCATAATAATTTAAAATAATAATTCTGATAAATGAGTCTTATATGTTTTATATTTGTTTACAGTGCTTGTAAATGTCATGTATGTATGAATTTAATGCTTTAATTTTATCTTCATCCACTAGCAAAATAATTTTTACATTAGAAATGTGTTTATATTTTAAAGCAATATACATTTATATTGTTATACTTAAAATCTATTTAGGCTGATGACAACAAAGTTAAAGTTCAGGAATATTTTTTTAATCATTTCCTTGTTTATTGGTGCAGGTGCTCCTATGGTAGCTCAGATGTCATCTTCTGCCCTGTCCAATCGTATAGCAATAGAAGCTCTTGCCGAAGGTCCCACATCCACCTGTCTTGACCAGAGAGACCTGCAAGGCAATGTTGAGCCTGACCAGCCCGATGATCAGCCTGGACATTCAGGTTACTTAGAAGACAGCAGCAGCCAGCCTGACCAGCCACAGCACTCCCACCCCTCCCAGTACATGGACTGCAGTGCAGATGGTCCAGACCAGACAGAGGAATCTTCATCTTCCTATGTGGAGTGTTCAGGTGAGGAACCTGACCAGACACGCTCCCGTTCAGGCTTCCCTGACTATAGTGGGAATAACAGTGACCAGGATCTGCCTGGTTATGTGGGGTGCAGTGGAGCTGACTCAAATCCTACCAGCCGAAGTCACTATGTGGTGGAGTGCAGTGCTGGGTATCCTGGGCGTGCAGTGGATGAGGGGGAACGGCCACATCATTCACGCAGTTACATTGACAGTAGTGCAGACCACCGGACTCAGACAAGTCGTCAGTATGCGGCTGAGTATGGTGGGGAATGTGTTGTAGCTGCAGATTCTGAGCAGCCAGGTTGTTCTCGTTACCAAGCAGAAGACGATGATGAAGATGATGATCAGAACCAGGATCCAGATCAGCCACAGCACTCTCAACAGCAGCCCCAGCACTCCTGTTATATGGAGAGCAGCAATGGCCCAGAGGCTTCTCTCTATACTGACGACAGTTCCTCTTCAGACCATCCTCTGGCAGACACCGCAGGTTCAGGTGGACTTCCAGAGGCACTGGAAGGCAGCGAGAGCCAGCCGGGCCCATTCATCAGCAGCAGTGGGACCTATACCTCTAATGCAGAACCTGAGCTGGCCCAGCACTGCTCACCCAGCAAAGAGGAGCCCCAAGGCTCTCAGGATGAAGCTGGGCTGGGCAGGGACATGGAGACATCAACTGTAGCAGAAGGCTCTGGAGAACGACCACCAAACCTGGCTGAGTTAGAGGAAATGATGGAGGTAGTGATCGTGCAGCAGTTCAAGTGTAAAATGTGTCCATACAAGAGTGCCTCCAAAGATACTCTCATCAACCACATGAGAGACAAACACTTCAAACCTGCAGGTAAGCTAGCAGAATAATAGCCATGACATTGTTATCTCACCAAGCTTGGTAGTATATAGATAAAATGTCTTTTCTTTTTTTTTCTTTTTTACAATTTTAGGGGAAATGCCAAAGAAGCGTAAACGTGGACGACCTCCTAAAAGTGAGACCTTAGCCCGTAAAAAGGCAGAGAGGGAGGAGGCAGCAAAGATGAAGGCCGCAGAGTCCCAGCAAGCAGCAGCAGCAGAAGAAGAGGAGGATGACATTGTGGATGATGGTGCTATTGATGATCCTGAAAGTTAGTCAAAAAGACATAGATGTAATATGCAAATTTCTGTCTTTGAATAGATTATAACATTAATACTTTTCTTGTTAATGAGCATTTACTCAATCACATAGCTCTCACTGTCATTTCCACTTATCCCTCACACTGATTAAAAATAATCTGTCTCCAGAGGACAGCGACTACAACCCAGTTGATGAAGATTCCAAAGGAAGACCACCTGCCGTTCTGAAAAAGTCAGCAACTCCCACTTCCTCCTCCTCTTCCTCTCAAGGGCGTCCCCGACGTAAAGCTGGCCGTCCAAGGAAGTACTCAGTTGTAGATGAAGGCTACAGCAGCAAAGGTGAGTTTTCAGCCTATCACTGCGACCCTAGAGAGCCTACATGCAAAACTTTAGGCAAATATATTCTCCTTTTTCCACTTTTGTTGCAGAAGCAGAAAGTATTGCTAAGAAGCCTAGGGTTTGTTCGGATGCTAATGAGTCTGAAGAGGCAAGCTCTTCAGGCCTAGACAATAGTGCACCCACGGTGACTGATGGAGATGCACCTGAGGCAGCAATTAGCCAGTCAGACTCTGAGAACAAAGATCCTTCATCCAACCAACGGACTGAGGAGGAGTACTTCCCAAGAAAACGTGGCAGACCATCCCGGCGCTTCCTTCGCAAGAAATATAAGAAGTATATGAATCGGAAGTAAGTCTTTTTAACATTTTATTATAAATTCCATTAAAATATTTTAGAATGCACTAATTTCTTCTTTCTCTTTATCTCCCAGTCGGCACTATAAATCTCTCAAACCACTCCTGAGACCTCACAACTGCTACATCTGTGGGTCACGTTTCCTCACTCTAGAAGACCTGCGCTTCCACATCGACTCACATGAAGGCAATGATCCGGAGCTCTTCAAGTGCCTGCAGTGCAACTATCGCTGCAAGCGCTGGTCCTCGCTCAAGGTCAGTTGCAATAAAACAGATCACAACACACTCAGGTTAACCTCAGTTTATTTGCACGTTTCCACAGTTTCCTAAAACACTTTTTTTTTCTTTTTTTTTACAGGAGCACATGTTCAACCACGAGGGCACCAAGCCATTCAAATGTGAGGAGTGTGATTACACAAGCGTGTACAAGAAAGATGTTATTCGGCATTCGGCAGTCCACAACAAAGAGCGGTATGAACATCTCACCTGTGGTCAAACTCAGTTATTCCTGAAAAAGAACATGTTCATAAAGTTTTCAGATGTTGATGATATAACTGATTATTTCTCTTTCCTCTTGCAGGAAAAGGAAGACAGAGTCGGTAAGAATTTATATTTGAATGCCATCTACAATACTTATTGGCATACATGTGGTTTAAGAATAATTATACAAAATAATCTGACAAAATTTCAGTTTCTGTTGTTGCTGGTTGCTACTTACTGTAAGAGGTCAGCATTGTGATTTTTAGTCTGATTATTGCAGGTGCCGAAGGCGTCGGAGTTCCCCTGCCCTGTGTGTCACAGGGTGTATCCCATGCAAAAGAGACTTACTCAGCACTTAAAAACCCACAGCTCAGAGAAACCACACATGTGCGATAAGGTCAGAAAGAGGATTATGCAGTTCAAGAACTATTCTTTTCATATTCTTATCATTTTAAATTAAATATGGCAACACAAACAAACAAAAAACAGGGTAATCTCACTATCTCACAGAGGTGTGTCACCAGTACTAATGAATATTCTCTCCTGCTTTCTTCTTCCACTAGGAAGTTCGCTTACTTTCTTGTTTAAGATGCCTTTCTGTCTTTGCAGTGTGGAAAATCCTTCAAGAAGCGTTACACTTTCAAAATGCACCTCCTAACCCACATCCAGAGTCTTGAGGACAACAAGTCAGTACTCAGACTTCTATTCCTCGTCTTTTACTCTGTCATCTACCAGTCAGTCTTCTTTTAAAAACAAGGCTATCACAATAGTTAATAGTTTTTGGTAGAATAAATAATTTAGGTGTTGGTGTGATATCATAACTAATGCCCCTCTGGTGTTAATGTGACAGGTTCAAATGTGAGTTTTGTGACTACAATTGTGACAACAAGAAGCTGCTGCTCAACCATCAGCTGTCCCACACCAACGACAGGCCTTTTAAGTGCGACTACTGTAAATACTCTACTTCCAAAGAGGAGTTTCTCGTCTCCCATCTGGCGATCAAACACACAGGTCAGTGCAGCAGAAAGACAATAACGCTATATTTAAACAGCTTGAGTTTAAATTCACCTATTTAATTCACTTATTGATGTTGTGTGTTTTTAAATTTCTCCAGGCGAGAAGCCTTTCTCCTGTGATATGTGTCACTTCATGACTAAGCACAGGAAGAACCTGCGCCTTCATGTGCAGTGTCGCCACGCAGAGGCATTTGAAGAGTGGTCTTTGGCTCACCCTGAAGAGCCTGTAAAGACACGGCGCAGACCTTTCTTCACCCTGCAGCAAATAGAAGAGCTGAAACAGCAACATGAAGACACACAGAGCTTGCAGAACACTATTGTAAGTTTGATTTGTTGTTATCTTGTGTTACTTTTATGCCAATGGGGGGTGAGAAGGGAAAAGAACATGAAAATAACAAAATAATGAGATTGTATGTTTTTTTTTTTAATTTGTAAATGTCCATATGCATGAAAATTCAGCAATTTGCAAAATTTAGAAATATTATTTACTCTTAAAGAATAACCATAGTTTTTGTTTTATTTTTTCTTTCTGTCTTTCTTTCTTGTTTTTTAACATGATCTTATTAGGTCACTGTGGATTCTGCAACACTGCAAGCCATGCAGGGCATGGAAAACGCCTCAGTGTCCCAGGACGCTTTGGGAAACACCACGATTATCTATGAACAAGGTCAGTAAGGATTTCTCTGAAAACATATTAAATATTTATGGTGTTATATATAACCTGAATGACAAGCTCTGAACTTTTCTCCATGTGCTTCTCCTCAGCTGAATCCAGCGACCTATCTGCTCAGAATGCCCTGGACCTACTACTGAATATGAGCAATGCACGGGAGCTGGTTGGGAACTCCTTACAGGTCAGCTCATCAAAATTTCAGAACGGTTACATGAAAGATAGCATTGTATTCTATAAAATAAACGAACAAAAAAATAATAACGGTAAAATATATCTTGATTGTTTTTCTCAGGTAGCAGTGCTGAAGTCAGATGGAAAAGCTTTGGAGAAGGGAACATGGAGCACGGTGACAGCAGCGTCCGGTCAGGCCCAAAAGATCTTGACCTTCCATGTTTCTGAGAATGGTGAGACAGTGCTACAAGAGGCCTACGAGGCTGCCACCTCTGAAACAGGAGAGCTTACCCACATCGCCATTGAAGGCTATGAGGGGGGAGGGGACTTCAGTGTGGTGGAGCAGGCAGCTGAAGAAATCCGTAGTCCTGGATATAGGTAACGTAGCACACACAGTTCGATTTGTAGCTTATGTTCAAATATTTCATAAGCAAGAGATTACTTTCATATTAAGGACATTTTGGTGTCTCAGCAGTTTCTAATCTTATTAAACTGCTTTCTTTTCAGTAATGTGGAGTCTAGCCCTTCTCAAGCTTTAGAGGTTTCTGGGTCAGAGAGCTTGAAAAGTGACAAGTATTATCTTACATCAGCTCTGGCTGATGGTGTATTGCAACAAGTGGAGGTAACTAGCAACTGTAGTTTATACCATAAACAGATTTACTATCTCTGTCTTCCACTCCTTGACTGTGTTGTCTGTTCTCCGTTAGCTGAGCAGCGAAGCTCCAGGTTCTCCCTCTGCAGTGGGCTCTCCCAGTCTCACTACGAAGAGGTTTTCCTGTCGAATCTGCATGGAGTCTTTCCATGGACGCTCGGACATGGAGAACCACAAGAGGGCGCACGTGGATGCCAATACTTTTAAGTGTCCTGACTGTGACTTCACCTCCACCTCCTGGCCTGAGGTCAAGGTGAGCCCTTCCAAACCCCAGATTTATCAGTGAAAAGTTGGCAAACGTTAGCTAGATTTTTCCACTGGAGGCAGTGATGACAATTAAAATTGATGAACAGCTTCATATTAATATAAATGGGGGGAAAAAACAATAATTGAGAGGTATACACCCCCATATTCATTTAGTTTGACATTTATACTCTAAGCCATTTTAATGACATTTGAAAAACATCTCTCTCCCTCTAACTTTTGCTCCTTTGAATTGTGATTAATGTTCTGTTTTGTTTTAGACCCACATGGAACAGCACTCCTACCTGCGTCCTCACAAGTGTCCAAACTGCAGCTTTGCCTCCAAGAACAAGAAAGACCTACGCAGACACATGATGACGCACACCAATGAGAAACCATTTTCTTGCAAACTTTGTGGACAAAGGTGGGAGCATCTAACACATCTGTATTCATTAGGCATTAGAGGTACAGAACAGCTATTAATGTGAGTGTTTTTTGTTTTTTTACTCAGGTTTAACCGCAATGGCCATCTGAAGTTTCACATGGAGCGTCTTCACAATCAGGATAATCCTGCTCGCAAAAGTCGAACTACTGCGTCTCAGCAAACCATAATAGTTAACAGCGATGAGGAGGCATTAGCCACACTACAGTGTAAGAAACACAGGATCATACAAGCCAAGACTTACAGTTTGTGCTTAAAAGTAATAATAACAGTAAATGTAAAGGTGTCAGTGGTCAAAAGTCCATAAACAGAGGCCTCAGTGTAAAACAGATAAAAAATGAACACAAAGTTAATATATTTTGATGTGTGTATGTGTGTGTACATCAGCCCTGCAGGGACATCAGGCAGTGATCACTCCCGAGCGGCTGCAGGCTCTAGGACAGGAGCACATCATTGTAGCTCAGGAACAAGCACTGTCAGACCAGGTAACAGCTCTCACACAGTACAGCCTATGTGTATGTAATGTACTCTCCAAAATGGATTGATTTTGCACGTGTAACTAGTAAACATTTTATAAATAAGAACCCTTAAATGTGCATTAATCAGGAGGAAGGTGCATACATCCAGCAGATAACCACCATAGACGGTCAGACGGTCCAGCATCTGATGACGGGAGACAACCAGGTGACTGAGGTGAGTTCCATTTTAATCATTCTACCGCTGTGCATGTAAAATGCGTATGCATTAAAATTTTAAGAAACGTGATTTTAAAGAATTTTAATGTATATTTTTTGCTTAAACTTATTAAAGTAAAAAGGCAATAACTAGAAAAAACGTGTTTGTATGGCCACCCTTGCTTTTGACTCATGGGTGTCAGTTTATCTCACTTGGTTGAGGTTCAGGGTTTAATTTTGACCCAGGGCCCTTTGCCTTGTGTCTTCCTCCATTATCTCTCCCCACTTACCTGTCTGAAAAGCTTTGTTGTCCTATAAAATAAAGGCAAAAAAATAATGTTTGTAAAAAAAGAAGGTCTGATTCTGGCTCCATGCATCAAGATAAATTTGGGGCCTCAGAGGTGGTTTATAGTCTTGTGTGTGATAGAACACAATAATCATGAAAGTGCCTAAGGGTTCTTTGTGGTATTGTATAAATCAGTATCAATGTTAGATTTAATCTCACCTTATTTGTCCCATGTCCACTTTCAGGTCCAGTATATCATCTCACAGGATGGAGTTCAACACTTACTTCCTCAAGAGTATGTAGTAGTAGCTGATGGCAACCACATACAGGCAAGTGTTTAACTGCCTAAACGGTGCATATATATGCAGTATTTAATAGTGAGAATATCTGTCTCATTTGTAACTGGTTCTGTGACTGGCCCTCAGATGCCAGACGGACAGATAATCCAGTACGAACATGACAGAACCATTGTTCAGGAGCAACAGGTGAGACAGGTTTAAGATCTAAAACATGCTGAAAGGACCTCTGTGTAGGATGGAGTGGGAGCTGTTTGGAGAAATTCAATAAAGTATTCATGATCTTGTTATCAGCGTGTAATCATCTGTACATCCAAATTTAGAAGCTTTTGTATTTTTAAATTGAAGTGATGGGAAGGTATCTAACTGGTTACATTGAGCAACTTCACAACTAGTGCAACTGAATCAAACACAATCATATACATGGGATTCTCTATTAAGTTAAGTCAAACTTTATAGACAAATGAAATATCATTATGTCCAAACATAACTCAAATTTTAAAACAAATATAAAAGAGATTATTTAGTCATTTTGGTTTGTGAGCTTAAACTGTTTTGTGTGTATTGTATATGAGTGTAAACTTGTATATAGTTAAACATGTATATTATCTGATTACATGCCAAACTCTGAACATTGATTTGCAAATTGGGCGGGAACAAATAAGTGTAAACTTCATCCTACTCCTTTTCAAGCATAATAATTGTGTGGGATGCAGAGATATTCATTAACTTGATGTCTTTATCTTGGTTTTTTTTGTGTGTTTACAAGGTTTTTGTTCTTGTAACTCAGTTATTTTCACGTTTGAAATAAACTATTCTGTTCTATTTGTAGATTGCTGTAAGTCACGACGGTCAGATCCAGTACCTACCTGTCAGCTCTGATCAACAAATCGTGAATGCTGAAGATCTGGAGGCTGCTGCCCACTCTGCTGTCACAGGTTGGCTCTTATGAGAGTGCTCAGTTGATGTTCAGTACCAAGTTTTTGGATTTTATGAATTTCTTATAATTTTGCCCCAAATATATGATAAGGTTTCTTCAGGAAAGCCAGAGCATTTTAGATGTAGGCACGTCAGTTTTTATAATTTAAGTAATTCCTTAAATGCAGACATTTTTGAAAGTGATAAACAAACATCATCAGTAGGTTTAAAACTTGCCAAAATATCATTTATTTCTAATATTAGCTTCAGTATAAATAAAGCTGAAAAGTATGAACTCTGATCTTTGTTCCTGCAGCCGTAGCAGACGCAGCCATGACACAGACCCAGACAGTCTACACTGAGGCTACACCTGAGCAACTGGAAGAGCTGCAGCAACAGGGCATCCACTATGATGTCATTACTTTCTCCAATGAATAGAGATGCAAGTGCGCCAAGAGGAGGACCAATACAAACCACTATGAGCTAACCAGTGACCTCAACTTATTTATGCATCTAGCTGGCAGTGAAGTGGAAAAAAAGGCCTTATCTCCTGCCCAGCATCACCTGCTTGGGGCGGCTGCATCAGTCAAGATGAACAGCTTCTTGTAAATTTCAATTATTGTATGCAGTGCTTCTAATTTATTCATAGGTACTGAGCATTCACGAGTTAATTTAAGGAACGTTGGGCTCTTCTTTAATTATTCAAACCGAATTGTGTATATGTGCCTCAACAGCTCCCATTTGCAAGACAATGTTATTAAAAATGATAAAATGGCTTATTTCATGTTATTGAAAGTGTCCTAATGAACATTTTAGTTTTTGAATGGAATGAAATGAAAAGGCACGCTTTATTTTTGATGTGTAATAAGATAAGTTAATTAATAGAATGCCACAATATTGTGTTTACATAATATTATGTACATACATTTTGCATTTGTCTTCTGTTGTGCAATGGAAGACATGTTTTGATTTGATGAGTATAAAGTGTTTAATATGTTCAAAGCTGACACCAAATAAATCACTTTATACATGTATGTAATCCTTAATGTGTCTGCTCGTAATTATTTCATCTTGTCCGTATCTGCTTTAACATATCCTATCTATATAAATGCAATCGTCGGCCACGCTATTAGGTACACCTTGCTAGTACAGGGTTGGATCCCTTTACTGCTTTTATTCTTCATAGCATGGATTCAACAAGGTGCTGGAAAAATTTCTGAGATTTTCTCCTTGTTGACAGGATAGCATCGCATGGTTGTTGCACATCTGTGGTGTAAATCTGTTCCACCACATTCCAAAGGTGCTCTGTTGGATTGGGATCTGGTGACTGTAGAGGTCATCTGAGTGCAGTGAACATGTTGTCATGTTCAAGACCCCTGGGCATGATTTGAGCTTTGTGACAAGTCATGTAAGCTTCTTCCTGAGTGTATGTAATATGTTGTATAACAATGCTAACTTATCACATTGGACATATCTATATTGAAAACACCTCCTGTAGCTTAATGCTGGCCCCATCCTTGAACTGCATGAAAATCATATGTTTACACATTGATTTAAATTTCTGGATATTTGGACATTGCTCGTCCTTAGCCGCTAATCCACTCCACAATTTAACCCCGCACACAGACACACAAAAACTTTTCCTAGTAGTTCTCACCACATGCATCTCTCTGGTTGAAAATATTTTGAAATTTCACTGGCAATAGATTATTTCTAGCTCTAAGCATTATCTGTGCTGTATTGTAATTAAACAAGTCATGAAGTTTTAATCATTTTGACTGTAAAAATTTTAAATTTGTATGATGAAGATACTCATGTTTGTGTATAATACAAACTGCCCTTTTCTGTAATTTCTGAAAAGAGAATTTAGTGAATTTTTTAATTATTTCCCCATACCTCTATACAATAAGTTAAATGAGGAAGAATTAGAGAACAATTAAGCATACAGAGACAGTTATGATCTAGAACCTGTTTAATTTTGTTTATGATTGAGATGCTTTGGGACGCTTTGTTTGTGCATGCCTGATATGAGGTTTCCAACTGATATAAGTATCAATCCTAAGAATTGAGTCACCTTTACTATTTCAATTTTTCATTTTCTACCTGTATTTGCCTGTCATTATTCACTTTATAGTTATCAAATATCATTGCTTTTGTTTGACTAACATTTAGTGAGAATTTATTACTATTGATGCCTGTCTTAACTGATTATTTACATTATATCTATATATATCTATATATATCTATATATATATATATATATATATATCTATATATATATATATCTATATATATATATATATATATATATCTATATATATCTATATATATCTATATATATATATATATATATATATATATATATATATATATATATATATATATATATATATATATATATATATATATACATATAGTGTGTGTGTGTGTGTGTGTGTGTGTGTGTGTGTGTGTGTGTGTGTGTGTGTGTGTGTGTTAAATAGACTGGGGTACAATACTGACCTTTAAGGGACTCCACAAGCAATTTCCATGTACCAAGATGTAAATTCTCCCATCTTCCCAAACTGTTGTCTTTTAGTTGGAGATTATGTATTGGAATTTCAGGAGCAGGAACACGCCCCTTCCAGTTGTCATCTATAAAGGTTCCCCCAGTTCTACAAGCTGTTCATTCTTGTTTACGTGCCCCACCCTCCCTCCCTCCTTTTTCTCAATTCTTCAACTTCTTCATTTCTATTTAGTGCGTGGGGATCTGCCGGGCATGGGAGCCATCGCTAGTCCCTTTAGAGCAGGGCTCTAGACTAACTTTTTGACATGGGCGCACCGGTACGCCTAACTTAAAAAATTTAGGCGTACCGGCACAAAAGTTAGGCGCACTCAAATTTTTCAACCGCTTCGCTTAACACCGCAGTTTTACATGTGCACCTTCTTTGGGGGGAAGTCCATACAGACAATATTCATTTCTAAATTATTAACTAACAATGTTGTGCATAAAGTGCTTTGTCAATATTGTAGAAAATGTTAAACTTAATCATCATCTTGGCCTCCTCTGACGACCTGTTTGCTGTTGCATGCTGCTGAAAGGCAGTGGGGAGAGGGGACACTTGGGCAGTGCATTTATTGCAGCATGAAGTGTGTTTTCTGGATACACTGCTGCTTTTTCAGCATTCAAAGATTGATGGCACTGTGTCAGAGCTGGCTATGAATTTCAGACGGATCAGGCCTTAACTTAACACAAAAGTTATCAATAGTTCTTTTCATCTTTTCTTATTACCCACAGCTACATCCACTTCTGTCGGGCCTAGGCTGCTCACTAGGGCTGGGTATCATCACTGATTTCTATAATCCATTCGATTCCGGTTCTCAAAGTCCTGATTCGATTCAGTTTAGCCTCAGACAGTCAGAAATGTTATAATTCTGATCATTTATCAGTACTGATACATGTGAGACTTCATCGGAATTGTGAACATCACAGCAGATGCCTTTGTGTCAAAGTAACTGAGAATAAAACACAGAAAAACATGAAGGAGACTTTCCTGGTCTGGCTTTTTATAGCAGATAACCTTAAAAATATTCTGCAATATTCTGCAATTTTGCATAATTTTAAGAAGTTTAAATTTCTTCAGTATTGAACAGCAGAAATTAGGCTTTCTTGTCGGACATCATTTACATGAAAAAAGAAAAAGACAGCGCTGTAAACAACGGTAGACTGGTGGGTAATAAGCGAATGAATAATCCAGAAAACAGAGATTTGAGACGGGAAACTGTTCTTGAAGTACACACAGGGAGCTGTGTAGGAAGTGTAATTTTTATCGTGATGGAAGCAAAACAGCAAAAGTCAGAGGGAATTCATGACGACATTGATCAAATGTGAAGCGCAGTTTGCTGCTTCTTTTTGGCTCGGCGAATTTTGGTTGGAGAGACAAAACCTGCAGCTCAGAATCAGCGCAAAAAGACGTAAACACAGCGCGGACCAGACGCATCAGAATCGCTAAGCTCCGACAGCGTGTCCGTCTGCGGGCCGTCCGGTGAGAAAGCCGAGAAAGACAAAGCTGATTCTGATGCGTCGGGTCGCTCTGTGTTTACGTCTTTGTGTGGAATCCGTTAATGAATTGATATCGCCTTATTAAAGCTACTCACCTCCCTCTTCTACCTGCACTTTCCACTGGACCACGGCCAATCAGAGAGGTCCCGCCCCTGACTATCTCTGATTGGTTTAGTCCACGATAGGGGCATAATGTGTGTCTGTTGTTGACCACATGGAGAGTTGCAGAGATTTTTTTTTGTTACCCAAACAGGTGCGACCAAATGATTTTTTTAGTCGCACCACGGAAAAATTTGGTCGCATTTGCGACCAAATTGGTCGCACTCTAGAGCCCTGCTATAGCCTCCAAACACGCTAAACGTCACTAATGTCTCACATATGAAAACTCGCTCTCTCTTTCTTTCGCTCGCCCGCTTTCCGTCGCGGGTGTCACTCCTAAAAACTTCCCCTTCTCCCTAAACAACCAAATGTCACATGTTGCCATATCATTTTTTTGATTGGCTGACATAGTAAACTCTAACACCAATAGGGAAGGGGTGTTTTTTCTTTTTTCACTCGCAAAGGGAGAGTGTATGCTAGCGCTGTCCGTAGAAAACGCCGTTTTTACCGTTCTTCCCGCTGTAAACACCACTGTTTTGTTCAGAAAAAAACATCGCATGTATTTTTTATTATAACTCTGGTTTTACGTGGCCCATCGACACAATTCAAAAACTGGTATGTAGTTTGAAGTCCGCACTTTCGACCCAAGTTGAAATGGAGACTCTGACGTGCTGCATCTTGTAGCTGTGTCGTCTTAAATTGGTCATGTGATTTTGACGCGCCGGCGCGTCCAGCGACCCCAGAGGGTTAAGAAATATTCAGACAATATCAGACATTTGTTCAACTTTGGCATAGCAGTGACTGGACAGCCTTCATTTTATTCAGCCTTACTCAGTGCTTGTAAGTACAAGCAGGTAACTGCGCTCAGTGCTGGTTCAGTATGAGCTTCTGCAGGGTTAATTAGTCAAAAGCACGTCAGCTTATTAAAAACGGCTGCTAGCTAGTACTGCTGGAACGTATTTAGGCTAACACGAGCTTAAATAAGCGGAGCTACGTGCAGTGATGCTGGCGTTAGTCATGTTAGCATATTAACAGGTGATGATCACGCTGGGTCCACAGGTTGTACACTCGGAGATTAGAGCTCCGTTTCGCTGCAGTGTCCCTCCGTATACTTTATATATATGTGTGTTGTGCATTTTAAGAGGGTAAATAACGAGGCTAAATGTCCTTTCGCTTGCAGATACTATATTTTACACCAACACGCTGTGTATGTAAGAATTTATTATCGGTTTGTAGTGATGCGCGAATCATGAACGAATCGTTCAATACTCGAGAATCACTTTACTGACTCATGAATCATGATTCACAAGCCCAACTGACTCACTGACTCATCCCTGTTGCTGTTAGCAGCAATATATCTAGCTTATAATTAAAATTGTGGAGAAAAACACAACATCCAGTATCTTAACAAAAACATTTCTGCTCTGAACTGGAAGAAAAAACCCTGAGTAGAAGCTCACATCAAGACAATAGCTCCTCGGTTCACAGTAGCATCGCTCTGCTAACATGCTAACAGCACATTTGAGCTACTCACCCCCTCCTTTCCTGTGCTGAATCGTAGAGCCAGCGAGTCACTCAGGACTCGCTAACCCCCTCCCTCCTGTGCTGAATCATAGAGCCAGCGAGTCACTCAGGACTCGCTCACCGAGTCACTCAGGACTCGCTCACCCCCTCCCTCCTGTGCTGAATCATAGAGCGAGCGAGTCACTCAGGACTCGCTAACCCCCTCCCTCCTGTGCTGAATCATAGAGCGAACGAATCACTCACTCACTCACCCCCTCCCTCCGGGCTCACAGCTTCTTCTTCTTGGTTGGCAACCGCCCCCTGGCTCACGGCTCAGTGGACATTTAGATGAGAAAATATATACTTGACACATTTAAGGAAAATACTAATAAAATAAAAATAAACAAGATAAATGTTCCCTTTAGACATTTTTTTGCTCTTTTTTGCTTTATAAAATTGTTGTTTTCTTTTAGAATCACTCATCTTAGCAGTAGGATTTACATGAAAAGAGAAAAGAAATTAAGTTTGAGTGAAAATGTACATTTTTTGCACTCTCTGGTCAACTGACTCAGTGAATCAAATGACTCAAAAAACCCGATTCACTTTGGTGAGTGACTCATTAAAACTCGATTCAGTAAAAAGAATCAAATTTACCATCACTATCGGTTTGAGTCGGGCCGCCTGTGCGTGGTTCAAAATACAGACAGTGCGCATGCGTGTGACGCGAAGAAGCGAACGCTTTGAACGCCTGACTGTGACGTAGCGAACGCTTTGATGTGCCAGTGACGTTACAGTCAAGCGAGCCCTTATGTAGGACTCACAATCTACTACTTAGCGTTAAGTAAATGAGATGTACAGACCGCGATCTTCACACTCTAGAAACTTAGATTTTCAAAGTCCTTCAAATAATATTACTGAAACAGAAACGTCCACAATGGCTGAATTTCAGACTAAAGGCTCTATCCCCATTACTCCCGAGCATATTTTACCTGCTATAACCAAATGTTTTGACCAGTTCTCCCAGGTACAATGGGGAATGATTGAACAGGGAATCTGGGACTCTGATCTCCAAGCAGCACTGGCTGATATGATAACCGAAATCATTCAGATAGTTTCTACCGGCATCCTGAAATCTGCACTTCCCACATTTCAGGAGTTAATGACAGACGAATTGTCCCAAACATATATTAGTATACCTGTGGCAAAAATAACTCCGTCGCTGGGAGACTCTCTTTCAACCAGCATTGGCATCGCTCTTAACATCCCCCATGAAAACTGTCAGTCCAGAGGCTGACAAAACTGATTGAATCGGAGATCTCAGAAAAGGTCAACTCAGCTGTGACTCTACTCTTAAACAACCCGGATTTACGGTCAGATCCTGCTGTTTATGTCAGTGGAAAAATGACAACCACAAAAAACCTTCGACGCATGGTCTCTCACGCAGCCTCGTGTCTGGAAAAATGTGCAGGTAAGCTAAGCAGCCAGTGCATGTCAAAGGGCAGCACAGCTAGTTCCCCTAGCCCGTCTAATTCAAGAGCAGAGAGTACTGAATCAAAGATCTCTGAGAAGGCAATGGTTGTTGAGGAGGTGAGCAGTGCTCTCACCAAATGGAGCACAGACGCAGGAATCACAGAGGACAATAAGGATGAAAATGACATGACGCCTGTAGAGAAAAAAGAAAGTGAAACTGGAGAGATGGCGGAAAGTCGTTCCAGCACCCCAGCTGAAGTGATCGCAGCTGATGTTGTCAATGCAATACTTGACACTCTGAATTATTTGAATGCCAAAGATGACACAGAAATAGAGAAGTGCACAGATGCTGAGACAGCTGAAAGTCTCCAGCATCCCGGCACGCCAGCAGAAATAGCTGCAGCTGATATTGTAAACACAATAATTGATAATCTGCAGTCTTCTGATGGTGAAGATGTCACATCTAGTGAGAAATGTGACTCACGCAAACCTGCTTTTAATGTGCAGTTAATGATCCAAAAGGTGAAAAACTTTTTCACCTCATGCATCCCATCCAGAAAAAGCAAAGACCAAAAGCTGCACAAAGACCGCTTCTGCGCTGTTGCCAAAAAGCAGTTTTACAAAATGATCAGAGAGGTAAAACACCTGGTGAAGAGAAACAAAAGGTTCTTCATCTGTCTCCACGAACCGGTCAAGTCTCCTGATGATCAGAGAGCAGATTGTATGGACAGCTACAGTTCTTTTCATAGCTATGTAAACACACCAGTGATGGATACCATGTTTAAAAGTTCTTCCCCAGTTGATTTTAACATCATCAAACCTATTCTTGAACAAGTGTTTAATAAATTAAACGGGCCAGAACATTTTAACCGTATCTGGAACCCCCTGGAAAAGATAAAGGAAATTGAGATGTTTTCCAGGGAGTTGACAGATAAAGTGTATGACCATCTCCAGTCAACTGAAAGATATGTACTCCCTGTGATGCTATCTGGAAGAGGTCTTTCAGACTCTGTGATCTCTAGGTGTGCAGAGCCAACAGATGAGTTACCCTTTTCGCCCGAGGTCCTCTATGTGACCGTAGAAGACTCAGTGCAAAAGTTTTTGCAAAACACTCTTCTGTGGTTAGAGAATGATGCTTTGGATCAAACTGTCCAAAGTGACAACATTTCTGGTGCCGTGGGAGACATCCAGGATGTGATTTTAAGAGCACTGACTCCAACAGAGCAAAAAGAAAATGACAGACTGTCTGAACCAGAATCATGTCCAGATTGTCCTCCCAAAAATGAAACAGTCTCCTGTGTGAGTGTACTAGAGCAGGGCCCACTCCCAGAAAACAGCCCTGAGCCTGAACCAATCACTGACGCTGGGCTTACAGAAGCTCAAAGTCAGCCATCAACCTCTAAAAACTTACAGGAGGAGTCTGAGAAAATTGTCAGAGACTTCAGTAACTGTCTGTTAGATAAGCTCCTCGAGAAATGCAGTTTCGACACAAAGACTCTGAATATAGAAAAATACGAAGCCATCACCAGGCATCTTACAGATCTGCTTCTAGATAAGGTCAGAATCCCAGAATATCTGAGTGCTCTTAAAAATAACAAACAGCGGATTCTAAAGAAAATGAGTAAAGCCCTTATAAAGGAGCTTGACTCTGCAGATCAGTTTGTACATTCGGCTCTTACACCAGATGATTACACTTTTGATGAACTTTTTCTGGGTCTCCTGGAAATGATTATTGAGGTTGTACTCAATCCCCCATTGAAGTCTAAAATTACTAGGTTCTTTCGAGCAGTGGGAAAAGTTTTAACGAAGCCGTTTAGGAGCTGCTTTAAGGGCAGCAGTGATGACTAAAAGACCAGCTTGACTTTTCCCCCCACTACTATGCTTCTTTAAAGATCTCGAAGCATTTAATAATTTATTCAAAAACAATGTAATTGGCCAACAGAAGTATACTTCATCTTGTCTCCCTATATTGTCTCTCCATCACCCCCAACTGGTCGCAGCAGATGGCCGCCCCTTCTTGAGCCTGGTTCTGCTGGAGGTTTCTCCTTATAAAAGGGAGTTTTTCCTCTCCACTGTCGCCTAGTGCTTGCTCAAAGGGGATCTTTTGATTGTTGGGTTTTTTCCTGCTAATACTGTAGGGTTTTCACCTTACATTATAAAGCACCTTGGGGAGACTCTTGTTTTGCCGTGATGCTATATAATCTTAAATTTAACTGAATTTTAAAATCATCTATTATAGCATCAAAGTAAAACAAAATGACATTTTAAAAAAACCTGACATAAAAAATAGATTTACCATCAAATAAAAATCCTAATCTCAAACATATTCTGATTTTTCTTGTGTTTTATTGTGTTGTCAAGTATGAAAAAACAATGTTGCATTTGTGCACTCTGGTCATGAGTACTGGTATTGTATTAGAGCAGAATTTAGAGTAGAATTTGATAAAGGTGGTTTGGGTATGAGATGAACACAATTCATGAAACCATTAAATGTTGTTATTATAGACACTAAGTGAATATCTGTGGTAAGTTTAACAGTTTTAGGCACATTTCTGCACATAGAATGATCCAGAATGGAAAGTCTAAAGCAAAAAGCCTGAGTGAGGTGGACATTCTCATCATGGTCTCCAAGGCCTCCTTTATGACTTGCCATTTTCTGTCCCTCTCCTCCTTCTTGCTGTTTCCTGGGTCCTCACCCTCCAAACTCCATATACCTGGAGGTTAAGGAAGACCTTCAGTTGATTCCGGATCACTGAAATAACTGTATTTGTGAAGCTGCCTCTGTTTGCTTGTATGTTTGCTCTGTTTTAATCTTTGAGTTTAACTAACCTGTTTTCTCTTCTGTGCAGAAGTCTAAAAGAAATCTGAGAGACTTCTGAGAGAGAGAGAGCGAGCGAGAGAGAGAGAGAGAGGGAATCCTGTGGAGAAAAGGAATTGTAAACCCAGGCGATTTCACTAACTGGAAACTTTTTGCCTCGATCTTTGTGAAACACTGTTGTAAACAAACCTGCAACTTCACAGAACTTCAGGTTTCTGTTTCCTCATCAATTTAAGAAACATCTTGCGGATTAAAAGAGATATATAACTGAATGTCATCTGCAGAGCAGTAAACATTCTCAGAGCTTCTCCGTGGACAGATCCCCAGTCTTCCCCAAGAGTTGAAGATGATTTTCACTGGGAGCAACCAGGATGAACAGGATTAGAAATGAGTACATCAGAGAGACAGCTCAGCGGTTTGGAGACCAAGTTAGAGATGCAAGCCTGAGATGCTCTGGACATGTGCAGAAGAGGGAAAATTGATATAGTGGACAAAGAATGCCAAATATGAGCGTGTCAGGTATGGAGGAAAAGAGAAATATAACAGGGAAGATTCATGGATATAGTGAAGGACATGAAAGACAGTTGTTTGACACATGAGGCAGCTAGGGATGGGAAAGATGCAGGCAGATGATCCACTGTGGTGACCACCTTAAGTAAGCAATGGAAAGAAGATGACTCATGTATGAGAACTGACTTTAACATCATAAGTTCATGTTGTTCTAGTTCTCAAATGTGTGGATTTGCTGCTGTGCAATCTGCACTTTTTCTAATACTTTGAGGTCTTAATTCTTTGCTTTGATCATTGGGAAACTTTAACAGGTGTAAAAGCAGTCTACTTACCCCTTGTATGTCCCATCAGCTGGAATTCACATATATTTAGAGAAGGATGACCAAAATTGTCAGACTTCAATTACTCTTTAAGGAATGAAAAATAATAACAAAAATAATAAAAAAACACTTGAGAGGTTTAATTTGTTTATTTTTATTTGTTTTTCACCTGTTGTACATGTAGTGGAAAATGATTCTTTGCAAAAACTGACAATGCTGAAAAAGCCTGGAGGTTGTGTTCTTTTGCAGGAAAAAATTAATGCTTTCTGAATTAGGGTTATGATCAAATTGTAATGCTTTTTAAATCTTGCTTGAGTCAATACCTACTAGACTGCAGTACTCTAAACCTTCATTCATGTAATTTAAAGTACCACATGGGTTGACACACTGAACAAAACATTGATTTGAGGAGAAATGTACAGCTTTCACACACATACGATGCCACCTGACATAACTCTCACATTATTTAATTTTTTAAATTGCCTTTTAAAGTATTAACCTAAAACAACAAAAGGAACGGGAGGCAAATGTATATACAATGAAGTGTCAATTCCATGTGCATGTAGCAGAAATACAGCTGATCTGTAAACCTGGACCTGCATTTTAGCTGAGCCATATGTTCCAGTAATAGTTGAGGTCTTTCTTGAATGCAAGGTAAATTTGGGGTGGTATGCATGCACAAATTAACTGATCCGCTGTACAAGAACCACTAAAAGATCCCGCCACATATCATTTTGGGGTGCAATAAGACACCACATGCACGTCTTTGTACCAGGTCTCTTGATTCTACAAATGCTATGTGATCTGCTCTGTGATCTTTGAGAGTGACATCATAATTAAATGGCTACAACCCTGCTTCTTAAACAAACTGACACAATGTGCTTTAAGTGACGCAAATTCTAGAAAAGCTAATGTGGAATGCTTAAAATCACTTTTTTCAAGCCTGTTTTAAAACAGCTTTTTTAAAGCTAATACTCCAATACAATAGTAATACTGGGAAAATGTCGGTTGCTGTGATCGTATGCCTGTCCATACCTGCTGTGAAAACATCCATTCTACACTCATCATAATGTAAGTAAGCAGGGGGCTTCTTTCGTTCTAAATTGTTTAGTTAGTAGGGAAGTTACGTCTGTGTCAAGGCCTTTGTCCTTCTTCAGAATGTCATTTAACCAAATACAACTGAAGCCCCCTTTCTCTTAAACAACGTTACTCCCTCGTTATGTGATTCAAGCTTTTGAAAACACATTATAGAATTCCAGGCAGTGTTTTACGTGATCTGGGTCTAAAGTCATTCCAAGGAGAATGCAAGCACATTATGGAGCCCCTAAAAATGTTAAAATTATCAGCATTTTGTGAGCATGTGACATCTTCGCAAAACAATCGCAGAGTGGATGGGTAGTTTCATAAACACACACACACACACACACACACACACACACACACACACACTGGACCTCATACTTGTATTCTGCAATTGTTACATGATTACGTTCACATTCTCACTGATATATCACAGCAGGGCTGTTGTAGAGTGAATGACCAGCAGATGTCAGTATTTCCAAATGAGCTGTTGAATGGGGCTTTGTGTGATCTGTGTTTTGGCGAAGCAATTGGCTGCAAAGATTCGACATATTCACAGGGTTTTATCATAGCATCACTAGTACTGTAGTTAGTGTAATGACACCCGATTACAGAAAATGCAAGGTGAATGAATGTGAAACATATAGTCACATCAGACTACCGCAAAACAAATGCAAAAACAAAACAAACAAAAAAAAGATCACGTGAATGTTTCCACGATCAAAAGAAGAAAAGCTTGTTCAGTGATCACTCGGGAGATCCGGGAGTGCTTTACTACTATTGTTTAGTTGTTTAGTTGGTAAATCAAACTTTGTTTCATTTTTTCTCTCTAGGAGTTTATTCATCTCATATACCTGTTTTTAAGAAACTCTCATGTAGCTTTGGGTTTATGTCCAGGCTCAGTGGGCTTTATAAAATATCCCTTTCTTGTATTTTAAGTGATTTCATGTTTGTATGCCAGCTTTACTCACAGGAGTGTTCCAAGATTAATTTATCAAACCAACAAATTGTGCAAAAAATTGTATAAATAGTTTTGTGTATTAGAATGAATACATATCATACTGATACAATGCTTAAAACATTTATTAGACCAGCAGTCATTAATAACAGGAAAGCACAAATATTGTTTTTAAATCTGGCAAAAACTTGTTTAAAACTAAAAGTCAAAGTCATGGAACTGATCATCTTTTTATACCCATATTTTGGCCTGCACACTGGACCAGTCTGAGAATTCAGAAATTAATCAGACATAACATTCAATCACTAAAACTATTTTTTTCTAAAGCAAATTAAATAACTTCTTTAATATTTTTTCCTCTTTTTTTGGCAAATAGTAAATGTGAAAATTTGTGGATAACAAAAAATATTACATTGTATGAGGAGCTTATGGATGCTAGTAGATGAAATAGGTACTGTACACTTTTTTTTTTGCTTTGAATAAAATCTTATTAGAGTTTCTACCAAATTTGAAAATGTCCACAGTGTGTCAGAGAATAGAACTGAACTGAGATTTTTTGTTTAAAGTAAAAGAAGGAAAAGCATCATCCTCTTTCCTTGTAAACGTGCAGCTCAAGAACAAATTAGGCTGCAGCATTGTCCCCTGTAGTGATAGCACTAATCTAATGCATTTGAAAAACAATCATAATATCACAAGATTTAGCATCTCTTTTTTCTAATTCATAAAGAGGTTAATGGTTGTGTGTCTCTGTCATGGTTAGTCTATACCATAAATGAACTGCTCTGAAATTCATTTGTAACTGCACCAAGACCACCGTCTCAAAAAGCCCTTTTACATTAGTAACTAATCAGATCGACTCGCCACAGTTTGCCACAGTTTTCAGGGTTTTCCATTAGGTCACATTACCTGGTACTTAGTACTAAATGGTGCCTGCTTGGCCGGGCATCGAAGTGATCTGAGCAGGTACTAAAATGTGATGTAGTCAGACTGCATGCCACCAACTGATATATATATATATATATATATATATATATATATATATATATATATATATATATGTATATGTATATATATATATATATGGCTAGACCCCATGCTAAGCAAGCCTAACACAGACATGAGCGAGACAGATAAATATGAAGGCATGCCGACTCGGACATCGCCCGGATCAACAAGGTCTGCATCAGGTTTTGAGGAACCAGGGCACCCTGACGAGAAGTGGGCTACTGGAACAAGAAGGCATCGGTAAGCAAGAGACAAAAACAGGGCGTTGTTGGAATGCTACTGCGCAAGTGACCCTGGCAGAAGGGGTTACATCAATAGGATGAGAGACCTATGGATTCTTCGATACCCAACATCCACAAAGACGGCGAAACAACTACTAGCTCAGTGTTCCAACTAGAGATGGCACGATACCACTTTTTTATGTCCGATACCGATACCGATATCATAAATTTGGATATCTGCCGATACCGATATGAATCCGATATAGTGTGTTTTTTAATCAATAAAACTGTTTTTTAATATATTGCTGCATTTTGTATAAGTTTATACTCAAGTTTAAATAAACAACAACACTAAAGCTATTCTGTTATACCTGTATGTAAAAAATACACTGCACCCAAAATATTTCATAGTTCAGCAACACTGATCAATCTAATAAACTTAAACCTACTCCATCCTCCCTATTCTGGTATTTTAAAGAGTACTTAGCAGAAATATTAAGCAAACTAACAAATAGGGTTGCAAACTCCCAGCAAAAAAAAAAAAAAGGGAACCACCCCCCACCCTCCACCTCATGATGCCTAATCGATGTAATCAACTTTTATTTGATGCAGTGTGAAAAAAATGCACAGAATTAAATTATTTTTCAAGAATAATTAAATAGATTCAATATCTTTCTTCAACAGAATTGCAAACTGCACAGATGGTATCTTCCCAAAGGAAAAAGTACTATAGCTTAATAGGGTATATTAGACTTAATAGTTACTATATACAGTAATGGACTTCTATACATTTTACATCAGATTAAAACTTTGGGTGTAAGATTCAGATAATTATTTATTAAAAGCTAGACATTTTAAATGAGAATAAGAAAGATAAGTATGTCTTTGTGCCCCCTTTTCCCTGTTCATGCCCTATCGGCCCCCCTGGCTAAACTTTGCTAGATCCGCCCCTGCACAGTTACCAGCCGTCAGCTGCGTAGAAAAGGATCCTGGTCTAGAAAGTAATATTAAATAAATTCTAACAACAGCTTATCAAGCTTAAACGTGCTGCTGTTGTTCAGCCGCTGGTTTCTTCTTTCTGGTGCAAAGTGGGCCAAAAACAAAGAAGAGAGACAGAGTCGCGACAGAAAAGCCGATCAGCTGATCATTAAGCAGTTTCATGAAGTAGCGGCAGGAGAGGGAGTGAGAGAGAGAGGCAGTCGCTAAATATATCGGTTGTTAAGCTTAACGTGGGAATGCTTTACGAACATTCAGAGATGAACTTACACACTTGCTTTACTTCTCTCTGGGATAACTTCCTCGGAGATGAAATGCTGGTTTGCTAGCGAGGCTACAAATACACACAGCCGCTCTATCACGTGGCGCATACTGCTCCGACGTGCTACGGTTATGAGCCGAGTTACTCCATGTGGCAAGTTTTGTGAGGTGTTTTTTGATATTTAATGGATCGGATTACATTTTTTATTTCTCGCCGATATCCGATCCAGTAATTTAGGTCAGTATCGGACCGATACCGATACGTAATATCGGATCAGTCCATCTCTAGTTCCAACATTCGAAAGAAGGGACTGCTCTCACAGCTAGAGATTGACGTGGTACAAGTTAAATGCTACGGCAAGGGGGAGCCAGGACGCCAGGTCAGGGGGGAGATATCATGCACCCCCACCCAAGATTGGGTACCAAGCCACAAGTGCGATAGGAGAAGGATAGTTGAGTGCGAGAGGATCATATAGGATCATGGCCAAGCTTGAAACCTGGATCTCCCGTAGCCGGTTACCAAGACTACGTGAAGTACCCTCAGGAGGTCTGTTAGATGACGTTACGATACCTACAGACGATACCTACAGCCACCATTACCGAGACTAACAAGCTGATCTACAATACAGTGATCAGTGAGATGCTTGGCTACAAGTTGAACAGCCACAAGGGGCAGTACCCTCCATGGAGAAGGAGGCTAGAGGCTAAGATCAAGGTAGCACGGAGGGAGGTTAGCCAACTATCGGAGTTGCAGAAAGGTGCGATGAAGAAGGTGCCTAAGAAGTACAGGAAACTGTCCATACCTGAGGCCTTGGAAACTGCCAAGCAACGACTCACAGCCTTGGCCAGCCGCTTGAAGAGGTACACCAGAGAGATCGAAGGCAGGAGAATAAACCAGGTGTTCTCCAAGGTAACGGTGGTCCCAGTGGTAATCGGAGCACTTGGTGCAGTGACTCCCAAGCTAGGCTAGTGGCTCCAGCAGATCCTGGGAACAACATCGGAGATCTCTGTCCAGAAGAGCGCAGTCCTAGGAACAGCTAAGATACCCTCAAGCTCCCAGGCCTCTGGTACAGGACCCGAGCTTGAAGGATTGACCGCCCGCAGGGGCGAGCGGGGAATAATATATATATATATATACTTCAGTTAACAGAAGTCCGATGTGGTTTTCTTCTGCTGTAAAGAGTCTGATTCAAGGTTCGATGTCTTGTGCATTCAGAGATGCTTTTCTTCATATCTTGGTTGTAACACGTGGTTATTGGCGTTACTGTTGCTTTCTTTTCACCTTGAAGCAGTCTGGCCTTCTTCCTCTGACCTTTGATATCAGCAACACATTTTCTTCTGAAGAACCTCCGTTTACTGGATATTTTCTCTTACAGATGACTGTGTGGGAAATGCCAGTGGATCAGTGCTTTCTGAAATACTGAAACCAAAACCAACAACCACGCCACATTCAAAGTAAATGCTTGGTTTAAACTTCAGCAAGTATCCTTAAATTTCGACTGTACCATCCAAATGTCTCAGCAGAAATCGAAATATGTTTTCTCAATACTCTGTTTTCCAGCTTTGGTAAATATTTGTTTTAATGACCTCACAAAGTCACTGATAAGCATAGTTGTAGTTTATGACAGTATAACGTGTTAATGGAAATCACAGTACGTGGTAAAAATTTTTTAATAGTATTGGAGGCTGAATCACACGCGCACACACATACACACACACACACACACACACACACACACACACACACACACACGATGTAATAAACACAAATGTTGCATCAGAAGTGAACCAGTTCGGTTAGTCTCCTTGTGTCTTTGTCTGTGCAGTAAAATAAAATAAAGCTACCAACATATGTTTCATGTAGTTGGTTTTATTTTAATATTGTAATCATATAAAAAAGCAATGGTACATTTTGTGTTTTGCATGTCTCCCATTATAATTATAATCCAGATTTTAGTCATGCAACTTAATGAGCTGCTAAAGCGATCACATTCTTGTGTAAATGCAAAAACTATGAGACAAATGTTCGCTGTTGGATATGAGGTGAAAGCATTTTCATATTTCTTTTCCAGTGATATACCTTGACTCTCCGTGTGTCCATTTCCAATATGCAGACACATAACACAGTCAAAAAAAGAATCAGCCACAGAATTGTTGTGCCACAGACGTGTCCAGCAACTGTTCCCAAAGCCTCGTGAGGAGCACGTCTTTGTGCCTTCCAGCTGTTGCACAGACAACTTCCTCTTCTTTCCTCTTTAGGAGGAGCCTTCAATTCTGCAGCAAGAGTTCAAAACTAAAACTGTCCCAAAGTGCTGAGAATTAGCGAGCATCACAATGAAGATGAAGTTTTCCATTGTTTTTATTCTTTTAATAGGTATGAAAAAAAAGGCTATTCCACTTTTTCCAGTGTTTGAGAAGTTGTATTGACAACTGTTTGTTTTCCAGATATCTGTCTTCTAAAAGGCCAGGAGAGGATTAAAGAGTTCGAGCACATTTTCCTGAGACTCTCCTTTCCTTCATTTTACAACAGCTACAACAAGGCTTGCTGTAAACTGTATCCGGGAGGCTGCTACAGGCTGATGGACAGTTCAGGATATACCTGTGAACTTTTGAAAGGAAGAGTGACCAAAATTGAAAAAGATGGCTGGATTGAATTTAGAATATCAAATGTGCAATTTGTAGATGGAGGCTTTTACAGGTGTGTCGTGCTGGGAACCCCAAATCACATCTACAGGGACTATTATGTAGAAGTGTCTGGTGAGTATTCTTATAAACCTTTTGACAGGATGCTCTAAATGCATTTCATGCAACAGCTGTCGTTACTGTCATTGTTTATTAGCTGTATTTAAGCATGATTTTTATTTGACTTTGTTATTTCTGAAATTTGCAGAAGTTTCAGATCACTTCAGCCATTCACAGCCTCCAATCACAGGGACCACCAAAGCCCCCGGTACATCCACAGCACTTCCAGAGTCCACTAGACCTGCTTTAGCAGAGGACCACAGTGACAGCAACAGGTGGTCACTCCGCACATTGCATTTTTGTTGCTGCTCACTGGTCAAATTGTTCCTGTGTCTGAAACATGAATAGTTTTTTCATTTTTGTGCTCTGCTCCTCTTCAGAGTCTCCTGGAGTTTTAGTTTGCCGCTGGCTGTCATTGTGGCAATTACAGTGATGATGTTCATCAGTTCAGTGATTGGTGTTGTTTGCTGCAGAGTCAGGACAAAATCCAAACCGCTAGGTAAGCACTTTCCTGAAAACTGCTGTCGCAAAGCTCAGACTGTCTGCCAAAGTTTATGATAAAATATATTCTTTTTTTCCTCTTATAAAATGAGTAAATGATGTGAAGTTCTGTTGTTTTTCTTTGTAGACAAATATGGAGAAACTCACTGTGACTCACTGAACCAAGAAGCTTCGGTATGTGCTAAAGAGGGAACATGCAGTCGTTGTGACTCACTATCATGTTAAATGGGAGACATGTTTATGCTTTAAACTTCCTCTAAAACACTGTCTCTTGGCAAAATGTGTCTCTACTAGGAAACGAGTGGCATAGTCTACACAGTGGTGGATTTCAGGGCTCTGCAGAAGCCCGAAGAAGTGTATGCAAATGTGAGGATGCACAAAGCACCAACAGGAGCTGCTGACGAAGAGCATGCTGGGATGGTGGAATACTCCATACTGGCATTCCAACCGTGAATTTGAGTTACAGATTTTAATGTCTGATCCACTTTAATTCTTTTGTCAATGTTTTGTTGGAAAGTTTTTATGTATATGTCAGTTAACTGTGTAAATACTAAAAGATGTTTAACGATCAAGCAGAGACTGATTACTTCTACTTTGTTTTGATTCTTTTGTATCCCAAAACTTGAATGGACTGTAAAATCTGATATCTGATAATGTTTATAATAATGAGCTATAAATGGAGAAATATTGACAGTATAAGGAATGAAATTAAAACAGTTAACTCTGTCTCTGCAGTTAATGTGTGCTTTGTCTGTGTTTGAGACTT
Organism: Pelmatolapia mariae; assembly: GCF_036321145.2. NCBI lineage: Eukaryota > Metazoa > Chordata > Actinopteri > Cichliformes > Cichlidae > Pelmatolapia > Pelmatolapia mariae. The sequence goes on from NC_086244.1 coordinate 27,803,236, forward strand.
CCCCATTCTCATGTTCACAGGTTAAGATAGCAGCAGAGTTGTGAAATCGTGTCATCAGGTTATCATCTGTTCTATCAATGTTTGTCCTTATCAGCTTCTTCGATGTCAGTGGCAACCTGCCCTTTTTTCTTCTGAGAGCTGTTCGGTCATTTTTTTCTTAGCCTCTTGTCCTTACCATAAAAAAGTGAAAACTTTTAGATCCTTTGTAAAAGGTCGAGTGTATAAATGAACACACTGGACTGATTCTTGTTCCTGTGACATTTCAGCACAACACAGAAACACTTTATTCTACTGATGTGCGATAATAGTAGATAGCCATGCAAGTCCAGTTGACACAGACACATACATACACACACACACACAGAGAGAGAAATGCTATGCGTTGCTATAATCTGTTTAATGTAAAGGCAGCTACAACATGTTCACATGCACGTTTTCCACAAACTCCTGTTTGCATAAACTCTCCCATGCCATTAAAATACATGCTTGGAGTATTTATGAGATTACTGATTTCATTACGCTGACTTGGCCAGACCAATGTTCTGGGACTGGGCATTAAAGACGGCATAGTATTCCCGGATGAAAACATCTCCCAAGATCCAGAGCTGCGTGGTGCCACCCTGACCAAAGCCAGTCATACAACCAGAGGAGCTCTGTGGACAGGGGAGAAAGAAAAGATATATTTCTTCAAATCTTCATTATTGTATTGTTTTATTTGGTGCTGTGGTTGGCAGGATGGTCTTACTGACCTGAGAAACATAGGCAGATGCAGGGACTGTGAAGGCGTTTCCATTGAGAGTGAAGGTGACATCGGGCATGCTCGGGATGTTCTGGCAGTTCACTATAGCCTGTCAGCAGAACAAAGTCAGAGGCCATGAGGCAGAAGAAAATCTGTTTATTGGTATTTTACAGTTTTCCAACTGAAGCAACTATCCGAATCCCACTTAATTATTTTTATTTCAAAGTTCTGACGTCAGAGTCTTAAATGTCTGTTTACTCTGGGTTCAGAAAAAGGGGAAAATTTGTGTCATGATGGTATGACTCACATCTCCTGACTGGTCGGTTGAGGCTCCAACCCAGCTATTCAGATTGTTGATGTCAGTGGTTGGACCAACAATCTGGGAGGTGCCAGTGTCGATGATGGCCTGGCACCCGCCAGAGCAGGCTACAGTCTGCCCGTTGATGGTAACACTGTGAAGAGGAAAGTTGAATTACAGTCAAGCCAAGAAGTTTTATAACCTTGTGATTTTTTGTGTCTGATATGAAGCAATAAGCAAAGATGTTGGTACCTGTCCATGTTGATCTGCCAGTAGGTGGCAGAAGACAGAGGGATCCAGGTGATTGTTCCAGTGTAGTGGGTGCTGTCAGTACCACCAAAGACCACCTCACTGCCCTGTTCACTATTGCTAAGATGTTACACACACACACACACACACACACACACACACACACACACACACACACACACACACACACACACACACACACACACACACAGAGAGAGAGAGAGAGAGAGACATATCATAAATTCACAAAATATACTCAAAAAAAAAAAAAAACCCATAAAAGATTTTCCAGCCAACTGAATTCCATTTTATTTCAGTACCCGCTCAGGTAGACTGAGAAAATGGGCTCTGACACCAGCCCCTGAGTGATCATGTTGTTAAAAACTGGTACAACATTGTCAGAGGCGATGCTCTGGAAGGCCAGTCCTAAGATCCCATCAGCCTCCATGTAAGTCATGAAAGAAGCCTCTGTCTCACTCAATCCAAACACCTGCTTGGCCACAGAGATGCCGCCCACCTGGACATGCAAAACAGCTGTCACTCACAGTTCAGCAAACCACAGAGAGATGCCCATCTGAAGTCTAAATAGACTATGATTTTTGTTCCACAGGTTTTGGTTACCTGAACAGTGTCGCTGCCCAGTAACCCAGTCATGCTGCCAGTCCCGTACTGGATGGACAGAGACTCGTCATCTGACTGGAAGGTGGATGACTGTGATGGGTTGAATTGGTTGTGGTTCTCTGCAGAGGAATGCATTTTTAAGTTTTGCAATTTTATACAACTTGGATGTCTAGCATTTCAGTGATGGCAATGAGTGTTGTTCTGTTGGTAAAGTTACAACTAGAACAAGCTAGAAAGAATGTAAACCAAAGTAAACCAATTCATTATGTGGAGAATCAGAGTTGCAAGTGCAAATACTGCAGAAATCTCAGGTCACTGTGATAATCAAACTGTGCTGCTCTGTTATTATTGCTAAATGACTTCTACTAATGCTTGAAGGATTCCAGTGTTGCTAGTGGTCAAGTTCATCTAGGCTTGTATATTAATTTCGCCTCACGAGTTAAGAGCATATTTTCTGTTGGAAAAAAATTACATTGTGGATAAAATTCATGAATGAAAAAGAGCCTAAAATGAAAAAAGGATATTTTTGAACAGTATCTAATAGCGGAAGTACACATTTCTGTATGTTCAAACCATACTGGCCAGGTTGAACCATGTTGTCTGAGCTTCGGTAGTCATCATAGTGGCACTCACCACAGGCTGAACTGTTGCAATACACTGAAGGGACCCACAAGTTGGAGGAACCGGTGTCAAAAATGACAGAGAAGGACTGAGGAGGGGTTCCAATGGAGATGGTACCATAGTAAGACAACTAGAGGGACAGATAAAGAAGGCACATGTACACAGATGCAGATACAGATTTAAAAAGACTATTTTGAAAAGGTAAAGTAGCGTATTTCAATGACATGTAGTGTTTTCAACGACATGAACAAAATCTAAAGCTTTTTACTAATCTGGGCTTACGTCAGCGTCATTGGTCATGGACTCAGTGCCACTGCTGTAGAACTTGGCTGCTGGGTTGTATGGGTGCTTCCTCCTGTACTCCTCCCACAACCCTTTCTCTTTGAGGGTTTGCCTGGCAGATTTTCCCTTAATCAGGGGCATCCTACATGTAACAACGTGAGCAGAAAATCATGCAATGAGCAAGGCCGGCCTGAATTTTACAGCTGGAAAAATGTCTGTGAAATATTTAGGTGAGCAGGAGGACCTTTAGATTTCCTCGTAGGAACATGGAGAGTTTCACAATTTTTATGTACTTAATGTCAAATACATAAAACAAATAGAGAAACAACCAACCAAGTCAGACTTACTTATGGAGACATTCAGCGAAGGCCACGAGGGCAGCCAAAACGACGAGCCACTTCATCATGTCGCTGTCTTTACAGGTAGACTCAGATGAGTGAACGTCCAGTTGCTGAGGCCAGCCCTTATATACAACTAATCAAGGTTGTTTATCCGAAATGCCCTTTCCTATAAGCTGATATGAAAGATGGTGATAAGAAGCATATGATTTGGAAAACAGACTCTTATCTGGGAGCAAATATCCCATTAAGCTTGTGAACACTGAAAGTGTTTAGGAAGATTGTAAAAAAAAATGTTTTGTATCAACTTAAAAGTTGTAACTCTAAAAGTCAAACTTGAATTTACAGGGTATCTATTGAAAATGACAACTAACTTCCAAAGGATTGACTTTATTATTCGTCACATCATTTAAATACACTGTAAGTGTTAAACAGGTACACCAATGTGTTGGTGTGCAGATCAGGAGATATGATGTCCAGACCTTCTATTTAATACCAATATGTAAACTTTCCTCAAGGTTTCCAAAGATGTGAGCTTGAAACACTTGGAAAGGTTTATCTGATAACAATAAAACAAAGGTAGGACAAGCAAAGATGTAATTATGTGAAAGTGTGAGCCGTAAATTACAGAAGCTTGTTTCCACCACTGTATTTATTTGCTTATTTTGCCATCCATAAGTCAAAATTTCTCATTATTATCTCAAAATTTTGACTTAATAAACTGAAATTAGGGTTAGGTTTATGATTTAAACAAACTCTTTTTCCCAAATTTCATAAGCTCGCTGAAAAACAATAGCTGTTTTTCTGTACTACGCTGCAGTAACATTTAACAAATTGGTAGCATAAAGTATTGACACCCATTAGAAGTAGCAATTATAGTACTCCAATCAAAACATACTCAATTACAGTTAGCAAAATGTAATCCTACATTAAACAAATGACCTAAGTGGCTAGTATTTGAATTTATTCTGGTTTATTATTATTTGCTGTGCATTTATGTGTAAGTGGTGTTTTATGCTGTAGCTAAGGTTGCAGCTCTTTATATACTGTAACGCTGGGCTGTATTTGATGAGCATTATAAATGTTTTCTACATGATAACTCGGCCTAAAAAGTAAGTAGTTACTGCAGATGTCAAATAAATATAAGTAAAAAGGACAATATTTTACACAGTGGAGTATAAATATAAAGGACAAGTAGAGTAAGTAAAGGGCAGCACAAGTACCTCACAGCTGCAGGGTAATACCGGAGTACAGGTACTCCCAGTTCATAGCATCTCTGGTGATCTACGTATACTATTTTTTCCCTTAATGTTTTCCTGTTGTTAATTTTTTATTATTTAAAGCTTTTGAAGTCCACGTGCCAGGTCATGATTTCACACTGGACACGGAACATTTCAATTTAAGACAGAAGAAAAAAAGAACTACTAACGATTTAACATGAGGGAATTTCACCTTGACTCACGTATGCACTAATCAAAAATATTATACAAGGTCAGTTTGCTTGTGAAAGTATTTGCACTAAGATTCTGTTTATGACCGTTATCACACCGTGATTAAAACCAGTTGACATTTCCATTCCATATGGAACACAATGTTTTATGTAACAATATTAACTGAGCCATCTATAAAGCACAACTTTCTGTATATGTTTATTGACAGTAATACACGTCTCATGATAAATTAATATAAAATGAGCATGAAAGAAACAGCAGATGTGCTAACTTTCACAAATAACTCTCGGGGTAACATTTGGCTTGTTAAATTAAAGCTGTCTCATGTTTATTGTAGATCTTGTTGGTTACACTTCCCTGTTTCTTTTTATGTGCTTGTTGTGTGCATCAGTAGAACCCATACATTTTAGTGCATAGAGTACACAAATGAAAAATAAAGTCACTGAAGAAGATTTTGATCCGCAGGCCGTTCGGATTTCCACTCTGTTTTCTGTTGTGCTTGCATCATTCTGGGTGTTCACTCGTCCGTTAAAAGTCCATGTTTTTGAAGTCCTCAGTACACCTGTACTTGCTGTCAGCATACCTGGTGCACACCAAGTGGGGGAGACAGGGGCAGGTGTGATGTTGCCTTTTCCCTGGATAGGGTACCTGGAAGCGTGAAAAAGGGGAAAAGGAAAGTGGCTTTGGGGTAATCTGACAGCTTAAATCCTTTATGAGCTGACAACTGGAACTGCAGGCCCTAAAGCTTCTCTTAATCGGTCTGAGTTTCAGAGATGGATGTGGTGTTAGTAGAAGTAATCGTCGCCTGTTCCAGATAATCAAAGAGATATATGGCTCAGATGTGCTGAGTAGAATCAATACCCCCTGCACTTATCAGCAGCTTTTCTAAGGCTTCAGCCAGCTTGACAGCACTTGATACAATCAGAATTTCTTAAAACAGGAAAGAAGGATAAAAGTGTATGTGCCTATGTGCGTGTATGTGTGTGTAACACTGGAAGATTATTATAACTGACGTCACATTTACCCCCACCTTGTGGCTAAAGGGGTGGCACTCATCCCCTTCCACACCTCTTGGGACACACATCCTCAGACCCCTCAGCCATAGACTGACAGCACAGCAAAGGCCAAAACCACACTGCACATCTCTCTCACAAGCCTGCAGGAAAGATAGAAAGACAAGGTGGCAGAGGTCTAGACAAAATGTAATAAAAGCAATTCTATTGTTGCCAGTAAATCTGTTTCATCTTCATATATGGTAATGATATAGAGTTGATCTTTTCATATATATAATTTTTAGTTATTGTAATAGAGATACCCTCCCATGTTTGGACAGTGAAATCCATTTGATTTATTCCCTGTCATCTCCCTAACCCATTTACAAATGAATAGCATTCAGGGGGCTGAGATAATTTCCTCTGATTTTTCCAGTTAACTTCAAACGGGGGAGGATATGATCTGTCATTAGTCATTTATAATGAAATTTAACAATATTATCCAGAGAAGTGATGTGTTCAGTTTTCATCCACACACAAAAATATAAGTTAAAATAATTTAAAAGAAAAAAAAAAGAAAACACACACACACACATATATATAGATATATATATTGTATAATGCAGAACAAAAAAAGGATTTTGTGATGATGAAAATATAATGATAGAAACAGACATTTTAAATATTTTTATTGAATTTTTAAAAAAAAATTATTTCAATATACTAGTGCCCCATTCGTGGAATGGGGCACTGAACTGAAGCAACAGTTACAGTTATAATAGACACAATGTAAAATGCACTTTCAGTATGACAACACACAGATTGATGAGTTGATTAAAATATTGCTCTAGTCTGATAAATCAAAAACCTTAACATTGAGTTGCTCCATTAGAAATTTCCATCTTACCCCTGTGATAACAGCTCCTCTGCACCAGCTCCCAACAGACAACAGGAGGAAGGACAGCAGCACCTCCCTGAAACCCATGACAGCAACAGGAGAACTGGACTCTCTCAGCACCCCCAGCACCACACAACAACTGTGAACTGTCTCTGTGGCACACCAAGCTGGTTCCCCGACTCTTCAGCCACTCCTCAACGTTTACACAACTCCTTAGAGAAGGCAGCCTCCCTTTCTCCTTCTCTTTATCCACCTGTGACCCCCCCACCCAACACTCTCCCCTCCCTCTCTTCTTTCCTCCCTCCTCATGCCAGAAAAATCCCCCTTACACCCCTTCTGTCTGTCCACTCAGAAGCTCTGTCATCTCACCTATCCAGATGATGGCTTATGAAGACTCACTTTAGGGTTCGACTACATCGTCTCTGGACCGGGGCTGTAAGAGTTTCCACCAAGCTAACAAAAACAAAAGAACCAATTCAGTAGTTGATGAAATTTATACAAACTAAAATAAATGTGACATGTCTGTGGAAGAAAGGGCACAAGTCCTGAGCTATTTGTCAATCAGAAGTGATCAAGACAAAACAAATAAAAATCAAAGCCATCTAATGAGTTTACTGACATTACCACATTACTGACTTGTGGGTTGGTCTTCTGGTAAAACAGAAACGAGAACGCGATATTTCTTATTTATCACATTACTGTATGGTGTGTGTCATGATGCTATGTGTTTTAAAGAGGTTTAAATGAATGATTAAAACCTCGCACCACTCCTCGCTGAGACGTCGAAGCTACAGTGCCACTAAAGCGATATGAGAATAGGAATAATGAGTCTTAATGTCTCTGAATTATGGTAGTCAGGATCGCAATGATACAGCGACTCTGAGTCAGGTCTCTATTTCAGATCCAGCTCATTTGCAGATTTACTGCAGCTCTAACGTATAGGTCACGAATAACTGGATTTATACCAACCTCTGGTTGTACAAGATTAAAGATTTCCTGTGTGTGTGTGTGTGTGTGTGTGTGTGTGTGTGTGTGTGTGTGTGTGTGTGTGTGTGTGTGTGTGTGTGTGTGTGTGTGTGTGTGTGTGTGTGTGCGTGCAGGCCTGTTCTGCTATCTTTGGAGGACAAATTTTAATTTGAAATTAGGGAAAAGACTTAGATTTAGGATTTCATTGAGAATTCAGTAAGGTTAGGGTGACTGGCTTTGCTGTGACGGCTAAGGTTACGGCAATAGGCTTATGGATTTAGTATTTTATTGGCTGTCCTCATGAAGATAGCAGGAGTTACTGTGTGTATGTGATGTGTACGTGATACATAAGCATGCATGTATGGCATAAAAAGCAGGCTGAAAATTGTTCCTTATGCGCAGACTTATACTTTTACATGCGTCTGTGAGTACGTGACTGCTTGGACAGTGATGAGCAGCTGGTTGTCAAAGAAAACAGGCAGGCTGTGATTTAAGTTGCGAAAAGAGAAATATGAGCGAGAGAAGACGAGAGCCAAAGACAGAAAAAAATTAGAGGGAAGGAGGGAGGGGGAGAGCACCCCTTGGGTTACTCAGCAGGACATTACCCTGCTGCTGCACAGGTGATGGATTCCTCCAATGCAGTGGCCATATAATTACATTCACCCATTTTTGCCCTGTCAGCAGGAGCACTGAAGCCAAGCCATCCTGGGACAGGCAGTAGAAATCATGTGGAGGTGTGCCCAGAGGCCTCACACTAACTTCTAAAGAAATTACATTAACAAAATCTGCCATCAAGAGGGTACAAGAAACAAGATTTCTGTTTTAAACCCAAAGTATTATTGCTATATTTTACATGCAATAAAAGCCATTGTTACTGTCCTTGTATTTATTATGCTGAGTCATTCTGTTATGTTACATGGATGTTGGAGAAGATTGTGTTTGAAGGGGTGATTTTGCTTCTCAGTACCGAGGAGCGCCTTTGACACTGGAGTTGTTTTAGGCAACCTCAGCTTATTTGTGGGTGTCGAGTGACTGCTCCATAGGAATACATTGGGAAGTGGATAATCAATAAATATATTCAGAAGAAAAACTAAACTAATCTGATTTTATATTTATACACCTCTGAGTACCAAAATCAATTTCTAGTGGAGGTGGGTATGAAGAGAGTAACAGATCAATGATGAAATATAGAGCAGCAAGGTTTCATTACATAACCTATCTAGTGTAGAAAATTACTTCAGTGAATGAGGACCTCGGCACACGGAAGACTGTACTGAATATTATACTCATGAATCAAACACTTTTCGCAGAGTGGGGAATATGAAATCTCACCATGATATAAATGTCATGGTCCTGTGTTTTGTCCATTGTTTGTTTTTTGTTCAGTGTTTGGGTTTTGAATTCTTCCTTTTTATATTTGAGTCTGGAAATTTTTTTTTAACTGTAATTCTCGAGGTTTTTTTTGTTTGTTTGTTTATTCATGTTATGCAAATTATTATTATTATTATTATTTTAAGTTCTGGCTCCTGTTTAGTTTTCATGGTGTTTTGGATGCCTTTTAAGATGGGTAACAAACCTACTGCTTGTTTTGGATCCATGATCTTTATTTAGCTTCAGTTCCTGGTTTGAGTTATTTCTCATGCGTTAAGTTCCTTCTGTGCTTGCCTCTGTTATTCCCTTCATCTTATCTTTCTGTGTCCTCCAGTGTTCCCTTCTCCAGTGTTCCCTTCATTTTTAATATGAGCTTTCCTGTCTCTGTGTTTGGATTGTTTCCTGCTTTAGTGTGATTTATTTCTCTCTGATTTCCTGTTTTTGAATCTTATTTTCTGTCTGTTGAATTGTCTTGATTACTTTCATCTTTGTCATGTTGGTGTTTTGTTCCCTGTGCATGTGCTTTTGTTGTCTTCAGGTCTCCTTGTATTCTTTGTACTCTGTGCTTTTGGACTTATTATCAGCTTTCTATTGACTCCTCTGTGTTGTGTCCTGCATTCTGGCTTCATTGCACACGAAACTGTGACATACACTCACTGGCCACTTCATTAAATATGCAAGTTTGATGACTCTTTATTCAGGCATGTAGACAGTTGAGATGACATTTTGAAATTCAAACTGAGTATCAGAATGGAGAACAAAGGTGATTAACGTGACTTTGTAGCATAGTTTTTGGTGCCAGAAGAGCTGTTCTGAGTTTTACAGAAACTACTGACCTACGGGGATTTTCCTGCACAATTAAGTCTATAGGGTGTAAATAAGGAAGTTACAAAAATGTATTAGCAAATATCGATCTATCTAGTCACAAACTCTGTGCTTTATATGAACGTAAGAACGGCCTATATATTATGAATTAGATAATATGGAAGTTAACCCCAAGGCGAATGCAAGCAGGCAATAGATTTTAAACTGGGGAGTGGGAATCATCATTTTAAATGTCAGAAATAAATTTGTATTTGTAATTGATTTTTTAAATCCATTTAGTGATGTCTCTTTTATAAATTGCATTTTTCAAAAAGATTTTGAAAAAATAGTTTTTAAATTTGGCATTAAAAAATGTTTTTTTAATTAAGTTTTTATTTGTTAGTTTAATGCCATTTGATTTTAAATATTTATTAAATTAATGGATTTATAGTTCATTTAGAAATATTTATTTATGATTAGTCCTTTTATTTTCGATTGAATTATCAAATAATTATTGACTTTATTAGTGCCTGAATATCCAATAAATGAATGAATGAGGGAATGTATTTTAATGTATCATTCATCATTAAATCACGAAACGCTTTATTTCAATGCGCATGACTCACTTGGTCCTACATACTGTTGTATATTTCCGCGCTGGGCATATTTTGGTCCTCATATGGACCCTTAGTTCATGTGACAGTCAGCTGACTCTACCCGGAAACATTGAGGTAGCAGATAACAACAAAAATACAGCTTCATTGAGCAAACTTCGATTTAAGTTATTCCCGATTGATAACAATGGAGTCGACCCTCGAACAGCATCTCGATGATACGTAAGTTAAAACCACTCTAGCACTGAGTATATGTTTTACGTTTTTGTGACCTTTAAAGCGACTTTCGCTCCTCTGTGTGTTTGTTTGTGGCAGCATGAAGAATCCAGCAGTGGTTGGTGTGCTCTGCACGGATCAACAAGGACACAACCTGGGCTGTAAGTGAGGAAATCTCAAACTAGTTCACTTTAAACTGGCCTTTTACTTGTCAAAGTGCACTGGTGTCACTGCTCAGATGCTCAAAGTTATGGGTTATTTAGCCATAAGTCATTACGCTTTGGATGGGAGAGAGGGTACCGAGTGGTGTTGTTTTCACGAAAACATTAAGTTCTTATTAATTAATACAGGGATACAAATAAGCATTTAAAGTAATACATAAGACAATATAAAACAGATTCAAGAGCAACAGAAGAATTCAAATAAACAAAGTAAAAATACAAGTATTAATTTAAAAAAAATCCACTTTAAGCTCCTTCATAATAAAAAGGTTGTGGGCATTTCTTTGGAAATGTGGGGGGGGGGGGGGGGGGGTTTGTTTTTTTTTACCTGCAATCTGTTAATTGTTGAAGCTCAACGGCCATACTAAAATTTCTACCTAAAGCATTAATCATAATGGGTTAGTGGCATTTGTCACTGCATGAAACAGAAACACACACTTACATCATTATGAAGGGAAAAAATATTCAAAAAGAATAGAAGCTTCTCAACTTAAAATTGTAGTAAAACTATATTGTATACTGATCTGAGTATTGGCATTGTACATACTGTATTTGTAGTCAAATGTAATCATTAGTTTAAGAATAATAAGTTATAAGTTGTTTTTAAACCATCCACTACTAATACATTATTCTAATACAATAATAAAATACAATAATTAAAAAACTTTAACCATGTTGATGGAGAATTAATTTTCATTCTGCATATAAGTCAAGTGAAAATGAAAGACAATTAATTATGAAAGCTGAAATTTGGGGAATTTGGTGGTCTGCAGTATTGAGGTGTGTGTTAACACACAATGCCACAATCTTCCCATGAGTGGATGTCCCATGGTAAATGTGTTAAATCTTAAACATCATGAACAAGATGGCTGCAGTGTGCTCCACCGAGTCCCGTGAAAACGTTCTTTTTTTACATGACTGAGAGTCATGCACAGCCTGCTCCTATGCTTGCTCTATCAAGGATTAATAAATGTTTTAGTGAGCCCTTGATTAACTTTGATGTAGTTCCTGTAAAAATCATCCAAACATGAGTACAAATGTTTCAGACAGTATTTTTTCAAATGTACAGCGGTCCCTCGTTTATCATGGGGGTTACATTCTAAAAATAACACGCGATAGGTGAAATCCGCGAAGTAGCCAACTTTATTTTTTATAATTATTATAGATGATCTCCAGTATTATAGAATGAAACCAAAGGCACCCGCGGTTGCCCTTGATGGTGCAAAACGTTTCGTTGACATTGTTGTGTTTGTTGGGGAGAAAACGTACAAACATACAGTACAGCACTTCTGAGTCACACTGCTAGCGATTGAAGATTTATGTAAATTTGACAAGCTGAACACATTCTGTACTGTACAGGAGACACGGCATGGAGGAGATTGATTGACAGTGGTCTACAGCCAATCAGGACGCAGAACACAACGCACTGTAAAAATAAATAAATAAATAAAATAAAAAGCATGCAAAATTGCACAAAAAAAATCTGCGAAGCCGCAAAAGGTGAACCGCGTTATAGCGAGGGACCACTGTAAATGTAAAAGTTTTACTAGGTTTCCTCTGATATAAAAAATTGCTGCTCTTTAATAACAAATTGTGTATCGTGTATGTTTCATTCAAAAACATAATTAGCATATTGATAGTGGTATAACTCAGCTGGAAGGGTTCTCACTTACACCAGATTATGTGCTGCTTTATCAGCATTTGTGGATATTATTACATTTCACCATCAGACTTTCATATCATTGAAATACAAGTAGACTCTCTACTCACAGGCTCACTTTTCACTGTGATGGAATGTCCACTGTGTGATAGTTGTGTGTATTTGAAGTATATGCTTCAAAACAAACAAAAAAACTTCATTAAAATATTATGAATAAAATCTTACTGGCCAAACAATTTTGCTGTCTGACTCTCTGACAGCTTTCTGTATTTATTTGACTTCTTCCTACGATTTAGTTGAGTAGATTCACAGCACTCTCATGTCTGCGTAGTAAATATGAACCTAGAGCCAGCAGCCACTTAACTTAGCATACAGACTGTCTGTCCTAACGTAACAGAATCTACAGACAAATCCAACTAATTATCCACATAATGCTGTAAAATGTTCATTTTTGTTCATCTTACAAAAACTGAAGTGCAGAAACAGCAAATTGTGTTTTCCAGGGTTTTGTGTGTCTTGATCTGACTTCTTGACCAGGTGCAGAAACTTCCTGGATTGTTGCTAAGAGTAAGCCTGGAAACGCAGTGAAGTTAGTGTGCTTGTCCGAAACCGTGGATTTGTTCCTTCAGGTGTAGCCTGGTTTTCCTTATCAACAAAGAAATGTGTTAAAATCAAAAAATGTTGGTTTGGCTCCTCAGCTAGAAGCTAGACAACATGAGTTTGTTAGATGCACGATCACCTTAAAGGGAAATTAATCAACACTGGTTTGAGTGTTTTTTCTAAAAAAAAAAGTCTTTTATTTCCAGGCCGCGGGTCCCTGTCTGATGAACATGGCGGTGTTGTGTCCGTTTTGGCCAAACAAGCTGCAGCTCTCACAAAAGACCCAACAGACACTCCAACCGTATGCCTGGAGTCCGAGTCGGGGTGAGCACTGACACAACTTTTGTCTTTTTGGTTTTTGCTTGACTGACTTTCATCTCTCCTTTTTTTCTCCATCTCAGTGAATTCAAGCATGTCTGTGCTTGCACTGATTAATATGCAGGGAGATGAGTACCTCCAAAAAACATCTGAAAACAAGCCAAAATCAAATGATTAATTTCTCTAACTGATCACAGGCTTGACAAAAAGACTTTATTTTTGCAGCTCTGCTGCCCCCTTCTGGTGCACCATTAACATCAGCTCTCAAAATACTTGAGACCATAAAGGAGAAGTTATTAAAAAGAAAATTAAGACTTTAAAGTGATAGGATAGAGACAATGGATGAGCCTGTTTTTTGTTGTTATTGTTTTTTGACTGTTTCCTCTTTAAAGGCGGATATTTATTTTGTTCTGATTATTTCTAGAGTTTGATCATTTGTAACCACTTGATAAGAACAAATTTGTGGTTTTGTGATGAAATCTAGGAAGTGGTGCTTTCTTTCTGTGCTAGTTTACCTCGTTTACTGAAATTCGTGGTAATGATGACGACAAAAATTTTTTTTTGAGTAATAATCATTGATTGATTGCTCATACTGATCATCATATTAGCAGTGTACGACTGACAGGTTGAAAAAGATTTATCAGTCAAAGGTGAAAACATGTCATAGAGAAAAACAGAGCATTTCCTGAACTTTGTCACCTTTGACTAATCCCTGTTTGTCAGTACAGTTTTCGTTTATCAGCTCAGAGTTTCTACATTTTTTTTATCTTTATTTGTTCTTTAGAAACATTCTGGTGAGGAGTCACGGGACCATCACAGTAGCAGTTCATAAGATTGCATCTTGAAGACAACCGACTCGCTGAGGATTTTGTTTTCTCTCTTTTTGTAAAGAAGTGTATGCACAAGTGTGCACATTAAGTTTATTCACGCAATCCAAAAACTGATTTGCTGTTTCTGTATATTCAGACTCCATATTTCAATAAGAAGATGCTTGTTCTTTAAATTGAATGGTAAACACTGATCTGAAAGTAATACTGTTACTTTGATATCATTTCCAAAACCAGCTCCGTGCTTTGTTATATCAACGCTCTCTGTTCCTGTGTCTTTTTGATTTGAAGGCTGTCGTGCAGAGAATAACAACCCCTAATAAAACTTTAACTTGACTTTGAGATTGCCTAATGTGTGTTAAGTATTCATTGTTTTCTCCTTTGATCAGTCTTACATGGTTGAGCCATTTTCTTTGGAAGCTGGATGATATTCGCTGCAGAGGTGAGAAAAAACTGGTTTCAGAGTTTGCAATCATTAAACGGAGCTGCTATAAAGCCCCAGTCGTTTTGAGAGTAGGTGCAGGTGGGAACAGGTATCATCCGGGTGCTCTCCTCTCTGTAAGAACTTTCACTGATTTTGTAATATTGCTTGCAGATGGCCTATTTTTAGATATAGTTCCCGCCTATCCTGCTTTCTATAGCACATGGTCTCCTATCCACATACTAGACTGTGTAATGTGAGTAAAGTCTGCCTCGCTCTAAGGTTCTGACCGCAGAGGGGTTTTTTTTTTCCTTCCTAGTCTAGCTTTCAGATTGGGGCTCATTGGTGCTACAGTCACGTGGTTCTCCTCCGCGAAGGCTTTGCCCTCTGCAGCTCCTCGGCACAGAGAGCGATGCTGAGGCTGAGATGTGAGATGCAGCTCAGAGGGTCCCGCGCATAGAGGCAAAGTTATGGCACGATCATCCCCGGAGAAAAACGTCCCGCAGCAGTCTCTCTGTGCCGAGAAGTCCCTCAATGGTGACGCGCACGTCTTTCATGGGCGCAGAAGCTCTGAGCGAGAAAACCCCAAATTACGCGTCAAAACAAACTAGTTCAAAGCGGGACAGAAGCAAGTCGACGGCAGGGGGAAATCAAAGGTACGAGCAGCTTCTTCTTTAACTGCAAACACGTTTCAACTTTTTCTTATTCCTCAGATGAGTAAACGAAATGTTCGGATTAAATTTTAACCGGGTTTTTCTTTTATTGGTAAAGATCTATGTTCTCCCACACACAAAGCTCAGACACGGACAGAAATATAACTGTCCAAAAACAGACCGGTATCCTCGTTGACCCATGAAAGTTATTTTGGGGTTAAGAGAGTTTCACCTAGATTGCGTCAGTCCAGGTTCGGGCCTCTTTTTTTGGTCTGGTGGATAAGAGATATAATCTCGTGTCAGTGCCATCCCATGTCTGCCTGAATTTTCACATCTGTTTGAGCGACCCTTCTCTTCACTTCGCAGCGGTGCTGAGTTGAAGTGAGGGGCGCAATGCAACCGGCCTGCGAAGTGAAGATAAGGACTGGCTTGCAGCTACACAAGGTAAGACCACCCTGTTTTCTCCCCACTATAATACGACTGCAAGTCAAAGGCTTGCTCCATAATCTCACTATTCCTGATGTAGAAGCAAGACTGCTGGAAGATATGGGTTATTTTGATTGATGAGACCAAAAGTCATAAAGACAGTGTCACCAAGCAATAATAAACGAAGTATAATTAAATTAACTTTTTTGTGAGTTTTAGCAAAGTAGTAGTTTATGTAATCTCCTAGGAGATGTAAACTCCCATTTAATCTCCCAGGAGAAAAAAAAGTTCAGCTATCAATGCATAATCCACACAAAAGTATGTCACTGGCAGTGAACAGGCCTAATTACTAATACTTGTGCTTTGTTAACACTTTATGTTGACTGGAGTACTCCAAATAAAACATGTTATGATGAAATGGTTGACTTTTATTCCTCTGATGATCACCTGGAGACTATAAATAGGACTTTGCATCTCCGGTCCAGGGGCAATTCCAGTGTGGTTCCAAAGCCCTGTGTGCATATGAAAAGTGGCACAGGTGACCACAACTATGTCTCACCACTGTTTTTTATTTTCACAGGTTTTGCATGCAAGGGCATGCCTTTTACTTTTAAGTGGAATTATAAACAAGCAAGTCTCAGGTCCCAAGCTGCACACGAGGTGATAAATCCATAAGAAGAAACTTAATGCGAGATAATTAATAGGGAACAAGGTTAAAGGTTGATCTAGCATGTTTTTAAATAATCTGAGTTGTCTTTCTTACTAATGCAGTTATAGAACACTTTTGGACCGGATGACTGGTTCTTTTTTCTTTTTTCTTTTCTCTGACGTTAACAGAGCACGGTAGATGGCAAGTAGACTAGCAATACACATAAGTACACAGCATGCAATTTCTTTACAGTTGCATGAGAAAAAAGCACCCATTAACTGTATTAAGACTAAGACACACCCAGTAGTTTTCCTGAACAATGCAGATCACTAGTTTTCCTGTTCTCTTAGTTACTGATGGTGACTGTAGCTAGGATCATTGGAGTGAAAGATCAGATGCTGAGGCTCACTAATGCAGGTTTTGACATTATGCTGTGCGCAAAGATCACTAATTTAGTCATTCATTCATTTAATCTTGAGTCTATAGCATCATTAATCTAGTAAATACCTCATACATACTTAAAACTCTGCAAATAAATAATTCTTGACTTTTTATGTGACCTCTGCCTGGAAAATGCATCTTTTCCAGCCTGAGGAAACACAAAAAATGAACAATCAAATCTATGCAGTGTGTGTTGGATAAGCCTGTTAATGACAGAAGTGAAACTGTGAAACTTAAAGTGCAGGACACGGAAAGTCAAATCAGGTATGTTACTTATCAACTAAAAGCAAAACTTCTGCTCTTGCCACACCTCTGTGTGCCACACCTCTGTGTGGCAAGAGGACAGAATCTTGGTCGGATAGGACGCCCGTCATAACAGACACATTCAGAGGATGTTCTTACTGAGGTTAGCGCTGTGTTCGTGTTACCTATTTTCCATCAAATAGGTCGCAAGCGAAGAAGGCAAACATCTGTGTAAAAGCAATGTATTGATGAGTGCATCTTTTGAATTGGTCAAATGCACTCTATCTTTGCTACAAACAGCATTTCCAGTGAGGGTGCAGTGGACTTTTGACTTTGGGCTTTACAGTGTTGGCCTGTAAAGCTAAAAAGTCCACTGCACCCCACTGCACAAAGCGTCCCTTTCCATTATGAAAATGTTTTCAATCCCCAACGAGAGCATGCTGTTCCCTGCCGAGTTAGAGGGACACGTCCTCCGTCAAACCGAACCCACCTATGCCCTATTCACTCCACCTCTAAAGAACTGCCCCAAAATTCATTGGGTTCTTATTTGCTTATGTCCCCTCTCCCCTTTATCCCCACCCCCTTCCCCCCACCCCAAACCCCCCCTCCAGTTTCATGAAATTGGATGCAGGGGTGGTTGCATAATGCTGCAAGCAAAGAAATGGCAGCCCAGCTTTTCTCATTGGCTGAAACAACTTTTAAATTACCCATTTTTTCATATGTATGGTTAGTCTACAATGTTACTAAAGCATGTAATGCTGTATTAGTGACACTACAAAGACTGCCATCTATTTTTCTATTTTTGTGATAGTGCAAACAGCCCTGCTAGTCTGGATACTGTTTTAGTGACTTCACCTTAAACAAATATGGGTATGAACCTGCTGCAAGCCCCTTGTGACTGCTTGGAATAGGTTGTGATTCTGCCATGGACATGCCAGTTTATAATTACTTTGATAACTGTGTTGTCTTACTGTGAGCATTTTACGCTTATAGACCTGGTTTAAAGACTTAATGTATATAATTAGATGCGTTTTTCTTATTATGAACAGGCCCCGAATTAATGTAAGCTTACGTTAGTCTGATGTATACAGTTATACAGTATCCAACCAGCTACATTTATGGATTGTACCTGCCAGCAAATGATTCTTGTCCTGTTTTTTTCCTTTTACATATAGCTTTTTGTGCATATAATGAAGACTGTCCTACTTTTTTATATGGATTGGCTGCTGTCTAGAATCACTTAAAATGATACCACAAAGGAAAAGGAATGCGCGTGACTACTTGATGCCACCTAGTAAAATAGCTATTAAAGTTATACTGTATACATTACTGTATGGACCCTCAGTAATTTTCCTACCTGCCCCAGTTGCTATAGAAGTTGAATAGCCCTGCTGTCAGTCAGCACTGATAACGGATATCTCGATTGTGCCCCTGTTTTCTGTAAACAGGTCCTTAGAGAACTGTACAACCGAAGGTTTGAACATACGTCATACATACATAGGTTGCATCCTCATGGGTTTTGGGTAAGCCTAATGGAAAAATGATGAAAAAAGATCAATTTCATTAGTCAATGCTAAAATAAATACAGGTTGACCTTTTTTGATCAAGTATCGCTGTTTATTAGGGGCCACAATTAATGGAATTTGAGCAAGGTAATTACCCAGCCAAGGGTGGAAGAAGGCAAAGTCACACAGGTAGGGGACGAGGAGTAGGTGTCAGGCAGGCACCCACTATAAAGAGGGGCACAGAGATCACGTGGGTCTTTCTTTGTGCACAGAGACACCTGACACAGCAGCTGAGGCCAGCCATGGGTGGGAATTTGAATCGGTAGGCTCTCAATTTAAAATATTTTTAAAAGCATGGCATTAATATTGAAACTGTAGAACCATTCATTAATTATTTAAGCGCATAACTTTAAATTATAAAAGTGTTAAAAATGTGGTTAAAAAGTGTGTTTGGTGAAGGAACTTTAGAACCTTGGTCAAGAATGAAAAGTTTAAGTTTTTTGAGAAACAGGTTTTTAGTTTTTTGATATATTATCAAAACAATTCCTCTCGTCTCTGACAGAAGAGAGGAAAGTGCTCCAGTTCAGCAAGTTTTAAATGAAGGCACTATTAAAGAAGCCAGCTGTTGTTTTTCCCACACTTGATGTGCCTTTAACTGATTAATAAATGGTAGTTTATGTGTAGTTATAAGTAACATACCTCCTCCTTTTAAGAAATTTGCCCTTTTTAACATGAATTCTGCGCTAACCTGCTTTTCATTTATACTATACCCTCTTTCATTATGGCCTACATATGGAGCTCGGTGCTACCCAGTTCAATAGAAACATCCTGTGATTTTTTTTTGTCAAAATCTTTATTTTTTAGAGTACTTTTTGGATTCAGTTTATTTTGGATCTTGTGGTCAAATGAAACCCATTTTACAGGCTCTATCTGACAGTAGTAATGCAGCACAGGGAGATCATTTCACCAATTTCAAATCTATAAATATTACAGTGATAGAGTGTGTTCTCAAACTACCCTGTTTTTCAGACTCCTACCCAATCGAATGTTTTGCCATATCTGAGTAAAGTGTGTTACTATTTTGGAAGTGTGATCTTTGTTTGACCCACTTTTTGTACAATTGCTGCACCGTGAAGCTGATTTTCTTGTATTAGCCCTAAGCCTTTAGACACAGCCCACTTAAGCAAGAAAGTTATTATTCGCTGTTTAGCCTGTAGTTATTCACCACAGGCTACACCTGCCTTGCAGGGGTTTTTTTAAGAGTTAGCTCTAGTCTTAAATAGCTTTATATGTCTCTTTCAGTTATAGTTTTTGTCAAAATGCTGACATGCATGACTTTAAAAGGACCACGTAAACTCCGTTTCACAATTTGACTGCATGTTTCCATGTATTCAAATTGGTGCACATTGACTCTCACAACTCTGAATGCTCACGCAAAATTCTTAAAAACCTGTTAAACAAGATAGGCTGTCTGGTTTGTTTTTTTTAAGCACATCTGTTTCTTACAGGGAACTCCTCTGTAGGCGTTTACACTTTCCTCAAAGTCATAGTTTAGAATTCAACAGCACAGGAACACATGGATAACTTGATTTAGACTTTTTTGTAGCTCGGGATGAGAAAGGTAAGACACTTCTCTGGTTGAAATAGACACATTTATTTTTTTTTTACGTTGTTCTACATTTATGACTACATCTTGATGGGTCTTCTTTACGACTGATGAACAATAATGCAACTAGTTTGTTTGTATTCTAATGTAATGGATTTCCCTACAGGCTCTGTGGTTTTATTAATCTTTCTTCTTTCTAAATGGTGCCTCATCGACAGGTGCTAGAACATATGCTTCAACACAATGATTTCTTCTGTTTTTATTTCACTTATATTTGTAGGTTATGAAGCTGATCTTGGTGCAGCTGTAGTTCCAAGTGCCCTTAAATCATTCTGAGGGTGGTACTCAGAAACTAGGACTTCTGAGATTTCTCTTCACCTACAGTGCCTTCAGGGATTCTACATACAAAATATAACAGGTAAGCTCTACTAAAGGAAGATTTTTGACCACTGTAATTCCTTTTCATCTGAATAAGAAATCGATTTAAACATCTCAAAATATAATTCGAATTAAATAGTCATTCACAGCAGGTGAAAAGAGAACTGTTACTCTGCAGGATGGTGGAACAATAATGGAATAACAATTCTATTCTGTCTCCATTTCAGTTATTATGCATATATAATTAGTGGAGCTTTGATTTTTTTTTCTTTTTTGTATAACGTTGATGCTTTTTGAATATTCTTTTTCTGCAACCTCTGAATATAAGACCTCACTGAAGACATCTGATATCTGCAAAGGTTTCCTTGATCTCTTTAGTGCCATGTGTTTCTAGAACTAGTGTGTGTGTGTGTGTGTGTGTGTGTGTGTGTGTGTGGTGCAGTATTGGGGTCACAGAAAATACTATTAAGAGGAAACAAAACTTTCAGTTAGAGTCTGACATAATTTCTAGAGACAAACAGTCTTTGAGTTTTCTGTGCACGAGTGGACAAGACAAGAACTTGTATGAGTTGGGAGTTTGAAAACCACGGTGCCTGTTTTTTTGGTAAAAAAAACAAAACAGAAAAAACCTGCCATCGTTACTTCAGCTCAAGCTGGAAGAAATTCATACTGTTATGCTATAGGAACCTCCTGATTCGAACCCTCCAGCTGCTAAAGTTTCATATTACTCTTAGCACGTGGTTCTAAAACCATGAGCCGGGCCCCATAAGTGGGGTGCAGAGCTACATCAATTGGGACACAAATAACCAGGTGAAAGATTTTGTGGGTGTTATTCTAACGCTATTTTTAACACTAATAATTGATTTTTTTTTAAAAGTGTGTTAATGGAGCACATTTTTTTTGTTAGTTTTTTAAATTTGACACA
Source organism: Pelmatolapia mariae (assembly GCF_036321145.2). Classification (NCBI taxonomy): domain Eukaryota; kingdom Metazoa; phylum Chordata; class Actinopteri; order Cichliformes; family Cichlidae; genus Pelmatolapia; species Pelmatolapia mariae. The sequence goes on from NC_086244.1 coordinate 27,824,569, forward strand.
AAATCTTTGGGAAACTCTACCTTAAGCAGAAAACTCAAGCCTTTGTGGGCAAGAAGTTCCAACCAGAACAGAATAAAGCTGCATGTACGATTCTAAAATAATGAAACATATCACATTTTAAGATGTGTACTTAATTAATCTGTTTCTCACCTCTCCTTCAAACTGTACTTGGCTTTCCTCGGGTTTGGATCCAGTAGCTGCCAAACCAGGCTGCTTTTATAATCAAGATCCCGAAGTAATGTGCCAACTGCAGTACAAAGGAGGGGCACATTTGGGAAAGTGCTGGGTGATGTGTTCATTTTAAACAGTCTGAGATTATGTTCATTAATATGCTTTTTGTTAAACACTGTTTACCTATTTACAGTTTTCTTTTGGATAACAGATGAAACACAGTTATGAAATATTTCCTGGAGTGAACTTGAGGATACATAGAGACGAGTTTAGCTTCTTATAAGGATCAGACAATGGTGTCAAACAGTGACTGTACTTCAGGGGCCGCCCTGAAACGGGATTGTTTTCTCTTTTGTTATATTTAGTTGGCAATTTGTCATATTTAACTTCATAAGTTATTTTCTTTTTTTCTCTAGTTTGGGTTATTTTTCTTAGCCTGAGTTTATCTGCAGGTTTTGACAAACTGACATGCAGGCTGCACTAGTCCACTTCTGTAAAGAAAAAGGAGAAATAAAAAGAAACTTCAGTATGCTGAAGAGTTAAAAGACCTTTTATTTTTGCCGTCATTTCTAAGCAAAACCTCAGAGTAGCCCAAGGTATTAATAGAGAAAAAAATGTCAATACTCAAAATCAAGTGCTGTCTAGATTGCAAATTGGAAATGCAAACTCTTGAATGTGATTGCCTTTTTTGCATTTTCATCTCAAATAAGGTTAGTCCAGTCACCAGTGATTGCCGCTGTTCTATTCACAGTATAAAAAAATTCAGTCCAATTCATAAACCAGAAATATTATCCCACAGATCGGGTTGCCATAGATACTGCATAGTGGAGAAAATAAACTGTTGAAATGAGTTAATTGAGCACAAAAGGGGGTTAAGTGTCTCCTCTGTACTCAAAAACATTTGTCTTTAAAATCAGGTGAATTAAAGTTGACACATTCTTCCATTAGATCCCTGAAAACCTCATACCTCTTACTCAGAAGTTCATCCTGGTAGGAAAGGAAATAAGCACGTTATTTTCTTTATTCAATTAGCTCTCCCTTCAGAATGAACAAAAAATGTCTCTCTAGTGAGCACTAAAAAGGAGACTGGTCTAATAGGTGTACTATCATGGTTGGATAACTTGCATAAAGGCCTTTGGATATTTTTAATATTCTATACTTAAGAGTTTGAATTATCTCACCGGTTTAGACCCCTGTTTAGGCTAATTGTAGCCAGCTAAACCTAAAGCAGAGTGCTTGAGTGTGTTCAAGACACGGTGACTTAACATTAATGTTGGATCTTTGGATTTTGATTTTATAGCTCCAGTTTGCTCTCAGGTTAGGGAGAGGCTTGCACGCTGAGTTAGCATGAAAACTTTGTTATTGAATCACAACAACAATAGCTGGCTGATAATAAGTGGGTTTATTTTGAATAGTACAAAGCCAGGCTAGGTGTGTCTGCCTGGTTTAACCTTAAAAGGTGCTCCAGGACTCAACTCATGTTTTTAAGCTCTAGCAGGTCTATAGAGCTGTTACTCTGTGAAAGGTTTCACAAACAAGGTCATATTATGCAATGTGGAGGTTACATGCAAATATTTATGGTGATTTGCCAGCTAGGAAGCGGGAGACTGTAATTCAGTATATATGGATGTGCTGAATTGTTAGATGGATGTCACAAATACTGGATTTGCCATACTTAAAAAATATAATTGCAAGTGTTTCATGGGAAGGTGCACAAGTTTGCTCAGTGTGGATGTCATGTAAAGTCTTGCACTCCGTGGGTGGAGTTGCAAAATATTTGTTCTCATTGTGTTTTGGCAGGCAGTAATTTCATTGATAGCAGTATGAAGGAAATGTAGGTTAAGAACAGGTTTTGGAGAACATTACACACACAGTAACCTCACTAAAATGCAGTATTAGACCAGATGCACATATGAAGTCTTGCAAAGAGAAGGTTTGCATGAAAGGTCTGCGGTAACACAGTGTGAACACCACACTACAAAGTGCTGGACTCCAGTCCCCTGTCGCTCAAACCCTGAGACTCGGCACATTCACAAACATGCGCTCAAGCACTCTCTAAGGACAACTTGTTAACCGCACATAGGGGGAAATACTTTTCTTGCACTACACTGGCCCAATTCATTCCCATTTAATCCGCTCTGTGTGCTCTCTCTCTCTAGTTTGGTGCTGGCTTTTTATACATTTCTAAGTCAGACTGAGTTAGCAATGCTGGCTACAAAAGACTAGTGATAAACAGGTGGTTAGGACTGCTCTCTGACAGCAACAGTCTCGAATAACTGCCTTTATGTCAGTAGTAACCGATAGTTATAGATAATGAATGAAGTTACTGCTGTTGTGCCATTTGTTTAAATGCAGCAAAGGTTTAAAGTTGTCGTGATGCTCATATGGTTCAACTGATTTTGGGTCGCTCTTTGAAGCAGTTGGTTAAGTAAACCAAGCGGGGAACAGCTGTGAACACCAAACACAACTTCACCTACTGTTAACTTTTAAAAATAAGTCAAACATGGATTTTGTTCATAACATTATTAATGTCATACGCCTCTTTACCATATAAACTTGTGTGCTCTGTAGCTTTTATCCAGCAATGCAGTGTTAAAGGACAGGTTTACAGATGAGGTCAGACAGAAGTCTACATGGGCTAAGACACAACATCGTGTTTTGTAGTGAGAGTAGGGAACAGGTGGAAGAGAGTGTTGAGAAGTGGAGGTATGCAATGGCGAGAAGAGGATTGAAGGTCAGTAGAAGCAAAACAGAATAGCTGTGTGTGACTGAGAGAGAAGGGTGTAACAGGAAAACTGCAAGGAGTAGGGGTAGTGAGGGTAGATACCTTTAGATACCTGGGTTCAACCATTCAAAACAATAGACAGTTCAGAAGAGAGCACAGGCAGGGTAGAGTGGCTGGAGACTAATATCAAGATTTTTAACAGAAGTGACTAGAATGGACAGGGTAAAGTATGTCAGAGGGACAGCTCAGGTCAAGCAGGTTGGAGACAAAGGTAGAGAAGCAAGGCTGAAATGGTTTGGACATGTGTCAAGCAGGGATAGTGGATATACCAGTCAAAGGATGTTGGAAATGGAGCCTGATTAAAGAAGATCACAAAGAAGATTGGTGGATACTTGACTCCCACAATAAAAAGTTTGGAAACTTGAAATACGAGTGTTAGGTCCCCTTTGACTCAACTGCTCCATCCATCTATCCATCCATTTTCTTAAGCCAATGCAGTTTAGGATTACGGGTCACCTGCTACATGACAAAACTTGATGAAACATCTGTGTCAATACAATATAATTCATATTAGAATTCATCATATTGTAGTTATCATAGAAACATCAGTGACTTGGTTACTCACTAGCAAACGAATCATCTGAACAGCTTTAAAAAAAAAAGTAAGGTTATTGGAGAGTCAGCTGCATGTGCTGTGCCCTATCTGTCTGTAGTCACCACTCAACATCAGCTCTTTACTGCAGTGGGAGAAATGCTCATTAACAATGTATGGGATGCATCGGGCAACAGTGGCAGTGTTGAGGAGCAATGACTTTGGCTTCTGTCCAGCCGGTGCAGCTGCCTTGTTAGCCTGAGCCAAAAACCATCTGTGGTCAGTATGGAATCACTTTAGAGTTGCATTGTTTAGACTTTAGGATAGCTCTGTTCAAATATTGTCTTTACATTGCACACTGGAATCCTGCCTTCACATCCTCTTTTTCAGAGCTAAGTGAAAGACAGTTCAGCCCTGTGTTAGACTGTCCAGTACCCCTGGCACAGGATAGGCAGTTACAGGTAATACTTTGGTAAACTTGGAGTTTGCCCCGTGTTTTTTTTTTTGGCAGATTTCTTTTTTACAGCTCTGCTCATTTCTTGAGGTACCATCTTCTTATACACATATTGTCTCTTTCTGCAGAATTTGCGATTAATATTTAAAGTCACAATCCTTTATTCTGCAGATACAGAAGAACCGAATGGCTTACTTATTTATTAAACCTTCATTGACAGCGTATATATCTCTGGTCACAAATACGAGGCTGTCTTATGTAACTGACTGTCAAACACCGAGCAGGGACACGTTAGTATTTTATTGGGATAATTTACGATCATGTATTCTGCTAAAATCACAATGGACAGGGGGCTTTATAGTGTAAAACTTGCAACGGTTGCTGAGATATAATAACAGTTATGTTAATGAATGAATATTGATTTATTGTAACACACAGTTATTATGATAACTTTCATAGGGCTTGTCTGAAGATGAGGTAAATTGTGATTTAACCCTTCAGTAAGATCCTAAATGCATGTCTTTGCCAACTTATGAGGTAGTTGTTTGGCACCTCGCTGCACGTTTCCATTGGCTGTGATGATCCAAAGCTTTTAAAAATGAACACGCCATATGATACATTTGGTGAGGTCTAAAAGGTCTTCGTGTAAAGCAGGGGTCCCCAATCCCAGTCCACAAGGGCCGGTGTCCCTGCAGGTTTTAGATCTCACCCTGGGTCAGCACATCTGAATCACATGATTAGTTCATTACCAGGCCTCTGGAGAACTTCAAGACATGTTGAGAAGGTAATTTATCCATTTAAATCAGCTGTGATGGATCAAGGACACATCTAAAACCTGCAGGGACACCGGCCCTCGTGGACTGGGATTGGGGACCCCTGGTGTAAAGGATAGCTTTGCCGATTATTGTAAGGACTGCAAAAAATAAAGGAGCTTTTGAACAAACATGTAAACCTTTTCAAAAAATCCAATGTGCTTGAGAATGGCATCATGGAGTGCTTTGAATCCAGGCTGATCCAAGGGATCACTGTAACTGTTGTTTGAAAATTGGGCATATCGTTCAGAAGTTAGGCGCAAATCCAACTTCAGCCCATTAGTGGTGCTAGAGTGCCCAAGGCCCAGACATGAAACTTTGTAAAAACAATCAAGGGACTGGCCCCAGTCAGCTCCAGCTGCTACCATGTTCTTCAGTGGCAGAAGAAAAAATGAAGAAAACATTGTTAGGGTACCTAAGCGCTTTTATTGTTTGGCTGCTAAATAACAGGTGTGGCTGTCAAAGCTATGGGTGGATCTATGGGTGGAGATGGCAACTGTAAAGATAAGAAGTTTATCAGTCAAGGAGTTTCAGTTATCAGTCACAGTTTCTCTACACCGGTAAAACAACAGTTATAGGTAAAACAGGATGTTAAGGATAAACCATAACTACGAAGCTAAAATGCACATCCTTCTGTGTCTTGGATCTCAACACAGAACTTTAAACGAGTTTCTAAACTTACAGCTGAGTTTGTTTACTGCCGTCTGCATTGGTGTTGAGATGCATTAATCTGTGCTGCTGCCGCCGTTTGCCCTTGTGTTTTATTGCTGACCCTGGCACAGCCTGCATTCAGCTGCTGACTCAGTTTGTCATTATTCCTTATTGTGAGAAAGTTTTCATTTGGTTTATTTAAACTTAACTCTATCTAGCTGTTACCTTTTCACCTAAAATCACTTCTGCCATTTTTTGCCTCCATGGATGAATTTTTTTGTCTTGTATTTTCGAATAAGGGTGATTTTATATATATATATGTATGCTAATACAAGTCAGCGTATTTGAAAACGTTTTCCAGCAAGGGCCCGAAGTAATTCAAGGTCACATGTTGCCCGTTGGGAGTCAAACTGCAGTGAAGCTGGCTCACAAACGAGCAAGTCATTTTTGAATCTGTTAACAACAGAGGCATGGGTTCATTTGAAATAAGCCAAAGTCTTACAGCTTAAGTCTTAACTTGTTTAGTTACACATAGACCACACAGACACACACACATGCAATGGGTGTAGCACAATACGTTAAAAATCATTTCATTATTAAAGCACTCAGTAATCCATTATTATTCTCTTTCACTTCTTCTGGTATCAGCCAGTGAGGACATCACTACTAGTATAAGTTCATTTTATTTTAAGATATGCTCTGGAGGAGAGATTTAGCTTTAAATTTATTCCTAATCCCACAAACTCTTGTGCGTATTCTTGGATTCATAGATCTGTTTGGAATGCTTTTGTTCCGCTATACTGGATTCTAATAAAAAACATTGCTCCCTAACAGTTGTCTTCCTAAATTTGCTGTTGAAAAGTGCAGACCATCAACAGGTCATGTGCATACTGCACACGCAGCAGCATTTTTACATGCAGGAGACAGTTGCAGAACATGATACATAGCATTATTCCATATGACTGGTAATGGTCAGAATCACTATGGGATAATAGTAAATGAAAAACTTTTTTTTTTTATCAATGCTGCATTTCTGTTTTACATTTCTGCTTAATTAACAGGTTATCATGTGCATCACTGTGAATTCAAACAGGGAAGAAAAGTCAGTTCTGTTTAAGCTACAAGCCAAAAACGAACAGTTTGAGCAAGTTGCGTATACTTTTTAGAACATCTGACATCTCATTGGAGGGCCACTTTAGTGTCCAAGTAGTACCAAAAAACAAAAAACAACAACCAAGCAAACAAGAAAACACCCACAAATATTTCTGAAAATGTAGTGTTGTGTTTGTTTGTTTTTTAATTTCAAATATTGTATAACAAGACAAAATTGCAAATATAAATGCAAATCTTTTTCTCACTCTTAAATGAAGCCTTTCATTGAACTACCAAATAAATAAATTGGCCAGACACGTGGCAGCACCTCTGCTTTAATTTTGTTCATATTTAACAAAATAAAAATGCAGACATAAGTGTACACATCAGGTTTTGACTGTTAGTGACAAATGTTTTTTTTTTTAACAAATAACTCTCTCACTGAGCTAACGTAGCCAATCCCTCCACATGTTTGTACTCTCTGCTCATATTGCCTTTATATTCATATTAAATCATTTTTTGCTTTTTAAAGAACTTATTTTAACAGTGCACTCAACAGCAAACAAATCCTCCCCAACAAAAAAGCCAAATTGCATTATCTTTTTTCAGGTCAATATACGGGCCGCAAGTAGGGGTGATGTGGTCCACAAGTGGCCCCCGGGCCAAGTTTGAGACCCCTGCTTTAGAATGTGTAGTTTAAAATTGTTGAAATGTTGCTTTGCAGCTGTAGGTTTACTTTGCTGCAGGTTTAAGACAACTATTTCTCTTTTAGCTGCCCAACCCAACGAACCATTTTTTTTATTACATAAAGACAAAGACAAGAAATCATCTACTGCTAGTTCTAACAGGGAGTTAGAAGATGCTACAGTTAATAATCAACACTTACACATTACACATTAAACATTGGTAGAGATAATATCTCAGCAGGGTTAGCATTATCTCCAGTCCAATAGCTGAATAGGGTGCAAAAGAGATGTTACCAGGTCTAGTAGTACTGAGATCACCCCACTTCACAGCTCAATGAAATGAAAAAGTAACAGAGCATTACTCTTGAATATATATCTGTCTGTGTGGGTTCTCTCTGTGTACTCCCGTTTCCTCCCACAGTCCAAAGACATGCAGTTAGTGGGGTTATGTTAAATGGTAATTCTAAATGTGAAATTGCCCATAAGTGTCAATGTGAGTATGAATGGTTGTCTGTCTCTCTATGTTAGCCCTGAGACAGACTGGTGACCTGTCCTGGTTGTACCACGCCTCTCACCCTATGGTACCTGGGATGGGCTCCAGCCCTCCCATGACGCTGAATTGGATAAGCAGAAGGAAATGGATGGATGTTTTATGTCAGTATCATATATAATATCAGACTTTACTTTTATTGATTCAAAATGAATTAACATTTTGGCTTGTGGGTTTCTGTAAAGTTAAATCAAAAAGCAGAAAGTCACAGTTTTATTTAGAACATTGTTGTTTTTTATTTTTTCAAGTCTGTTTGTCTTTACTTGAAAAAACTCTGAAAGGCTTCTTGGTCTTATGCTGAAAATAACTTCTGATATGATATCCTTTTTCTGCAGCTTTGAGGTGATTGATTTTATCTTTCTTCTCCAAGTGAAACCAGGGCCATAATGAACCTGTTCAGGAAGGATGCCATGACCTCGAAGAAGGACAAAGAGAAAGAGATCCAGTATGAGGACCCTCCAGATGGAGGCTGGGGCTGGATGGTCGTGCTACATTGCTTCCTGGTATGCGTACCTCTGTTCTCTATAATCTCCTTTTTTTCCCACTGAACCATTTATTTATATATAATTAACTGGAAAGTTTCTCTCAGAGAAAATATATCTGTCATTATCTGTATATTTTCATTTGTGTCTGTGCAGGTAAATGTCCTCGTTATGGGCACCCTAAAGAGCTTTGGGATCTTCTTTGTGGCGTTCCAAGATGAGTTTGGTGGCTCAGCAGAAAGTATCAGCTGGATCGGTTCCATCATGTCGAGTCTGCGTCTGTCTGGAGGTTCAAACTGAAAAAAAAATCTTTTCCTTCTATTGCATCACCTCTTTAACTCGTCATTTTCCACAGTTTGGAAATTATTTTCTTGTGACTTACCGTCTCTCCTTCACAAAATGTACTTAATAGCCTTTTCTGGTCTGTATGTCTGCATTTAGCTTTTTGCCGTTGTGTTTCTTCTCCTCTCACTTCTGTAGCGCCCATCGCCTCTGTGGCATGTGCCAAGGTGGGAGCAAGAGTGACCTCGATCACCGGTGCAGTGCTGGTTAGCGGAGGCTTCCTGTTGAGTATATTCGCCAACAGCGTGGTATTCCTCTACATCAGCATGGGAGTGATAGTTGGTGAGTTTAACTAATTGCTAAACAGTAAAGTACCTTAATGTTGCTGTTTCCACACGAACTGTAGTAACCAGACACGACTTCTGTGTCGTGTTATTAATTCGGAAAACCAACGTGTGTGTCCCTGTGACTGACGCAATGTCGGATAATAACCTTGTTTGCTCCTCTCAGGAATGGGGTTTGCACTACTGTATCAGGCCTTCTCAGTGGTCACAGCACTGTACTTCCGAAAAAGGTTAGCAACGGCATATGCTATTGGACGCTCTGGGATGGGTTTGACCTTTGCTCTCGCTCCCTTCACTCAGCTGCTTCTGGACCGGTATGCTTGGCAAGGTAAGAAGGAGAAATTTTGTGCCTAAGTGTAGAAATACAGGCCATGAAGTGATCTAAAAGTGATACTTTAGATCCTAAACTCTCACTGTCATGTTTAGGAGCCATGTTGATTCTCGGTGGTCTCATGCTGAATCTGGTGGCCTCTGGCATGCTGCTGCGACCCATCAATGTAAAGCCACCTGTTTCAAACCCTACCTCCTCTGCCATCCAAAAGAGTCCTGCTGTTTCTCTCAAGAGCTCCTCAGAGAAGGAGTACTCCAAGAACTGTTTGAATGGGTCCACTCACGTTTCCAATGGCGTCTCCAAATCAGACTCTCTTCAATCCCCCCCTCCCTCTCATAGGGACACCGTGAACGTGGGGGGGCAATGTACTCAGGGACTCCAGGACCAGTCAGTGAACCCTGAACTGACCAGACTGGTCCTGAATGGAGTAAATGGCCATGAGCCCCATCATGACCTGGGTCAGTGTAAACCCACAACTCCAGATTGCTCAGCGGAGCTCAATGGCAGTATGAATGGGTCCACGATTGTTGGATTTTCCTCACATGCAAGCTCGCCAAGTGAGGTGACTGTCACAAAAGCCAAAGTACTGGATTTCTCTTTGCTGAAGGACCCTTTCTTTTGCATATACACTTGGTCTTTGGTCTTCAGTCAGCTTGCCTACTTTATTCCCTATTTCCACCTGTCTGCCCGGGCCAGAACCCTGGACATTGATGCCATGGATGCTTCCTTTATCATCTCTGTCGCAGGTAAGGTTTATGTTGGCTAATAGATCCTCTGTGTTACTATAATCAGCGTTTACTGAGTAGTGTGATAGTTTGGAAAATAGAACTCTCTTTTTTTTTTGGTCTGTGCTGTAAATAATTAGCTAAAGCAATACAGCTTATGGCCTTCATGTGGTCTGCAGTCATGGTGAGAAGTTTGGGCAGTGGGACAAATTTTGTTTTTATACACTTTTCTGCTTCCTTTTTTTTTGCTTCCTTACATGTTTCTGTGATGTAAGAATAAGAATAACTTTATTTATCCCGAGGGAAATTCTTTTGTCATGTACATGCTCAAAGCAGCAGGAGAGACAGAGGAACAGATGAATAAGATATAAGATATAAGAATAGTAGTGTACAGTAATATACAGTAGGATAGTGCAAGACATGTAGTGAAGAACAATTACAACGATTTGATAAGTTTCAAAAACATTTATTTGAAAATACATTTTTAAAAATATTTTAGCAATAGTATATAATATAAAATTAATATAAAATTAAATTAAATTATTATGAAAACACAATTTAAATAAATACAAGCTATCTAAAGTCATCTATAAAGTTTATCAAAAGCTACAAATATTATAGGGTTTCTGGGGTCCAAGCCTTTTTTAACATCACTGTTGAATTAAAGGTTGAAGATATAAAAGCAGACAGTCACTTGCAGATTACAAGATCACATCTGTAATCTACAGCCAGTGGCCCCCTTTTTAAAGAAGAGTCATCAATATCAAGCTTGTTTCCAACTTAATGATAAATATTTATGTGTAACTTTTTACCAAAAATGACTGTTTATAATCCACTTAACTCTTGTGCCAATGAAAGAAACATTTGCAAGCGTCAGTTAATTTGCAACACTGTTGCACTGTTGCGACTTCTAACTCGTTTAAGCTGGATCAGTGTGGAATCTTATTGTCTGGTTGTCTTCTGCAAACAACTGGCAGTATTTCAGGGCTTCCAGAGTGTAGTTACAATATCTAGGCTACGCTGGCCATGTTTCAAAAGCATTTAAAACAAAACAAATAAAATTGCTGATAGTTTTTAGGTGGCTTTTCGGATAAGGTTTCCCTTCTGTTGTTATCCACATGGATTTTAACGTACATGTGACCAGTGCCAGCTCAGATTCTGCAGTACTAGAGTGCTCAGACATCCTTAAGTTTATGACAAGAAGAGTCGAAGTATTTTCACAGATGTGACAAATTTAGAATTAAACAGCTATGTCTTATAAAAAATAACCTTTAGTAGTGACCTTGAAGTATAAAGATGAAGTTCCAGGGGTTTTTTTCAGACTGAGTCTGAGGAGTGATGCAAAAAAAGTGTTCAGTCAACCTCTAGCCATTAATTATTTGTGAGCTGCTCAGACTCTGCAGTCTTATGTAATGGATGTTCTTACATAAAAGCTGAACTTTGGTCTACTGGCCAGGGTGGGTGGGTTCAGCAGTGTGCCACTGATGAGGCCACTCCATATGAACAGAGAACAGCATTAACCTTATGCACACCATGCATGTAATTCTGTAGATTTATGAATAACTGAAAAGCTCCATGTGTGATTGTTTTTAAACACTTTGTTTTATAATCTGTCCACTGATAATCAATAACTGTTACCCAATAGAGACTGTATTAATATTAATGAAAGGCATACTTTAGCTATAAATAATGACACATAGGTACATCTATTATTGATTAGTGTAGTAGTGATAAGGGGTTTGAGAGGAAAAGGGGTATCAATAAATCAAACTTCTTTTATATCACAGCTCTTATGTGATAACAAAACAAAAGTGCCTTTGTTTGTTTGAATTAAAGCAAAACTTTTTGTGTACAGTTTTTTTATTAGTGTCAAAGTCATGCATTTTGAGCTTTCAGAAAAAAAGCCCATCTTTTTTGTTTTAAAACTGCCTGTAGCCAGTCTGTGTCAGCATTAGGGGTGGGAGAAAGGATCTCAGAATTAAATCACAGGACATCTAGAAAATGTGATGCTTGCAGCTCGCAGGCATCACATTAAATGTAAATTTTCCATCCTTAATCAGTGAGCTGCTGTCACTGATAACCTAATTCGAAGTGTGACTATACTATAACAATAATGCAACAGCAGCATATAGCACAATAACAGTGACTCAGCTTTAATGAAATATCAGTGTTGTGTTTTTCCTGGATATTTTAAGTAAAAGTATAAATAATAACTGCTGAGCACATAGTTTAACAATAACTAAAGTGATGTAGCTTTGTGACTCATAAGGAGCTGCATAATATTATCACAGAACATTTTCTATCTAAAAGTTTTTTATCTTGGCTCAAACTTTTTCACCATCTGCTTAAAGCCCTGCTCTTCCACCATGTAACCACATCTGTAATTTCCATCTACCGTTTGCTCTTCGTGTCATATGGAGTGCAGCTAGCAAGTGGTCCAGTGACACTCACTAGTGCTGAGCGATATTGCAAATTTTGGTATTGATCCAGTACCAAGTAAATACAGGGTCAGTATTGCCAATATCGACACCGATCCTGATACTTTTAACCTATAAAGGCAGCTTATGTATGGGCTAGCAGTGTGTCTGATAGCAGTACTATTACTGGTACCAATACTGTCAATATCTGCATTAATCTGCCCACCTCTTACACTCAGCAGAGTCATTTGTTTACATCAAAGTCACGTATTAGCACAGTTAGCTGCTAGCCTCTCCTACTTTTCATGAAACTAATTTGTTTTTTAGTGGGAACAATTTTCTTGCACATTTTTCTTGCACATTGCTTTGTTGGGGGTTATTGCAGTAGCTCCTTTTTAGGTACTAAATCATCACTGGAGCCTGAGACACTCTATATATCTTTTAAATCATATCAAAATTGATACCGTGGTCATTGTGGATTAAATGATGTGGCACAATTCTAGTCAGCATTGGTATGAAAGAGCAAAAAGGTCCAGACATTTGTCATAGTGCATACTTGAGTTCTAATTTTTAATTAAAAAAAATTTAACACTGTTATTTGCATACTCAACTTAGAGGACAGAAACAAAGTATTGATCCTATCTTTCTGGTATCAGTTCAGTACCAATACTAGCATTGGTATCTATAGTATGGAGTCATTTGCTTAGACGTGAGTAGCACATAATCAGCTGCTAGCATCTCATACTCTGTAGCCTGCTTTTTTGTCTCAAGTGGTGAAACAAGTTTGTTGTTTCCACATTTAGCAAGAACAATTTTCTTGCATACTTTACAGATGACTGTGCTTTGTTGGTGGTTGTTGAAATAGCTCCTTTTTAGGTAGAAATTTGTCACTGGAGCCTGAGCCGCTCTTGCTCTCAGACATGCCCAGGCTTGTCTCAATAATGCGTACACTAAGGAACGTAAACACGTGGCGTTACTATAGTATTGTTCTCCTCATATAACTTTTAAATCTTGTCGCAATTTATATGGTGATCATTGTGGACGATATGATGTGGCACAGTCCGAGGCAGTATTTGTATGGAACAGCAGCATTTGAACTGGAGCCAGATTCATAAAATTACAGAATATATGAAGATTAACTGTCTGTTGTAAAGTTTCTTAAAGCTGTAAAGCCAGAGCATAATAGTCTGTGGGTTTACTCAGAAGAGCTTCCAGAAAGCAGCAAGACAGGTTCTTTTTTGTCAGCCACGTTTTTTCTGTCACTTTCTCTGCTCATGTGCTGTAATGGTGGAGAAAGCGAGACAAAGTTAAAGAGATGGGGTGCTGCTCACACCACAAAGCCACCATCCCAATGTCCCGCTGTCCCTCTTTCTCTGACCCAGTGCTTGTCATTGAGGCCCATTAACTTGGCTTGGTTAGAGAGGCCACTATCGTCCGGGTCAGTCTTTTCGTCAACCCTCAGTCACCAGCACTGGAACAAACCGGAGTCGCTAAGCAACAGCTAATGGAGTAAAGTTGTTGGCGTGTTGACAAGTGGGGCTCCCAGTTTTTTGTTGTTGTTGTTGTTTTGTTTGGGTTTTTTTTATTTTGGAGCCCAGTCCTGAAGTAGCTCATACTTTGCAGAGGAGCTCTGAGGCAGCAGAGTGTACAAAAGAAGAGGCGAGAGGAGCCAGCAGCAGTTTCATAGAAACTGGGAAAACCAACATGCCCCCCCCCCTCCCCCCCTCATGATCTGTTAATTCTCAGAGGCATTCACAAATGTCTGTACCTGGTAGTACTACTAACAGAACTGGTCAAAACCAGTGTACCACATGAACTTGGCGTAAGGTGCTACTTGGTGAAGCCTAATTTAAATAGCAATGTGCTGAGTTTGAACAAGGACAGCTGCAGAGCTGAATCGACCTGCTGAGGCTAAAACACACAAACAAACTCACAACTTGTCAGTATGCAAGCAGGAGACACTGCAGGGTATGTCTTGGATCACAAGAGGAGGACACATAAACAGTGAACAGCTGCCTCATGTCAATTTTCTAACCTCCGTGGAGAATGCTGTCATATAAGGAAAGCACAGATGTTCGATGATGAGGCATTTTATAGTCTATTCTTTCACTAATTTACTGTTGTTACTTAATATCTGCATGTTAATTAATGTAGATTAATGTAACATTTATTCAAATTTGCTATGAAGAGCGACACTGTAAAACATAAAGTGGGAATTTAGAGTACGTAAGCTCATATTCAGCAGGATTTTTATATCATGCATTGAAGTTGAGAGTTGCCTGCAGCCTGTGGAGTTGTGCTGCAGAGGCTGTGCAAAGGATGGATAATTCTGAATCCGTACCGCACCAGTTTGTTTCATTGATTAATTGCTCAGCACTGCCTGCTTGTAGCTATTCCTGCGACGCTCAATACACCACTGCAGTTTCCACATCACCTATCGCATTCCAGTTGACCTCAGCAGAGAGCGGTCCATATCTGCCCAGTCATCATACCCAAGTAGAGCAAACAATCAGTCAGATGAGAAGAAATGCTTAATAGGTAGTTTGCTTATTGTTACTGGTGTAATGCAGATGTTAACAGGTCGGTGTGTTGCCACCCACTGTGCCGGTTACACAGTATTCTTGTGTCAAGAGAACAGGAGCAACAGGGAGGTTGGATAAGTGACCTATTTTATTTAGTTCAAAGTTTCCTTCTCCTCACAGTCTTTCTTTACCCTTTCCTTACACATCTACACAGACACCCTTCACATTGAGAAATGTACTCACAGTTCCTCCTGGCGTTGTTTTCATTAAGCACGTAATAACTGCATCAACCTGTAACCATAATCCTAATTCTCAACACCAGAGTTAGCCTCGAACTAAGTTCTAAAGTAGTAGTTGATGGATTTAAATTTGAAATGTGAGATCTCAATTTCATGTTAATCCATCTAGTAGTTGTCAAGGTATTTTACTAAAAACACAACAACCTTATTGTGGGAATAGAAGAAAAATCAGGAGATACAGGTCATTTATTTATCTGAAAAAGTGTTGATAATGACCAATCATTAAATGGCTCAAAAACCTAAAACAAAGCAGATTTTGTGCTCTGTATCTTAGCTCCATGTCAACCATCTACACTTGGTTAACCCAGTGTGTTATTCCTGCTGTTGATGCACACATCTAGTGAAGTGTCAGTGTAACAGACTCGAGGATCATCTAGTTCTGCCTGGGCTCCTTTCTTTTGAAAGCTGAGCTTGTAGATGATTTAACACTAAAATGTTTCATAGATGTCGAAACAAACACACTTGAGGAATGCAGTCCAACATGAAGCTGCTTCTTATAGCGTTAATACTGAAATTGCAATGGAATGTTGCATCATTTTTATGCAGCTGTTATGCATGTAAGTAACCGCTAGTGGAATATTTTATCCCTTTACTCCAGTGATATTTATACAGATAGTTGTTTTCATGTCTTTGTGCACTAGCCTGTATATAAAACTGGTGATCATTTAGTTTGTGGACTGTTACAATCCTGGTTTTTGGTCATCATCTTTTTGGGTTTTTTGTGGGATTTTTTAGTGTCTTTGTTTTAAACTGGACATAATCATTTTAGAGAAGAATATAGAGCTAGGAAGTTCCATCAGCTTACAGTCCTGCAAAACTAGCTAGATTAGTACTTCACCTTGATATAAAACGAATTGAAAGCTTATTTAATTAGCAAGACAGGGAGTAATGCACTAACAAAAAAACTTTAAAAGTTTTTTCAGAACATTGGAAAAAAAAACAAACCATTATTTACCTGCCAAGTGGCCACACCCGTATGTATGCAAGATTTGCATACTAGTTAAATGTGTAAATTGGCAGGAATTTTAATAAGGGTGCCTTGAGACTGAGTTGCTTTTAAAACTGTCTTCAACTGGATCTTTGTGGACCAGAGAAACTTCAATTCAATTCAATTCAATTCAATTTTATTTATATAGCGCCAAATCACAACAACAGTCAACTCAAGGCGCGGTGAACTTCTGTTTCCTTTATTTTACAACCACAACATTCTAAAATGTGAATCGTTTTATTCATTGTTAACACTCTCTTCTCCTAATCCCACTTAAAGAGAAACTGCTGTAATGAATTCATCAGTATAAATGCACAGATCAAAAAGGGCCCTACACACATTTATATCAAAATTTAAAGTCATATAAATATATATCTTTCTCATCCACTTGTCTGTCCACCTTCGCCTGTTACAGGTATCACAGAGACCATCGCCCAGTTGGCCTCGGGCTGGGTGACAGACAGGAATCTTTTCCACAAGTACCATTTCCACAAAGCCTACCTGATCCTGTGTGGCTTGGTCAACCTGCTTTCCCCACTGGCAACTTCTTACATGCTGCTGATGGTCTATGCAGTCTTTTTTGCCATCTTCTGTGGTGGCTACATGGCTCTGTTGCTGCCTGTTTTGGTAAGGGGGATGCCTGCATTTCTTTGGAAACAAATAACCTCAATTATTTGTTCCACATGGTTTCAACACTTTATAAGTTTTTTGTAAATATATACAGTGTATATAATAAAATGACATATATAAATACATAATTCAAAAGACCATTCCTGGAATAGACGTGTCATTTAATATATGTTTAAGATGAAAAGGTTCAGTTGGTGCATGTGCAAATAATCAATTCTAATCTAGTGTCCTTTAGTCAGTGAACAACAGGTCAGTCTGCAAGGCTGTACAGGTATACCATTTAAACACTAATGTCAGCATGCTGATATGACCACGGTGATAACAGCAATGCTAACAAGCATATGTTTTTAATTCTTGAGTATGAACAGAGCAAAATTCTCCAAAATACTCCAAAAATACTGGAAATGACAGAACCAGAAAACTAAAATGTTAGTCAACCTCGATGAATAAGTCACGAGGTTTAGACAATGTTTCATCCATGCAATAGGATTAAAATTGTTGCTTTGTTACACCATGCAGGAAAAGATTGCTCAGTGTTTTTCTTTTTGAAGAAAATGCATGAAAACTAATAATGGTGGTTAAACACTATATATTCAGTGGTATCTTTGGAATGAAACGCAGGGTGCTCTCTTAGTGTAGTTTTACTTTTTACCAAACTTGCCGCTATCACCCTCACTATACTGTTAGTCTGTAGTTCATTCACCTTGCAAAGTCAACAATATCAGATTTGTCTGGCAGTTTAAGGGCCATGTAAAGGTGAACTGGCTTAGTAATAAGATTATATCCCACATGGAAAGAAAAACTTTGAAGCAGGTGGTATGAGATGTTTCCTAACTGCTATTATGGGTGGATCAACACATTAAGTCAGTGGGTATCCAGTGTCCTATAGTTATATCACCCCTCAAAACAAAAGCATGAGGACACACGTTTGACCTCACTTGCCAATGGTATGGTCTCAAAGGTCAGGACATATCTATGGGCTGAAGGGATGACGTCCGATTCTTCTTCTTTTTAAGAAAATCTGACTGGAAGAACCAACAGACAGTGACAAACAGATAAAACCAGCCTGCTGATGTAAATTACTTATTTTCCAGGCAAAGGTTTTCTAAGAAAGGAAGATCATAGCAGTAATCTGTAATTTATTGATTTATGAACTAAGAGTCTCTCCAACATAAAGTGCTTATGTGAAGAATGCTGTCACTAGCAAACTGAGTGGTTTATCAGTGCAGCGGCGGGGACTATACAACAACTAAATGCAGCTAAAGCTTTTTTTTTTAAGATCAATAATGTTTGAGGAGCAGAATCATGCTGGGTTATTACAGATATAAAGGCACAATGCAGGTTTATCTTTGTACATCTACAGTAGAGTGCAAAAGTCTTCAAACGGCATTTATTTCTGTGTCTTGAGCAAGTTTTCCATTCTTTTTGAAGGTCTTTCAAAGTTTTTCGTGGACATTGGCTGATTTTTAACTCATTTTCAGTCCATTTTGATCTTTTTTTATTTCTTTTAGTAGCAAAAAAGAAAACGAAAACAAAATTATCTACAGCAGATAAACAGTATCTGATAGTCATGTCCTTAAGAAATAAGAAAAAAAAACGGGAAAGACCTGACACACAGCCTGAGAGATGCATCTAGCTCTTGAGTTAATCATCTTCTGTTCACTGAGGCCTCATCAGGAATGATCTCTGTGGCATGGTGCCTATCAAGAAGCCATTCTTAAGGAAGTGAAAGAGGGAGGAAAGGCTGAAATATGACTAAATACGCAAGAACTGTACTGAAAATCAATGTCATGAGTGATCAATCCAAATTTGAAATTTCTGGTGCAGATCATCACCAGTTTGAGGTCAGGAGAGAGGTACAACAGTAAAACATGGTGGAGGCTCTGTCGGCAAAAGTATATCTCGATAGAAAAACATACAGTCAGAGTTTGAACTCCCAGATCTCAACATTATTAAAGTAGTGTGGGATCATCTTGTCAAATAACAGAACCAAAGGCATCCAAAATCCAAAGAGGAGCTTTGAATATCCTTTAGGAAGCCTGGAGAACTATTCCTGAAGAATACTAAAGAAATTACAAGAAAGCTTATCCAAGCGTATTCAGGCTGTGCTGAAGAAAAAAATGTGGTCTTACCAAATATTGAATTTCAAACTTGTTAGAACTGTACAAATTGGTTTTGCCTTATGTACTGTATTTGCATTTATGTTTTATGTTTTTTCATATAAAGAAAAGATGGGGGCTCAAGACTTTTGCACAGCACTGAAGGTCATGTTTGCTGTACATGAAAAGGAAATTAGGGACTGCAGAAATAAAAGTGAAGCATGAACTGGCTTTTCTATCGTTATCGGGCTAAATATTTCCAGTTTCTCGCTTTATTTAAAATTGTTGTGCTCTCAAAATGTTTGTTGGAAAACCTGTAGTAATGTTCATGGTTTGTAGTGCTGCAGAATGGACTGTTTAAAATGCAAATAGATGGCAGTGACAAGTGCTTCGTGTGTTGTTTTGGCCCGCAGGTAGATCTCGTGGGGTCGGAGAAGCTCAATAACTCCATGGGCTTCTCAATGTTCTTTGTCGGCCTGGGCTGCCTCACAGGGCCTCCTTTGGCAGGTGAGTGATTCACATCATGGAAAACATTCAAGCATGTGCTATCTCACTTTTCCAAAGGTACATAATGAGAAACCCATGCCGTAACGCGTAACCATATGTACTACATCTGTATGTGATGTGATGATAGCAAAGATGTTACTTTTGTGTTTGCGTGTGTCTGTGTGCTATTTCTGACAGGGAGTGAGTGAATGTGTGTGTATGTGTATGTATATATATATATATATATATATATATATATATACATACATGTGTGTGTGTGTGTGTGTGTGTGTTTGGGGGTGGGGGGAGGGGGGAGGGGGACAGTATGGGTTGACAGACCTTATTATGCACATGTATTTTTGTATGTGTGTGTGTACATATTTTCCTGGGGCCCTGAATTCCTTGTGGTGCTTCCCAAATGTGTGTCAGCCTGTCTGGGTGTGTGCATTCACTGTGGAGTGTGAAAACTGAAACACAGGAGAAAAACAACCTACAGTCAGAGCTCGCCTGGAAACATCGAGACAAACTGCAATTTCAGTTTAAGGAAATGTATACAAAGGTTACTGGGTCAGATTGCATTCTTAATGTCAAACCCTTAGAATAACAGTGATGTATCCATGGTAGGTTTGAGAGAGCGGTTTTTAATCTGCTTTGTAAACGGTATTATTGTTACACTGATTTTGCAGCGTAAGATTGTTGCAGAAGTACCAGTAACATCTGCCTGTGTGCTCAACTGGCAGGCTGTCTCCTTAAATATACAAAATGCTGAATCATAATACAGATATAGTGCCCTAGATTTTTTCGTCTTCATATGTGTGAGCTACTTCTAGGAAAAATAAATGTATCTGGTAACATTTGGCCCATGTTAAAGTGAGAGGCCTTGAACCCACTCACACTGTGTTGAGCAATCCCCACAGAGGAGCTTATGGATTTCGGGAGTTTTAAACGTGAGTAATGGCCCCCTTTAGGGCCGTATGGAAATAGCATGTGGCTCTGTTTACTATCCTTTCTGTTTAAACGTTTGGCAAGCCACGGCCCCTGCCTCGGGCTGTAGGGCATTATAAAAAAATGTTTTCATTTTCAAATATTGCAGTCAGGATAAACGCTCAAACTTCAGATGGCTGTGTAATGTGGTTACACCTGCCTTTCTGCTCCGTCTCATCTGCATTCGCATGCTTGTATCAACACGGCTTGTGTAAAGGGAATAAATAGAAATACAGGAATGAAGAAAGTAACAGTTGAGTTGCTTTGTAGTTTATCGTGAAGTCATGACCCTGTTTTTAAAAAAGTTGGTATGCCTGCTTAGATTGTAAATAGAAAGTGAAACAATCACAAGGACATCATACACTGAAAATGATAGCCTTTTTTTGAGGGGGAGGGGGGGCAGAAGAAGAAAACATAATGACTGTATTCACAGATGAACACACAGGCTCTTAATGCATCCTTGTGATCTTTGTGCTTTCTAGGGTTCTTATATGATTACACTCAGACCTACGACTGTTCCTTCTACCTGGCGGGGCTCTGCTATCTACTCTCCTCCCTCTCCCTGTTCATGGAGCCGCTGGCTCAGCGCTGGAAGGCCAAGAGGAAACTGTCCCAGGCCAAAAGAGCAGAAAGCAGCTGTAAGACCAATGGCTGCTTCACCCCTGACCGCCTGCAGAACGGCGCTGTGTAGGAATTAACTCCAGGGTTCAATCTGGAACCAACGCGCTCACGATGACAGGCCTGCCCACTGTTCACCTTGGACTCCAGCTTGAAGTCGGGACCTTGTCTGTTCATTTCAGCGGGAGCATAACGCGGGCTGCACAGCAACACGATGTTTAAGAACTTACAGTAGTCGGGATGTTGATGAAGAAAAAAATGACTTTTCTGAACCTTCAAAAGCCAAAATGTTAGTGCTCTTCAAAATACTTTATCCCCCGGTGTTCTGATGAGAGGCACACCAATTCAAAACTGGAGAAAATCCTTGCGTACAACACCTGCCACAATTTATTATACGCACATATGCAAGCATAACTTATTGAGAGAGAAACATAAAACTGCACTGACTCCGCAGAAATGTTTTGTTGCTTATTACACTGCTCGGAAAGAAGCTATGCAGTTGAACTCGAAATCCTGTCTTCTGTTGAGTTTCCTTTCTTTTCTTTTTTTTGTAATATCCATGGAAGCACGCATCCATGATAAAGTACTTTTCACCTGATGTCTTTGGGAAGCTTTTACCTGTATCTGGTAAACATTACTCACTGATATGCACTTTGGGCCAGCTTGTGATTATGCTGCATGACATTCTCTCAAGATAGCCGAGATACCGAGCAGCCGTATTATTTCAGCCTGCACCTTTGAAACAATGCATAATCTGTGATACGAAGCCAAAAAGCCTGCATTGCTTCTGCAGTTTAACTGAGAAAATGTATCTCTTTGCTAAGTTGATTATTGTAGGCGTGTGTTTTACTGGTGTACTCACTTTGAGACTCGCAGTGGCATTCTTGCATTTTTCCAAACACTTTTTTTTTTTTTTTTTTGTCCGTTGAGTATTTTAGCATCTTTTTATGATGACACAAAATTCAGTCTTGTTGACCTTCTTCTCAGATGTTTGAGCATCATGCTTTCAGGTTTTTTCCCCCCACAGAAATTGTTCTGCTGTGCCTGTCACCTCTGGATTTTTTTTTTTTTTACCACATTCATACTCATTTTCAGTTGTGCCCAGATGCTAATGGTGGCATTAGCTCAGTTTTTCATACCTTTCATGGCTTTCCTGGAGTCACATGAGTAGTTTTATGCTTTTTAGAGCCCAGGAGTTTTCATGGGTGTGCATTGTGCCGTGGGAGGGTCTTCGGCCAGCTTGAGCATTTAAGGGCTGCAGGACGTTTGCATGAAACGCAAGCTGCTTGTGGGGCGTTCACTTACCCCAGCTCTTTCACTGTTGTCATGCAAAGTAGCCCTTTTAAAGCTTTTACACATCAGCTCCTTTTAGCAGTAAATGCATCTGCTGAAATATTTGTCCCTTATTTTTAACTGACATTTAGGCTGCTTTCAGCACTGCAGGCTGACACTTTAACTGATTCTACTCAAATGTCTATTGAACTATTTTAACCGACATTCAGCTGCTGTCATTACTCACCTAACACTTTCACACCGTACTCTTCAGCTATCTTTAGTGCCTCAATTTTTTTTTTTACCGCTTTAATCACTCACTATTTGCTTATAACTTTCTTATGTAACACTGCAAATTATTATTCAGTTGCTTTCTCCTGTGAAGTAACTTGTTTTACTGGTCAGTAAACTGAGAATTCAGCTGCAACACTTTGATTTCGCCTAACCTCCTTTCGGTGCTTCAAATACAGTTCAGACTTACTTCATCTTTTTTGATCACATAGGATATTTTAATCTGTTACACAGTGATTGCAGCTGCAATTTTCTGCACTATTTTCTTCAGATTTTTTAAAAATGTATTAAATTAGAACCTTAGTTGTTTCCTTATATAACTATAAACTACCTTTCTCCTTTTCTAGGTCACTGATAATGACAAACATTCAGATGTCAGTTACGTTATCTTTAACTTGTCAGCACACGCTCATGAGCTGTTCTATGCAAATGCACAGTGAGAGAGATTTTCCTTTGGTAAATGCGCACACAAACACGTTTCCTTCTCTGCAACTATTACCAGCTCCCGAAAGCCTGTTGTTCAGTTAAGGTTTCAGTGTTTTCTTTGTCGCAGTTAGACTGAGGAGCGATGGAGCCGACAAGCTCCCCTGAACAGCAGGATTTTTTTCTTCTGTTTTGTTTGTTATTTTGTCATCCTTGTACGTCCTTGTATGTCTCTGACCAACTGTGTTGATGGTGTAATGTTGACCATGTAAATGCACAGTGCCACAAGTGGACTGTTTAAAAGTGTTGCCCAGTCTTTACAGTGCCTGCAGGCAGCCAGTGAATGGCAATGCAACTTCTAATGATATTGTATTTGTACATGGGAGTCTTACATCTTTTTATTTTTTAATTGTAGAGAGGGTTTTGTTTTGTTCTTTGTTAATTTGTTTTCAATGGATTCCTTGTTTTTCACCACTGTTTGCCTTACAAGGTAATGTATCTTTTACTAACTTCCTCTGATATCAGCCAAAGATGACATTAGAAAAAACCTACAACTTGAAGCTTATTGCTGGTTAAAAATGTAGGTATTTTAAACCACTATGACCACCCACTATTCAGTTATTTTTAATGTCTTAATTGAATCGTGTGCTTTGTTTTGCTGCCCTCTCGTGGCTGAATGAGGCTTTTGCTCAAAGAATGCTGTCTCAATTAGTACCAAATTATTCCCCCTCAACTCGTTTTCACAATACTGAGCGAGGTTCTTTGTATTGTTTCTATAACAGCAGTCATGCACAAAGGCTCTTTTGGCTCACGAGTTGCATTCACCATCAGTATGCTTTTGTGATTTAGTTCCACTGACTATTTTGTACTATAATGCATCTATTATGAAAAGTATTTGATGCTTTAAAGGTAGATTTGGGTTAGGGATCATTTTACTTGCTAGTTATCTGGATATGTTAAGAAGCTGTACGCTTAAACAATATCTTTAAGTAATTTGACACAAACCATGTGCTGTTTGATGACATTTGATCGGATGCTTTTGTTGCAGCAAACACATTATTCGGTGAGGTACTTTTTTAAATTCCTGACCCTCACTCCTGGATTTTTTTAACTGATTGACTTTAGGAGATATGGTTAACCAATCATAGATTTCTGGTTCTAAGCCAGTAGAGTTCATTTTTAAGCGTTGTAACAGTGTGCAGGTCAGCTGTAATAAACTGATGTGTACCTCAGTCTGTTATTGTGTGATTCAGATGACAAACTAACACCAGGCCAAGAAACACAAGTTTTAACAAATAAACTTGTTTTATTGACACATTATTAAGATGTGCTAAATAACAATTACACTCATTTTCCTAAATACCAGATATTCATTTACAGCTGTCACAGATTTCATGCTACAGCTACTCACAACATACGGGGTACTTACTGCAGATGACACCTGATGGTGTGTCAAGTATCCTGGGAACAAAGAGCTGTCCAGCTGAACCCTGAGAGGAAAAAAAAATACAAACATGGTTTCACTCATAAAGGTGTAAAATGATTGCAAACTTTAATGCTTTAAAGTGTGTCAGGTAAGTAATACTAGAAACACTTATCAAGAAATAGGAAATCTTACCAGCATAAAATGCTAATATACAAATTGGTGCTTAATACTACAACGAACTACACTGCAGTCAGCATGGATACTACAAGTAAGTATGAATATGTGGTTTTTGTGGCCATAACAGCAAATCAGATCATCTTTTAACAATAATGTGTTAACAAGGATATCATATCATACCTCGGTCTTAGAGATTTATTTCACAGTGTTATACTTCGCTTCAGATTATTTGCAAAAATACTTATGTACAAAAAGGGTGTTTGCAAACACTGATTGCACAAAATCATGTAAGTAGTGACACTATAGCCAGAGTCAGTATATTTGGATGATATGCAGTGCTTAACAGATTTTTGACTGCACATGATAAAAAATGAGAAAACACAAATATTTTAGAAATCTGTCTAAAATTAAAAAAAAAAAATTATATGTCTTGTTTGTTTTTGTTAACAAACTGAATTCACGTTTTTATGTCCAAATTTGAGAAGTCAGAAATTAATCAAGTATAACTTCAACCACTAAAACTAATTTTTCTTAATCAAAAGTTAAAAAAAAAATAAAAATCCAGTGCTTCATTTTTTTAATTCATGGATAAAAATAACAGGTACATTTTAGCTATTAAAAATATTTTGTGCATACTGCTGGATTAACCATTACAGAAACATTTAAAAAAAAATATTATGTTAATTACCAAAACTGTTAATTTAGTTGTGGCATGAACCTTGGTGGTCTAATAAGGTGCATCGGTTTCAGCAAATAATCTTTGAAATGTGTGAATCTGCAGAATTCCTTATCTCAAAAAGTTAAAAACTTTATACAGCTGTGATTTAAATAATCTTTCTAATTTTGTAGATTTTTCTATAATTGGGAACATTTAAAAAAAATAATAAAAACAACAGAAGAAAACATTACCAGCTATGATCTTGCTGCTGACCTGTAAGATACATTAGTGTACAGTAATACCTAATAACATTACTGCAAACAGTGTCCTATTTGACAATATCTGAGCTCACTGTTTCTGTTTCTATTTACACAGCCTCAAAAAACTGAAGTTCTGACCACAGATTGGACTGTTTATTTTTATTAGCTTCAGCTGCTCTATGTTGGATTTAGAGGATCTGGGACTAGACCTCTGCAATCAATCAATGAATTAATTCTGCTTGTTTTTATTAACTGGAGACTATAATCTATTAAAGGTTTCTGCATGCATAATCAATAATATTATCTGTGACAGAAAGTACTCTTAAAAGGAACTACAGTGATTTGAAACAGTTTTGGAAGAAGTATTTAACAACAAGTATTATAATATACAGATTATAATTACTCATTCACTAGTGTCTGCATCTCTTTAATGTTTCTACTGGTAAAGGTGGGGCTTACATTTAGTTATTTTATATTCCTATACATCAATAAAGTGTTGTTTCATTTTAACTTGTAATTTAGTAAGAGTAATTAAGATCTGCACAAGAAACAGCAACTACAAGTTACAAATGCAGTCGAGTGAAAAAAATGGTCTCTAAATCTAGTATGAGTATATGGATACATACTCAAAGCACCTCAAATTTCATACTAAAGTATTTGTTCAGTAAATGCATTCATTTATCACCAATGCTTAAAGCCATCTTTTGCCACACAATAAAAGAATGAGATCCTTATAACTGAATTTATACCAGTAACTTCACAGAGCACAATATTACTGTTGCCTTTAGTGCCTGACAATCAGTGACATGATTGATCTTTGAAAGAATGATATTGATCTGAAAGCTGCAGAAACAATACCCAGGATTTTGTACGTGATCTAGAGGTGTGGCAGTTGCAGTAGCCTAACAAGCAAAAGTTTCCACATAATTTGTTAAATTTTAATTTGCAGTTGTTGATCATTTGGGACAGTTTATCTTTTTATTTAGCTTAATCTTAAAACTGGCGACGGTCAACGCAGCACTGTATTCTCATTCTGTCCTACATGCCCTTTGGGATTCATGCCAATTGTCATTAAAGAAAAATAACCCCAGTAATGAAAACCAGCGTACTGCTGTCCATTTGTTATTGGAAAACGTGAGGTGTTGACACTCAATACTCACCATTGCTGCCAAAGCCAACGATACAGACCTGGCAGGCAGCACTCAGTCACCTTACTCACCATCGTGCTGTCTCTGTACAGCAGTTTTAGTGATAGCAGCTCTGTATGGTGTCAGGTAGATGGTGAGAGAGGAAAGCAGGTGCTCCGTGGTCCTCAAGATGGCAATGTTTCTCTAGTGAAGCAAGGGCTCATCCTCAGCACAGAACACAGCATTTGCTTTCACACTAACATGACTATAACAGGTTGTTGGGGGAAATGGAAGCTTTCTTTCCTCTTTTTTTGTGTACAGCGGTCTTAAACTTATAAAAGGGAATTGTCAAAATAAACAAGTCTCCTAGACGAATTTGGGGAAGTGGTGAGGTGCATCGTAGACTCCTTCCAGCGATGCAAAAAAAGGGTAAAGGATTAGGCCTGCTTGTGTTTCAGCTCCATGCAGCAGCAGCAGACCTCGGGTGATGACGGCATACGACTTCAGAAAAGCAAACGAGCTTCCTCACTCGTCTCCTCGGAGAGGGTTCAATCAGAGGAGAACACAAACAATATTCCTAGCTGAGGTTTGGCCCAATCCTCTTCCCTGATACAAACATTTAGTCAAATCAACTCATATAACTGGGCAAAGTGTAATAAAGACAATCAGCCCAGTGGTTCAGCCTGGCCTCTGCAGTGAGAGTGACAGCATGAACTGTAGATGCTATGGAAATTTCAGAGCGGCGTCGCCCACAATCTCCCGAGTGGAGTGTGCGACGGAGGTGATGAGCTTCCCTCGCCTCGTATTCAGACCCAGGAACACTGCACATGAAACCTTTAGAGTAACGACCACAGGAGACAACAGGATACTGGCACGTGCCGTCACTGCAAACTGGACTCTGGCTCCTCGATCCTGATCGGTCATTCGCATGCCAACAGGAACAGTTGAGGACATAAGCAGGAAACGTGAGGGAGGAAGTAATTTAGGCAACTTAGGAGGTCAGAACTGGCCTGCAAGTAAGCAGCAATCCTCACTTGAAATGGGGGTCTCTCTTCACTGGTGCTAAAACTGCAAATCGTCTCCCCTCTCGTGTGCAGAAACAAAATTTCAAGTGACAACTCCTTTTTCGAAACACAATAAGGTACGGGCAGCTCGTTTCTTCAATTCACTTCCATCGAAGAAACATGTTTCCCTTCAAATGAACAATTTATTGATAATCGGTCACATTAAGTGCCCAAATGCACTTGCAGGTATGTGAACAGCTTCGCATGGGCTCTACGGATTTTCCTTCCCCATGACATCAAAGTGTACATTGCTCAATTTTTCCACTTTAAACAGAAGTCATCACAGGTGCAGATGGGCTACACAACTTAAAAGCTGCCTCATCAGTGAGGACTCACAACCACCAGGGTGCCTTCTCTGCAGAGGTTTTCAGCTCTGTGCTCGTCTCCTCAAGAGTCCAAAGTCGCAGTGGGTGTGATGTTCACATATACAACAATTTTCTTTTTTCCCTCCCCCCACATATGTTTTCAATACATATTAAACCAAATTCAGCAAATTATAGTGCATGGCAGGTTACTACTACATGGCAAAACTACAATGGCAAAACAAAACAGGGTAGGCCTTGGGGAAAAAAATAAATAAATGTTGGCAAGCATGAGTGAAATACTGTCAAATTTAGACTGCTAAAATAAAATCAACATTAACTGTTAAGATACCTCTAAAACTATAAAATTGCACAGACCTACTTACTGTACAAATATTAGGTTTGTACTGGCATATTTAATATTATTATTATTATTGAAGGACCTACTGGTTTTAGGTAAATAAATGAAGCAGTCTGTCAAATTAACACAAAATCCTCTAAGCTTTTTATCCATTACTATTATACTTTTTCATAGTTCACATTTTCACAACCATTTCTAAAGACAGGGATGCACAAAATAAAATATTTTGTGAAAAAAAAAATGTTAGTAGCTGTTTTTTTGTTTTGTTTTTTTAAACTACGCTATGTGTAATGGGCTGTTCCCTTGAAAATAAATTCTGTTAGTATTCAGCATTCCATACAGAGTTGACATGACCATGTAGCTTTACCAGTGGACACACACTGAGTTCATTGTCTATCCTGCAATTTTGGCGTTCCAATTCAGAGGAGTACAAGACAAATACACCTAAACCCAAACAACAAACCTGAACATAATCTGTACTTTTGTTCCAAACTGAATTTCTAATGCAGTTAAACTGAGCTGTATCAGCTGTATCTAGGAAAGTTGAATCTGCTGACCTTCACAATGTTTTCCAGTTTTCAAAATCCACAGCGACAGACAAGCGTGAGCATCGTAACACTTAAAATGCATTGCACAACTCTTCCTCAGTGAACCACACTCCATTTGCCTGACTTTTTGTTAAGGATGAAAATATATGAGAGATGGGACAACGCTGTAATGTGGTGGGTGAGAGAAAAATTGTGCAACATGTTTTGACCTTGAAATGTAACCAGAGATAGTTCACCAACTCTCTAACACAAAAAAAGAAAAGAAAAACAATTCAAATCACGTTTGTCTCCCTTCATCAAAAAGTGGTAATAGTAGACATATTATTGCACTGTAATTCAAAGCTTTGGAAAAAAATTGTATTTTCTGAAAGCCTGGTGCAAATATCAGGACACAATAACAGCACCTGTTTGTCTAATGCATTACATTATAATAGAAACATGTCTTTTTAAGCTTTTTCCGCTACTGTTAGCGCCCTGTGGAAGGTGAGGTTTCAACACTGAGAGTTTGTGGTTCGATTTTAAATGGAGCTGTTATTGTGTCCCCTTCTTAAACTTCTAACTCTCCTGCTTTTTCTTTTTTCCTTTTTTCTGTTGCAGACCTGGATGGCTAACATTTTAAATCTGCAAATGAACTACAAAGAAAAATATAGTCTGCATGACTTCTCTGTTCATAAATTAAGCTTACTAAACTTTAACCGCTTTACAGAATTTTGGCTAAATTACTGCAGATTTATGATTGTGACTGACACCTCTGAAAAGTAACTTCAGAAACACACATACTTTTAGCTTTGCAGGGGGGCACTGTTTGTCCTTTAAGTGGTTTACATGGTAACATAACACTCAATAACCATACTAGTGTACTCCATGATGCAGAACACACAGCATGCAATAGTTACTGACATACAGCAGATTTTTTTTTTTTTTTTAATTCCATTTGAATTTAGTGTATTTTGTTTCTTTAAGATGCTCCGCGGACCACAATCATGACTAGATAGTCCTCTTCACTTTTTGCCAGAGCTTTGGCAGAGGAATCCAGGAACTGCTGGGAGAAATCACAGGGAGGGAAAGCATGAAGAACCCCTGTGTTGTCTTTATCTCTGCTTCCTCCCACAGGCAGGCTGATGACTCCAGCTGCTTGTTTTTGGTTGAGGTAGGACACCAGGTTGCGAAGCGGCCGCTGAGTTGAAGCTGCAGGGTCGGATGAAGATGTATCCTCTGTGGTGCCGGGAACCGCCAACAGGATTGCGTAGCCGCCCGGACCTGCCACCTTGATGCGCCGAGACACCTCGTCGAGCTTGGGCTGGTCCAGCCGGAGTCGCTGCGTGATCTTTAGCTCGCTCACGCGCCTTCCTGTAGCGCTGTCGACAAGCAGGTCGCTGGCGACGTTGTGGTCTCCCTCCAACAGGTGCATGTTGGCTGGAAAGTTGCTGTTCTTCAACAATAGCATACCATGCCACGCCAAACTGAGTTTGGTGCCATCCGGCTTGGATGGCTGGCCTCCCTTTGAGCTGCTCTCAGAACGTTCTCTCTTGGCTGGTCCTTTGCCACCATCGATTGCCTTGCGCTTGCGCTCTCCAACTGCTGAAATAATGTTGCTTGAAAGTCCCTTATCAGACAGACTCTGGCTTTTGGGCCTTCGGTCTGACACACTTCTTTCAAGGCTGCTGTGGCGTTCTCTCGCAGGAGAGGCTCTCTCGCCCCGCAGGGGGCGTTCTGAGTCACTAAAGCGCCCCCCATCTCTGCTGCTGCCTCCAGGACTGCCATCTGGAGAAGCACGTCTGCGTCTTACTGTCCTCTCAGTGCTGTCAGGGGAGTGGTCCACGTGGCGTCCGTCCTCCAATATGCGCCGCTTTCGCGCAGGCTCTCGCGCAGGCTCTCGCCCCTGCAGCTCTCTTTCCAAAGACCAGGGCTCACGAGTTCGCCTCTCACGGTCCAAATGCTCCAGAGGCTCAAAAGGTGAGGCACGTACTCGCTCGCGAATAGCAGGATTGGGCCAGTCAGTTCCAGGAAACAGCTCTCTCTCCCTGAAGTGAAGCGGCGGTGGAGTTCGTTCCCTGACCCTCAGTGGTTCAGGTGTGGCACGGTGGACAAATGACTCAGCCACCATGTCAAATGGTGGTATTGGGAGAGGCTGCAGGAACTGCTGCTGGTAACGATGTTCAGTGTCTGCAAAGTCCACTCTAAGTCTTCTCTCTGGACCTCCCAGTGGGAAGCCTCTCATGTGTGTGCATGCTGCTTGTGCAGCATCTAAACTTTCATACTGAATATAGGCCCATGTGTCCCCTTTTCTGTAGTCAATGGTCCTTATAGTGCCAAAGCGATCAAACTCTCTTGCCAAGGCAGCTAAGGGAACCCAAGGTCCAAGACCACCCACCCACAGGCGCGTGGTTGGTGTTGCTTTCCCATAGCCTATTTTTATGGGATTGCGGCCCACTATTTTACCAGACATGCTAAGCTTAGCACGATGAGCCATGTCAAGATTCTCAAATTTCAGAAATCCATATGTGCTGGTTTGCCCCCGTGTTGGTCTCTTAATGTCCACTTCTGTTATGACTCCAAACCTGTCAAAGGCCCTCCTGAGGTCTGCTTCTGTGACAGTTATATCCAGATTGCCTAAAAACAACGTCCTATTAGCTCTTTGGTCATCTTCTGGAGAAATAAAATCCTCTTCTCGGAAAGCTGCCCGTTCTGCAATGAAGGCTGGGCGTGCTCTGGCTTCAAACAGAGCGAACTCCCTATCCCGCTCCAGTTCTCTCGGCAAAGGTGGGGGTGGGGGTGGAGGAAGCCGTCCCAAGGCTAGCTGCTGCAGCCGGTAGTCTCTATATCCCAGCCCGGTGGGCGAGAGGGGTCTCTGCAAATGTCTGTGGCTTTGAGCCGCACCGTACACGTCTCTCTCCACCGGAGACCGACTTCTCCTCCGGTTGATGTAGACCGCCTCGATTTTCAGCGGCCGGTCGTACAGCACCAGCCGTCCCCTGGCGTGCTTAGCCGCTCTGGCGTCCTCCGGCTTCCTAAAATTTACGAAGGCTATCCGCTCGTCGTTGCTACGACTTATCTTGACGCTCACATCCCCAAATTTTTTAAATTCGTGAAAGAGTCCGTCCTCGATGTCCTCGTCGCTAAGCTGAGTGCCGAGGTCGCTGATTTTGAGCGTTTTGTACTCACTCTCTGTGCTGGGTGGCTGCAACCGCGGCTCACCCCGAGAGGTGGTCCTTGGTGAGGCTAAATCCAGCGTCAGGCTCAGGTTGTGGTTTTTGCCCACGGAGCTCGCTGCAGCGGCGGCGGCAGCTGCAGACTGACAACTGTGATTATTTCCAGTCCGGCTGTGACCGTCGAAATCTCGGTCTCTTTTTTCCCCGAGGAGACTCCGTCTTGTCGAGCCGCCGTCGCTTTTGGACGAACTGTTTCCATTATTACTCCCACTGGAAACGGACAGAGCCCCCATTTTCTTGCTGGTCGGATGGCATCCTCCCCTGTCTCGAATATCGTCCAGGGCCCGGGAGCGTTTTTTAATCGGCGACCGCTCTTTACCTTTCATTTCGGCCCACTCGGTGTCGACCGTCGGGACACTTGCTCTTTCTTGGTGCGATTTTCTCTGCAACTTAATGCAGAAATTTACTGAAGTGAAAAACGGGTTTATTCACTGACCCTGCGGCAAAACAACAACAGTCGCCATTTTGTAAAGATTAGCTCGAAGACCCACCCCTTCGTTCTGATTGGTTAGAAAGTGGGTGGGAAACTTTAAAGCGCATGTCAATCACCCAGCGGCAGGCACTATATTTTTTATATTTTCTTAATAAATTGAGTATAAAATAAAAAAAAAACAAATAAATAAGTTATCGAAATTGTTTGTGTTTGTTTAAATATAAACGTACACATTACTTTATTTGCATTTTGTATTCCTTTGAAATTTCAGAAAGGCTTTCACCTTATTAAGACACTTGCATTGTCATATTATTTTTTTATTTTGTTGAGCTGTATGCCATTCTACTTATTTAAATAAAAGTTAAATAAAAGTGGCCTATTTGTTAGGTCTAAATGGCTGCACCTTAAGGCTTAAGATAAATCTTATTGCTTATATCACAACGCCGGTTTCTGCTGTCCATTCACTGTTAACTGTAGCATAATACTGTGGGCAGGTTTTGTAAGAATATTATTCATTTCGTGTTTCCCGGGAGGTGAGACTTAATTATGGTGTGGAAGCGACCAGATAATCCTTTTATCTTCAATTAGATCCAATACCACAAGATGGCAGTATTGAACAGAAAGTGCAGCAGCCCACTCCCCTTGGCATTGAGTGGAAAGGGCCTTTCCTGGCAACTATATGAGCAAATCAAGCTGCTGATATTGACTAATATCTGCTACAGTGTAGGCCACATGTAGCAGTAGCTATTACAGCCTTTTCATGGAGACGATTAAAACACTTTATTTTTTAAGTTCAAAGCATCACACTACAACCTACTAATGTCTGCTCTTTAATGTCTCACAGTAGTTCACCATTTTTTACAAGTCATGCTTTGGCTCAAATCAAGCACTGCTGTTTGCACTTCTGCACAAACATTTTATATTCTGAATATTTGATTTTCTCGAATGAACTGCCAAAACATTTTTCCTAGCGATAAAATTTTGGAAGCAGCCTTGACAAACTGCTGAAACTGAGCCAGTCACACAGTGCACTACTTTGTTTACCTTAGTGGGATATGTTAAATAAAAGTAGCCTATCTGTTGTGTCTCAATAGCTGCACCTTGAAGCCAAGATAAATCTTGTTGAGATCAAAGCTCAGAGCAGTGGCCAGCAGTCAGCTTTACAGATTTTAATGAGCCTTAAATCATATTTATTTAGTCCAATAATGAGGCCGAGGGTATACTAGCTTCCAGGCTCTTGTGACAGTCTACAGCTAGCAACCCTGACATACTGAGTGATGATTAGCTCTAGCATTGTGCAGCGATGACTCATCATTTTTCATTTCTTTCTGAAAAAATCATAGAGGCTCTTTGGATCCTGATACATTGATTCAACACAGATCAAAGCCAATGCAACAGCATGATAACTTTAATGAGAGCTTGATGAAAACCTATGGCCCCCTATAGTGAAATGACATCACTGTATGTTCACTCTGAGACATTTTTGAAGTAGAATAAGCCAAACTATGATCATGAGCCCCTGAGTTAATCTATTACAGCTGTTCTGACTGTTTTAAGGAATAAAAATATCAAAATCAGTAAACCACCAAGCTTCCTCTTTTGTTTACGGGTGGATTTGATTAACCTGCTCGCACTGTAAAAATAAATATCAAAATTAAGCTCTGATCCACCATCTGCTATTTCTCTAGCTTTCCTAAACACGGCAATCTCCTCAATCCCTTATCCCTTCTGACAGGTCTTCTTATCTTCTCCTCTTAATCTGGGAATTAATCAGGGGGACTATGTGACTGCAGTGAGAGCTGCCGTCTCCCAGGGACTGGCTGGAATTTGAAGCTGTGGGTGTGGAAAGTGTTTCTGATGGCTTTCTGCATTCTTCTATTGGAACCACATGTTAGTGGCTCTCAGAAAACTCCGGCACAGACTTAGGGAAAGGCAGCTAATCCGCCCCTGCATCGCCGTCAAGGCGAAGCAGGCAAAGACAAAGGGGAGCCAATATATTCCCCTGAAAGCCATGCACACTCCCGGGGAGTGAGTTCAGCTTGGCGGGGCTTTGTCCCGCAGTGAAACTCTTTTTCTCAATTCACATTGAGTTCTCAGTCTCACAGATTGAAATGTTTGCCAGTTTGACATGAATGCACTGGCATTTAGTAATTCACACCATATGGCATGTACCGTGCAATTCAGTGTTTCCTTGACAATAACATAAATTGTTTGGGGAGATTTTTCTGAAAACGATTATTAGGACAGCATTCAGGATAATGTGAGTATATTTCTGTTATATTCTGCTTATACACATGGATGCAGAAGAAATTTGACCTTGACCTGGCCTCAGCATACAAAATATGCTGTGAGCCACAGTAATCGATTAAACACCTCACATGGTAGGACATGCATGACAAATACATAATCATCTGTGGTTATCTACTTTATTATCAGTAGTGAAGTGTGGTCACCAGGTTAGTTTTTCCATTATGAACCTGCCACTTTCCCCTGATGCATGGAGTGCAACTTGAAGTGAAGCCTAGCGGGCTGCACATTCACTCTGTACACTTTCCGCACAGCAGAAACCCTTTTTTTTTCTCCACAGCCTGTAAAGTATTTTTACCTCATAACCACATTCCCAGTTATATTTGCATCGCAAACGTGGCTATCGTTTTGCAAAAGAGTCAAGGCTAAAATAATTATAACTGAGATGGTTTTTGTTCATTTTGAAAAAAGAAAAAAAAAGAAAAGGAAAATCCGTCTTCTTCAAAATAGTTTGCTGCTGAATAACACAGTTAAATATACATGGAGCCCTTTATTACTCACGCACAACACAACAGACATTAAAAGGGATTAATATGATACATTTTTTACATGCTTAAATAATTCTCCTCTTTGGTCTCAGCACTGTGATACAAAATAAGAACTGGAAACAAGAACGTTCGTATTAATAAGTTGGGTTTCGTGCAAGATTCTCAAGTTGGCCTTATTGTTCGCAAAATGCCTGTTCCAACAGTTCTGAATAGCAACACGTCTCTAAGTTGATTTATATAAATGTTTGGAGGAAATATTCGAGTCAAATCCACAAATGTACATCTGGGATCGTGTATGGGTGACGACTGTAATATGCTGCGGCTCAGTCAGTGCATAATGGGGAGCTGGCATTATTATGGTCATGTTGGCCAGGAGAGGATGCTGCCTGGTTCTTTGGCTTTCATCCTCAGTGCCACCAGGCCTGTTGGCTTGTATTCGGTCTCTGGGCCCTCGATGGAAGGTGACCCGAGGCCTCCTGGGAAGCCGTGGAGAGAATAGAGACTGTTGATGCCTGGATGGTGAGGCGGGTGATGGTGATGGTGCGGGTGGCTGGAGGATGTGGGCATGCCCATGAAGCCCTGCAGATTACTGTGGGGGTGAGGGTACGGACTCATGCAGGATGAGGAGATAGAGTCAGCCCCTAGGACACAGCCTGCACCCGAACCACCGCCTCCTCCTGAAGCTGCCCCCGGCCACAGATTGCCCTGCATCTGGATAGGAAGAGATTTAGAATAATATCAGCAAAAGTTTTAATATTGTTCAGTCCTGTACAGTGAAAAAAAAGCAATCTCTCAGCAGGTTTTATGATGTTAAGTTTACTACTACAACATGCATGCCATGTGAGAGCTACATTGGCCTACCTGGTATGCGTCATGGCGAGGAAGAAGAGAAATGTCATATGTAGCAGCAAAATGGTTGCGAACCTCCTGGATCTTCCCATAGCGTTCTCGTTTCCTCCATTTGGCTCTGCGATTTTGGAACCAAACCTTTTAAAAATAAAATATATTATAACACAAAATAGTATAACAGTAAATTTCCAGAAGACAAATTTTTGTTAGGGCATTATACTTTCTTCTGATTACATTTAGAAAATAAAAAAGGTGTCAACTGTGATGGAGTTGCCCTGGCATACCTGAACCCGAGCCTCAGTGAGCTCCGTCCGCAGCGCCAGCTGCTCCCGGGCGTACACGTCGGGGTAGTGTGTCTTTTGAAACACTTTCTCCAGCTCCTCCAGTTGAAATGTGCTGAAGGTCGTGCGATTACGTCGCTTCTTGTTTTTGCCAGATAAGTCAATGGAGTCAGCGATAGAATCTCCTTGTAAACCACTGCCTGGCTCTTTGAGCTTGCCACAACAGTCTGTGCCAATCCCAGGATAGCCCATGGTTTTCGGAGTGCCTTTGTCCCGAACTGAAGCAAGGCAGGAAAACGCAAAGGAAAAGTTACACATCCACTAAAAAAAACATAAAATCATATACAAATTCTAACAGTTTTTTCTAAGTCCATCTGCATCAATATATACACTGTAATTTAATCATTTGAGACTATCATTGCCTGAAGATACAGCTTAAATGTATTTTTATGGAATGCCAAATTTGATTTAGATTGTATAATTGTTTAAGTACAAATCTTTACAAACATAATGAATGATCTGTTTTGTTTGTCTTGCTGCTGCTCATTTTGGCCTTTATGACCTGTTGGTCATAAAGAGTTGATTTTGTGTGCTTTCCTTTTTCTTTTCACATAGTTTATACAAAGTTGCTGAAAGGTTTGTCAGGCCCTCGTGCAAAGAAACAGAGATGAGCAATCCTTTTTTAACCAGCACAGCTCACCTGGAAATAGCTTTGGCCCACATGGGCACATTTTAAAACCAACACACTGCAGTTAAAATAAACACAAATTGTGTATCACATCAAAAGTTTTGTTTGTGATCTATGTGACTATTTTCTCAGTTTTATTCCCAAATTATACTAAAAACTGTGAGCCGCCAGAGAAAAGCTATATGCACAAGCAACACAAATTCAGATTTACTCCAATTAGCCAGACAAGCCATATTTAGGTAGAAAATACTCAAAAAGCTGGCTAAACTTTAACCTGCTGATTTAAATATGCAGAAAAAAGGGCATTTTCAGGGTCACCTACACTTGATAGGAACTTGTTGAAATATGTCACAAATATCTGAAGAGAGGAATTAAGTGTTCTATTCAGTGTTATTTATACAGCAGCAATACACAGCAACAGTCCCGTCCAGGCTCTTTACATTGCATGTAGAGAAAGTCTAAGAGAAACACAAATTTTTTATCTGTTAAAGCACATGATTGATTTGGACTAATTCTATATATTCTGCCATTTACATTCAGGAGTGAGGGAAAATCTCAAAGCGTTACTTTCCTTCCTGTTAACAGACCATGGAAAGGGCTTCTCCTGCAGTGTTTGGATGTTGTTGTCCAAGTTCATTATGTTTAACCCTGAGCTACGAAACAAAACCACTTTCCATCTTTCAGGAGGCACTCACTCACTCTGGGCAGCTGAAACACTACTTTGCTGTGCTCTTAATTCAATATGGGGCCCAACAGAGAACACTCTTTATTGCAACATTAATTTCCTCAAGTCCATTAGTTCCAACCTTACACCACATGCTGAAAATATACTCAACTGCAGGAAAAAAAAGGGGGCATTGAGCTTTTACCTTGTCAAGCACCCATATCCGCTATGACTATACTCAAGTGTAATTGGAGATCTATATGAAATGCAGGAAAAGGCAAAAAGGAGATAAGTTTAAAATGAAAAGGCAGGAATATCATGCTGTGAGCACGATGAGCTATTGTTTTGCGACTGTGGAAATTTAAATGGCATTTTTCCAGGCATCTTGCTGTGGATTTTAATGTTTTAAATTTGTCTTAAATTTGGACAAAATGTTACTCCGAGGTTTTAAAATATTCTGAATTTGTTCAGTTCTGAAAAAAGAATATTTATTAGCCGTGATTTGTGTAGTAAGTTATTAAGTTGCACAGTCAAAATATTAAGTTATTATAGCACATGGTATCTGTGGAGTATAAGAAGGTTAAACATGATTACAAAAAAATGAAAGTATGTGTGGCATATTTCTGAGGAGTAAAATAGGAATAATAAAAGAAATATTAAGCCTGTGCATGCAGTTTATCTAAAAAACTCAACTGTGGCAGCTACGCTACAGTCACAAACACAAACAAACAGACGTAAAGAAAATGAGTGTCAACGAAGATGAGTATAATAAATACAAAAGCAACGTGCAATCATTAAAACTGAATTTTTCTCTTTTCACCAAAAGAATTTACATCTTCCCAAAAAACAAATGAAAGAAAGAAAAGCAAAAAGAAAGGACTGCTTTTGCATTTCAGAATCGTTGGGTTGTTTCTATATAGTATTTTAAAATTTTAATCTTTTAGTGCCCGACGATAAAGCTTGTTGTGCACCGATGCCACAGATCGGCTAAT
Organism: Pelmatolapia mariae; assembly: GCF_036321145.2. Classification (NCBI taxonomy): domain Eukaryota; kingdom Metazoa; phylum Chordata; class Actinopteri; order Cichliformes; family Cichlidae; genus Pelmatolapia; species Pelmatolapia mariae. The sequence continues at coordinate 27,863,332 of NC_086244.1, forward strand.
CACCATGACTGAGTTAAAATCTGACCGTTCTAATTTTTTTCAACTTTTATAGTAGAATATAGCTGATTGCGAAAAACTAGAAAATATTGCAAACCAATGTAAAAAGGGGTTTTTTTGCGTTAAACTTTCCTCTCACTGCAGACGAAAAAGGAAGACGCGTCTGCTTTTGAAAGTTTAAAAGAGAAAACGTAAGAAGACACACACGCGCGCACGTGTTCTGCACGTACATGCGCTGGTTTACACACTCGCACCAATAAGCATTAAACTGCAAAATAAATCAAACTGATTCAATAGTTATGAGTGGAAATCTTGCGCATGTCTGTGCGCATGTGTGTGCGCACGAGATAAAGACAGAAAAGGAAAAGGGGAAGCATGCACACCTCATTTTCCTTGAGCAAGAATTAAAATAAAAGTTAATTTCGAAAGAAGCCGGCTGATATTATCGTGTTATCATAAGTAATTGTGCAAAAGAAAATTTAATGAACGTGTTCGCTGTCTTTGGCATTAACTTGAATGAAACTAATGTATATTATTCTGGACACTGATATAACAAGAAGCTTATCGGGGCTGATATCCTCTGCTGCTTTGCAGAATCATCAGCACCAATAAACAAAGTGAAAGACCACATAATTTCTTCAGGCTTCAGTTCAACATATACAGCGGTTGCTTTCCTTCCCAAGATGGACATTTGTGGGCGATCGTGTCTGACATTTGTGTAACTCCGTGCTTGCAAAACAAAGTCAGTTCTGTTTTGTGTGACCAAAAAGTCTGCAAAAGAAGGAGAAACTGAAAGCGTGAGCGTCTGCAAAAATATAGAGATACCAAGCTGAGTGCTGGCCTGAAAAGAAGAGTAGTAGTCTAATGACACACCCAACTTGCTGTTAGGCTGACCTTTAACCTCTGTAACTTTACATCAAGGACTGTTAAGTGAAAAAAGAAAACTTGGTGACATTTTTATTGCAACCACACTTTTCTTTGCATAAATGCACTTTTGTTTTATTTTTATTACTATATGAAAAGTACACAAAATGCAGCATACTAAAAATAATTTGTAAAAAGGATCCACTGAATTGAATAACTAGAAAAAAAAGTGTAAAATGATTCCCACATTTGATTTTCCCCATTTACTTAATTTTTTTTCAACCAGTTGCCAAGTGAATGATGGCGAGCATTTTCTTTAGAAAAACCTAAGTTACAAAAAATTTAATTAAATTTAAAAAGGGGGTGGGGCAAATCAAACGTAAAATACTTTTAATGATTCTTATTTGATCCAAAGCCCGCTATCAAGCTACTGCACTTTGTTTTTAGTTAAAATTGAGATAGTTAAGACGCGGCTAATTTCAGTAAATGTTCACTTTTAATTGTAGTAGAGGTAGGGATGTAATTGCTACTGCCACTTTCTGTCTTAACTCAAGAACTCTTTAACTCACCGTCCGTGTTGTTCTCATAAAACGACGGTTTGCCGCTTATTGCCACCCCTTTCTGTTCCTGGTTGATACTGTCCAAGAACTTGCTGTGTTTGGACGGTGAACCGGGCGGGTTCGCTGGAGAAGCCCCGTGCGTAAAGTCCACCGCAGCATCACCAAACCTCCCCATTGCGGTCGCGTAGAGATCCCCTCTCAGGCTGAGTCGGTGAGGAAGAGGAGGCGGAGGAAGGTGCGATTTCTGGAGCTCATCGCAGGGGAGAAAGGAGCTGGAGCCGCCGTGCTCGAGTCCCGGAGAGTTTGTTGGCGTCCTCCTGCTGGTCTGCGAAGAGAAAGGCAAACAGCTCTCCGTCTCCATCTTACAGGTCCAGCAGGCTGTGTCGACAACAGCAACTGGGTGCTGTTAACGTGGGCGCCCGAGTGAGAGATTTTTTTCTCCTCTATGTTCATGTCAAGTGGGTGGGATTTAACAGATCAGAAACAAAGACCCGTGAAACCGAGACTGATCGCGCGCCCGCGCACATGTTTGTGTGTGTGTGTGTGTGTGTGTGTGTGTGTGTGTGTGTGTGTGTGTGTGTGTGTGTGTGTGTGTGTGTGTGCGCGAGAGACAGACAGACAGAGAGAGAGAGAGAGCAAGACAGAGAGAGAAAAGGAGCGAGGTAGCGGGAGAGAGAGAGCGTTTCTCCACAAGTCTGACATAATCCGCCAAAAATTCAATCACGTGTGGTTTCTGTCCTTCCAATTAAGCATTTAATTCCTGTTTCATATACTGTCACGATCCTAATCACGAAATCAAGCGAGACAGGAGAGGCAGGCATCAGACGGTGTAGTTTACGCACAGAAAAGTAACAAGACAAAAAATAATAATTATAACGATAAAAATGGCGGATACCATAACTCTGCCCGTTAGTTCTTTATTTCATTGAACTTAATTTTTTTCATTCTAATGTATATGTTATATGCATTAAAATTATATATATTATAATTCTGATCTATATGAAAAACAGGTATGAAGTATTGAATACGTAGGTTATTTTTTGTACATCCTATTGATGATACATATATAAACTTGTCCTGTGACCAGAAAAGGTGACATATATATCTTTTTAAATAAAAGAAAAAATAGTATTCGCTGTTTTGTGACATTTATTTGTGATATTAAAATGACTTTTAACAAATGGGGAAAAACCCTAGTGTTGCTCTTGGTGTTTGCGGTGTCCATTCAAATGAATTCCGACATCGCTGGGACGATAAAATTGTTATAAATGATCAAATAAGGTAATTAATGATAAAAAAAACATTAAAAGTGTTTTTTTTTCCCACTGTGATGACCTTTTTTTGTTTTGTTTTGTTTTGTTTGTTTTCTTTTGATTTCTTTTGATTTCTTTTGTTTTTGCTTTTTTTTAATAGATCATGAAAATTATAAAATTATGTTCGTTAAAAATACGCCGTCAGTGACTAAAAAATGTTATAAATATATATTAAAGAGTACATAGCCGTTCCAGGAGCTCGTTTGTAAAGAACGAGATTTTAAAGGCGGTATGAAATGCTTTTTTTAACCGCAAGAACATTTCTAATCCACTTACTAAATGGGAGTAGGGAAAAAAAGCCTCAATAAGCAGCCATCTCTGAAACCCAGTAATCGGCCGAAATATCGGTAATTGTTACCGTAGAAGTCAGACAGATTAAATGCAAAATACCAAGTTTGTTGCATGTGTGTGTGCATGAGTGATGCGTCTTCAGTGTGTCGTTCTCCTCTAAACTATGATGCCGAGTTCCTGCGGATGTGCTAAATAATAGTGAAAGAAATAATAAAAACAAAACAATAGTTATGAGGCTCATAACATTTCCCTGCTGACACACAGTTTTAATTATGCCATTTTATTCTTAGATTGTGCCTTTTTTTTCTTTTTGTCCTGTTACTTGAAATTACGTGACATCGGCTTTAATACGAGTCTTCTACTATAAAACAACGATATCAAAAATAAGGTCATAAAATTATATTTTGTGCACTAGATCAATGTTTCATTTTTGCCCTTCAGATGAAAACATCCTCAGAAAGCGTTAGACTCAGCATTAACTGAAAAGCCTTTTTGATTAACACCTTATCTCTGATCTAGACAAACCTCATGTAAACACTGTGCACTTACCAGGTTCTGCCATGGTGCTGTTGGGTTTGGGGACATCTCTCTGGATACCTGAGGCCTCACACGGCTCCAGTGATGGACAAGTGCGTAAACAAGGGTCCATTTGGCCAGAGAGGCCACATGAGCTTCCTACAATTCCAGTTTATGCTCTTCAGTATCAGCGTATCCACCTTCCATGCTGAGTGTGGGGAATTCTCTGCAGAAAGAAATTTGCTCACAAAGTGAGCTACAAAAAAAATTAAAGAAATCTGAGAAAACTTGCAATTCTTTCTGTAAAAAGAAAAAAAAATCCACCAAATGAATCAATGAGAAATATATTAATAACAATCACTGTCCATTATGGAGTGAGCACATGATAAAAAAAAATTAGCTTCCTCCTTTACCCATTTTCTCACAAAAAGTGTGTTTCTAGAATAAAACAAAACTTTTTCTGGACTCGAATCTCGAAGACAATGCTGCTTGTATTAAAGAGAAGAGCCCCATAAAGTTTAAAATGATTAGTGACCTTAGATATAAGGCATAATGACATTTATGAGTAACATGACTTAGATTAACATGTGTGGGTCAGTCGAGTTGTCATGTTAATCACAACCACAGTGCCACCTTTTATCCTCCCACACTCTAAGTGTGTTCCTCCTCATAAATTTAAGCTTAGGTGTAGTTGCCTACTTGTCTGGCTGACCACTATTAAAAACCTCTTAACACCGTTAGAGGTGTACAAGTTTTAAGATGTACACATTGCGGGCCACATTTATATGTTCCTCAAATCTCATGACAAGCATGCCCTCAGTGGCCCGAGGCAGCAGAGCACTCTTTCACAGACCCTGCTGAGTAAATGCATTCCAGAAATGTGGGCAAGAGGAAGAAGGACCATGCTATGATCTCTGAGCTGCCCCAGGTTACAGTGTTTATATGAATATTGCATCAAGAGAGCACAAGATGCAGTGGATTATGCGGGTATGTTACATTTGCTGAGGAATCAAGGTTTTCTTTAGGTCTATATAGACACTGATGTGTGCTGTGGCTTGGCTAATTAATCTTGGTGGTGAGGAGGATCCATTCCAGAGCAAATCAGACAGATATGTATGTTTGTAAGTATGTGTTGGTTAAAAACACCGAAATGGCAGACAATAGCATCAACTCTACTGGTATATGACATGACCAGCGCTGCTCACTACTCCCTGCGGTCTTAAACCCTTGTCCTCCAAGTCTGTCCTGGGCATGACCCTGTACAGGAAATCAGTTCAGCCTGTTGGGAGTCCTACAACCCCCCCCCCCACCCCCCCCCAACCTCCTTCCACTACCTTCCCTGCTCTGGGCACAGACAGATAGGATAAAGGTGACCCTGCACTCTCACTGCACACTGTGCAGCCCTCAAGCTAAAGTCACTTCCACGTCTACAGGGCAACCTGTGACACCTTACATCCTCTCGCTTACACACACACACACACACACACACACACACACACACACACACACACACACACACACACACACTTTAATAGTCTGATGAGTAAAATATTCAGGCTCTAATGCCTTTAAAACGTACATGCAATAATTTATCAGTGCAATATGAAGGTGAATACAGTTTGTCACATGTGATCTAGTCTTTCTCAGTAACACCCCCCCCCCCCCCCCCCCAACACACACACACACACACACGCAAACACACCCCATCCCACCCCAAAAGCAAGCAAGAAGATGGAGGGGTTGCTACGATCCACCTGCCAGATGAATACCATCACAGACTGCCAGCTAGAATGAAGTACAGCTTTGGCTGTCTTTGTCCGGGTATCAGTGCCTGGGGCCTTTCCTCTCACGTTCAGGGTGGCGATTCAACCTGAGGTTTGCATTAGAATAGGAGAAGGATAGCTAATTTAATTAGGCACCATGAATGCACAGAGATGAACCCATATGCAGAGCCGGGGCTCCTCTCAGAGGCCTCCCTCACATCCTCCAGTCTATGTCCAGAAGCTGTAGAGCCAGCTGAGGCTAAGATTGACAGCTGCCGACCTTGGGGTCAGTTGGCTAGAGAGGTGCATTATGGGAAGCTAAAGCTTAAGTTGGTCTGCTGTAGTGGTGCTTGTTTGGGGAGTGGGGGGGGGGGGGGGGGGGTGAAGGAAAATGGGAAGTAGGACTGCTGTCCTCTCTCTGACCTCATACGAGGCGTCATAGTGCACATTGGAACCCAGTGAGTGTTAGCAGCAAAAAGAAGGACCCACAGCCACAACACACAGCAGAAGATCTGTCCACATCAGTAATGAAGGGACACAGACTGACGCTGACAAATAAACTATAGATGTTTTGTTTTGTTTTTTGTTTTGTTTTTCTGATAAATTTGATTGCATGAAACAAAACTATTTTCCATAGAACTTTGCAGGAGCATAAATCGCTGAACAGAAACGTTTTTCCATACTTCTCCGCTATAAAGATCACCTCATACTAAACTGCTCAGTCAGCCCCCTGATGATTTTCAAACCAGAAGACACAGTGTGACAGTCTGCACTGACAAATAGTGCAACATTTCAGAACTAATTAGAATGGAAATTGGCATTAATATGACTAATTTATCAATCAATTAATAAATAAACAAAATAAAAAGACTTGTTGCAATATATGCTCAGTGTAGTTCTCTCTGTGTTTTAGAAATGAGGGATTTCTTGATTCAAATTCAAGGCAGAATTACCATAAAGGTACATATAGGCCACAACAGCAATACTAAAGTTTATGAAAATTGTCAGTTCTGTCAGTCTAAAATAATAATAATCACAATGAGAATTTTTATGTTATACATTTGTAGCTTTTTGGCGCAAATGCACAAAGGAACCAGTCTCTCTAACCTAATTTAACCAAAAATCCTTGATGTTATCTGGAACATTTGCAGCTGAAGGGTGCAGTCATGCAACAAGCTAAAGGCCCCTTGCAGGCGTTAGCTTCAACTCTAACGTCTCAGCACTTTAAAAGGAGCATTTAACATCCTCTCTATTGGTCATGAATGAGGAGGCTCGCTCTGCACAGTAGCGCAGACACAGAAATGCTGTGTGTCCGGCAACATGTCGTTATGAAAGCGCAGTCTGTCGTGATAAAAGCCTCCCTGCTCTGAGTGGCTTAATGAAGGACAGACCGGTGCAGCCTCACTCCGCACAATCTCCAGGAATCCGTAAACATGCACCTCAGCAAAACCATCTGGATGTATCGGCAAGGCCTCGATACAGCGGACACACGCCAGAGCTAAAAATAAATAATCCCTAAATGCGTTTAAAAGCAGGCTGGGGACTGTTGGCAAAGCGGCTCTGATAGGCGGTGACGCATGCGTAACGGAGACTGAAAAATAGCCTGCAATTTCCCGTAAAACAAATCTGGGTCGTTTGTCAAGTGTCAATTTATGTAGCCGCATATCAATTCTTATTTTTATGATTTAAATGGATACTTTGCTACTCTCAGCTGGTCCATTTCCCCCGAATGAAGTCAAACATAAACTAGCAGACAATCAGCGTCGCAGGTTTAAATAAGCATTGGATTAGAAATGGTCAATAAGGCTGTTTCCTTGATGTTGATGGATTTTTTCTGTAGGAGATTTGCGTCTGATATTTGTTTGCTTTGACCATTCCTGAACAAGTTTTTTTGAGTTAGCATTTTTTTTTTTTTTTTTTTGAGGTAATGGTTTATTTCTGGGGGAAATATATAATATAGGCCCAACATTGGACAAATTGCTCCTAAGCGCTGGCTCCTGAGGTGAGTAGCCCAAATTTGATTGATGCTGGTTTTGTAGATTTATAAAATCTACCCACGACCAGAGTCTCGGAATTGAATTAGATGTGGTGACCAGCAATGAACCGCACGGACTGGAGATCATGGGATTTTCATTATCCAGAGCTAGAAAACAGGAACCTCCCCAGGTCCTCCTGTCCTGCAGACACTGCGGGTTTCCGGTGAGATGATTAATAAAAAGGTCCAGATAACCGGTGCTGCTCAGTCTGGAAATGGATAAACAGCACGCAGAAATCAATGTCAAGTAGGCTCTAACATGACTTTCAAAAATATGTAGGTCTTAATAAAATAGTTTTTAAAATGCATATGCAAAACCTGACGATGACAAACGGAAGCATAAAGCCGATTGGTTTATCGCCACTTCACTTCTGTGACATTGAAATAAAATCGCTGCTTTAATACAGAACTCCAAAGTTGATTTTTAGAGACGTTTTTTATATTCATCATTTCTTTGAAGAAGACATTAAAACGTATTTTCTCACGTGTACGAACGTCTGCTTTCGATATTTAAAAAAAATATTTATGGTAAGTTGTATTTTTTAAAAGAAAATCGGTAATAGAAAGAAGAAAAAGGTTTATTTTTTTCCTTTTTTAAAAAACACATTTTCATTGCGCAATAATGAATTGTAACATAATCAAAGAAATACAATTTATTCCTATTTGTTTATTGAGTTCAATTTTTGTAAAGAAGTAGAATAATATATATGTAAAAAATGGCAAATACATTTCAACGAACGAAATGAGATATTTAGACTGGAGTGACGCTGAAATTTAGTGACATTAATTATGAACTGCACGAAAAGAAAATAGAAGTTATTCTGCAACCACTTGATGGTCAAGTCTGTGCACATTAAAACATCGAAAACATGTCTTATTATTTATTCCATCATTTTTTTTTAATATTTAAATCAATATAACAGATTTGCAGCTCTATTTGACGGAGAACGTCAAATAGCTGTGTTGTTTTTTATTGAGTTAATGTTCCTCGTCTCGTCTTCTTCTTCTTCTTCTTTTTCAAGATCGCAGCTTCCATTTTACTGTGTGACAGTCTGTATGATTTGTCTGGCACTGGCACAGATAAACAGACGCACACAGGTCTGTAATCCTGAGGCTCCAGACAGGACCTGCGGGTTTGGCAGCGGCTTCCGTCTCCAACGCATCAAATGAGAAAACTCCTGACGCACAGGAGGTCTCCGGTAGCCCAAAATCTTTCAGCTATATATTCTGGACAAATACTTGTAAAAGTCTCCAGAAGAAGAACACGAGTTTTTTTGTTTTGTACTTTTTTTCACGGAGTGTCTCGCAATAAATCAGCCTGTTTGGGGAGTTCAGCTCAGGGAAGGGTTGACAGCTGCAAAAATGATAACCAATTAAACGTGATAATATTTCTCTGTTGCTGTGTTAGACTATAATAGCATACGTAAAGAGGTTTTACCTAGATAGATAGATAGATAGATAGATAGATAGATAGATAGATAGATAGATAGATAGATAGATAGATAGGAAATGTTGCCTGATAATAAACATTCAAGTGAACAATTCAAATTGATGAAAAAAAATACATTTTTTATCCATTTTTCCATGTAACCTTTTTTTTTAATCAATTCATAATAATCAGATTAGAGAGCAGAGATCGCTGCCTTGATGAAATATATATATTATACTGATGAAATATTGATGAAAATATAGTTCTGATTCAAATCAGAAAACAATCAGTTCCTATATCTGCTGAATTCCAAACCCCCTGGTGCAGCACAGCCCTTTGTTCCTGTCCAATCAGATACAGCTGTACAAGCCAAACTCCACAGGGATAGCGGAGGTCAACCTCCCAGCGGATGCTCTGGCCCATCCTGCTACTGGTGCCCCGAGGGCCTGGGCACAGTGCACGACCCCCGAGACAGCCACCCAGACACACCATTCAACCACTGAGTTCATTGAAGCCAACATGGTGGCTCTAGCTTTTTGTGTCAGCTCTGACTCAAACACTTCACATTTGCTTTTATTGTGTGTCAGAAGATGCTGCAGATCAACATACATGACATGCAGTGGACACAGAGATTCACACTTTTACATTTTACCTTCTCCAACCTGGAAAAGATTGCTTAAGAAGTGATCTTTTTCCATCAATGCACAAAGTCATCACTGTGTGACCTGAGCGAAAGGCTTCATGCAGGTGAAAGTGGTCCTGTTTTTTCTCAACAGATGGCTTCCAGAGAAGGATGAGTCCGTAAATGAAAAGAAGTCTGACACATCTGAATCAGACTGTCACAGCTCTGCCGGGGAAGAACAGACCAGCGTGGCAAATTAGACTGAGTGGAGTTCCACCAAAAAAGACATCTGAGAATTGTGTCTGTTTATAAAGAGAAAAAGCAAATGACCTTGGGGGCTGAAGTGGCTGGATAGAAAATAAACTGTTTGGAATTACTCTGCACATTGAGGAATAGAAAGCAGCTGCAAAAATCTGAACTTACTCACTTGATTTCTCAGTGATTTGGAAAAGCTTTCAGCGGGCATATTACACTAACCTCTAGGCTTAAAGTGCAAAAGCATGAATCGTAATGTTTTCAACATGTTCTCCACATTCTTAAAGCATATAAATTGTGCTGCTGGTGTTCCAAGGTATGCTCAAATAGGGGATTTTTGCATTGAAATGTAGGGAAACAGCCCTGCTACAGACAAAAATAAAATAAAACTAGCTGGTTGCAAACTCAGATCATTTGAGTTACGTGACAATGGAGCAGCTAAGTTTAAAGGGTTTAGGTAATGATAATGAAAGCTGCCGTGGGTGAGTGGTGCTCGAGCAGTCCAGTGAATGACACACTGGAGGCTACGCTTGCACCAAGTTTCAGAAAATCTAATTTATGGCCACTTCGCAGCAGCTGGATTTGCACTTCCGACCAGGGGATACTATTACCAAACACCACGGAGAAGGCTGATGGATATGCAGGACGTAGGAGTCTTGGTCTTGTTATTTTGCATTTTTCTGACACACAAATACACTGTATATTTACAGAGACGTCCACTCAAGCACACATGTGCTCACAAAAGTGCATGCTTGTCTAAAGGTTATGACACCTCAACATATTTTGTGCACTTGATTCGATTTGAATTTTTCCCATTAAATATCCTTGCTCTTACTTTCCCCACTATGTGTAACTAAATTCTCAGTAAGTGGGTGGCACTGAAAGGGAAATAGCACATATTTATATGCAACGTGTCTCACTGAGTAATTTAGAACTAAGTAACCTAGAAAGACTTAAAGCCTGACAGCTACAACATTAACCTGCAGTAACACTTAGATCTGTGTTCTGGGGCTACCCTAATGTCTATAAATTGAAGACTGACTTTGAAGTCTGAAACGTACTAAAAACTATCACTGTTTAGTGCTATTTGGTGAAGAATCTGATCTTTTTCCCTTCCTCCATTCATTATTCAGGGAAATTTGACAGTGCTGATTATAGGTATGAGTACTTTTTAGTCCAGTCCATAAAAATATTGACTCTGTGCACAGAAAAAAAAAATCAATGGTGTATTACAGTAAGGATTTTAAGCCCTGCCATGGAAAGTCTAGTCAGCTGTGACCATAATTTGTTCCCCAAGATCCACCAGTCACTGCCTCTGTGAGAGTGTAATCTTACAATAGACCTTTCTAAGTTTGACAGTGTTGTTCTCCAAGAATAAGATGTATCACCGACACTAAATTTATTATCCGATGTGCTGAGGTTTATAAGTTTGTTGATCAGATAATCCCCCAAAAGACATGTACAGTCATCATTTAGAGTCTCAAATTTCAAATGTTCAAAAGATTTCACTCCTCAAAGCAACAGTTGTTGCAGTTTTGGACTGGTTAATCCTCAATGTCTTCAGTGGTACTTTTAGTCTGATGGTTTGTTGGTGTAGTGTGGAAAACAAACCCGCTACACTACATATTTGTCAAAGGTCATTTGACGAATGCTAGGCTAGTGGAAATGGCCACTATGCTCTCGGTTTGGAGACCTGACAATGAACTCGGAAAGGTCAGCCACCCCCCAGACTGCTTCCCCTCTGGCCTCCAGTCTCCACTATCCAGTCATTGCCTGGGGACCAATCACCCCGGCTGCCCTCTCTGTCTCTCTTTCCCCTTTTTCCTTCTTGTTCGCTATCTGTCTCCCTCACTCTCACTCTTGCAGTCCCTCTTTCTCTCATTTTCTCTCTCTCCAGGCTCTCTTCACTTAGTCCTTTCAAGAGCTCCCTGTGTCACCAGACTGATTAAAACAAACACTGACCCTATTTTGCTATCTAATCCAATTGTGCTCTTTTTCTTCTCACCGGCCCTGGAGCACGCAGAGTATTAGGTGTCCTGGGAGCCACAGGGCCCCCTTCTGTGACTGGTCTTAGATTTCAAACACTCAGGAACATCACATATGGTGGGCAAAGAGTAAATAAAGTCTTATTAAAATCAATTTTAGCACTCGTGCAAACAGTATTTCGCGTGTATCTTGAGTAGGATTCTTTAATTGTTGTAGTTGGTGAAACTGCCTGACTGTATACACTTGCATAGTTAGTTGTGGACTGAGGTAAAAAGTAATGAGATTCAAGCCTTGGTTTGAGCCCTGCTGGTGAGGTTTGTTGAGAAAAGACTGCTGCTTATTGTTTTATTAATAAGGGCATGTTGGTCTCAGGTCAGGGCTTTACCTTTGACCCTAAGGAAAAGACTACAGAGAACCAGCTTTTGAGAGTCAAACAGGCCACTGTGCTTATTGAAGTCTGTGTGTGTCCACGAGCTTTAACAAACCATTACATTTTAGGACACTATTAATTCTTATTGCCTTACTTTTAGGACTTTATGTATAAATTTATTACTTGTTCTGTCGAGTTCCTTGCTCTTTAACTATGGTGTCAGAAAATATTTCTTGCACATGAAAACCATTTGACTTCTTTTTAGTTAAATTAATTTTATGCTATCTGTAGAGACAGCCTAGGAGTGTTGTTTGTTTTGTTTGGCTAGCTTCAGTGCTATTGTAGATATTAGATATTGCTGTGGATTTTAATCATCATGCTCTGAAACACAAAATGAGTCTTTGCAGTCAGCCTGAGCATTAAGAGCCACGTCACAGTAAAGTAAAACAGGGTTTATGTGCATGGAAATACTGTGGGATCACGGTAGTCCATCTCATGGAGCAGCATGCAGCTTGTGTCTCCAACTGTTGGGAGCCAGCAGCAACATGCTGACACTTTAAAATGGGTGGACTCTCAAGCTTCAATTTCATTACATCAGATCATCATCCACAGTGACATTAATGATACCATCTAGTGGCGATCAACAGTTATGTCAACTATAATTTAATGTCTTTTCATTTCACCATTCATTCTGTGCTTGAGGGTTAACATAAGGTACTGCACTTTACCTTAGTTTAAAATATAAACTTTGGACTTTTGAGATTATTGCATTGATTCAGGAGCTTTACTTAGACATTACATTACATATTAAGAGGTTACATGACTTAATGCTTCACAATGACTCTTTTCTGAAATATGTTTAGTTTCACTGGTAATACTGTTTTATTACATTTTCAGATCAGCCCTGTTACTAGTAATGAAGTGAGGTTTTTTTTATCACTCTACTGTATCTTTATTTTGTGTCTTTTACACGTTCGTATCCAGTAAATATGTTTAACATAGTTGTATTAAATGTTAAACACAGAATGTGCCTTTACACACTTAAGTAACGATGAAATTATATCACCAAAATTCTGCAACTCCAAATTATTTTGCTCTTAAGGTTTGCTCATATATCGAGAGCTGAGAGTGTAACAAGCATGCAGCCAGACAAATGGCCTGTCAAACAGGCACCTTCACTGTATGGAAACCAGCTTTGATTATAGCCAGAAAGTCTTTCGTGGGCTTTGTGAATTATGGCCAATTACCTTTACTCTCTTATAATAATCATTTGTTTTCCCTACTGTCACAAGCAGGACCTTGGAGTTGCTATTACCTAAAGCTTCAGTAGGCGACTACAGGTTGAAATATATGGCCATAATCATTCCCACTAATGGTCGTGCAGCTCAAAGCAAAGGCAGTATTTTTTTTCTTACAGAACCCAGAACTGTACATCAAACTCAGAGACCAGCGGGATTTTATGGCCAGGTCATTTCTCCCTTTACTCTGTTGTTTATGGTTTTAATGGCAGACTGTTGCCAGCTTTCATGGCTGCAGTGGGTGATTTTAACTCAAAGGCAAAGTGCTGCTGACCCCAAAGTTAAGCATCTTTACAGCAGGAATGACACTCTTGCTTAATCACTTGAATCATTCTGTCAAAGCAGCAGCTTGTGGAATGCATGTCTGAATATAACAGAGTTATAACCAGCATTCAGCTTGGTAAATGAACTGGTACTTATTTGGTGCCTTTCTACTCAATTTGAGCACTCAAAGCTCACACAGATCTCATTTACCCAATCAAACACATTCATACAGTGCTTTTATCTTTATTTAAGCACTTTTATCGAGCATTCACACATGCATCAGGGGCAACATGGGGTTCAGGTTCTTGCCCAAGGATGAAAGGGGGAACTGGAGAATGATCCACTGACCCTCTGATTGGTAGACAAGCTGCTCTACTGCCTGAGCCACATCCCCCTTCTTGTTTATTGTTGGTCAAGATGCTAAATAGGATTAACACTTATCAGTGAGTACTGGTATTCTATTTGATTTCTTCTTCACGATCATATCCATTATGTTATTTAACATTTGGTATTGAGGGCACTATTTGTCTTCACTTTATAACAGTGTGCATATGTGTGTATCTTCATGTCAAAATGGGCTGCTAGAGACACCTACTGTGGCAGAAAATTACTGCAAAGATGGTTTTAATTATTTTTTCATGTGTTAATATGCCTGTCTGTGAATAGACTTTGTCAATTTCACGGTGCAGCAACCATGCAGCATCAGCAGCAACAGTCACAACGATATTCAGGTGTGTAGTTGAAATCACAATAAACACTGAGTTTCAAGGTAAGAGTGGTCTGACCTGTGAAAACGGAGTGAACGTTAAAGTGAACTCACCCCCACTTCATGAAATTCTCAGCACACCAGCTTTCTTTAAAAAGCATAGATTACGTTTGTACACTCTGTAAAGAAAACTGGTGAGAGATATATCTAAAGACCCTGGAACAAGTGCTAAGACACTCATGAATGACAAACGAAGAAAAACAGTTCTGCTGAAGAGACACCTTATAAGCAAGCTGAAGCATGCTAAGATTATAGAGAAAGATTATGCATACTGGAAGCATGTCCTTAGGTGAGAAAACTAAACTAAAACTTGAGCTCTTTTGCCACAGAAACATTGCTTGTGTTTAGAAAAAGGATGGGAGAGGCATACAACAGCGTCCCCACAGTGAATAACAGTGGTAGGAGTATTATACTATGGGGCTGAAACTGGGACTCTCATCAGTGTGGAAGGAATGATGAAGAAAAAAGGTAGGTGAAGATTTTGAAAGAAAACTTCAAGCAGGCAACAGCAAAACTGGGTCTGTGTTATCCCTTTGACCCAAAACATACTTTGCTTCTGGTCAAGAACTACCTGCGGAGGACCAAAGTGAACATTGTTGACCAGCCTGCACAAAACCCTGACTTGAATCACATTAAAAATCTGTGGTGTGAACTGCAGACCAAAGTTCATGCCAGAAGACCCTCAGATCTGGAGGAGCTCGAGAGACTCACCAAAGAAGAATGCACCTGAACTGCTACAAGTGTAGCCTGTTATCAGGGTACACAATTGGCGATTAGGGTCAGGGTGGCTAAAATATTCTGACCCTGGCAGTTTTTGGTTTTCGTGCAACTGTTTTGTTTCTGTGTGCAAAATAAAATAATGTAAGCATAACCCCCCCCCCCCCCCCCCCCCCCCCCCCCCCCCAAAAAAAAACCCCCAACAAACTCAGATGTTTGGAATTTGAAAATACTTTTTAAAAATGAAAATTTCATGTCTGCCTAATAATTATGTCCTCATTTGTAACTTGTAACTCTTCGTGTGAAGCATCTTAACCTGGCACAGACTTGTGTGTGTGGTCTGTGAGCTCGTTGACTTCTCATTGCTCCTCTATCTTTGCTTTTAACCTTTGCAATGGCTTTAAGGTCCAACTACAAAAGAAACACCAGACTGCAGTAGAGACATCAAGATTTTGCCACCCTGCATTCCAATCAATAAGGCAACAAGGGGTGAGGAAAACAAATTAAATGAGGTATAAGAAGAGGGTGGGGTGAAGGGAGAGTGAGACAGGAGCGGTCATAATCGATGGCGGCCGCGGTGGGATGACAGCGATGAGGTCGTTTATCTTTGTGAGAGGGAGAGAGAGCGACACACAGAGAAGGAGGGGGGCTAATAGACAAACCTGTCTGCTGAGAGAGCTGGCAGCTGGCCAAGCTTTGTATGAGGGCATCCGAACAACTGCGGTATTTGTCACAGTGACTGTTGGCCTTGTTACTGATGAAGACATGCATCTGAACAAGGACAGCGAATCAAGCCGAAGAGGCGGGTACATCAGACATATTCTTGGCTAAAATATTCAGATGAAGCACCCAGTAAAAAACAACAACGCAAAAAACATTTGTTCATTTCCTATTGCAACTGTATATGCCTCATTCATTTGTGTGGCACAATGTGCACACAGATTTGCTCATTAGTGTCATAGCAGATCATGGAACAACGCTCTGCTGTAGCCTTCTCTCCTATTTGAGAATCATTGGTTTTGGTTCTTGTTTTCTGATTATATTACCATATTAATTCCCCTCTAATCCAAGCTTTTTCAGATGCACTCTTTTTGATCACTATTCTGGCAGTAAACACATCCCTGATTTGAGCTATAACATGTTATAATCCCAGAACAGTTTGCAAAAAGGCCTTGAAGCTGGATACTCTGCAAAGCCTGGCATCTAAAGCTTTCTTTTAAAGCACTGGTTTTGTTGTAACTGCAAATGGTTTTAGAGATGATGTCTTTGATTTATGCTATGGCCATACCTACATGCCATCTTGGTTATTTTGATGGCTTTAGGTTTTTTTCTTTGTCCTTTCCGATTATCCTCAGTTCTAAGCTCTGCAGATTTGGAAAAACAGGCTTTTATTCACCCAGATCTGGGGTACATTTGCTGGTGCTGTCTTGGTTGCCACTCCCTGCTGCAGCCCAGATGGCAGTGAAGCCCTCCCTCCACAGCAGAGGTCTCACCAGCCTGCCTCGACAGCCGGAGAGGAGATGGAGGGAGGAGCGAGGATTACGATGGTAATCGTTCTGAGACATGAGGAGAATTGCGCAAACCTGTGGAAAAACACCAATCAATATTTGAACATTTCTGATGTTGTTGAACAGCAGACTCAATAAACCACTTTGTGTTAAAATCATCTCTTGATGATATTGCATTAATATGTGTAATATTTTCTCAGTTCACCCTCCCATTTATTCAACAATGCAGACATAACAGGACACTAGATGTATTGTAGTTATCTAATTACCTAGTTTATCTTTTCACATTGCATGGTGCTTTCACAATTTTAACCAACAGAGGGCACAACAATATCACAGTGGATCTCCCAGAATCATAGAAAACACACTGGTCACTGGTCACTTAATTAAGTAAAACGTCTCAACTGTGTGTTAAGGCAAATATCTAATCAGCCAATCACATGGCAGCAATTCAGTGCATTTAGATATGTAGACATTGTCAAGACAGATAGCCAAAGTTCAAACCGAGCAGATGGGAAGAAAGGTGATTTTAGTGGCTTGTTTGTTGGTGCCAGATGGGCTGGTCGGAGTATTTCAGAAACTGCTGATCTGCTCTACTGGGATTGTTCACGCACAGCAATCTCTAGAATTTACAGAGGATGAAAGGGAGAAAATATCCAGTGAGTGGCAAAAATGAAAATCCTTGTTGATGTCAGGTGTCAGGAGGAGTATGATCAAACTGCTTCGAGCTGATAGAAAGTCAACACAAGAACATATCTCAATACACAAGATGTCAAATCTTGAAGTAGATGGGCTACAGCAGGGGAAGATTACACCTGGTGCAACTTTTGTCAGCTAAGAACAGAAAACTGAGGCTCCAATTCACCGAGGCTCAACAATCTTTTGACTGAAGTCTGGAAAAATGTTAGATGGGCTAATGACCCTCGAATTCTGCAGCAACATTCAGGTAACAAGTAAAATGTTGATGTAAAGAACATGAAAGTATGGCTCCATCCTGTACTGTATTAATGGTTCAGGTTGCTGGTGGTGTTCTAATGTATGGGGGATATTTTCAGGGCATAGAATCAGCTAATCATAGTATCATTTATATGTCACATCCTAGCTTAGTATTTTTACTAACCATATCTATTCCTTTGTGACCAGAGTGTCCCATCCGATGACAACTGCTTCCAACAGGGTAGTGCACCATGTAACAAAGCTCAAATCATTACAAACTGGGGTTTTTTTATTATTAGAATTAGAATTAGAAGCCATTAATTATCATTATACAACTAAAATCAAGGAGAGCAGAATGATGGCACAAAAATTATGACTTAATTGATAAGAGACAATACTGCACAATTTTATTTTAATAATTTAAGGTATTGCCCATTGAGTAAATATTGCACTTGGCTGGAAAATTACACCGGAGAGAAATTATTGCAGGAAGAGGAAGTGGAGGTAGTGGTAGTGGTGATGGGGAGGAAGGAGTGGGGTTTCATTGTTGTTATGGCACTTGAGAACAGCCTGTTTCTTAGTCTGCTGTCCTTTATTTTAGCAGCCTGTAGTGCAACAAGGGGGCAGCAAGTTGAACAGGTGAGAGCTATGCTTTCTATGGAGGAGTGGAAAAAGGTGACCAGCAGCTTTTCGCTCAGGTTATTCTTCCTGAGCTCTCAGGAAGTGAAGTCACTGCTGAGCTTTTTCAGTTACTGCTGAGGTGTTTGCAGTCCAGCATATGCCAGCAGAGATGAAGATAGCCCAGAATTTGTTAGTTGGGACCCAGTCTGCAGCGTTCTTCCTTAACTTTGCTTTCCTGATGTTCAGTGTCAGGTTGTTCTCTGAACACCAAGCTGACAATTTTAGGATCTCTGTGAGCAGTCTCGCATTCTAAGTCACTCAGTGCATTGGAGAGCTATGGCAATGGCATCCTCAGGAATATGTTTTGAATGTGCATGTTGAAGATAGGAGGTTTGATATGATGTGAAACCAGCCTTTCAAAGCACAGAGATGTAAGTGCTGTTGGGGTATATTCACTGACATTGTCATTTTTTGGGTACAGAAATGATTTTTTTCAGTCTTTTGTTGGTGAAGACGTGATAGCTGGTCAGCACACACTTTTAGCACCTTCTCGGTAATCCTGTCAGGACCAGTCTTCTTTGTGTTCCCTAACCTGAGGACCTGACTCATTTAATGTTGTAATTGTATAGAGAGTCTGGGCTCTGGAGTGTGGAAGGGGCTGAAAGGATAAGACTGAGTGCTGCTGTGATTCTCTCAGTGTGTAAAACAGTGTTCAGTTCCTCTGTCAGTGGGGCTGCCAAATCCACGGATGTTGTGTTGCAGTCACTGTGTGATATCCTCCATTCCCTCCCACAATCACCTCCATACAAATTGCCTCCACAGGACCAGATCTCAGTCCAACAGAGAGTGTTTGGGATGTGATGGAATGGAGATTTACATATCATCTGACAAATGTGCATTACCTTAGTGATGCTATCATGTCAATATAGAAATGCTTGAATATTCTTGAATGTATGCCTTGAAGAATTAAAGCAGTTCTGAAGGTAAAATGGGTCCAACCCAGTACTATCAAAGTGTACCTTATTAACTTGCTGGTGAATGTAGATGCATATTTTTGACATTATAGCCATAATTGCCAGCATTTTTTAATTACTTACTGCATTACTCTGAAACAGCACTGGCTTTACATAAGCTTAGAGTATTACCCACCACAGTTGACGCAAATAAGAGCCTGGACTGCGAAGCTGAGGAGAAAAATAAGGATTTCTTATATTGACCCAATCCAAAAATCCTTTAGGACTTTGAAGAATAATGTCTGATGAATTTAAAAAGAAACACACTATTATCTGTAATAATAGTAAAACAGCTTCCTGTCGGCCACGCAGACCAGAGGCAGAGAAACATGAATCACCCGGTGATCTGTTTGTGAGCAGTGACCTTTAAAACAGGTCCATTAGGTGTTCATTCATGAACAAAATAAGCCATAGGTTTTGACGCTAGAATTGAGTAAATTAATGCCATGAAAAGCTGAATTCATATTACTGATGTGACATATTGACAGCACAGGAAGTTGATTATGAAACCTTGATAGAATAAACAGTTGGTATGACATTAATCCATTTGGGTGTATCACTAAAAAAATGAACAAAAAAAGAGCTTACTGCAGCTTACATTCGTAATTGTCCTACAGCATCTGCTGTGGTTGAGGCTGGTTAACCAAGACAGACATTAGCAGCACGGGTAGTTTAGTTAATACAGCTGTACAAGCATCTCCAACAGTATCCAGACACACTGCACACCCACAACACAGTGCACGTACATACACTCACAATCTCCCCAGGGAGTATAGCTTTTTGACATGAATGCAGTGGACATGGTGCCAACATTTTCTCCAGTCTTTTTTGTTACAAAAAAACAAAAATGATGCATTTTCTGCTTCTTTAAGTACTGCAGTGCCCTCCTGGCACACATCACCATGGATTAATCATTGTGAGGTGGCATAGAAGTGTCAGTACAGTCAGAGGTGGACTTTTCACAGGCCACTGACTGGGTCAACATGGTTTTCATATCATAGTCCCTGTTTACAGTGATCCTCTGGTTAAAATGGTTAATATAATAGTGCTGCAGCTGTAGTAATGGTTCTGTATTATGTGATGTTGCATAATAAAGCAAAAGGCAACCATCACAAAAGTAACATGAGTTAATATTTTGCCTTTTAGTAAGACTGTTCTGTTTGTAGTCTTTTTAAAAAAAATTAGGAGGAACAACCCTGGACCTAAAGTTTTGTTGTTTCTATCCAGGCAACAAACTCATGTGTACAAGTTGGATGTTTTCCCTGTTTTTATATTTCTTTTAGTGTAAAGCCTCAAACAGTGAGGCTATCTGTCTACTGGAGAACCAAACAAGGAGGATAAGTGTTTACATAAAATTGTTGCTGTGAGCGAGTTATAGTGCTCAAAGATGCCACAGCTATCAGAGAATACTGTTTCCAATAAAGGGTGTACATGGTTTGCAACAATGCTTAGCTTGGTGGTACATTGCAAAGTAATATCCAACTGGATGTTGCTGTTAGTGTCCCAGGTGAACATAGGTGAAAGCTGCATCTTTGGAGATGCTCTGAGTCATCTAGCTGTCACAGTTAGGCCCTTGCAAAACTCATTCAGATCCTTGGGCTTTTTTTTCGTGCTTGAAGCAATTGTTGAGCTGTGATGTTGCTTTCTGTTTGACAGTTTTGCCAGTGATCTCAGTAGGTCTAAAGATCACCTTTGGTGGAAGTTTGTATCGTTTGTATCGTGTAAAAAATATGAAATCTATATTAACCTCTTAAACCCCAAGCCTACCTGATCTCCTGCTGTTTGCCCCCGTATCAGGGGGTGTTGGGGCTTAAGAGGTTAAAAAAGTTGAGTTCCACTTAATTTATGGAATCCGCTGGAACTTCTTTTTTCAAAATTAGATGTATGTTGTAAAAGTTTAGTGTATCAATGAAGAACAAGTTTGGCCCACTGGTGGAGCTTAAATGCTGAAGCAGCTTACATGAAACTTGTGAAAAGACTTAGGGGACTTGTCTCAGTCGGTGTGCCATGTTCTGCGTTTTTTTTTTTGTTTTGTTTTTTTGTATTACTGTTCTTGGTATAGCCATTGGCACCAATAGAAGACTAAAGTGATGCATGAAAAGGTAGAAACATTAGATGCCCATACAGCTTCACTGCTTGGCTCCTAATTAGGCCGTAATACTATACTGCTGATTGGCTCAAACACCCTACACACAACTTGCATAACATATTCTACAGAGAATACAAGGATTGATGCAGTAATCCTGCTGACATGATAAGCTGTTTGATCTATTTTCAGCAACCCCTGCTCTCCACACACCCACAGACATGCTATGTTATAGGATACCACAGAGAATAAGGCATGCATGGTAGATGCACTAGAGCCATAATCTATGAAATAACTGTTTTCAGTGAGCGAGTGCAGTTCTTATGATAGAAGGAAAAAAAAATCACAAAAGAATTCAAGCAATACGAAGCTATCGCCGCATTTTAAACAAGCAAAGGGCAGCACATAAGGACCTGCAATCATCAACAGCATGAAGCAGTGGAAAAATGAACAGGTGTGATTTTTCCTTACAGCTGAAGGTTTCTCTTGACAAGAGGTTGTTTTCATTGTCTATTTATATCATGTATTCTTCTGGGAAGCTGCAAGACTTCTTCATATACGCGAAGGAAAAAGAGCCTCAAATCCAAGCTTCTATTTAAGCAAACATAAATTGTCAAATGATCATGCACCATCATGAAGCATCAGAATGAATCTGTCTCACAGCTAAATCATTGCAATTGATTTTACCTCCCCACATTCATCACAAGTATCAATACTCATGCCTGTCCTCTTGTGGTCATGACTTTGGTGTATTTTTCTTTATCTCTGGAAGAGCAGTGAAGCTTTAGCAGAGTGCTAATGAGCCTCTTGTTACCTGAATAACACGGACAGGTGATTAAAGGGAAATAGGCAGAGGCAGGTGAGGAATACAAATGAGTTATTTCTCCTCAACAACAGTGTACTGCCCTCTTGGTGATGTTGCACGAAAAAGGCTTTACTGCAGAGTACAGTTGCCCTGCAGTACACTTCTTTCCCCTTATTCACAGACAGAAAGGCAGCAGTTCAGTCAGACTGGCTGAATTATCCATCCCTCCTCATTTGCCCACCTCTTTCCAGTGTCTGCACTCTCACACCCAAAGGGGAGTAGGAAAGGTGTCAGCACACTAGCAGAGTTGAGACTGCACCATCAATAACAAAAAAAAGGGGGAGAGAGCAAAGAGACAAAACTGAATCGTAAGTCCCGACGAGGCTGAGCTACACAGAAACACCCCCGGAGACGTGGATCACATTTTACCCGCTGGTGCTCGTCAGCATGTTTAATTTGTGACCTGGCAACTTGGTTCTCCTGAGGGTGGAGGAAAGGAAAGGGCTGGTGCTCCACTCACAATACTATCTATTATATAAACATCACCTCCATTCACAATTATCGTTCAAGCTGAACAAAACCATTACACCTGATTGAGCAGTGAAGTGGGTAAGCGGGTTATTTATCACTTGCTCAATCCTATATTCACATTCAGAATAAAATCAATATTTGATGGGGCGCTCTTTGTAATTTAGTACAAGAGCACTGAGATGAAATTGCAGTCGGTCTCCGCTTCAGTGTGTCTCAATTTTCTGGGTGTTTAGCAGTTCATCTCCACAGAACTAAACCCTTATAAATGATCTTAAAAGCCTCAGTAAATCACAGTCCAATCAAGTGGCTCATTACCCCTCTGTTCTGTGCTCTAACTTAACAACATGTGAAATATTAAGGCCGTATCCATCCGTCTCGCCGCAGCTTGTCCCTCACCTACTGTCTGTGCTGTACATAAAAATAACCCGGCGCAGGGTTGAGATGTTTGAGATCAGAGCTGTAGTGATGGCGAGTCATGTTCATGCCCATAACATAAATTTCTCCTATGCCACTATTTGTCACATATGAAATGTGGTTTTCATCTAGTTATTCAAAGTCATCACTGAGAATTATAGCTTGTGGTTATTCATGAAGCTTTAGGAGATTAATGCTGAACTAGAATTGCGGCTACGACAGGATGCGGGAGGACACTGTGTCTTCTGTTGCATAATTTAAAGGTGTGATAAACTCTATATTTACGAGTCGAGTCACACATCAGAAGCAATGAACCACAAGCAGGAAAATCAGTCCTGCAATCAGATTTATTTTGTAAAGTGGAGGGATGTTATACTATACTTTAGCGGGTCATTCACTGCTGTGGTGCAGTAGGTACTCGAGAGGAGGAGGAGGAGGCTGGAAAAAAAGAGAAAAGAAATGAAAATGCTCACAGGGTGAGTAACCATCATATGATCAGTTGTTGCTATGGCAACTGATCCCAGCAGCCAGCCCTTGGAAAGTGAGTCACATGAGTGAATTGAAGGAGACAGGAAGCATACTGTGCATACATGTTGCCAGTTAGATGCGGTATACTTGTGAGTGAGAGAGGGATGAGAGGGAAGTGGGTGTTTTGTGTGAGTCTTGTGATGGAAGCAGAGATTATCCCGAGGTTAGCACGTACAGAAGGGTTAGACTGTCCTCCACATTTATTCCTTTTAAGGTTTCTAATCATAGGGCGTACTATGGTGCAAAGTAGTAGCAGCTGAGAATAAACACCTGAACTGTGAAGATCCAACATATATCTGGCTCTATGGGCATATTTTGGGTTTGTGATAGTTAATAAACTGTGACTGTATCCTTGTTTAACTCACAACTCCCAGACACAGGCAGACGATGTTACCAAGAGCATCTACCCGACCATGTTGTCATCATCCAGCAAACTACTGGAATGAAAACTAGAAGGTTGTGCAGCAGACCTGTCTACTGTATATGTGGTGGTGGGGGGCGAGCCACCCAGTGAGGCAGGAGAGCCACACGCAGAATAAATTACTAGTGTCAGAGAGAAAAATGACTCTGCCACAAATTATCTACACTTAAGAAATGGTTATTAAGAAGTACCATCGTTTCACACCTATTTTAATTGTGGGTGCACATTGACACGCCTGTTAGGTAAGGACCAAAGACAACTGAGCAGTGAACTGTGCCAGTTAACTTTAAAGAGTGTGGGGGAAAAGACAATTTGCACATTAGCATATTCAGTCAGTTCCTTTGATCCATCTGATTAAAGGCTACCTGTGTGACGCCCCTATTATCTTAACATCCTGGGACCACTGCAGATGTTCGGATCAACTGCTGACGTGCGCACGAGCGGATGAGTCAAACCTGCGTCAGACACCGTCGTGACTTACCATAGTAATTTCTCCATCCTATTGGGGGGTGATTTATTCCACAACACAGCCATAACCACGTGGAAACCAAAAGTGTGAGCGGGTGTGTTTTTCAGATCTAGAGAACATTACATAGAGAGACAAACGGTTGCAATAAATTGTTACCTGCTCAAGTTAATGTGATTATAGGAACCCAAACTTGTGGCAGGCGCCGAGCTCCTGCGTCAGACTTTACGCACCATGCGCCCTATGTGACTGGAAGCTGTGATTTTGCATCTCTTTACGCGCAGAGATGGTGCATACGGAGACCGTGCCTGAATGAAGATAGTTTATCGTACGTTGGATGTATGTTATCACAGTGAGTCGCTCTAACCGATTCTACACACAGCAAAAGGTAAGAAACGCAATCCGGTAACCATTTTTGTGTTATTTATTAATGCATTCATGGTGTAGCTCTGAGACGAGTAAATGGTTTTGTATTGTCGCGATGCACTTGCACAGTTGCAAAAACATCCTACTTGAAGTCATTTAACAGAGAAGAGCGACAGCTTTCAACACATCACCTGACAAATGGTGGCTTCGCCGCGCCATTCACGGTGTGCGTCGTTTATTAATCCCCTGCGCTTGACGCTGTCGCGCCATGTGTGTCCAAATTTGACTCAAATATAACAAATTCTGCGGGGAGGCGGATCATCTGCTGACTTACATCGGTGCAATTTGCAATTCCGCATTTTTATTATAAGGTGGTTGGTTTGACCTTGACAAGGTATCAGAGGTTATACCCACGTATAGAGTTACTTCTCCTGCTTATGACCACGGGCCTGTGTAAAACGTGCCTGAAGGATGCTTGAACATGGCCACACAGGTGATGTTTTGATCCCACCTTCTGCCACTTTGTTGTTCAGGAACGAATCAGTTTCGTGGTCCCTGCATGGCATCGTGCCATCTAACCAAATGCAACAGTGACACCATCTTCTATCCAGAAATGACTCAAATCTAAGATCTGCGAGTGAGACAGTTTGTGATTGCTGCCTGATTGACAGTGCAACAGATCCCACAACAAACTGTCACCTTCAGTATTCCCGCTCTCTCCTTCCCTCGGTTCTGTCACAGTAGCTCTGTGTTATTTGCAGCCGTCCTTCAGGGCATATTATGTCTGTCCATTTGAGATGGTGAGAGGAGAGGCAGGCGACCACTGATGCTGCAGGGATGGGATTTCAGTTTTGCAGGAAGAGCCATTGCTTAGCAACCACACTAGATAAAAGTGGAGCATATCTTTGTAGAGAACCTGCGCTGTTACATCATCAACACAAAACTGTCTGAGGAGAGTTGGGAATACAGTTCCAGGAAGAAGAAGCAGGAACAAGCATCTGCCTCTGAGGAGGCAGCCACACACACGAGCCACAGGGGTCTATTGCCATCACTCCTTTGGAAAGCAAACGCTTTAAGTCTGCAGCACATTATCCTTCGCATGAATGTTCTGTTTTCTCTGCAAGCACAATCATTTTTCAAAGTATTCTGAAAGAAACAAAAACACTTCTTGTCACTTTGTTTCCCTCAGATGGTGATTGACAACTGAGTCATAATCTGTAACAGTGTCTTGCACTGTATGTGAAGTCCTGCTGTCTCTGTAATGCACCATCTGTGTCAGCACATACTGTGAAACCCAGAAAATTGCTGTGCACTGCTACAACAACATCGAAAACTTTCACCACACGCTATTAGTAGGTCACAGTGACAATCCTATCTGCCATTTGTGTCTAACAGACCACCATCATCCCAACCCATAAGTAGAAATTAGGCCAGTTTGTTACTAACTATACCAATATTTCCATTCGTTTGGAAAATAGGGCAAAAACATCATGTGGACATTCTTGCAGGGCTCCAGGTTGCAAGTGCCAAAACTGCAGCTGAGTCAAAAAATAATTTTGTTTTGCAAACATGCACACTGTTGTTTCACACCTCATTCAGAGAGTGTCTGATGATGAGTCAGTATTGTGCAGTTGTAGACCGCTGTGGGAAAGGTCACCGCTGTTCTGGGATCTGTTTCGAGCACTCAGCTTCCGAGCTGCTGCGTGTCGTGACTGCAGTTGAGGAATTTGATGTGCGTGCTACTGGTTCAGACTTTGGATGGGCTTAAGAGTCTGGCCGGCTGGCAACTATTCTTTGAGAAGTCGCTGTGAATACAGGACCAGCTCTGATTTCAGTCGAGTGCATCTGTTTTTTAAGATTAGAAGTTTTGTCTTCAGATCAAACACCTCTGGCTTCTATTCTCTGTTCTTGAACTGCCAGAGTGAAAAGTCAGATCAAACTCATCCCACACAGCGAAACAACAGCAAAAGAGGGGGTAGGAGACAGGGGGGGTTGAGGGGGTCTGCCTTAAGGGTCTGGTTTCAGTCATCCACTACTCCTTTAGCTGCTCTTTTGGCATTTACAGCAAAGGGTAACTTTCTCACAGTGTCTTCTTGTGATTTTCACACCAGTCTTTGAAGGTCAAGCATGTCAGTTTGAGCTTTCATGCTTGCAGCCACAAATTTACATTTTAATTTTAAAAGAATTAGGTTGCTGGTGTTTACTGGGTTTCCCACTGTGTTTTATAGCAGGAGTAGATCACCGACACAAAGACCACCCCTCGTCATGTGCAGGGCAGCTATTTCACTCAACACATTCGGTATAGTTTAAGGCAGATCTTCACTTATTTTACTCCCTTTTTTTATTTTCACGAGTTTTGGTGATTAAGAGCTGCACATTGTGAGACCGCAAGATAAATTCAACTTACCAGACCTCTGTAATTTTCTCTTATTTAGTGTAACACACGTAACTAACAAGCATGTAACTAACAATCTGGGTTAGTTATTAAACTTAATAACCAAATCACTTCATATTTATAGTCATTTTTCGGACTGAATATCTGACTAAAGTGCAGTCAATTTAGGAACGGAGGTGAAGGTAAACAAATTTTTGTGGGCAAGTCCAGACTAACACCGGTACCACACCACTAATACTCAGATGCTTGAATCATCAGTGACTTATTATGACATACATACAAGCTGTTGTTTTTTGTTTTTTTACTTTAGCCCTCAGTTGATTACAAATGTAGCTGAGTTGCTTGAGCTGAGTTTTTCATTGTCAAAAAAGCTCGGGACATAATTACAGTAAAACAAGTGCTTGCCCTGTTACACCGTGTCTTTGTGGGGCTAACTGTGGAAAGATGACCCCACTAGATTTCAGACTAGTTCTGCTGCAAGCAAAGGTGTTGCAGGAATATGCAACAGTGGGCAAGTATTCCTGCTCTTGTTTGGTGGATGTGTCTGAAGTGTTAATGATCCTGTGCTGTGTTTCTGTACTGCTTCTGCTTCCATAGAAAAACAAAACATGAAGTAAACAGGATGTTTAGTGCATAAATGTCCATTGTTGCATATGAGAGTGTAATGCTAAATTTGGGTTTGTTATTAAATTACTTAATATTTATAATAATATGACAGCTGGGATACACTAGGACCCTTGTATGAATGGATGGATAGGCTAATATTAGCGCAATTCCAAGAGACTCACATCTTCTGGGAAAAAAAAGTAACGTTATGCTGCACTGTAATTAACACCAGATTCCTCTTGATGGAGGAACAGTACACAGGATCATACGATTAATCGTGGATTATTTTTTGAAGGGCCTCTGAAAAATTAACACAAGAAGTTATTACAGCTGCACTGTGCTCGATCTGTACAACATCAAAAATGTTAAAATAACATGTAGACAAGATTTTGAAGTTGTGCAATAAGAAGAAAAGTATACAGACACTAATAACTGATGAAATCTGCTCAGAGGCTTTAGTTTTACTGCTTTTTCTTGAAACCAGTAGTCACACAGACAGGCTGCATGCTGCTGGTCATCCTATTCACATGACCCAACTTTAGTAAAATGGGCCCTGCTGTGAAATGGATTGTGTTTCAATCTTTGTACCTCATTCACCATAATGAATTGGATTACTGAAATGCCTCATGGCTCTGAAGTGCTGCTGTTTTTAGAAACGTTTTGAGTTCTGGAAACTAGTTGAAGCAACATGCTTTATGTCATGTTCCATTAGTGTGGCTCCTGAATTGGTCTTGTGATGCGTTATAGGCCTGAAACTAGCTATTTTTTAATAGTAATTTTTCTTCTTTATATTCTTGAATTAATTGCATTTTTTTTTAAAGAAAATCATAATGCCAGTTTTAGCTTGATTCTGGCTGCAGTTCTGTGCTGTATGATTTTCCTTCTGTAAAATCTTCATTGTGCAAAATTCACAAAAAATATTGCTTAAAAAAAGAAGTAATGATGGATGAACAATTACCAGAAGGATTTTTGTACATAAAATATCATTATATCAATCATGATGAAAGGTTAGATTAAAACTTTGGGGGTTTTTTCTCTTTGCAGACCTACTGAACCACAAAGTTCATCCCCTGGAAACTTGCCAGCCTCCATCCATTCTCTCTCCTGGCTCTCATCTTCTTGCTTCTGTCAACGCCCCGGTCTCGCAGCCATGCCAAAGAACACCAAGGTGACCCAGCGGGAGCACAGCAATGAGCCGGTCACTGAGTCAGTGGCTGACCTGCTGTCTCTGGAGCACCCCATGGACTATAAGAGCAGTCAGATGAGTATGGGTCTAAGTCCTGGCTCTACTGCGCCAGTAAAGGCCCTGCTGCCTTCTCCTGACCCAGATGCAGAGGATGGCCGACCAGCATGGAACAACAAGTTGGAGTACATCCTGGCCCAGGTGGGCTTCTCTGTGGGTCTGGGGAACGTCTGGAGGTTTCCCTACTTGTGTCAGAAAAATGGTGGAGGTAAGTGGATGAATACGTGAATTTGGTTAGTTTGCTGTCTCATAGAACTGGAATAAGTGGCCAGATGGGAGCAGTTAACAGCACTCACTGTTTTTATATTTTGTCCTTTACTTAAGCATGGTATTTGTTTCCTCTCCACAGTCCTGCCTGGAAACTATTTGCTCAAATATGAGTTGATTAACAATGTTCACATTTAGTGATTGCCATAAAAGTTAATTTCCATCACATCACAGACAGAAAAATGTGAGTGATTTCAGCTAATTTAAGTCCCACCTAGTTAGGTAAGTTTATTTATTCAAGAAGTCTCATTAAGGTTAAGCTCTCTATTACAAGAGAGCTAAGAATAAATTACATGTTCGCAAGATCACAGTAATAAATCCCGTCACTCAAAACAGTCTCCACATTCAGACGCACGAACACAACAATCAAAACTCTCGTAAATAGTGTTGAAGCTTTGAAGTCCCTGTGAGGAGTGGATGTCTCTATCTTTCAGGTGTGTTGTAGCTTAATCCTGCGTACTCAGCACTAGAAAAAAGTGTGGGTAGGTGGATGGATATGTGTGCATGAATTTGGTTTGGCTGTCTGATAGAAGCGGAAAAACCTGAACATTTTTTGTGACCAAAGTTGGAGTAAATAATATTTGCTGGGTTTGGCTTTCACTTTAAACAGGCCACCCATGGTGAACATGTATCCTTCAGGGTGCTGAGTAATGTTAACAGGAGGTGCCAAGCCAAGGCAGTTAAAGTGATTTTTTTATTAGTTCTGTAAAATATTTCATTAAATAAGTGGCCAGATGGGAGTAGTTAACTCAACAGCACTCACTGATTTTTTTTTAACCTTTAAGCATTTGTTTGCTCTCCTCACTCCTGTCCATAACCCTGTGTGTGCCTGGAAACTATTTGCTTAAATATGATTTGATTAACAATGCTCACGTTTGATGATTGACATAAATAATAATTCTACATTATTTCCTGTCATAAATCCCTCATTTCCATCACATCACAGAACGAAATATGCGAGTAATTTCAACAAATTTATCTCCTGTTTTTTCACTTAATTGGTTGAGTTTGTTCATTCAATAAATATCATTGAGTCTAAGATAAAGAGCGCTGAGAAAAATTACACAAGATCACAGCAATAAAATTTATCCGCATAACCACAATAACTAAAACTGTCATAAATGTTATTAATGCTTTAATGTGTCTCTGAGTAGCGAGTGTCTCTAACTTGAAGGTGTGCTGCAGCTCAGGCAGGCAATAAGGTACAAGAAATAGTGCAAGTACAAGAATTCAGTCCAGTGCAGAAGGTGTCAGAGTCATTTGTTGTGGTTGCCTTGTTTTGGTATAACTGCCTAGTTAGAAATTACCATTGCTGAGCAACTTATTCAGCATAAAGTGATGTAGGTCAAGCCACAGCTCTTCAGCAGATTTTAAGATTTTAATGCTGAGTGACAACTTAGCACATGGATAGGTCTTGTAACATCATACTTTTATATTATTCACAGATATTTTTTTTTTATAATATAATCATTATTGAATTTAATTGAATTCAGAGTTATTTCTATAGCACTGATTCACAACAACAGTCACCATATGACACTTTATGTTGTAGGGTTAAGACCCTGAAAAGCCAAAATGTAAAAAAAAAAACTAGTGGCTGGATGTGGTGGTGGTGTATATGCACACAGAGAGTGAAAAGGTGAAGAAGACATGCTCAGTGCATCCTGGGCAGCCTAAGCCTATCACAGCATAACTAAGGGAAGGTTCAGGGTCACCTGATACAGTCGTAACTATAAACTTTATCAAAAAGGAGAGAAAGCTTAAAAGTAGAGAGGGTGTCTGTCTCTTGAATCCAAACTGGGAGATGGTTCATAAGAAGAGGGGCCTGAAAGCCAAATGCTCTGCTTCCCATTCTTCTTTTAGAAACTCGAGGAAAAACCTACAGTGTAAGAACAAGGTGCTCTATTAGGATAATTATGGTATTGTCAGGTCTTTAACATATGATGAGGCCTGATTATTCAAAAGTATGTATGTGAGGAGATGGATTTTAAAAGACAGTCTGGATTGGGAGAAATACACTTACTCTCTCTGGTCCTACTGGTACTACTCTCGCTGCGGTGTTCTGGATCAACAGAAGACTTTTCAGAGAGCTTTTAGAGTAAAAATTGTAATAGTCCAGCCCAAAAAGTATTGACTAAATGAAGGATAAATGTTTATTGGTCAGGACGTGCTTGTAATGTCGAGCTGAGCTGGACAGTAAAAATATTGATGCACAGAGTAAATAGTGTGCCTAATATTGAGCTTTGAGGGACACCATATAAGTCATCTGGGGAAGTGATTAAAAACAATTAGCAGCAAGAGTTTGAACACACAGACAAATGTGATTTTAATGAGGCGTTTGCTGTGACGATTGAAGCACAGTTTTGCTTTTCATCTCGTGAACAGCAGCAGTTGTAACAGTTGTTGTGTAAAGCTTTGCTGCTCTGACTGATACATCTTATTATCTTATTATAGGTTAGCTTCCAGGACTTAGGACAGACAAGACAGCAGCAGTGTTTCCTGTTGCATCTGACACACACACAGACAACATTGACCCAGTTCCTCTGCTGTAGTCAGACGGACAGTCTCTTCAATGTTTCTCAGATTTAGCCAATCCGTGCTGTCAGCAGCTACAAGACGAGGTCGTCTCTCCTCACCGAAACGAGGGAGCTCTGAGAAGTCTGGCATAATGTTGCGAGATCCTCCACTTTAGGTTTTGTTTGCTTTTGTAGCAGATTTCTCAGCCTTGTCTCTCAGGTAGGGTGATTTACTGGTATTATAATGAGATGAGATGGTGGCGATGACTGAAATGGAGGAAGTCGAAGAGTAAATATTAATTTCCTTGGCTTTCAGACATCGTGAGTGCTTTGTGTGGGAGGTGTGTGTAGAGAGGGTATTTGAAACGTGTGATAACAAAGCGAAATCTGAGTATGCGTGCATTTGCTCGTATTAATCAGAGTGTGTGCATATTTGTGCACATTAATGAGTATCTGTCCCCGCTGACGCTTGACTTGGTGGGAGGTGCTGCATTGTCTTGTCTGGGCTTGTCCCCATGATAATGACAAGCTGTCTCTAATTCTTTTCCTTTATCAAGTTTTCCATCACTTTCTTAATATTCTGAGTCAAGCCTTTCATAACAAAAACAAATTTTAGGCTTACATACTTCACCTAAATAATATTCATAATTAATTTGTGTTGTTGAGCTCATGCCTCATGGTGAAACCTACTATTTGCAATATGCTTGCGTTTGTCTTTACAGAAAAAAATAATACAACAACTCAAGTTTTAAATAATGTTTTGAATGTAGTCATACTTGGATTCATTTCAGCACAATTTAACTGTTTTCTCTTATAATCAAATGCAGGATAAACTCATATCATCACCGCAGTGTTCAGCAAATATCACTCATTTTTTGAAATTTGCAAATAGGGACTACCATTTGCCAACACACTTAAATGTATACGAGACACAGCAAAATACATTTGTAACAAATTAAAAAAGGTATAGTAAAGCGTAAGTTTTACTACTAGAGCATTAAAACTTATGCTTTAGTGTACCTTGGCACTGATTCTCAGAGCCTCTTGAACTCTACAGGAGGCGTGAAACACTTCCGAAAGATATTTCCTCCTTTGGCGTTGTGATGATGTGGAGCAAAGTGCTGGCTGGCAAGTCGGTTTAAAGTCTCCCACAGGTGGTCAAACAAAACCAGCACGAATGAATGTTAAGTGTTTAACTGTGTGGAAGCATTTACATTCATTGTGTTTGTGGATGTTTATATTTAGCTTTTACTTCAAACAGTTTCTGTTTTTATATTAAGAAAGAAATCGGTACCATATTATCTGCTCCAAGAACCTGCTCATGAAGACCCATATCCCTAAATATGGGGTTTCTAGTGTGTTCTTCATATATAGTGGTTTGATATCTTGTCAAAAGCATATAAATAGTGTGGATTATCACTGGTTTGGCTCAGGTGAAATGTATGTAAGGAAAAACAAAAGCTAAAGCAGTCATCTCGGCTTTTTTTTTTTATCTCACCACATTTTCCTTGTTCCGTGTGTCTGCTGCCCGACATAGACATCAAAAAGAGCTCAGCACATCAGCCACTTCTCCACGCCACTGTGTAACACGACACTGTGTTCTTGTCTTTGTTCCCTTTGTCTGCTGCTACCTCTAATAGCCACTTCCGATGTTATCAGAAATTTTATTTGAGTCAAACGTCACCGGCGTTTGTTTTTAGTCTGAAAACAGGCTGCTCTCTCTAGCTTTCCATTGCTAACCCATCCTCTATGGTTTTGAATGGTTTTGTCACCATGGTGCCCCTTCATTTCTTGACGTAAGCATGACTGGACGTGACTTGTTTTCTGTGAGTGCCTGCTGCTCTCCCCGCATCGCTCCCCCTTTGTGAAAATGGAGCTATCAGACAGAATGAATGGAAGTTAAAAATGAGGAGTGAGAGGAAGAAAAAGAAATTGTGAGGGGCACTGAAGATGAAAAGAATAGATTCCAAAAATAGGATCCAAGAAAAGAAGAGAGAAAAATTTAACAACATCCCCTCTGCTGCTTTGAGCTTTTGTCCTTCGCTGTGCATAGATTTAAAAAACACACAAAAGAATCTGTGCATGTTGCAGCCAATTATCCTCCCCCTGCTCTTTCTCTGTCTCTCTCAGGTGCATACCTGGTGCCATACTTGATTCTTCTCATCCTCATTGGCATCCCACTGTTCTTCCTTGAGCTGGCGGTGGGTCAGAGGATCAGGCGTGGCAGCATTGGTGTGTGGAACTACGTCTACCCAAGGCTGGGCGGCATCGGGGTTTCCAGCCTGATGGTAAGTGGGTTATGTCACTTAACATGACCTCCGATTCACACTCAGTTTACATGTAGGCTTTACATGTGATAAGTAATGACTTCACTGATGCCTGTCACTTTTAACTTGCAACTGTGTTAGTGGCTCTGTGAGGACATATTGACGTCAACAACACCTCCCTAGAAATGTTACTGCATGTAGGGTTGAAGCAGGCCACAAATATTGTGATTGGTGTGTTGGCGATTCCTTCTGTGCATTTACCCTTTCACCGCAGTTTTTGAATTTATCAGTGAGAGACTAACAACCAAAGCCTCATTACAAAGATTAATAATCATAGTAGCAAAATAAAGACTCACAAATGTCAGCAAATTCCTGGAGAAAGGTTGCTGAAGCAGAATGGATGTGTGGAAAAAGGAATGTGAAAAAGCATTCCAGCGTTTTATTTGTTTCTATCATGTCTGGCACTGCAAATAAAACATGACCACAGACTAATTAACATATAATGCACAGGGGCAATGATGTCGGCCACTGAAATCGGTTACGTTGTAGGCTTTACAAAGATACCCCGCAGAAGTCAAAATCGGGACTTAGTGGTAATCCATCCAGTAATTATGTGGACATTTCAGGTCAAACCACAAATGTCTCTGTCACGGTGGCAATAAAAGAAAAATCAGAGGGGCCGTTCTGGTGAGTTCATGAATGCCTGTATGAAATTTCATGAATTATTCATTTTTATTAAATTCACAAGGTCATGATTTTCTCATGAGTTTTTCTGCCATGAAAGACTTACACTTGTATCCAGCATGAAGTCCACTCTATTAAAAGAAATAAATATAAATAGATAATACTTGTGCTTCTCTTTCTAAATTAACCCAATTAAATAAACATTTCACTGACTAACCACTGGACCAATGCAAATTTATTTATGACCGACTAAGATTTGATGTTTTACTGTTAGTGGAAAATTTGGTGACATATTTTTTCCACCTCGTAGTGAATCACCGGACTGTAAAACAATAAATAACAGATGATATTCCAATCTAATGGTCATTTTATGATATCTGAGTTGATCTTTTTTTTAATTATTATTAATTTTACTCAATTATACATCCATAAAAAAACCCAATGATTAATAAAGGCAGTGAGCCTTATTTATGACTGCTTTATTTAAAAAGCAATTGAGTATTGTGCTGCTTTTGCATCATGATTAACAGCCTGTGAAGACGTACAAATGACCAAGATGCACTTTATACAACTCTGTTAAAGAATGATTTTCATCACTTTAAATGCTCATTGTTCTCTAAGACTACAGACATGCTGTGCCGGACTCCCTCTGCCTGCTCATATTACTTCCTTTTGTTGCATTAAAGAGAGCAACATGCAAAGATCAGCACTGATTGCTGTCACAAACTATTCCCATCAGCAGCAGCAGAAGTAGTGACCCATCAGTGCTACCAGCTTAAAATATAGCCAGTCAGCAAATGAGTCTGTCGGTGATTCTGTTTGACTCTCTTCCTGATAGTGATTTCATCCATCCAGTGCAAAGGCGGAGATGGAAAGACCTGGCCCGGGGCAATGAGGCGTGTGGCAGCTCGGATATGGCAGAGGGAGATCAGGAGCTATAAATACCTCCTCATAGAGGACCTGAGCTTTAGCTGCTGAGAGCAAACAGCTCAATAATTTATATGCACTCTAATTTAAGCTGTGTGCTTTGCATCTACGCCATGACTCAAGAAAAAGAGTCATGGCATAAACATTCTGGATTTGTGTGATTTGTTTTTCACAATGTTAAGTGTTGCTGTTTTTATCTTATTTTTCTTCAGGTTTGCGGTTTTGTGGGCCTCTATTATAACGTGATTATTGGCTGGAGTATCTTCTACTTCTTCCAGTCTTTTCAGTATCCACTGCCTTGGGCTGAATGCCCCATCCACAGAAATGGAACTCAAGCCGGTGAGTGAACAGTCCACTAAATCACTAAACACTTGCAGAAGGCTGAACATAAACGCACAGCAGAAAACAACTGTCCACATGAATGCTATTTTGTTTTACGCCCTATGACACAGAGCACAGAAAAATAAATAAATACTACAGTTTCCAACGAGGTAATTTCATATTCAGTTATTATAGCAGGAGATGCAGACGCGGCACTTAGCAGGATGCCTTTGCATTGAAGCAGCTTTCTGCTGTGGCTCTGCGGTCAAGCAGGAGTGTTTCGGCAGACGTCTAGCAAATAAGTGTTTGTGCTGTCTCTATTGCTGGGCCGGCTTTGTGCTTCATGCTACATGGCAGCTCTGTTGCGGCACTTGTCAGACTGCATGACCCGTCTGAGGGTCAGTAGCTCTAATGGCTGGCAGCTGGTAGTCTTTGGGGCACACGCAGGTTCTGGCAGAAGAAAAGGCATCAACTTTCATTAGCATGAGAGGGCAGGATCCTGACTCTGCTCATGGTTGTAAAATCAGTGGGCATGTAGTGATGTTAACTATTTCCAAAGGTAGAAAGCATTGTAACTAAGCAGGTTTACATAAATAAATGCTCTGCTTATACATAATTGATATGCGATTTAACTTATTTCTGCTTTATTTTCCATTTTACTGCAACAGAGTTTCAACATAGCTATATTTGTATGTTGTATGATGATTTTCACTGTCAAATAATCTGATTATTTTCTAAATGACCCATTTTGTTCTCAAAGTGTGAAGAAAGAGGTTTTAATAGGATTTCATAGTTTTGAACAGCTGGAACCCGTAAATGTTTTCTGTTCTTTAAGCAGTTGCTAATTAATTTTATGTCAGCTGACTAATCATTACCTTGCAGTTTTTTGCACTTCTGTTCCTAATTAACAGGCCATTTTTAAACACTTTTTGTCACTTTTTGCATGTACTTGAGAACGTGAGATGTGTGTGTGAGTTTGTGTGGTGTGGGGGTGGGGGGATGAAACAAAGGTCAGCTGGCCAGGAATCAAACTGCAGACACCACAGTTATGTGGCGTGTGCACATAAACCATTAGGCTATCAGCATCTTCAATTTATTTATTTTTTTTGAGTTGTTTTCATTCGAAACAGTGGGAGGGCCGCCTTTCAGCTTGTAAGTGCAAATCCATTTATTAAAAGAGTTTTACCATGAAATAAAACCAAAAACATGAAATATTTGGCTGTAAATTATGAAGAAATCACTTATTTTGGAAAATTCATGCAAAAGCCAACTGCATTTTCTCCTCAAGGAAGTAAGGAATTTCCTTCAAAGTAATTATAAAAATCATGAAAATACTTCTTATGTAAATGCAATATTTATAAGATTAAGATTAACAATAATTTTCATACTGTGTTATTTTTTGTAGCTACTGCTACTAACTTTCCATTTCTGGCCTTTCGCAAATGTATTTATTTAAGATAAAACATTAAAGAATCTGTCAGGTTTTCTATTCTAAAAGTACGCTGGATGCATTTAATTATCGGTGTGCTTTTCCCTCCCTGTCTTCCCTTTTGTTGCTGTTACAGTTGTGGAGCCAGAATGTGAAAAGAGCTCAGCCACCACTTACTTCTGGTACCGTCAGGCTCTTAACATCACCAGTAGCATCGACGACACTGGAGGTCTGAATTGGAAGATGACCCTGTCCCTGCTGGTGGCCTGGATCATGGTCTGCCTGGCTGTCATTAAGGGCATCCAGTCCTCTGGAAAGGTACAGGGTTCCACTGAGTTAACAAAACAAGGCTTAAACCTGCTAACTATTGAAATTAGGATTCTGAATTCAGTCATACACAACACAGACCCAGAATAAAGCCCAAAAATAATTTGAAAAAAACAACTTGAAATTTCTATTTTTATTCAGTGTTTCATCCTCATCAGAGAATGTTTGGGGTTGTTTTTTAGGCGAAGGTAAGATGCTAAGCCTCTTGTCAGCACTTGTCTATTTTGGGATCTCATCCATATTATGGAAGAAAGGAACATGCAACATTAATAAACTTAAACTGAACCAAACAAAAAGTGTTTCAGGATGCAGATGGAAAATTCTTAGTTTGGCAACAACTGCAACAACATCCTGTAATCTTGATCCAGGGAATGAGTCATACGCAACAGCAGCATCCAGCCCAGCGTCTCAGTAGGAAAAAGCACAACAAAGAGCTGATCGCCAAGTTCTGACACACTATTTTAAACCCTAAACTTGGTGATCTAATTATCATAGCCAGTTCTGTAGCGATTCCCTGAAATGCTGCAGGGAGAAATATTTTACTTTATAAATTCATCTTCATGTTTCAGTCCACAGATTCAGTGCCAAGCGAACACAAAACACTGTGTGTGTGTGTGTGTGTGTGTGTGTGTGTGTGTGTGTGTGTGTGTGTGTGTGTGTGTGTGTGTGTGTGTGTGTGTCTTTGCACATCTTCCTCTATGTGTAAGACCTCTTAATGCATATCCATGGAAACACAGTGTTAATGTACTTGATTTTCTCGCTCTCTTAGGTGATGTACTTCAGCTCTCTTTTCCCGTATGTGGTGCTGTTCTGTTTTCTGGTCCGAGGTTTGATGCTGAAGGGAGCAGTGGATGGCATCGCTCACATGTTCACCCCTAAGGTGAGGGACAGTCAGAGTTCATTTGACCACATAAAAAAGGGAACATTTTCAGAATGTATTTATGTTGGACTACAGACTAAAATCTGAAGCTTTCTCCTGTCACCCTGCTGACAAGTGACACTCTAAGTGACATTTGGTCCACGCAGGCTGTTCAGCCATGTGTGGCTGATGGTTTTAGCATCACGTACTCAGATCCTCTCACAGGAAAATGTCACGAATGCCCATCACTTGTTCTGTGTTGGGTTGATGGCTCCCTCTAGTGGTGAAAGTTTATGACAGCAAAGTGCTTTGTAATACAGGCAGTTTGGTGTTGATAAAATTATTCAAAAATAGCCAGAATAGGTAGTGGAAAAGGAAAGGTCAAAAATAAGAGCAGCATCCTTACTTATTGTGGAAGAAAATGCATTTACATTATTATGTCCTTTGTATGATCACATAATGTGCATTAATTTGGGGACTGATTAGCTCCAAAATGAATATTATAGTAGAGTAGGAGAGAATATGCTTCATTAGAGCTGAGATGAAGTTTAAGTTTTCCACTTACAGTGAACAGGACTAAATGGTAAATCAACTGGTTCTTATATGGCACTTTTCTACTAAAGCACTCAAAGAGCTGTATGCAGCATTCACCCATTCACACACATACATTCACTGCTTTCTATCTGACATTCACACACGTTCATACTCCAATCAACAAATAAGTATCATTCCCAAGGACACTTATTCGTTCATTGGAGGACATGCAGCAGGGATCAAACCACTAACCTTCAATTAGTAGATGACCTGCTGCCTTCTGATTTATAGCCGCCTCATACATAAGCACATCCACTTTTCTCAAACTATGGCAACAGATACGTACAACAGATTTAAGAAAACTCTCTGT
The DNA here is from genome assembly GCF_036321145.2 of Pelmatolapia mariae. Lineage (NCBI taxonomy): Eukaryota > Metazoa > Chordata > Actinopteri > Cichliformes > Cichlidae > Pelmatolapia > Pelmatolapia mariae. Next base: position 27,902,818 of record NC_086244.1, read on the forward strand.
AGAGGTTTCATAGTTCCCTTTGTGTTCAAGTACAGTGTGGCTGCTGTGTTAACATTTTGAATGGCCAATTTAGACTTAAACCCACATAACATGGTCATAAATATGGGATAAAAAATTCCAAGCAGACTTCATATTCATCATTACAGGGTAACCACATGCAGCAGGAAAAGATAGTGTAGTCAGTTCATGTATTTATCTTATGGTGCTGGATATGTTAATTTAAATCATCCAATGAAAACGTGATATGTTAAATATATTAAATAATAATGTCCTGGAGATTTTTAGAATAAATATGAAATATTATCTAAACTTTGCAATCTTTTCCTCTTTTTGTCTCTCCAGCTGGAGAAGATGTTGGAACCACAGGTGTGGAGAGAAGCAGCTACGCAGGTCTTCTTTGCCCTCGGACTGGGCTTTGGCGGCGTCATCGCCTTCTCCAGTTACAACAAGCGAGACAATAACTGCCACTTTGATGCAGCACTGGTTTCAATCATCAACTTTCTTACCTCCATCCTGGCCACTTTGGTAGTGTTCGCTGTGCTGGGGTTCAAGGCCAATGTCATGAACGAGAAGTGTGTCGTCGAGTAAGTGCGTCGCACTGAAGCAAATGTAACCTCAGAAATCTCAGATAGAAAACTAACATGTTTTTCTTCTTTACATCTCCAACCCATGCGCAGGAATGCAGAGAAGATCCTGGGCTACTTAAACACAGGTGTGCTGAGCAGAGAGCTCATCCCTCCTCACATCAACTTCTCCCACCTGTCTTCCCAGGACTACGCAGAAATGTACGCAGTTATAAAGACAGTGAAGGAGGAAAACTTTGCCCAGCTGGGCCTGGACCCCTGTATCCTGGAGGATGAACTGAACAAGGTCAGCGGGAATAAATCTTCGAGGCAGAGATGATCATCTGATTGTATATCTGAATGAAATACACGAAGGATAGTTTAGAGATTAGAGAAAAGTGGCTGCAGGTGAAGGTAAATTATTATTAAGGAGACCAAATGATCCTTTTATGTTGTTAGCCAGAGACAAATTTGTGGTAGCGTTACCATTGAGAGTAAATGTACTTTATTATGTTATTATATAATGAGTATAAAGTAGCTGGTTGTTATGAGCTGCTTAATAACCTTCAGGTTGTGATTTTATTTCATGATCAGTGACTGTTGTGATTAACTCTCTTTTTGGTGCCAAACCCATTTTACAAGCACTTTTAAAGCCACCATAACTCCATTGCCATTTGTGCTAGAGACAAAATGCAGCAATATTCAATGTATCATCGTAGCTCAAAGCATTCACAAGGTACTGCTGTCTTCAAATGGTTCCCTAAATATGAGAATTGTTTTGTAATTTTACAGCCAAAAATGACAAAATAAGTCCAGGCAGTCTATATGATACTTGGGTGATAAAGCGTACAGAATACAGCAGATTATTTAGTTTTGTTGGATCATTGTGGGTTTTCAGGTCTCTACAGGCATTTATTTGGTGTAAGTGGATACAAATTAATATTGCTATGCAGTTAGTTTAGGCTATGAGTTGCACTCTGGAGAGTACCCTGATGCCACTACATGGTTACCTGTGAATCACTGGTTTTGAGCATGTTTAGCCTGATCCCCTGAGCTCAAACCAGTATGTTACCTTGCCTCCCCAGCTGCATCAGTTTAATTTAAACCCTCAAATTCATCTTGCTACTCCTTACTTTACAGATGATTTCCGCGCTAGCTTGAAAACGACCTTGTTAGATTGAGTCCAGAGGCTATAACTTTCTCAGAGAGACGATAACTCATCTCTGTGTTATGCTAATATGCTCATAACCTGCCTGGCTACCCCTGTGTAGTCTCTAATGTTGTTAAAGCTTTTCAGTGTGCCTCTTACTAGTTAAGATCACTGAGTGGCCCCTGGAAATATTTTCAAGAGCAATTGCCTTGCATAATTTGATTGTTGGTCTCTGTTATGTTGTAATTTTAAGCTTAATGTACTATCCCGCTCAAAGTGCATCTTTATGAACTCTTTATAAATCACCTTCATGGCTACACTGCATAAATAATGTTAAGTGGGTGATATCTCTCCATCTTCTAGGCAGTTCAGGGCACCGGTCTGGCGTTCATCGCCTTCACAGAGGCCATGACTCACTTCCCTGCCAGTCCCTTCTGGTCCGTCATGTTCTTCTTCATGCTGATTAACTTGGGCCTGGGAAGCATGATCGGCACCATGACCGGCATCACCACACCCATACTGGATGCCTTCAAGATCCGCAAAGAGATTCTGTGTGGTAGGTGCTGATTCTGCTTGTATTCTTCTTCTATCCTTTGATGATTCTAACTCAATATTTCCTCTTGCCTCCCTCAGTGGTTTGCTGTATCATAGCCTTCCTGTTGGGGTTACTGTTCGTGCTGCGTTCAGGGAATTACTTTGTGGCAATGTTTGATGACTACTCTGCTGGTTTGCCCCTCATTGTGGTGGTGATCCTGGAGAACATCTCTGTAGCCTGGATCTATGGAACTAAGAGGTAATTTGCGTGGATATGTAAAATGAAGACTAGACCCTCATACTACTGCACAGTCATTCTTTCATTCACAAGAAAACATTCACCAAAAAACTCAATATTTTCCCCGTTTTACTCAGAGTATATTTGTTGAGACATCTTTTCTACCTTGTTACAGGTTTATGCAGGACCTGGAGGACATGCTTGGGTTCAGGCCATACTCCTTCTACTTCTACATGTGGAAGTTTGTGTCCCCTGCTGTCTTGGTGGTGCTCATCTGTGCCACTGTTATCGAGATGGCCATTAGTCCTGCAGGATACAATGCCTGGGTAGAAGCTGAGGTCAGTAATCAGAAGCACTGAAGTTGCTTGACTGAGAAACATTTGACCAAACCCTCTCTTCTTGCAATTTATCTAATTTTCTCTCCTCACCTCTTCTCATCTCTCCCTTCGTTTCATTTGTTTTTGTCGGCCATCCTCATTGAATTCTTTTGGTTTCAGGGCTCGGACCGTTTCCAAAGTTATCCTCCCTGGGCTTTAGCCATGGCCTATGCCCTCATTGTCGTTGCCATGCTGCCTTTACCCATCGTTTTCATCGCCCGCCACTTTAGCCTAATCTCAGATGGCTCCAACAAGCTCTCCGTCTCCTACCGTAAAGGTATGATGAAGGACATCTCCAACCTGGAAGAGCAGGACGAACAGCGTTTCATCCTCAGCAAGAACCCCAGCGAGGCTCCCTCTCCCATGCCTGCCCACCGCGCTTACCTGGGCCCCGGTGGCACCCAGGAGATGACCAACACCAACTACGGCACCAGCACCAAGACGGGCTACCAAAACATCGGCTCGCCCGAGTCTGAGCTATGATCCACTGACGTAAAAAGTCCCTCCATTAAACCCCAGTCCTGCTTACAGAGAGGGAGGCAGTGGGAGTGAAAAGGAGAGAAAATTCACTTGCAGCATTCATCACACCTTAACCACCAGAGCAAAATCCCTCTATTCCCCTCATTCTGCTCCATTACCCTTCACCTATGTTTCTCATTGTCTTGTGCCGCTAATTGCATGTCAGTCTCAGCCATGATGAAGAGCTCATGGGAACGTGAGACCAAACAGATATGACAACCATCTCCATCTGCCAGGAGATGGGGCGGAAAAAGAGCCAAATGAAATATAGAAGAGTCCAAAGGCTTTGTCGGGTAACGAGCTCTGGTTCAGGTTAAGGTTTTTTGTAATGCTAACATATTTTACATTGTAGTGAACTGTAATGTGTGTTCATCAGTTCATGCTTCTTTTAGTTCACCTGGAAAGGATTGTTATTTGTGGGGATAGGATGGAAGGAGACGGAAGAAAAGCATTCATCTTGTCCTGATCTGCAACACGGTATGAGAAGATTTCTTATCTAGAAAATGTGTCAATAAAAAAGCAGTATCTAACAATTGATTCCAATAGCGTAAACAGTGTTACAAGCACATTATATCTTTAAGTTTATTGTGCCTATCACACATCAGCAATAATAACCAGTCACAATAGTGTCTTCATTCAAATGTGGATCTCCTTCTATCTTGTTTTTCCCCCACTGATGTAGAATACTGTACATATATGTCGTGCAATAGTTTGAGATGTCACCGTAAATTGTCCATATACACTGCAATAGTGCAAGTCAAGGGGCGGCGTTTTGCCTCTTCATGCCATGAACACAGAAGCACAGGCGCCTGCTATCGTTAGAGCATCTCTGAGCCTTAACACAGAGCAGCACTTTCCTTTCAAAGGATCCTTCTCCTCAGCAAGCACTTCCCACTGTCTCTGTGCAGCTCCAGACCTAGATGGCATAGACAAAGCTTTTCCATTTTAATCAGTTGTTTTAATCATGCTGTTTTAATTAAAGCCTTAGAAGGGCAGCAGCGGCAGTGCACGAGCAAGAATAAGCACGGCGACGTGTGTTTGATCAGAGGGCAGCTTCATGCTTGTCTGTCTCATTGTCAGAAAGGCGAATGCAGAGGAGGAATTGGAAATGTGAGTTTCGGCTTCGTGTACACGTCCAGATGCGCATGTGTAATTGCATGCACAAATGTGTTGTCTGCCACTGAATGAGAGCTGCTGGTGACCCTGCCGGTTTAAAAATAGAGCTGCGTTGCCCAGGGGAAGCCGTGGCAACACACCATAGATACAGATCCTCTTGTGATGTGGAGGAGGAAGAGGAGAGCAGACACCTCGCTCTGTCTGCTCCACCTGCACGGCTGTTTGCTCGGTTAAACAGACGAGACATTTTACGGTTGATGCCCTTCAAGAATATGTTTCTGATGTTATACCTGTACATTGAATAACAGGTTCACTGCCATGCTGTGCTGTGGATTAATCATATGTCATCCCTGAGTGGATGGTATTTTACGTTCCAACTGAATTGTACATTCCTCGAATTGTGACCACTCTATAGAGATATAATTTCACAAGCACCACAAACTACACCTCGATGTCTTTTTCTGTGATCTGAGGTGTGAAAGTGAAACCTTTTTTTTAATTTATTTTATTGTGTAATCTCAAATCATAGCATATTTTTAGAATTATAATGTGGAAATGTACTCTGATATAAATGTTTGCAGTGAGTGGTAATACATGGTTTTCACCACTGGGTGACTCTGCTGGCCAGCAGAGGAGCCAATGACACTGTCCTGTGGCCCCTCCCTGAAACAACACCAGTACTTGAGACTGAACAGATGTAGTGTGAAGCACAGTCAGCCACATTGTTCGGTGCCTGAACAGATTCTGTGTTGTCTGTTTGCCTTAGGCTTTATGGGGGTTTTGTTCCCTTGATTATTTAATGATTTTATTATGTAGAGTTTGGACCAATGTTCCATCATATTAATTTGCACTTTAATTAGGGGGAGACCTTGGAGTTGTTTGTTAAGCACACATGTAAAAAAGAAAAGAGAGCAAAGTAAATATAGGGGCCTAAAAGTTTAAGATGACAAGGCTCAACAGAAATGCATGACAAGGCAAAAACATCTAGTCCACTGTATCTTCTAAAAGACATTTATCTTTGAGTGCAAAATTATAGTATTTTAAATCTCATCATCTGGCATCTTGTCAAAAGTACTATGTAAAATTTTGCCCTGTCATCCCTTTGTGGTAGCCAGTAGCAGAGAGGTCTTATTACCCTGCATCCTATTTTGCTAAGCAATCCCTATGATACGATGGCCAGTACCCCCTACAGCATGGCTCTTGCTTTTAGTTGATGACCTACAATGGCTGTGATGCATTGCTTGGGACTGACTGGTATTAAAACAATACAGCTCAAATCTATTGCCCTGTCCTTCAAATGATGCTTCGTCTTTCATTCATAGAAACCTCTGTCCATGATGAAAATGAAAGAGTTTAATGAGAGAAAGCATTAAAGGAAACATGATATAGGGGATAAAAAAGATACAAGTTACAAAAGAGTAGTATTAACATCTGCAACTTAACTTTGCTAAAATGCAGCTGACAGGGCCTCCTGTAAAAACTGTGCATGAGAACTATATGTCCAACAGTTTGTGATGCAAATGGCACTTAAGCTGAGGTAAAGACACTTAACCTGTATATTTAAAAAAGCAGTTTTGGTTTGGTTTGGTTTGGATAAAGCACATTTGGGGTAAGCACAAAATATGTTTTATGTCTAAATAAGCAACAAAGTCATTGTGAATGAAAGGGGAGATGAAACTTAAACATCATGTCAGTAATATAGCTGTGATTGCTGCATCCTGCAAGGCTCCACTAAAGGATAAAGCTGCACACTGAAATACATCCTCATAAAAAATTAAACTGCACCATAAGTCTACAAAAGCACCTGAAGCTACAAAGTGATATGCACAATACATAGATAGCAATGTTGAACTAATGCTAATGCAGTGGGTCCTATATGAAGAAAGCACAACAGCAGGCAAGCTTATATTTTTCTCTACAATTAGCAGCGATCAGCGCTACTGGCTGCAGAGTGGCCGTAATATGACAAAGCACAGCTGAGATTCCCTCTAACAATAAAAATCACTGAAACTCTGCAGCAAAGTGGGAAAATGTCTTCTCTGGTCCAAACCTAGCCTGGATACAGGTATCGATTTCTTACTGAAAACAAAGATTCCAACTCCAGGGTCTCTTTTGTCTACGTGTTAACGAGGTTAACTCAGTTCAGTTACTAAGATGAACTTCCCAATAGCAAAGTAAAAGTACATTTATTCAACCGTGCAGATAATCTTTATGTGACCAGCCATAGTTATATTTATAGTATTTAAGACAGTGTATTTACTCTGTACATATCGATGTACATTCTGATAAATTCACACTGAATATCTATAGTAAGAGTGACAGGGTGTATACTTGAGCTGTAAATAATAAATGTATATTTTGAGATATTTTTTGATTTTTGTACTGTCAGTGGTGTTACTTTGGTGTCTGTTGGTTTCTGGTGTTTGTGTGTGGTCGTTCTCGAAACTTAGCCGAGTGACTGTGCATATGTGTATGTATATATCAGCGTGTGTATGTGAGTGTATGTGAGCGAGTGAGCGTGTTTAAAGTAAAGGTATATGTAGCTTTTTGGTGTTTAAATGTGTGTTTTTCGCCTCTCTCAGTGTTGTGTGCTGCTGACCTAATCCAGTAGATAAAATCCTGATGTTACAGTCGGCTGGGACCACTGATGTAAGCAATCTCTATTCTGTGTTTCTCACTGGAACTGCTGTGGCTTCCGGCACTAAACTGGCAAAACACAAATCAAGATGAAATGTCTGTCTACAAGAAAGAAGACAGAAACTTTAATTTGTTGGTTGAAGAGCATTCGGATCTGTACAAACATGATGGAGGGAACAGGAAATTAAAATAACCACTTTTATGAAACAGACCATGATGTGCGTCTCATTTGTTCTGTTGTTTATGCTGAAATGACTTAACACATTATGTTTATAATCTATAGATTCAATAAGGGCAAAAGTTTTGTTCAGAATAAATTAGATTGTAGTGATGGGTGAAGGAAAAAACAATATTATAGACTTGTGAGGCTGCTATCTGTCGAAATGCATATCCTGTGTCATTGATCATCCCCACCACGCATTTAAAAGTTAATATCGCTCATATCTGGCTTTGCGGTATGCATATCGAGGTAGATTTTTTTCCCATCTGTGTACAGTTACTGTGGCTTAAATGAGGACGTTAATGCCAAAACTGTGTGAGAATGAGGAGGAATGACGCTTTTACCGTGTTTTTAGGGGATGCACTTGTTTACTTGGTAGTAAGGCCACAATATTAAGCAGTTTTAGAAATAATTATCCTTTAGGAAAGATGAATAACTTACTAAAAATGTCAAAATCAAATGCATACGGCTTGTAGACTGTTCTTGTATCTGCCAACCCCATGATAAATAATCATATTAGTTTTCTGTAACCTGGAATGTTTTATAGTTTATTGCCCTGGCTAACCTCCAAAAATTTAGAAGCTTTTCTCATGTGGCTTCATCTTCCTGCAACTAAACTCACTTCCAGCTTTGGCAGACATTTGCCTTGAAATGGACCCCAATCTGTGATTTCACACATACACGTGAAGAATGGTCTACCAGGCCAGGCTGTGCAAAGGAGTAATAAGCCAGCACTGACATAAGATTCTCCCTCTGCCATGGTGAAGGCTGCTCCCACTTGTAAATCCATCATATGATAGACTTATAACGGCGTGTCAACAAGGACTTTTCACCTGCTGTGTCCTGCCGTCGCTTTACAGCTGCTCAAACAGATTCAGAGTTTATATAGCAGTGCAGTCAGATGGGACAGAGACACATCATCAAACCAGCAGGAGTCACACAGGTGTTAAAATATTCTTGCTCCTATTTCTAACACACGGCTCTTGATGCATTCTCATAAAGTCCTCACTGCTTGAAAAACAATCTAAAAAGGAGTATAGAGTCTAATTGTAGCTGCCATTCTGCTGAGTAGTGGATTCAATAATATGCCACTCCAAGCCCAGGGGCCACTTTGAAGTCTACAGAGAGACATTACTTTAATTGATATTGGCTAGCATGTACTTTGTGTCACAATAAAGCAGGGACTGATGTTTCTGCAGCTGTTATGGTTTTGGCCACACTCGCTGTGTGCGTAAAAGTCAAGCTGTTTGCCTTCCACACTCAGTCACACGCTTCCTTTCTTGGCTTTCCGGTGCACTTTGAAGAACGTCTTCCCATTCTGTCATGTCGTAAACAGATCATTTCCCGCCACAGTGTAACATGGGAGACCCACAAATAGGCTGTGATGACTTAATAATGCACACACAGAGAAACTGTACGTGCAGGCGCATTGATGGGAATTACACCAGTAGAAGATGTTTATCTAAAATCAGCGCACAAAGCCAAGACGCTACTTCCCATTTTCCCACTGCCACGCCACCTGATCCGGGAAAAGACTGTGTCTACGGATATTTTTCACACTTCAACCGGCATTTTCCTGGCAGACTGAGTTTGCGTGGGCAGAGATCCATCAGTCATATTCTCACAGGCGCTTTCAGCTACTGTCAGCTTCCACAGCAGAGGCCAGATGGTCCTGTGCAAGGCCTGTTAAGAGGACCGGCCGAGGGGCCATGACGGCTCATTAGTGTTTGACCAGCTCGTTGCACTGCAAACAACGCTGAGCTTTAGCAACACTGACAGTAAAGAAGGCTACACAGGCAGTATTTTCATCCAGTGGAGGTTTTTATTTCTTACTTTCTTTGAATTCAGCCTCTTAAGAGGTTTTTAGAGACCTCCAGCTTAGAACAATTGTATTATTTAAGCTACACATATTACTAGAATCTATTTCACACACTTCTCTGTTGTAACAGAATCTTAAAATGATTTACAATTTGTTGCTACAATGAGGTCAGTGAGAGATAAAGCCATGTGTATTCTTCAATCTAACAGTAATGTTCAAAGCTGAAAAATTAAACCTGTAAGGTGTAATTTATAATTGGTGATGACCCCAACCCAAGCCCTAAGCCTTTGAAATCAGAATGTCATTTTTGCTATTTTTTAATTGTCTCAAATCTTGAGAAACAGGAAGTAAAGGAAATAATCGTTGTTACCTGCACAAATCTAAAGCATTTACTGTTTTTCCAAAAAGAAAAGTCAGTTCTGCTTTTCTTGGCTTGGACATCATAGTAAGCCAATTAAAAAAAAGCGGTAGAATTTGCAGCTCCTTGATTGTCCACCTCAGACTGGGTAAAAAATAAAATAAAATAAAATCCTCACAAACAGTCACGTTAAAATGTCCAGCTCCACAGCAGCCATAATCAGGTTTGCAAAGAACTGTTGGGTTTCCTTTGCTAGTCCCACCCTTTGTAACAATTGTGATGGTGGCTTTTTTTCTCACTGTGAAAATTTTCTTAACGTTTGAATCATCATCATCACCACACCCATGCCCAATGGATTCTAAATTGGACGCCTGTTAGGCTTAGCCTCCATTAATTCAAATAATTTACCCTTTGATAGGGTTGATATACTTATACACACACCAAAAAGTTGTGTTTTGGTATTTTAGTTATTGTATTCCTATTATCAGCGCCTGTGTGACAGCCATAGTTTCTGAATTCACCTATCCAAGCTCCATAATGAGCTAGTGACATGTTAATCCAGCCTTTCACCCAGTACTGTGTACCTTCAGGCTCTGCAAAAATCCAAAAACCAGTGGCTGATGTCCATCCTCTATATACAGGGTGTGGTTTTAATAGTCTCAAAACTGGAGTGCAGAGTCAAAATAGCTCCAAAATGTGACTTTCTGACTAATGTGACGGTAAGGAGAACGCAGAGTAGCACACACTCTCAAAATTTAATACTTTGATATATTTTATGCACCTCTCCTGCCAAATTGCTCTCTTGTTTTCATACAACTGTGTTGGAAATAATTTGTTCTATAACTTTTTTTAAACTTGTCAGTCTACTTTCATCATATTTAGCTGACAGGCACAGTTAGCTTCAAGCCAACACTACACAGACTAATAATAATAATAATAATAATAATAATAATAATAATGTATACTTTATTGATCCCCGTGGGGAAATTACTCTCTCTGCATTTGACCCATTCACTCAGTGAAGCAGTGGGCAGCCACTAAGCAGGCGCACGGGGGAGCAGTGTGTAGGTAGCACTCTACCTACTGAGCTATCCCTGCCCCTGACTGAGGATATTTGGAAAATTCTGCCTTCTGGGTTTTTTATCTTAGCCAAACACATGATTGACAGTTTTTCAAAAAGCAGAGATTATAGTGATGCTGAATTTAACCTCTTCGCACTTACCACACAATGAATCTAAACACCTACAGTGCTGTTTCAACAACTAAGTAGTAAATGTAGCCTCAGACAGAGATTAGGAGCAAGTTACAGAGTTCACCTCTTTCTGACATCTTTCACAAAGCATTCCTCAAGACCTGAACAAAGACTTTTATGTTGGAAATCAATGGAATCCCCCTTCAGTTATACGGAATAAATAAATACAGTGTTACAAAGTCAGGAAATCAATTTCAGTTACCGGTTTGATGTCTGGAGAATTATAATGCTTTAACTGATGTCTACCAAGTAAATTGGTTTACAGCAACACTTAAAACTGATGTCTAAATATATGCATATATGTATATAAAGTGATGAAGGATAACAATCATAATTAGCTGTGAGACTATTTGGACACAAAGAAACAGGTAGAGCAGGTCACAAGTGGCAGCTGTTTCCACTCCGTTTGTTTTTTCCTGTTGGATGAGCAGCAAGTTGAGTACAAGGCTTCATGCATTGGTGGGAGAGTTGGAGAGGTCAGTTATCTGACGCAGATAGAAGGGAAGCAGGAAGTAAGGGAAGAAGTTTAAGAAACACCCAAATTTAATGTGCATCAGACCAAATCATTTAATGAGATTAAGGCAGACATATGGAGAGGGAGAAGGATGAAAGAAATAAAGACAGAAACTATGAAGAAATGTTAATGTAATGTTGTTAAGCAAAAGATCTCATAGATGATGCCTCTCAGAAAAACCTCAGAGCTGTGGGGACAGGAGCCGTTATCTCGATGCACACTCAATCCCTGCCGAACCACGATGCTTGAGACCTGGACACCAACTGAAAACCAACTTTCCTCAATAGCAGCATCATCAGCCCCAACTGTGAAGAGAAGAACAATTCATATTTACCTTTGCACAGAAGCCACAAATATCTCGAGATGAACAATCAGAGAGCTGTTTTTTCAACTACAGCATTGTAGCAACGCAAGGCAGAATGTCCTGCAAAAGCTGCGAGGTGCATAGATATAGAAACCTTAACATGTAAACTCGGGAAGTTAAAAACAAAAACAACACTCCAGTACTGAGAAATTTCTCCCATACAGTTTCCTTTTTTAGCATTTATGCTCACATTCATCTTCGCATAAAAGCTATCTGTATCTGTGGGGTTGAAAGGTTAGAAGTAAACAGGAAGAGTCTTTGAAAAGCACCAGGAAGCAAGAGCGAGTGTAGAGGTGCCAGGATCCATCAGAGGCATAAACAAACAAGCCCATAAACCAACACTGGTCTGTCTTCGTCCATCATTTCTTATTATGGAAGCCCGTTTAATTTGGGAAACAGTTGTTGTGAAGCTGAGGAAACTGGTTGTTTAAACTGTGTTTACAATTTTGATTTCTTTAACAATATCACATGCTTTTTAACCATGTCAAGTAAACATTTAAACAAATCAGCAGAAAAAACAGGGTACAGTAGCCAGTGTAGTCTGATGAAGTCTCAAAAATCTAATAAAGAGCGATTTTTCATTATAAATAAGGTACAAATACAAATAAGGTATGCAGAAGAGAAGAAGGTTGTACCTTGAAGCAGATCTGTCACACTGGGTACCACTTCTGTCAGCTAAGAACAGGAAACCATGGCTACAGTTCACATAATTGATCAAATTTGGCCAATAAACTGCCTTGTCTGTCGAGTCTCAATTTCTGCTGAAGCATTCAGATAGTAAGGGTCAGAATTTGCCAGAAATAACATGAGCGCATGGATTCATTTGTCCTGCTTTGTAGCAACAGTTCAGGCTACTTGTTATCATGTAATTTTCTGGGGCATATTTTCTGGCACACTCGGATCCCTTAGGACCGGCTGAGCATCATTTAAACACTACAGCCTATCTGAGTATTATTGCTGATCATGTACTTCCCTTTATGACCACAGTGTACACATCTTCTGGTGGCTGCTTCCAGTCAGATAACATCTCAAAGCTCAAATCATTCAAATATGATTTCTTGAGTTGACTATTCTCAAACAGTCAACACGTCTAAATATAGTAGTCCACAGATTCAACAAGTCTGGAGGAAATGTGTGATGTTATCGTTTCAATGCGGACCAATATTTCTGAGGAATTTTATTGAGAAAAATATGTTCACTATTTAGAATCATCTCTGGGGATGATGATTTTTAGCATCTCCTGAGAGCAGTTCCTGTAAAGCAGACATCACTCCATAGACAGTTTTTTTCCTTTGTTTTAATGGCACCTAGTTAGTGTCACAGAAAGAAAAACATTTGACCTTTTTTGCTTTGATTTTATGCATCTGCTTATTTGCTTTTCTCTAAAAGGATCTGGTGTTTACATTGAATTGTATGTTCAAATCCACTGGTCAGTGTTTTATATGGCTGCCTCGGGGTTTTTTTTTGTTTATATAGGTTTCATGATAGTATAGCCGATAATATACAGGATTTAAATAAGGATCTGTGGGTTCATACAGACAAGAAAAATGAAAATCATCCAAAGGGCCAGACCCATGAACAGATGGAAACCTCAATCTGGCTTCCAGAGAGAGATCTGACAGCCGGATGTTCAGAAACAAGTCTGGATCGTTTCATTCTTTTAGATATTCTCCAGTTTTGTAAGTCAATATTTTAATATTGATCTCAATCAGAAGCCATTAAAACTGAAAATACTTTTTTGTGTACTTTGGCAGAGGTCGCTTTTAATCATATAAATGGGAGACATTTTATACTAGACTCAGGTGATCTTATGTTAACTTTGTTCATCAATATTATATTTTAATTCACGATATTGGAGAATAAACTGCAGCACTAGTGTGGCAAAATGTGTAGTAAAATGACCTTTCATACAGAATATATACATTTTTCCTTTCTGTAAATGATCACAAACCCTTTTATGATGGAGTGTTGTAATAAAGTGCAGCTAATTCAATTAAATTTTATTTATATAGCACAAGTCACAACAGTCACCTCAAAGTGCTTTATATTGTAAGATAAAGACTCTACAATAATAGAGGGAAACCCCCCAATAATCAGCTGAACCCCTATGACCAAGCACTCGGCGAAAGTGGGAATAAAAAAACTTCCTTTTAACTGGAAGAAACTTCCAGCCAAACCAGGCTCCAGCAGGGATGACCACCTGCCGTGACCAGCTGGGGGTGAGGGGAGGAAGACAGAACAAAAGACATGCTGTGGAAGAGAGTCGGAGATGAATAATAACTAATGATTAAGCGCAGAGTGGTAGATAAACAGAGTGAAAACAGGTGAGGGGAAAAGAAACATCCAGTGCATCATAGGAAGCCTAGCCACAACAGCCTAGGCCTGTTACGACGCGACTAAGGGAGGATTCACAGCCAGCCCTAACTATGTGCTCGGTCAAGAGAGGAAAGATTTCAGCCTGAGAAATGATCACAATGTGGTGATCAGCTTTAGTTTCAGCTTTAGTTCAACAGGTTTTTAAAAAAGTATGACATTAACTGTTTTCAGAGGCTCAGGATTAATTGGACAGTCGACTGACAGGAACTTTCATGTTCCTATTTCCTCATTGTTTCACATAAGATTAAGCAGGTAAAAGATGAATCCAAGTGTTGAACTTGCATTTTCCAGCTTTTCACTGAAATGGTCAGTGTGAAGTACAAATAAATGTTAATGCAAGTGAAAGAGGCCATCAGTGAAAAATAAACCTATCAGAGAGATTTCAGGAGTGGTCAAATCAACAATCTGGCACATTTTGTAAAAAGAAGGAATGACACTGGTCAGCTCAACAACACCAAAAAGCTGGAAGACCACAGAAGACAGATTTGAGAATTATTTCCAGGTTAGGAAAAACAGCTTCACAACATCTGCACCAGGTAAACAACACTCTGGAGGAGGTCTCTGTCAAAGTCTTAAATCAAGTAACACCTTTGTGAATAGAAAAACAGAAATTTTACAACAAGGTAAAAAACACTGTTTACACTCAATTATAAAAAAAACCCAGATTAGACTTTGCCAGAAAACATCTAAAAGAGTTTGCACTGTTCTGGAAAACAATCTTTTTGAGGCTCATAAAAAGGGAGACTTTGTGCAAAAATGGTTGTAAGCCATAAACATTTAATGTAACGCACTTATGATAAACCCTTTGATTTAAAGCTGAAAGTCTGAGCTTTAATCACATGTTAGTTGTTTGATTTAAAATCCACTGTAGTGGTGCAGAGAGGAAAAACTACAAAAATGTTTTATTGTCAACAAAAACATATATTGTATGATGCATACTTTAATTTCTTTGTGTCTATTTGTAGTCCTATTGGATTTTCTCTCAGGCAGCTTGATTTCTGTTTAACAGATAGCTGTGAATTTGATCAACATTTGAGATATTCCTCTTGAGGAACATTTCCCTGGTAAGCTATTTTTAGAAACAGCATCCAGCTTTCGGTCTTTTTGTCTTTTTTTAAACATTAAAGAAATAAGATAATCTGTGGAGAGCACAGTTGAAATTGCATTAACAAAGACTGTATTCAGCTCTAGTCTAATGTATTCTACGCGGGCTCCAGTCCATGTCCCTAACTGAATAAGCTGTTAAGAAAACGAATGGACGATATCTAAAATTGGTTGCAATTTGTGCAGACGTTTGTGGTTCTCAAACGATGCATCCTAAAGGATTTTGATAAAGTTTTCTTCCACAACCAGCTGAAGGTTAGCGGATTTTGCAAGCAAACTACCAATGATTTATATTCCTGAATCACTGGATTAAAATTCTAATTTCTCTAATACCCGAAAGCTAATCAGCCTCAGCTTTTCTTTGTGTTCACCAGACCGGTGAACAGAACATGATGACAATGTGAGCATCTAAAACCCCCTAGGTCTCTTCAAACACAGCTTCAAGTCACATAATCCACAATCAAAGCAGGATACCTGACAGAACTACGATCAGAAAACTAACAAGTCTTTGACAACTTCAGATTGCATGTTAAGAATTTGAAGGTAGCACAGCAGTTCATAAAAGCATGACGTTGGTGCCTTAACGATTCTCTAGCTACCTGGGAGTGGGTGGAGTGGGTGGGGTGGGGTAGGAGGTTATCACTAATGCATTAGGCATTTAATGGCCTAGTCAAGAGGGATAATTGCACCGATTCAGCCATTGTGTTGGAGTGCAGCTCTGAAACACCCCATCTTTAATGACAGCTGAAGAGCAGTGGGCACTGATTAGAGCACCGCGAGAGAAAGAGTGTATGTTCTCATTCTCTAACTCCTCATTGATTTCAGAACACAATAAAAGCTTCATTATGCATTCCTAATGATGTACTTTGTACTTTGAGGCTGAAAGTTTCAAATGCAGCGTCACTGTAAAGACAGCGTTTTAACAAAACTTTGCAATATGTGAAGCAGCGATAAATATTCGTACGCTCCAAGTGTTTACTTCTATTATCCATTTGTTTAATTATTTCCTTTCAGAAATTCAGGAAGTGTTTGCATGGGAATAAATCGATCCAGTATTTCAAACACTTGACAAGGCAAATGCACATGCTAATAGCAAAGTTATTTCCCGCCGGTCTTTAGACATAATAATGGTCGAGCTCTTATAGAAGACATCCATCCTCTCTGAGAGGAATCTCATCTCCAGTGACGTGAATTTACTAATTGGCAGCATAGAGCTTTAAGCTGTCCAGCAAACATTCAAACTTCTAGAAACTTCCCCCTTAGTTAAGCTGACTTAGATTCACAAGAAAAAGCCTTCTTGGAAACAAACTATTGTCAAACTGTTTACAAGGACAGTCCGACAGCTAAGACGAGGGTGGGCTTCTCAGAAAAGCATTAAGAAGAAGCAGGGTGTTTTTTTGTTTTTTTTTTCTGTTTGTTTTGTTTTGTGTTTTTTTTAACCAGCTGGCGCAAATCCAACCAAGCCATTTGTTGAAGGTACGTTATTGAGACATCATCCTTTTCCAGGGCAGGAACATGACCAGTATGTTTGATTGTCAGGAAACGTGAGGGGTGAAAGGCTGAGTACACATAGTGTGTTGTTTTCTCATGTAACAACTACTAATGTGTGCACTCTTTTTTGTACTTTATATATTGATTCTTTTTTTCACAAATATCTAAAAGCTAAATATGTCAAGTCTATATTTTTTAATATTTTAATATTTAATATAATGTCTTTTAAAGAGACATCATGTGTTTGATAACGATGCTTATTTCCATTCTTCCTGACAGTTGACAGACTATGTGCCACTCCCATTTACGAACACACATATATAACACCATGCATCTAGCCCCTAATGCATGTAAACTGGCACCTTCATTATTCACCATTTATTTATTTTTCCATATAATGAATATGATCCTTGATGAGCTTGTAATGAATGCCCGGCCTTGCTCTGGCTCAGTGACTCACAAGCTGCAACTTGATCACTTATTAAGATGTGAATGCACAACATCTGAGCCTGGGGGGGAAATAGAAAATAGCAATTATTTATTCATTTACCTCCTTTTGGGAAGAAAGAAGCAACAGATTTCATAATTTTATAACTTCTGTGATATAGTGGATGTACGAGGACACATACTAAGCAACAGCGATAAAACCACACTGATCAAACCTTTTGTTTTGGTATTATTTCAGTCACAAGCTGTTAGCGACTAACTCAGCTGCTAGTCGCCCTTCCTTTTGAAGCTACATCCAGTAAACGTCATCTCTGTTAGTGCTCAGTCATAACACATTACATCCACCCCCAGCTGAGGATAAGTTGAGCCTTAATCAGGCTTGAAAGCCTGCCAGCTAGAATTCAAGTACCAATTTAAATCAAATACAAGGCCGTTTCTGATTACAGAGGTCCGGGGTGTTCAGAGGGTTTGTTGCTGATGGTTTGAGCCATGTTTGTTGCGGTTAGAATAAGAAAAAGACATAAAAAAATAAATAAAAAAGAGCTGTGGCAAGAGTGGGAGTGTGATTTATAGTCCGCCAGGGTCAGCACTGATGGAGCTGTAGATTCAAAGGCCAATATAAATGTTCTTTCATTCCTGGTTCTACTTTTTACACTAACGCACACGCGCACAAACACACACACACACACATAGACACAGGAGAGCAGGGAATGCTGTCCATTAGTGACCTACAAGTGGCCGGCCTTCTGCCAAACATAATGCTTCTGTTGTGGGGGTGAACTCCCTTTAGGGTAGTTGACTGAGAAATAATTCTCCTGCTCTTCACAGATCATTACTTCTTCATCCCTGCTCACATGGTTGGACTGCTTTTACTTAATATTTAACATTTTGTTCTTGTGGCTTTTCAGTTTAAGGCAATCATGATAGTAACACATATATTTGGTCTGTGAGGCTAGACTCCAACCCCCTCGTGACCTGAAATATGATAAGTGGAAGAAAATCGATGGATGGATTGATGGCATCACAGCTGAAGACAGATCTGATCATCCTGATAATTGTGGTTTATTACAGTCTGGCTCATGTTTCTTACACCATCATCTCTATTCATCAACAGTCGAACACTAGTTTATCACGAGCTAGCTTTATAGCTTAAAAGTTATTTATTCCTTACTAGCCTAAATGGAGAGGATGTCTCAAAAAATACTCATTTTTAAAAGCGCTACAGAAAAATAAGGATATCTTTGAGTAATTGACATATGACATGCATCTTTTCCTTTAGTATTTACTGTGCTACTATACACCCAAGATACCATTGTAAAAGCCATTTTATTCTTTCAAATATAAGATAATTTATAGGAAAAGACAGTGTGATAAGTTGTGTCTTTGTGTCCTCAGTGTCACAACCTTACTGTGACCTAAAATAAAGATGTTAGTAATTGTATTTCATTAAGATTTTAATTTCAAACCAAGTATTAAAGAAGCAGCAGATGATAATGATGATGGCGTCTCTTGGGCGGATGTGTAGCTTTACTGTGCATCCGCTCGAGCTCTGAAAGGCAATTTTGAGGTTGTTTAAAGTGGCATGATGCTTGAACTCAGAAAGTAGAGAGAGAAAAGTTGAAAAAAGAAAGCTGAGCCCCAAAGCGCCATCTGCATAGCAACCATAACCTCTCTACCAATCCTCTGAGTGTGGTGCAGCTGCTTTGGATTCTGATGTGTTTGATATGGCATCGTTGCAGACATTCAAAGCTGCTTCAACTGTTTTTGACAAAAGAACTGAAACAATAATTACAACATGCACTTGTGATCTTAAATTGCAGAGATAGGTAAAAGTATCTTCTGAATATCTTCTGAGCCTGGAAACATTTTGTCACTCAGAACAGAAAAGCAAACGCTTGATGTGAATAAACACACAGACCGTCTCGTAACCTGAATAAATTCTGCAAAGGTCAGTTCAGTGAATAGATCCAGTCCTAACTTTTCACATGCTTTAATCATCAAAGAGCTCTTAGAATTGCTGGGCCACCGTATGCCAATAATGATGCATAATTTAAACATATGGCAAAAGAGCCTTCAAATAACATTAGTAGTCACCCTCTGCATTAAATACACGTAAAGCCACATAAAAAAGAAGAAGTGTATTATGCCACCAGGCAAAATAAGTCAAGATGGTTTCTTTTCCACAGTGTTGCACCAGTGAATCAAACTGTGAAATGGCTCAGGCTCAGCCTCTCTCCATGGAAACTGGGCTCAATATTGTCATGACAACCTTCAACAAAGGAGGAAAAAAATCATGGAAGTAACAAGGGGAAACAATAAAAAGGCCTAATCAAGGGTGACAGGACAAGCCCTCGCAGTTTCCATCTCTGACTGGTTTTCCTCTACTGAGCTCATCTTATTTCATGAATCACATCCTGATACATCTGTCACTCATCTTTCTCCAAGCCCCCCTCCAATGCTGCGTCACTAACGTAGTTATTCAGGTACGGAAAAACTATCAATTACTAGCAGGTGACTGCTTTGTGTGAATATAGTCATCAAAATGCAGCATTCAGCAAATGTTCCAGCTGGGCAATAGTTACCCCAGAGCAGAGAGACATAAAACATAAATTTACAGAGGGCTGTTAAAGTGGTATTTCCCCATGGAGTAAGTGAGATAATTTGTGTTGTATGTTGTAAGCATGTGGCTTTTGCGCTAGTGCAGTGACTCCAGTTGTAATATATGAACAGTACATTCTAATATGAAGCAAAAATTACCAGCTCTTACAGACAGTAACTAGAAACAAATAAAATTCATGCATCAGTCACCCCATGCACCTCATTCGCCCACAATATAAAAAGCTTAACAGCATCTTAGAAATAAACTGAATTCTGGTGCTTCTTTAAATTGTGCAACTGGCAGCATGGATTTGATGTGTTGCAAAAAGTGAAAACAAAAAAACCTAAAATATTTAAACAAGCAAAATGCATCTAGTTGGCACAGAACCAGCCGATCTCTTCTCTTTAATATTTAAAATGTGGAGTCCATTAATAACTCCCATTTTGTCTGGGAGGCAGTGGTTTTAATAAATATAACGTAAAAGCCAGCCTCAATCCCACATAAACAGGAAATCAGGAAAATTGGTTGACTGGAATCTGCTGTATTTACTAAAACACAGTTTACAGGAAAGTATCTTCTCTAAGTGTTTTTGAACCTATTTCAGTTTATTTTGTCTCTTCTATGTAACATATTAGCTACTGTTACCACTTCCTTACTTACCTGCACTGTATCACTGGCTTAATTAGCATTTTAACAGTCACTCCAAATCTGAGCACTGGCCAAAAGTGATTTCACCATCAGAAGGCTTACTTCAAGTTGTTACATATGCAGTATAAATGTAAACAGCTCAGAAATGTTCTTTAGCTGATCTAAACTACCGGTTGGGTTTCCTGCCAGACTGGTTTGTCAGTCTGGTTATCTAGTTTTTTCTGGTTGGGTGGTTGGTTGTTTTTATACTTGTTCTTCTTTAGTTATACTGTGCTTTTCTCTTCCTTTACTTGCCGAGTTGGCTGTGACTCAGGGAGTGGAGTAGGTTGTCTGCCAATCAGAACAACCCCCGATCCTCCAACCTGCACCTCAAAGTATCCTTGGGCAAGATTCCAAGTTGCCCCTCAATGCATCAATCCAAGTATGTGTGTGGGAACATTAAGTAAAAAAAATAGCGTTGTATGCATGGGGCTTGTAGTAAGAAAGCTCTTGCTCAAGTGGGCTCAAATTGAATAGAAAAGTGTTATAAAAGTAGTAGTCTATTTACCTTGCACTTTTAGAGTATCTTAGTCTCTCTCTTCTCACAAATAGCAGGAACACACACATGAACAACAGGAAGCACACTTGCAAGATAAGAAACATTCAACCACACTTTGCAACTAAACACCACTATAAACAACTTTCTAACGAACAAGCAGACTCAAAAAAATTTTCTTTGATTTCTCTTTCGATCTCGTTATCTCAGTCTCACCGTTTCATCTCTCATTTCTATGTCAGTTTTATTCAAAATAATTTATCGTTTTTGCAATAATTTTAACAAAACCCTCCAAACCACAGCAAATTCAAAATTGTTTATATGACTGCATGTTTCTAGTCACAAATGTTCCATGTTTTAAATAACTGGAACTCATTTCAGTCACATCCAGTAGTTGTGCAAGTGCACGTAACTTCCACACTTTTTAATTTCTGCAAAACTGAGATTAGGAAACATAATAAGAGCATTATCTTCATTTTGTCATGCTTCTTATCTCAGTCTAACCAGTCTCTCTCAGTCCTCAGAGCTTTTAGTAAAAGACGGTGTGTACCTTTTTTATGAATACATGCCTTCTTGTTTTACACTTACCCATGACATCTTGCCATCCTCCCTCCCTTTGTTGCCACAGTGCTTTGCATTGCATTGCCAAGCATCAGAATGTTTCCCGTGTGCAACGACAGTAATGACGATCATGCTGGGCTGAGGTGGATGCATGTGTGTCTGTGAGGATGTGTGTGATAGAAAGAGTGGCGCTTCTTGCATGTGGCACACAGAGAGAGTTGGAGATGGAGGCAGCCGAGCAGTAATTAGCGTTGCCTGTCATACCAAATCTCCATGGAGACGTGTTCTGTAAGTCATCTACACCTTTGGTACATAATCGTGGAAGCTCAGGAGAGCAGGAAGCACAGCTGTGACTGCCGTTACACCACTCTGAACAAGCACAGCATCAACCTGTATAGTCTGGTGTTCGCTCTATAAATAGCTATACAGTAGAGGTGCTGTGATGACACAAACTTTGCACTGTGCAGTGGGAAGAATATGTGGATGCAATGCAAGCTGTGAATGAAAATAACAACGCATGACGCTCAGTTTATCTTCAACATCTGGGAAGAAATTGATTTTATTTGATTTTCTGCATATAAATGCATGCCTACATGGTTAAACATCACACCCACACACTCAAACAGGCACGCACACATACACACATGACATCTTACCGGGTTAAAAACCATCACGGTTACCTATACAGTGCATACCGGGGAAATGTTAAACCAGCCTACTGTGCTTGACCGTCATATTTGAGTACACGGAACAGGGAAAACAGGAAATGAGGCTTAAAAGGTGAATTATTAAAATAAGCTTTCATTGGTCAACAGCAATTTTAACGCTGCATCCACATGAACAGACAAGAAAAGAGCTTAATGACCTAGAGTATTGCACTGTGCTACATACATACAGCTGTGCTTATATATTACAAACATCTGCATCAGCATAGAAAGATTCTAATGAAGGTAAAATGAGCTTTCCCTTTGTTTATTTAACATAAGGCCACTATGGTAGACCATGAGGACTAGATTATAAGTCTTGAAAAAAGAAAAAGACTCCTGCTTCTCTTTTCCAAATATGTAACAGAGTTTTTACAACACAAGTAGAAGTGTTAACTAACCAATTGAATTACACTACTGCACACATTTAAACTCCATTACTCAACATGAGGCACAAGTGGAGATGATGATATTGTACTGTATGTATCTTTACCAACATGTACTGAAAGTCTTTTACCATCTAATCTAATTGAGTCTACATTTGGTCCTCACTCAACCAGTAATGATACATCACTTGTGTATAGCTAATGTAACAGACAGACAATACTGCTCCATTGATTTTCTTTTCTTTTGTTAAACTCTTATTGTACAAGGATTTACAAACAATGTGTTTCCTGGCCGGGTTCATATCACATCTAGTCCCTGGCAAAGTATCTGCATGTTTCCATGTGGTTGGTTCTAAAAAGCAGCAGAACAGAGACCACATAATAAAATAAAATAAAAAATGTGGGTCTAATTTGTTGACATTGATCAATGACTTCAAGTTTCCATCTTGTCCTTTTTCACAGTAGGCATTTTGCTGTACAAACCCATATTCACAAGCAGATTTTCTCACTCCTTATACAATGTAGGGGTTTTGCTGATGTGTGTTGACTCCCAAAGCAGACACATGATAATAGAAAGTAACATGGTAACGAATGTAACCTTTTAACACGTTAAAAAGGATGTTTACAACAGACTCCCAAAAGCCCCTGAAAACTTTCTTTAAGTTTTAGGTCTGTAAAATTTAATATTCACAATTACATTTTTTTTTAATCCAAGTTGACTAAGAGTGTCTTTTTTGAAAACCCAGATTATCGAGTGTATGGCTTCAATATATTTGAATTATAGTGACCGAATACCAGATTCAGATTCAACTGGTGCACGGAGGAATGTGATATCACACTTTCTCAACTTCAAATCAGGCAGAAAAGTGACCTTAACGTCACTTTGGAATAAATCTATGATGCTTTTTTCAGAGCCTTGGAGTCAAGCTATGACATATCCACTAAATAAAATGCATATGAATGGTAGTATCATACAATGCTTGAGCATGCAGTACATGCAAAACTCTCTAACATGTAAGTAAGTGTACATGTGATAAATGTGCTATGCAACTTAAAACAAAAGTTCTCATCCTGAATTCAAAGAATCTCTTCGGCAGTTCATTCAGGAAGGGAAGTGTACGCCACTGAGGAAATCACGCTCTTTCTCCTTTTTATAGCCAATCAGCATCAGGTCAGAGTGGTGACCTCTGGCTGAGCATAGTTTCCCGTGGCAGCGAGGATGTCTTTACAGCTCTCTGTAAGGAAACACAAAGGACAGAATGACAATGAAATATAGTGACTTAGCATAAAACACACTGAAACTGACCCAAGCTAGTGTGCTATAACCTAAGAACAACGGGGTCACCACCCTTCCCTCCATTATTAATTAATCCTAGGAAAGAAGAAGTCCTAAATGTTGATACATATAATAGTAAAACTAAACGTATTTCTTGACTATTAAAATCTTTATTTTCAACAACCAACAAATCAGTTAATATTTTAACTCTATTTCACAGACAAAAACAATACTTTTATTTGAACTTCACATGTGAGCCAGATGTTTCACTGTGACCATCCATGTTGTTAATGGAAACCTATTAGTGGGAATCATATCTGAGGAATCACTTGGGAATATGGCAGCTCACTTGAGCTTGGAAAACCTTCCTCTTCTCATCTGTATAGCTTCCTGCCACTTCCTCTTGCAGCACTTGAACTGTTTGCTACACTATTATGCACACAAACTGGTGGTTATCTCATCACAAATACACAAATACAATGTGCTTTTGAATCCCTGTGATGACCTTAGTCACTGCAACAGCACTGTCTTTTTTGCACGGTGGGTGACAATGTCCTGTTCCTGATAACCATCCAGGCATCTTCAGGCCTGCATCCATCTATCTATTCCTCTAATTACAGCCACACTGCCCTAGTGAAATATTAGAAGTACCTTTATACCCTGTAACCCTGTAATTCACCAAAACCATCTCCCTTTGCCACATAGCTCTAAAAAGCAACTTTCAAATGTTGGCTAAAAACTGAGGTTTTTTTTATTTATTTTTAATTCTGCACTGAGCACTAAACACTGAGCACTTCTTGCAGATAATGTGCACTAAAATGTGTTGTGTACTTGTGATATAATCCACTGTAACAGACTGGGATATCATTATGTACATACCCACCAGATACCAGGCTAAGAATTGAATTAACCCCCCTCCTCTCTCTCACACACAGATTTATATTAAGGTGTTCTGGCTTTTCTCAGCTTCCTATTGTTTTTGTCTCTGTGACCAGAATAGCGCTTATATGGTGATCTCATGAGCTGACCAGACAATTTTCCATTATTAGAAAGCTCAGTATGAAACCAAGGTCGGACAGTTTCACCCCATTTGTGTCATTTTCATTGTGTTTGTGAGGCTGTACATTTATATAGTGACAGGTTACTTCCTCCCCTGAGTAAACCTGTCCACAAGCATCACTTCTTCTCATTTAGGACAGATTTAATTGTGCATGCTTTTTTTTATTATATTTTATTTTGCTCGTATGACAACATGCCATTATAACTAGCACCAATTTATATCAACATATTCAGGCACTGACAAGTTATTCAGGAACATTTCTGTATAATGAGCTGTTAAAAAAATACATGGGTGTACTCTCCTAGGAGAAAAGCTACCATAAGTGCCCCAGTTATTTCTTTTTTTCCCCCTTAATGGTGATGTGCTAATAAACCCTGTAGTGAAATAAACCTCAGCAAAGTGCAGTGTTTCAGCAAAACACCTTCAGCAATGTTGGACTGTTTGCACACAATTGTCAGGATGTTGACTGGATAGTGCTCAGGGTGTCAGGAATCAATCCACGGCTGCCAAATATAGAGCCTCTTCTCACAAGAGGCTTTTGGGTAGTTTGCAAAGCTCAGACATGAGATGCAGCGGTCATTCAAGCAGACAGAGATGGCAGGGTGACAGCAGAATTACAGGAACTTTGTCCCACCCTCACCCCCCATCTTCTGTTTAAGAATAATAGCGCTGCATTCAAATGTGTAGCCTTCATGGTTATGTGTGCTGACGTGATCTAGAAGTCAAAAAATAAATAAATAAACAATTCAAGTCATGATTTTCATCTTGTGTCTTTAACTGTATCATTTTTTCCTCACATGCTAGGCTTGGTACCTTGCGAACACTTGTGCACTAATCCTAACCTGAGTACTAAGCGCGCACACAGAGAGATTGATGATGCAATTAGAGCTCAATTGATTTTCTATTGATCTGAGTGGTAAATAATGGTTAAAACAGGATTTACTCCCTTAGAGGTGAAAGACAGGTGATTGAAGGGTCCTGCGAAACATTCGTTGTGCTGTATCGTTTTATCTCTGTTCTCTCTGTTAGATCAACTATAAGCACTATTTATGATGATCACCCTTTTGGGTTTTGTTTATTGAAACTTTGCTGCAAGTAACTACTAATGTTTTACATTTCTTAAACATTTGTGTTTTTGTGTGTTTTGTGTAATTTTTTTTACAGGTATTCATATCTTGCCACACAATGCACACTCCATGTACTGTAGGTATGAAGTTTAGAATAGCTTATAAGCACCACTGAAAGCATCTTAGCACTCTGCATACTCAGAATCAGAAAAAAGACAAAACACTGTGTTCCTTTTAGCCTTGCTAGCAGCAGGAAACTGTGATGGCATTATCTGTCAATCACTCTGTCAATCAAACTCACACTTCAGGTAAGACTAAAACATTCATCCCACAACTATACTACATCTTTCCCAAAAAATTGGTAAAGATATTCATGTTCCCCTCAGGGCTAAATAAATTATAAAAGAAAACATTGCTCCTCTTCTAATTTTTTTTCTCCTCAATCTGTGAATTATTCTTGTAGTATAAAACAAAAACATTAAATTCCCTTTAACTTTGTATTCTTCATGTATGTCATGGATCCTGGGCTGTTGCCTGAGCTTTGAATTACTGTTTTGTACAGTCTTTGTTTAGCACATGTTTCCTACATGATTTCTTCAAGATTAGTTGTTCAATCCAATCTTTCGGTTTCTTACTATTATTTTTGCTTTATTTTGCAATCTAATTTCTGTTTGTCGGCAAAGTTATAGTTTAACTTTAATTCCTGCCATTTCAGTTTATCCTGCCTTCCCCGTGTCCCCTCATATCTTGTTGTTAAGCCTCTCTATGTTAGGCGTTTCCCATTTGTTACTTATTTTGGTAGCTGTTGTGTTCTTGTTGTTGTGTCTTGTTCCTGCTTGACTTCCATTGTCTCATTATCTTTAAATAGCTTCAGCTGTGTTTAGTTCCCCACCTGTTTCCCCTTCCCTCGTTACCTCTTGCATATACTATCATAGCTAATTTATAATATAAGGTTTAATTTTAACATATAAGGTCATAATTTTACATATTAGAATAAAACCAGGAGTTACGTATGGATGCAAAAAATGTATTGGTATTGTTAAAATTTAGCATGACGATATTGAAAACAGTCAATTGTCAAGCTCTCCATATTTTAGAATAAACTGTGTAGAAAAATATACATGCATGTACTCCATAAGTGAAGTTAAGGCTAAAGCCAGCAAGGGGTAATGCTAGTCATTGCAAAGGAAAGTGGAATTGTTTGTGAAAGTGATCCTACTTTTCTTTTGATTTTTTTTACCCCAGTTAACATTTTTCCAACAACTTTACTTTGTCAGTTGATGCTTTAACATATCTTGAATATGGCAACAGTGGTCCAATTTAGAGTAAAAGAGATACTAAAGCGGGCTATGCTACCATAGAACTGGAAGTTATTTCTGTGTGAGTATGCAGTATCCCTCAGCTTGTCAGTCATATCCAACCCGCACTTATTTTTTCAAATCAACAAGGTAGTGACAGCCAAAATGCTAAACTTGGAGCTTCATATTTGGCTCAAATGCAGCATGTACGTACTCACCAGTTTGAACGCTGGGGTTCTCTGAGGTTAGGAGGAAGCAGGTGCCCTCTTTCTTATTCTTGTCTCGGCCTCGGGAACACCGCAATGTCCACTTTTCGCTGGGGGACAGTGGCTGGGTCAAACTACAGCCTTCCTCATCTGAAAGGGCCACATTTGCATCCCCGTTCTGTTTGGAGTCTGGACAGGAAGACAAAAATACATGCCAGCATAAATGGCAAAGTTGATACAGACCCCCGAGGGCCCACACAAAGGCAGACAGAGGTATATTGCACAAAACTGGTATTTTTCTGTGATGAAATCCAATTTGACTCAGATGCTAGGAGAGGTAATTTAATCCCGGTACGTTGCTGTCATTGTGACTAAGTGCAGTTCATCTGTCAAGCAAACTCTGAAAAACCTACAAAGTACAAGACTTGAAACACGATAGCTCTTTGTACTACTACTATAGTGCAACACTGATACAGTGCAACTTAAGATTAAAAGGTCAGTTTTCATGGTTCACACATGATGCACAAGTTTGTCCTCCAACCTACTGCAAGTGAATGGATGGGGTTTTTTGGTGCTGCCAAGAACAATTTCAAGTAATAAAATAATCTCTCTAGACTGAAACACTTTTTTTTGCCCCCACTACTCTTAGTGAGGGCACAAAGAGAACATTTGGCAGGAAGCATCTCCAGTGAAACCATGTTACTGCTTAAGGTTAAATAGTGTGTGCTTCAAAAACAAAACAGCCCCAGAAAACCTGAGCATGTGAAACACCGTCACCTGCATGGTAGCCACAACAAATGGTTAGTGAGAAAACATGCCTCTGACATTTTAGAGAGTTTAAAAATTGTACTGTAGCCTCACCTGAGCGGTTCCTACTGATGTTCTCCTCAGGAGCCAGTGGACACGTGTCACTCTGAGTACTGTCTCTGTGCGAGTTTGTTTCTGACTTCCCAAACGAGGCTGAGTCAGTTGGAGCATCAGGGTTTGGGTTGTGCTTCTTCTTCTTTTTTGGCAGCTTCTGTTTTGCCATAGCCAGCGAGTAGTACATCCCAAAGTTATTGACGATGACGGGAACCGGCATAGCGATGGTCAGTACCCCAGCCAGTGCACAAAGCGCCCCTACCATCATGCCGAGCCACGTCTGTGGATACATGTCTCCGTAGCCCAGTGTGGTCATAGTGACCACTGCCCACCAAAAGCTGATGGGGATATTCTTGAAGTGTGTGTGATTGCAGCCTGTGGGGTCATTAGGCTGGATTCCAATACGCTCAGCATAGTAAATCATGGTGGCAAAGATGAGCACACCTAGCGCCAAGAAGATAATAAGCAAGAGGAATTCATTGACACTAGCCCTCAACGTGTGACCCAGGACACGCAGGCCTACAAAGTGGCGCGTCAGCTTGAAAATCCGGAGGATTCGAACAAACCGGACCACACGGAGGAAGTTTAGCACATCATTGGCAGCTTTGGATGACAGACTTTTCAGAGCCAACTCCAGGTAGAATGGTAGAATGGCCACAAAGTCAATGATGTTGAGCATGTTTCTGATGAAGACTACTTTGTCTGGGCAGGATATTATGCGCACCAGAAATTCAAACGTGAACCAGACTACACAGATGCCCTCCACGGTGAAGAGGACTGGGTTGGTCACTATTTCGTTCCTTGTGATGTTCTTTGTCATGTTGCCCTGTACAACATGCTCCGTCCAGTTTTGCACTTCATAGAAGGCATCGTGGGTCTCCAGGCAGAATGTGGTGATCGACACCAGGATGAAGAAGAGAGAGGCAAGTGCAACTCCCTGGAGGAGAAAGATAATGACTGTTAATCAATACAATGTTATGTCAACCCACAATTAGTGAACAGCCAGTACAGGGTTTCTAAAGCTCAAACCACCATCTGCATGATGTGTCCATGCTAGAAATGAGTTTTCAATTAACACGATATATAATAAGACCTCTTTTATCTTCAAACTTCAAAGTTTAAAAAAAAAGGATGTGCCAATCAACTCTCGTGTGTTGAAGGATTTTATTACTGGGGGAGGTAATGAGCGTCAGTTGACTGACAATAAGCAAACACTGTATTTATGTATCACTGGAAAACTTAACTCAGGCACAACAAAACACGATAAGACATGAAAGTAAATAAGTAATGATTTAAGTTGTGACTGATCATTGCCTGTGAAGCGAGTTTCACATAGGAGGATAAAAACGAGCCCTCAGTATCCCCAACTATACTGACCGAATGCAAAAAAGCAGGGAAAAAAAAGAGGAAAAAACAATGTGACACATAAGAACAAACAACCAAATTATATCTGGAATCATTTCCAGAGGAATATTTGTCCAGTAGCTTGACTAATGCAGCAGCAAGATAGCTGTGAATTAATAAAGTTAACATTTATACTCAAACAATTTCCCAAGTTTAACAAACGCAATTTTTTAAACATGTCTCCATGTAAAATTTTGCCAAGTAAACGAAACCCGAATCCAAAACATTCACAATCATCCACTAATCATCTGTGTAACTGAGATCTGTGAAAGCAAAGGTCCTAATGAGTTCACGTATGGCTTGCTGGCATGCGCTTTGATAATTACTTACAAAGTGAATGTATTTTTTGAACCAAATGCAAGCACATGTTATGAATAGTTAAGCTCAAAAAAATAAAAGCTCACAGTTAGTCATCCAGTCCAAGTGAAACCCTCCCTCAGAAACATCAGACTCATTATTCTACCACTTTGTCTCCTCAGGGCATGCTATTTACCTGTCAGGAAATAATGGTTCAGATTGTCTTCTACAGCTCTACTTAGTAGGTGGCGTTTTCTTTATGCTTATTTGAAAATGCTCTTTGTCTGTGGGAGAGCGAGGATAATGTTCTCAGAGAAAACAGACCAATTTAACACCAATTACTTTCCATGAACGTATAGACTGAACCATGCTGACAGAAAACGTGATTCTAATAACACTGGCTGAGACGGGCACAAACAGCAGGGGGCACTAATACAGTAACAACACCACTACCTGCAAAAATAATATGAACAGTCTTTAACATATTATTTTATTTATTTATTTTTTGCAACACAAATCACTCTATGACTCACAAAGGAAACAGAAAGGGAAAAACAAGCAGAGTGTCCTGATGCAAAACAGAGAGGAGAGAACGCTGAACGCCTTACAGCCTTCACACGTGTTTTAGAGCATGTGTTCTGCATGCAAGCCTTCCCTTATATGAAAAATAGGGTCAAATAGCTTTTATGGTTGCTGACAGGCAAAGTGAATGATGTGACTCCACAGCATTCACCTGGTCCAGCACAATGGCTGTGCCCGTCTATGTTTGTGTTAACACTGTGTGCTTACTCATACATGATATGTCTTTATTGTTTACTGATACCTGGGCAAATTGTAGTGCCTCTCCAGCCTTTCTAACCTTACAGCTGGATAAATATGTAACTGGAACTTGCATGCATTTTTTCTCCCTTGAGGGAATCTCACATGAGTCAGCTAAATCACAGAACAAATACTGCACTGAAAGGCTCAATGGGGACATTAATTCACAGTGGAATTAGACTAAAACAATAAGAAGTGGACGTCTGATGGAGTTGGAGTAAACTTGATACTGCACACTTAAAAAAAAAACCCTAAATAGATAAATCAACACGCATACCACATATTGTGTAGCTTGTAACCACTACAACCTTTATATTTGTCCCTGTAGAACGCTGAGGTGCTCACTGCTTTGATCCCCTGAGAAGATGACGACTGAGGCACAGGACTATTGGGAAGGAGGAAAAGCAAAACTGTGCCCCAGGAGGATCTCCTGCTCTGCAGGCACGTTTTTCCCAAACATCATCAGCACTAACAGTGCTCATTATGTGAGAGTCACATCGCAGATCGCAATGAGACAAAAATGATGTTTAACAATTATTTTGTTTTAGTGACTGAAACTAAGGGGTGTAACCATGTCAACATATACTCTAATAATAAAAGCTTTTAATTTCTAGAGGACATTAATTAAGCGCTAATTTATCTCCATTCACTGTATCTAGCTCACAGACATGCATACTCATATAAAATATATTTTCAATGTGTCGTCTCTTCAGTGCTTTCCTATTAGAAAGCTTTTGCAGACAAGGGCCAGATATACAGCCGGCACCAAATAATTAAGCTTCTCTGAAGACCCGGCCACTTTTGCAGCACCTCATTTTCCAGGCTCAATTAATAAAACATGGTGCCAGCATTTCATCAACCCCCTCTGGACTTCAAAATCCCATTGTCCCAGTCCCTCTTCACGTGCTGTATGAGGGTCTTAAATGTTAACCCTGAAAGGTGGAGCTCCATGTAAACACCAGACGAAACCTGTTATAGAACAACAGCGCAAGAACTGATTATAGGTATATGTGTCAAGATAAAAAGGCCTAATAATTTTTGATACCAACACCATAATTATATGATAAAGCTAAAAAATACCCCAATATCTATACATTTGCCGGAGCTAAAAGTAGCTTTTCAGATGCTGCTAGTTTGTTTGAATGTCTCATAAAAGGCTCTCACTAGTCACCTCTTTTCATCTGTCAGCAGTGAATTATGTCAAGAGGATGTTGGAGTGGTGGTGTTTGTGGTAGCTCAACCAAATTTAACCCCCGGATTCCCGCCTGAAAACAAAGTTAGCTGTGCATAATGGAAAGGCAACAGAGCTTACTCCAGTTTCTTTAGTGGGGGGTAGAAAACTTGCACAAGATGTATGCTTTGTAATTACACATTTACACAAGCTGCTGTACAATAACTCTACCTAAATACAGCAGAATACCAAACTGAATAATATCCAATCGATCTAACTTTAAGTAAACGAGAGTAACAGGGCTTCCAAACCATAAGCCCAAGTTGGACATTATTATGTTAAGTACTTGTTTTAGGCGTGGCAGCAGAGCTGCACACATTAGCCACATATTCATCTAATGACCTGTCAAGTCTGCTTATGCTCTGTAAACCCATTCAGTCCAGTCTGGTTCCAATCCACTCTTTCTTCACCCCCATCCATTTACCTTATCTCATTGCTCTCTATTCCCATACATTCATCTTTTCTTCCCTCCTCTCATCTCCTCTTATTCAATCATGGGCATCCCTCTCTTCTATGTCTTTTTCCAGGTACTCTCTGGGGCCCATAATCAGCTCAGGTGACACAACACCTGCCCCCATATTGAGCCTCCTCCTGCCATTAACTCCAACAACTTCCTCCTCCTACGTTAATTCCCTTCCCCTCATCCATCCATCCATCCTCAACATTCAATACTTTGTCACTTCACAAAAACCTTTAATCACACATTGTTAGTATAATTGAGTGAGGAGTAAAAGACCATTATTTGTAATGGGGAAAGAAGCTGCACTCTCCCAAGCAGCTGTGGAAGTCATAATGGAACAAACTACGCAGAATTTCCACCAGGTTGTACAGCAAATGTCTAACTGACTAAACACAGGTGCTGTGACAGCAAAAATTTAAAGATCCTTTCAAGATCTGTTGGAAGGATCTGCTTTGAATAATAGTTGCTGTCTGATGGTTTCATAAAAGTTCAATTACCTGGTCATAAATTCTTAAAACTACATCTACGTCTCTTCCCTCACTGAAAGACCCAGAATATATAATGTGCAAAGCTCTTCTCAAAATAAGAAGCAGACAGACTTAACTACATTTTCATTACTTCCATGCTAATTAATCTTTTGTGATATCTATCTATAGATATATATAGATTCTAGATGCTATTCTTTATTAAATCTGAGGGTAGAAAACACATCAGCTACTGTATCAGGTCATTCCTGAGTTCTGAAATTTGTTCCTTTATGCACATTTGCATGCCGCACAGTGTTACCAAAGACATCTCCTACCCAGCGGTAGAATTTAAAATCTGTACGTGTCAAACTGCAGGTACAAACTAATTACCACAGTGAAGCTCCATCATTAACACCAATCATCACGCTTTTAAGTGTGGAGGTAGTTTCATTTTGTATGACTCTAAATTCATGTTAAAGCACATAAATATTCAGATGACCCAGAAGCGTTAATACATCTTGTTGGTGCCATTCCTGAATCTGTTGAAGAGGGGGAAAAATTCTTCCTCCTTAGTTATCCTCACTTGCAACAGGGTTTTATAATAAAAAAAAATTTCATTATTAGTCAGATCCAAATGTTGGCTGCACACATCTACTGATGATCTATTTTTTCCAAGTACCATTAATTATTCTGGTGAGTATAAATAAACTTTTGGCTTTGAAAAAAAAACCCTAACCAAACAGAAAGTGCTCCTGTGGTATAACAACAGATCAGCAGTCACTTTGAGTCCTGTGGTTGTTCAGGAGCTTGTGATGAGCTTAAAAGGGTCTGACAGCAGTCAGTTTATTCAAATGCCAAACAGTTTATCCCACAACTAAACAGAGCTGGGTACTGCAGCCAGGAGCACCTCTACAGGGAAGAATCTCAGGGGGCCTGACACACATAGTGACAGCTACTCTTCTCATAAAATACTCAATGTAAAGAGTGCAATCACATGACACGGCCTGACTTTACAGCTCTGTGCATGTGCATCATGGCCCATTCACCTGGGGTTAAAGTGAAGTCTACGATGTGATATTTCTGTTATTTCTATACATTCATGTCTGTGACTGTTTATCTGAGTCAGTAAAGCTTCCGGTATTTAAATGTATGTGTATAGTTTATTTAAGAGCTGACATGACATCACGTTTGTAGTCCAGTAACAGATACTCAACATCACACAGTCACCTTGTTGGAGTGATTGCCATAAGGACTCTTTACTGCCAAAGCACTGTGAGGCCAAGCGAGCTGTATGCCAGAGCTTTTTATTTTTCAGCTTCTATAATCTTGCTGGGGTTGAAAGCTGAGATCAAGACAATATTTAAGTAGCTTAATAGTTATTTGTAAATTTTGAATCTTTCCCAGTTATTTCTGGCCTGTCTGAAATACTTCCATTGCCTGCTTCTTGTTTTGCCGTAATGGGGATAAATTACATCTATTTGTGGTACTTTTGCTCAATTTTAAAGATATTTGTGCTTAAGTGCTTCTGTGTGATTCTGCCTGTTTCTGCCATTTGTATGAGCAGAAATGCTGCAATTTCTGATGACTTTTGCTGACATTTCACCTCTGACACTGTGTTTATATCACTGTTCAGATCAGGGATGTAACT
Organism: Pelmatolapia mariae; assembly: GCF_036321145.2. NCBI lineage: Eukaryota > Metazoa > Chordata > Actinopteri > Cichliformes > Cichlidae > Pelmatolapia > Pelmatolapia mariae. The sequence continues at coordinate 27,937,424 of NC_086244.1, forward strand.
GGTAATGACTGCAATCTGATGACAGCTGAGCTGCTGCCGTCTGCTGATCAAGGCCATACGATCTGACTGAAAGCTCCAGTGGCTTGTGACAATTAGAGCCTTTTCAACCAACTGCAAGAATAAACGGACACTTCAGTTGTTATTGATATATTAATGTATTGATAACATCTATAGTGATCTATTGTATTTGTAATAACTGGGTATACTTATATAAAGTAAACTTCTGATGCCACATATTACTATTTTCATACATGCAACTTTTACTTTATAGTCAAAACTTGTAGGAAAAAAGTGTGACTTTATGTTGCTACATTAATTCAGTTTGAGGGGTTTTTTTTTTAATCTGCAGCCATACCCTCGTATGGTCACGAGCTCTGGCTGACAACTGAGAGGAGACTGCAGATACAAGCTTTCTCCAAAGTTTGTCTGGGCTCAGCTTTAGAGATCAGATGAGAAGTTGAGTCATTTGGGAGAGACTCAGAGCAGAGCCACTACTCTTCCACATCAAAAGGTTCAGGCATCTGATTAGGATGTTTGCTGGACGAGGTGTTCCAGACATGTCTTACTGGGTTGAGGTCCCAAGACACACTCGAGAGATGATGTGCCTCTGTTGGCCTGGGGTTGCCTTGGTGTTCCCCCACATGAGCTACATGAGGTGGCTAGGGAGAGGAAGGTCTTGGCTTCTCTGCTTATGCTGCTGTCCAACCCAGCCATGGATGGATGGATGGATGGATGGGATTTTTTTCTGACATCTTTGTCTCCTGCTGAGATCGCTTGACATCATTTGAGATATTTATTTTATTTTTTATTATTTTAAGTTACTTTATTCATTTTAACTAAACAAGCCAAAAAACATTGAATACTGTATCATCGCTTTGTATAGTTGATGCAGAACAGTGATTGCAGCAGGCACAGAGAACATCACATTCATTTGGAGACATGTTTTGAATCAAATGGAGGCCTTCTGTCTTTGGCTTGTGCTTTGGGTTGCCACTTGATCAACAGTTTGTTTCTAATTTTGTCTGTCTGGGGCTAGGCTGATATATACAATAGATATTTATTATCTCTACTATTTTTTTTTTTTACAACAAAGCGCGGTAGATCTGAGAACTGCAGAGCTGATAATGATCTGTGGATTGACTGCTCATTCATTTAATGATGAGGGGAAAAATATTAAGTAGTCTACAGCAACGGAGTAGAGAGACACATTTGAGGTTATTTAATACTTAACCCGATATCAACAATCTAAACATGGGGCAAAGAGGATGCTTAGGATGCCCAAACCTCCCTATTGGTGGACTGGATTGGATGGAGTCGACGTTTAAATGAAAGTTAATTTGGGGTTTTTTTTGGTTTTTTTATGTGGTTCTCTTTTTACACCTGAGTGTAAAAAGACTACCACTGACACGGGTATAGATGCATGCATATCATCTTTTCAGCCACCTTTCTCATAAGTGACATTTGTTGACTTTTGTAAACTTTAGACAACCAAAATGTCAAATTATGGGAGAGGGGACAAAGGGATAAAAATGTTGTTCAGTCCAATATAAAGCAAGACATCTGGTCACCCTTTTAATACTGCTGGTGCCAAAAAGACAATCCAAGGTCACTATGTGTGAGCGTCCCGACAGAGCAGAGGTCCCCAGAGGGGACAGCAGCCTGGTCCCAGCTGGGAAAAGCAGAACAAGGAGCCAAAACATGACACACAACAGGCAGCAGGCTGTGCAAAAGTGCACAGCAGCTGGAGAATCCTATCACAAGCATCACCTCCAGCTGTTGAACATTACACTCTGTTACTAATATGGACAGGCTATATGCAGAAACCAAAACAATGAGCCTTCTGAACAATCAGCAGCTCCAAAGGCAATGACAGCAGCTACTACCGAGGTTTTCTTAGAATTCATGTCACACTTGTTCACATCTGCAAGCCGGGACATGGATGACGGAGAATTAATCTCCACTCCTCATCCTGCCGGCTTGTTTTTCTCCCGGCTATCTGGAAAGGAGTGGTTCATTACCAGATATTTATATTTTATAGATTCATGGAACCAGAAATATTTGACAAGCTGGTAGTGATTAAATATATGACATGCATAAAATGAGACAAAATTTTCAAGGAGATCTAAGGGGCAGTTCTAACATTTATTCCCAAATCAATTAAAAGGGGCATTACGTCACTTTCAGTTTTAACTACCATTCATTTCTGATCAGGGTGTGTTAGCAGGGACACAACATAAGATTAGTGACACGGTGCCTCCTCCACAAAACAGAATATACTTAATAAGGAGGTGGAGAGATCTGCATGGACAAAATCAACCAGTGTTGTAACATCTAGCAACAACAGCAGGACAAAGTTGTCAAGTCACAAATAGCCAGCACCTACTCTGTGAACACTCAAAACATGTGGATAGCATCAGTTGTCTCACTACAAATCTCAGCCTCTGGCATTGCACATCTGATGCCAAATACCCCACCAAACCCCTTCCTTCTATTTACAACCACCGACACACTACATCTCCAGCCAGCTGAAGAATACGGGATGTGGTTGAAAGCTCTGGCACTGACCTTTGAGCAAAGACAATCCTGTCCGTATCTTAAAATATTGACTGAAGTAATTCCTGACAGCTGAAATTAAAAAAGAAAAAAGAAAAAAAATTGCACATATATTTGATGTCGGGATTTCAAAAAAATAGTGCAAAGTCAAGCCTTTCAAATGTCAGAATGCATGAAAATAATCAGTCAAACCCTTTCAAGTGTCCTCTAGTAGCAGCCAGTGAAAAGGAGCCTTTGGCAGATGTATGAAATGTGCAGATGCATTAAGTTAAAAGTATTATATCAATGCGGCATTCAAATAGCTTTTAAAAATTAAAAAAAATCTGCATCAATAAATGAAATGAAAAATAAAAGAAATATGATATTTTCAGTAATGCATATTTATTGATTTATTTTTTTTGGTCTGCAAAACAAAGTCTGCAACTGTGTGCAGGCATCCCAGACACTGAACTATTTTCAGCAAACAGCTTAGAACTGAGCAGAATAAACAACCAGTATAATCACACAGGATTATACCTCTTTCACTGAGACCGGTGGCTGTTAGAAAGTCTCCTTAACAAGGCTGTGCTGCTTTGATGATGTGCGAAAAATCAAATCCTGTGTTCAGTTCACAGAGCAGCCAGGAGAGAGGTGTTGGTATTGTGAAAACTGATCCCAGAAAGGTTAGTGTTTCACTCAGAACACACCTTTATTATTTGTCAGCTGTGCATCGAACTCTGGATGTGATCATCAAGCTGTGATGTAATCAATACTTAGCTCAATATCAGTATAGTTTCAATTAATTTATATAGCATGAAAACACAAAAACAGTCTCCTCATGGGGGCTTTTAAAAAAAACTGAGTCATGGTATGTAACCTAGTTTAATGTCACTCATTAAAAAATATATATCTATATGTATATCTGAGACAAATTCAATCAGTCAAACAGATCAGTTCTTGGAAACTCAAAATGCAGCAGACTTCAAGAATCCCACATCAGTCTATCGCTTGGTTTACTGATATTAATTGATTTTTGCCTCTCTGTGGGAGAAAAATGCAATGCTCTTTTCTGTGGGAAAGACAGCTTTAATTGTTCACCACAGATTAAAAACGTGTAGCCCATTACCACAGCGGTAATTAATTATAGGCAACAAGCCTGGGGAACTAATGAAATATTGCATTATGGAAGAAAGCGCTAGTCTAAACTTAATGCTGATGTCAAGTCTAACTGTCACATATCACAAAAAGAAAAAGGATTGCAAAGAGATGTTTCCTCAGAGCCTCTTTATAGATGATATAGAGACTCTCTGGATATAAAATCCTATTATGAAGCCTCCAGCTGAGCTTTTTTTTAGTTATCTTAGATTTTTTTGAAATCAGACATCACAAGCCAGCGACCAACTGACAGTTAAACTGAGGGACATGATGCAAGTTCATAGGCAAAGAACTGTGTGTCAGTGACACAGGAACACAAACCCTTTCATTGTCTATCTGCACACTGATTGGGGACCACAGAAAAATAAATTCCATAATGTAAGACTTTAAGCTAGATGAAGTCATCGGGATGGTTTCAATGCTAAAAGAAATGAGAAAAAAATGCAGGTTTAAGGCACTTTAATACTGACCTCACTTTTCAAACCCAGAGGCTACATCCATATTTTATAAAGTCTATGCTTTGCCCTCTGTTGGTTGATTTATGCAGCCAAGTGGGCAGCAGCACATTTAGACCCATATTTTTTCATCAGCAGAGACAACTCACCTCCCAATGGACTGTGGAGAAGATCAGCAATCTTTAATACAGATACAGACAATGATGAAATAATATAATATCAACACGACCTATTTTCTGTACTTTCACCAAAAACATTTAAAACAAAAACAGCAACAGAAATGTGTTATTTATTAGAGGTTGTTGAAAGTATTTAAACCTATTTGTTTAATTCCACTTTAAACTGAAAGACTGAACAATTTAGGACGAGCTTGTGGCTAAATGACGGCCCAAACATAGCCTGTATACAGTGGGTAAAATAAGTATTGAAAACATCACCAAATTTCTAAGTTAATATATTTCTAAAGGTGCCACTGACATGAAAATCTCACTAACTATCTAGTCCACACATACAAAGAAATGAATCCATAGATGCCCATAATTTATGTGTAATAATGAGAAATGATACAGGGAAAAAGTATTGAACACGCTTACTGAAATGTATTTAATACTTTGTCACAAGCCTTTGCTGGTGATGACAGCTTCCTGTATGGAGGAACTAGTCGCATTTCTCAGGTACGATTTTGATCCATTCTTAGAATCCTGAAGCGTCTGTGGCCCCTTCAGTGAACTCTGAGCTTACTTCAGTAATTCACAGGCTTGTCTAAATGTTGTTTAGCAAACTTTAAACACACTTCAGCACACATTTTCTTCAGCAATGGAGTGTTGGATGGTGAGCATGCATACAGGCCATGCCAGCTAAGTGCATTAGTTATTGTTTTCTTTGAAACAGTTGTGCCACCTGATTCTTTCTGAAGCTCTCCATATGTGGTCCTTGGCTCCTGGACAACTCTTCTTATAATTTGTTTCAATCCTCTGTCTAAAATCTTGCGTGGAGCATCCGATCGTGGCTGGTTTACGGTAACATGATGTTCCCAACAGCGCTCACTGAAACTTTCAGTCGTTTAGTGCTTCTTCTGTAACCAGTGCCATCAGTATGTTTTACAACAATGAGGTTGCAAAGGTTTTGCAAGAGCTTACTTATGTTACACATCATGAGATTATTAAACATACTTTATTACACATAACTTAATTTATGGACATCTATGGCTTGATGTCTTTGCATAAGTGGAATCAATGGATTTTTACCAACATTTGGTGAGAATTTCATGTCAATGGCACCTTTAGAAATATATTCATTTAGAAAATTGGTGATGTGTTTAATAGTTATTTTATTATAGTATGTATAAAAGATAGACATAGCCACCATGAAACCCCCTAATGATTTGTGCATTCTGATTTTAGCCTCTGTTGTTGTTAGGATTTTTTGTTTGGGGCTTCTTCTTTTTTAAAAGAGAACATGACCATTTTTAGATTCAAGGACGGGACTGATCAGCTAATGCCCGTACCATAGCCAGTGTAAAACATGGATGTGGCTTCAGAAAAATTAAGCCAATGCAGAAGTCCCGCAAGTTATATTCTATATGAAGACCAACAGATGATGATAGCTGTGATTACAAAAAGATTTCTGGTCCTATATAACTGTATGGGACAACAGTTTTCCATCGTAACATCTGTAAAGATTTTCCTGCCATGTTTTTGGGCTCAGCCACTCATTTTCAGTTATACTGACTGAAATCTACTTTAAAAATCGTGGTCATACCATGTTTCAAAATCAAGGGGTCATCTGTGTGCCTGAAACTGCGCGCTCATCCACTAATGCCCTTTCAACCACAAGATCTTAAGGAGCATGCAGTTTCACAGTCAGACCTGCCTCTCCTCGCCACATCCAGTTATTTGCAACAAAGCTAGCACATTCTGGAGTCATAGTTTGAATGGTGACCGACTTGTATCGGACTGTGAAAAGTGTGGCACAACCCATAAATGGGGACAGTTTGACCGTTGACCCTCAACACAATCAATTTTTTTTTGCTTTTTTCCCCCAAACAGAGAACTTTGTCCATGCTAGCCATTATAAAGAATGCATCTTTAACACACTGGCTTCACTTTTTAGGACAAGTTCATCACATACATTCGATGTAACCAACAGATCAACAGTTCAATAGTGCAGAAAAAAAATATCTGCAATTTTATGTACATATGAATAATTATTAGCTACTTTCAGCTGCTCCCTTGTCACTACTTGTTACCACAGTAGCTCCACGTGTTTGATCTGGCAGTTTTACACCTTTCCTGATGCAACCGCAAAGATGATTTGTGTCTTCAGCTGGAATAGAAGCAGTGACCTTTCATTCGCCAAGCGAATGTGTAATCCACCACACTATGGAGCCACTTTAATGTGAGTGTAAACACTCTAAAAATTAGACCTGAGAGTAAACACGTAGCAAAGCTGCTACGCTCAATGGGGCAGCCCTATAAGATCACGTGGTGTCTTTGATGGTGCTAACATAAAGAGCCAACATACAGGTGGCTACTTTTCTTCAGTAAATTGAGTTGAAAACAGAAGCTGAGAAGAACCTGAGGAGAAATTCTTTCTTGGTCTAACATGAACTGGAGATGCATAAAATGTATAGTAGCGCATTCTTCTGGGCTCTATAAAATGTTCCCAAGGGACTGCACTCTGTGAACTCGCAGTATAGTGGCCTCATGTGCTCGCTTTAAAAGAGCTGCATCTCCAGTCTTGGTTGATACCAAAGAGGATGTGGCTTACATGATGGACAGATTAACTTCCCTCCAGCTTTTAGGAATCACATTACCTGATATGAGCTTAGAGGCTCTCTGAAATAAAAAGGCCATAAAGGTAATGTGAGTCCCTCAAAATGCAGCCCCACATCCTTTCAGAAAGCATGCTCTCAGAATGCACACAGAGTAAACATACATATATGAAGTGGCTGGAACGGAAATGGATAAAGAGCATTATGAGCGGGTCAATATGGATCCGCCTCCCTTCTGCAATTTTTCAGAAAGCTTCACATGTAGATCTTTCACAAAACTTCACAAATCCTAATTGATTAATTTACAAATATTCAGCGGTGAGAGACAGACGTGATTAACTGGCAGGCACAGAGCGGGTCATCTTCAGACGACACCGACGCAGTGGCAGCTGTGACTCAGAGATGTGGGCTCCTCAACAGCGACAGCCTGCGAATGCCACCTGGATGAGAAGCTAAAATAAACACTATTTGTAGTGTCGCTGGCGTGCAGCGGGAACATTATTCTTCGGCAACGTTGCGAGAGTGTTTGAACAGACTATTCAACTGCACAAACAGACAAATAGAAATTAGAGTTAGCATGAGCCCCTCTCCTTCCTGAGCTAAATGTATTTTTCTTTCTGCCCGATGAAAGCTCCTGGCCTTTTGCCGAAAAAACTCTTGCAAATGATACTCGATACTTGCTTTCATGTTTACTTCAATAAGCATCCTGCTTTTGTTGCTGAGCCATTAGCTATAGCATGCTTTCAAAATGTTTACAGCAGGATGATACCCCCCGTGGAAAGATGGGAACCTTTTTTTTTTTATAAACCAAATCTGATAAATAACTGAGATCTCGGTTTTTTGGGGTTGTTTTTTTTTTTTTTTTAATTGATATCATGCAGATCTTTGCATAAAACCTTACTCACATGTCACGTAGCATTATGAAGTTGGCAAAAGCACAGTCAAGTTTCTTAATATTTTTTTTAACAAATGATTAGCTTTTTTTTTTTAGCTTTTTTTATAGCACTAGTGTAAGTGCAGCAGATGTCCATCTACTGATTAATACGGTGTGATTTACAGTACACAGGTCTATGCTTCTGCAGCCTTTTAAACACTCATCTTCTGAGCACCTTTTGAGTGCAAACCTTGAATAGGATGTGTGGGAACACTTCACCGGCTCTGTATTCCTGTCATGAAACAGCATTTTTGCTATTTTCAGTATTTTGCCACAATTTCGTAACGTATATTTAGGGGAGAAAAAAAAAACGTTATTCACATGATTGAAAGAGATGTTCAGTCTCTCAGAGAAAATTCAGGTATTGAAATGCATTTTAGAAAAAAAAATGAATTTCTTGTCCAGATCAATACATAAATATGTAATGTTTTATAGCTATTAACAGCACAACAAATGTGTGGACAGCACAGTAAAAGGTTTGGATCCTGAAGAGCTCAGGTCCTTAAAAAATCCACAGTACTTAGCATCGCTTTTTCAGAGTGAGGCATCATGAAGCCTTTTGTTTGTTATGTTTTAAAAACTTAAAATGTTTAACTCATGGATTTTCATATGCTCTGCAGCTTTGACTGATGTAGAGATCTTACTTTTTAACAGATCCCTCCACTTCCTAACTTCCAAATACTGCAGTCTGTTTTAATTTCTTTTCATTTCTTCATATGATATCTAACAGAGACAGACCTCGAGGTCTAACTGACCAACCACATTATTATGTACACTTTGTTTTGACTGCCTACACTGCCTTTTTTGCCTTCAGAATTGCTTTAATTCTTCGTGGCATAGATTTAAACAAGGTCCTGGAACCATTGCTCAGAGGTTTTGGTCCATATTGACATGACAGCTTCACACAGCTGCTCCACATTTGTCTGCTCCACATCCATGATGTGAATTTCCTGTTCTACCACAACCCAAAGGTGCACTGTTGGATTGAGATCTGGTGACTGTGGGGGCCATTTGAGTACAGTGAATTTATTGCCATGTTCAAGAAACCAGTTTGAGATGATCTGAGCTCTGCGACATGGTGTGTTATCTTTGCTCGAAGCAGCCATCAGACGATGGGTACACTGTGGACACCACGAGAAGCAGCCTGAACTCATGATACAAGGCAGGAGAGATCCGTGCTTTCATGTTGTTTATGCCAAATTTGGAACCTACCATCTAAATGTCACAGTCACATTAAGGCTTGCTAGATTAGGCAACATTTATTCTGTTTTATATTCATCAATGTTAGTGATCCTGTGTGAACTGTAGCCTTAGTTTCTTGTTGATAGCTAACAGGAGTAGCACCCGGTGTGGTCTTCTGCTGATGTAGCCTACCTGCCTTCAGGTTTGATGAGTTTTTCATTCAGATACGCTTTTCTGCTTACTTTGGTTGTAAGGAGTGCTTATTTGAGTTACTGTTGCCTTCCTATCAGCTTGAAGTAATCTGGCCATTCTCCTTTGACTTCTGACAACAACTCACTTTTTTCCCAGAGAAGTAACTGGATATACTGTCTTTTTCATATCATTCTCTGTAAATCACAAAAATGGTTGTGTAGGAAAGCAGGTCATCTTCACCATGTTTTCATGCTTAAATGCACTGAGTTGCTGTGAAATAGCTGAATAGTGTATATGTCTAAAATCTTAGTATATGTCTGTCTTGGACTAAAGCAAAAACACTACAGCATTCTCATATATAACTGTCTCAAAAGACCTAAAAGACATACCAAAGGACTCCCCCACCCTCAGTGAAGTTTTGAAAGACATCTTTTCATTTCCTTTTTGCAGCTTTGGATGTTTGTTTTTCTGTTAAATGTGTGATAATTTTAACTCAGTGGGGTTCAAACAGTTTCTTAAATGAACTCACGACTACACAGACTCCTGCACTGTATGGTGTAAAAACTGCAGTGTAAGATAATAAGAAATGCTTCTTAAAAGTATAAGCAGCTAATTGTAGCTGTCAAATAAAGAGTGTTTGAATGATGGGCTAAAAAGATTTTTTCTTTGTGTATTGTAGTAGATGTATAGAGTAGCAAAACAGAGAAAACATGTACTGAAGAACAATGCTAGAGCAGATGTTACATTCTACTGCTGAATTTGGCTGCACGATTTTGCTCCAAGCCAGATGGGATTCGCTCCAGCTGCCCTACCAGCCTGAATTGGAGAAGTGGAAGACAATGGATGAATGTACTATAAAGCCTGACTTCATAGCACAGAAAACTCTCCTAGATCAGACTCTTAGCACACTTTTTGAAACAAAAGAGAGCTTTCTACATACTTTTGTCAATTTTTTATTTAAATCTATTTAAAACTTGTCAAACAAAAAGATTATTAATCTCTAAACTATCATTTATAATTCATTTGTAATTGTGTAAGACTAGTGGTTGCATAATGTTCCTTTTAATCCTGATGAACAACTAAAAAAAACATATTTTTAACAGTCGGTGAGACTAATGTAAAGATATAAACTTTGGCTTAAAAACTGTCATGTCCTAAAAACGTTTCATATTTAGAACAGACAGAGAAGGCGCAGACTGGATAAATGCAGACAGCTACAGCCACGTTACATTTTACAGGTCTGTAGCTGCATCAGTAGCTGCTGCAGCCTGATTGGCTGACACCTGTTGATTTGGACAACATGTGCGCCTTTTTTCCTAGTTGGAATGACACAGCGGGCTTTTGCGGACGCACTCTGACATGTGGCCGTTAAATGGCCGCCTGCTGAACTCACCCTGGCTGCTCGAGATGAATACGGGTCGTCAAACAGCGCCCAGATCTTTGGCTGCCAAACTTCGCGGCAGCCTCTCGACCTGTCAGGGACGTCTTCGATGCCGAACCTCCTCGGCATCTCTCTCTCGTCGTCGGTGTCTTCTGGGTCGGGCGGTTCAAATATCTCCAGGGCCTCCTCCGCGTCCCGGTGCTGCCGGTAGGTCATCCAGCAGCATGGCTCCACGTCAGTCTCGTCTATACCCCAAAACGCCAGCTCTTCCTCGAATAGAGGCCCGCAGACGTCAGCCGGGCAGTGCAGCTTGCCTGTCCGGTAATAGTTGAGCACGTACGCAAAGATGCCGGGGTGTCTGTCGAAGAAGAACTCGGTGGCACTCGGGGACGCAATGTCTGAGTCGGAGCTGACCTGCGACTCCGAGTCTGCTAGCCATGCCAGGCGCGTCCCCGGCAGGGTCCTGAGGGTGCTCTTGTAGGTCTCGTGTCGAGTGCCGCCTACGTTAATAATAATTTTATCCGAGTCTTCCCCTCTGGCCATGTCTTCCTTCAGACATGATTTAGACGGAGGTTTGTTGCCTGACTTGCGTCCTCGGTAAGACGAAACACAAACCGAGCTTATCATTTAGAAGCAGACCTACTGGCTGTTCGCCCCTGGTTCAAACTGTTGTCCACTGGGAAAAAAAATCAGAAAATTAAAGCAAAGTGAGCCTTCATTTCACACCCATGTGGCTCGTTTATTGCTGATTGTTAAGGTGCATAGTAATGGTAAAGCGCGATGAAAACCACCTGTAACAAAACTCAGTCTGGAGGCTGAAAAAACCCCAAAACGCAGGTGGTGGAACTCGATCTGTGTTTGTAAACGTTTTAGTCGAATAGATTGGACAGGGTGTTTTGAGTTGTTGCCTCCAGATGTTATACTTAATTCCTGTCCACGGGCGCAAAGATGTTGGACTTATTTCCCGTCCACGAAGACATATTACTACCAGAAAAAAAAGAAAAGAATATTGGCTTTTACGCACGGTATTTCCTATAAGAGAAAACGCTGAGTCAGAAAATATGTGACGATCATCTCCCCCCTTTTTAAAAAACAAAAAAATATCCAAATTCTGCAGCGCCAAAATCAAATCCACAACTAATTTTGGCAACTTTTCTCGTCCCTGCTCGTGATTTGGAAGTCAGAGATTGATCCACCGGTCCAGTCCATCGAATCATGCAGTGAAAAATTTGACTAATTCTTCCTCCTCAGATTTGGTCGTCCCGTGTGCCAGATGTGCGGTTGTTTTCCAGCTGAGATCTGTTGCTTCTCCACAAGTACCCTATATCTTCCCCTAGCGACACAGCCCGGTTGGATGGTGCGCTCAACTGGCTCAGCAGTTTAACCCTTTGTTTGCCGAAGCCTGGCGCACTTATTGAACCACTCCCTCTAATTAGACCGAGAGGATGGACTGGTGGTGAGGTGTGCATCTTTGTGTTTGTGCGTGAGAATGAAACTCGGTTTAATTAAGCCCGTTTACGCTTTGCAGCCTTTATTGTACATATTCATATTCAGAGTCATCATGGGGACTACTGACCTCTGATTTGTCACCAGCACCTGTAATTGTGTAGCGTCACATTAAGGAAGAGTGCCAAGGGTATAAAACGCAAACAGCCGTGGGGGAGAATAAATAAACTACTGTGTACTGTAACGCAGAATACCTTTATTGCATGGCTTTACTGCATGCATGCTGGTAGGAGTTTATATTATAGTCACACAAGATAACCAACTTAAATTGAGTTAATAAGATTGATCACATACCCACCAATATCCAGAAGGTTTAGGTGGCATTTTTATCAGGAGTAGCCTCAAGGTGGTGATGATTCAGATTCTTTTTATTTTTCGGTTGTTATTGTTATAGTGTACAGAGTGCTCCAACAGGTAGTGCTTATGGCCAGTGGTTTTAGTAAACTAACGTCCTGATTTCGCCACCTAGAGGATCATTCAGTGAACAACATGTTTAAATGAGTTGCTTAGTTTTCAGTGAGTGTGATTTGTGTGCAGACCCTTTGACATAAAAGTACTAATATTACACAGAGCTGACAACACTTGCAGTATACAATAAAGTCTGTTTACTGTTTACAGCTAAAGGCAGTTAGCCCAGCTCTATGAGGGAAACATTTGTATAAATCTCTATAAGTCTGGGGCGGAATATTAAAACTGAAAATATAAGCAAATCTGGAGGTGCTAGAAAGATGTAAACTTGCTATATTTCTGCAGTCTGCAGCTATCAAAGTGTGATAAACTGGCTGTGCTTGTTGCATTTTGGGTAATGCAGGCAAGAAAAGCATGTGTAGTATAAAACAAAATAAAAGTAGGTTTGGGTTGTTGTTGTTTTTTTTAACAGAGGTGCAGCAGTAAAAGTGTCTGTCATACACACCCATAGCACACCTACAGTGTTCAAACTCTTGTTTGTTTTGGCATCTAACATGTTTTCATATACATTTAAAGCTCCTCACAAGTCTGTCCTAGAATGACTCTATCCTGTATATTACTTTTTAAGTACAGCTTGAATAGGGAAAAAGAAATGTGAAACAATGTCTGAATAAGGTTTGTCAACCTCATTAACAAAAATACTTATTGACTACCTTTGTGAATTCCATGCCCAGATTCATTAAAGTCTGAATTTTTTATTAGAAACTCTTGGTACTCTCATTGGTACATGGTTTTAAAGAAAGGCCATTCTAAAAATGATAAACACTTTTGATCATGTGCATCTTTTAAAAAGGTTAGCACTTGTTTATTTTTTTATTATTCTTTTATTCCATGTTCAAAAAAATATTTATCACAAACAACAATGAAGAGAGATGTGCTTTTACAGAGTTTATTGTAGAAAAGGAAACAACATTGAAATCATTTATTTTTACTAAACCGCAGTCATAAATTTTCCCATGAGTGTGATATCCTGAGGTGAACAGCTTTAGTCCACTTCCTCAATAGTAGGGCCCTGGGAGGTTCCTCCTGCCTGGCCGCCGCAGCTTCCTGACGGTGTTGCTCCCTGGTACAACTTTGTCACAACTGGTCTGCACACCTTCTCTAGTTCATTCTGCTGGTGCTCATACTCATCTTTCTCTGCAAGCTGGTTGTTCTCCAGCCAGGAAATCGTCTGGTTGCACTTGTCAATGACCATCTTTTTATCCTCTTCGCTAATTTTACCTTTCAGACTCTCATCCTCGACACTGCTCTTCATCTGGTAGGCATAGGACTCCAGCGTGTTCTTTGCTGCAATCTTGTCTCTCTGAATGTCATCGTCAGCCTTGTACTTCTCAGCATCCTGCACCATCCGCTCGATCTCTTCTTTGCTGAGGCGGCCCTTGTCATTGGTGATGGTGATTTTGTTTTCTTTGCCGGTGCTTTTGTCGACGGCGGATACATTTAGAATGCCGTTGGCATCAATGTCAAATGTTACCTCTATCTGTGGAACACCTCGGGGAGCTGGAGGGATACCTGTGAGGTCAAATTTGCCCAGAAGGTTGTTGTCTTTGGTCATGGCTCTCTCGCCTTCAAATACCTGAATCAATACACCTGGCTGGTTATCTGAGTATGTGGAGAAGATCTGAGTCTGCTTTGTGGGGATTGTGGTGTTTCGCTTTATCAGAGGTGTCATAACACCACCTGCGGTTTCAATGCCCAGAGACAGGGGAGCCACATCCAGCAGCAGCAGATCTTGGACATTCTCTGAGGTGTCGCCCATGAGGATGGCTGCTTGGACTGCTGCACCGTAGGCTACAGCTTCATCTGGGTTAATGCTCTTGTTCAGGTCTTTGCCATTAAAGAAGTCCTGTAAGAGCTTCTGGATTTTGGGAATTCTTGTGGAGCCACCGACCAGGACAATTTCATGAATCCTGGATTTATCCAGCTTGGCATCCTGCAGGGCTTTCTCAACTGGGCCAAGTGTTCCCCTGAAAAGATCTGAGTTGAGCTCCTCAAAACGTGCCCTTGTGATGGAGGTGTAAAAATCAATTCCCTCAAAGAGAGAGTCAATCTCAATGCTTGCCTGAGTGCTGGAGGATAAGGTCCTCTTTGCCCTCTCACAAGCTGTGCGCAATCTCCTCACTGCTCTCTTATTCTGGCTAATGTCCTTCTTATGTTTTCTTTTAAATTCCTCTACAAAGTGGTTGACCATTTGGTTGTCAAAGTCTTCCCCACCAAGGTGTGTGTCTCCTGAAGTGGCTTTGACCTCAAAGATGCCATCTTCAATGGTCAGAATAGACACATCAAAGGTGCCTCCGCCAAGATCAAAGATCAGCACATTGCGTTCTCCTGTTTTGCCTTTATCCAGGCCGTATGCAATGGCTGCTGCTGTGGGCTCATTAATGATCCTCAGAACATTTAGTCCAGAGATCACCCCAGCATCCTTGGTAGCTTGTCTCTGGGAGTCGTTGAAATAAGCTGGCACTGTGATGACTGCGTTTGACACCCTTTGTCCCAGGTAGGCCTCAGCTATCTCCTTCATTTTAACCAGGACCATGGAGGAAATTTCCTCAGGATAGAATGCCTTGGTCTCCCCTTTGTATTCCACCTGGACTTTGGGCTTTCCATTATCGTCAATCACCTTGAAAGGCCAGAGCTTCATGTCGGACTGTACGACTGGGTCATTAAACTTTCTTCCAATCAGCCGTTTGGCATCAAAGATTGTGTTATTGGGGTTCATTGCAACTTGGTTCTTGGCAGCATCTCCAATAAGCCTTTCTGTGTCGGTAAAAGCCACATAGCTTGGAGTGGTTCTATTGCCCTGTTCGTTGGCAATGATCTCAACTTTGCCATGCTGGAAAACCCCAACACAAGAATAGGTGGTGCCCAGATCAATGCCAATGGATACTCCCTTTGGTGCAGACATTTCGCCGGTTCCTAGTTCCTAGACAGATTTAGAAGACATTGCATTTAAATGGATAGTCCTGTTTTTGATAGTTTTCAGTATTAATAATATGTTTATTCCAATGATACTAACATAAGATTTGAGCACTTGTCACACCCAAATCAGGGAGCTGCACTTAGAATTAAGAGCACACTGTCTGTGTAATCGTTAAAGCTAATTGCTAGGTAGTAGTTTTACAGTGTTGAGGGCTAGAATTCACAAGACCAGTGAATCTAAATGCTTCACTTAAAAAAATAAGTGAACTATAGATCGGTATCTGGTTATTCATATGTTGCTTTATTTTAATATTTAAATAAATAAACATTCAGGCTAGGACTTAGAGACTATCCTTCATGAGTAAAGACTTAATATCAAGTATAACTGTTACACTGTTGCACATAACTGTTAAAGTTTTGGGGGGTTTTAGGAAATGAGTGAATTAGAGTAAGACACCCACACAAAGAAGTCCTCACTGTCTCTACAGTCTAAACTTTATCCAATCAGTGTTGCTACTTACTTTCAGTGGTGCACTCTCTGGTGCTCAGAAGGATATCCTGGGGATGTTTCCTTCGTGTCAGCTTTTGCCTCTGTTTCTTCTGGAGTTCATACCTAGACTGGCTGGGGCTCCTTGCTTATATAGTTACAACCAGGTTTCCAGAATGCTCCCGCCCCCTCCTCCTCAATGACTGAAGTGTTAATATTAGAAACTAATGCAGCTGGCCCAGTGCTCGAGGGCCGGTGAATATTCCAGAGTGAGACGGCAATCTGACGCTCAGCCAGCAGGGCCGACTCAGAGGGATACAATGCGGAGAATGTGGCAGTAAGGCACATTTAGGAATTGTGATGTGTTATGTTGAAGTGTGAGCACCCATGAATGTCAGTTTTATCCCCAAAATAATCCAAAATATTTACCTACTGAGCCAGGGACTCACAAAAGGCCTCTCCTTCATTCTCTGGTCTCAGTTTGTCATGGTAAAAAGACTCGCTTTATTGCTGATTTAATGCAATCTTTTACATAGATAGTATACACTTATGTCATTTTGATCACATGAAATATTAAAGTGATCTTGTTGGATCAAATTAAGACGACTACAATCATATGCCTGACATAAAGTCTAATATATATATATATATATTGCCAACACACAGCTCATACATTATAGTTATACTTACAACCAGAAGCAGTGGAAGGAAGACAGTTAATGTACTTCTAATAAATGCAGTTTTACAAAAAGGAATGGTTCATATAATTAAGCTCAGCGCTAGTATTATGTTGTTATAAATCATTTAAAAGGCACATTCATATCATGGCCTCAAAGGTACTATCCAGTCAGAAAAACTCTTCAGTGAGGCGTCTGGAATTCAAATGAGCAAATGGAAACTTGGGATGAAATGAGGGAAGATAAAGCAGTCAAAAAGTGTTTTACCAGCTCTCCCTAAGTCTTCTCCAACTTCCTTTTTAGGAAAGCCTACAGCTGCTCCACACCCAGACATAAAACAACATCTTAATCTGTCATTAGCAAAACGACATTACTCTATCACAAGACGTTTTATAATCATCTGAATAAACAAGACTTCATCATTTTGTTTATGTAACAGGCAACAGTTCATCACGGCACTGCTATAATAAAAAGGATGACTGGATGTTACCTTTTAGGGCATGTATGCAGATACCATTGAAACAGATTATTTGACGTATATATAAAAACAAACATTTCTAAAATAATCTAAGTTGTAACACAGAGTTTGTTTTGGCTCAGCCTAAACTCTGGCTCATGGAATGTACCCGGCAAATCTTAATGTCACGGTAGACAAAATCGAAAAGGTATCCTCTGTTTCATTCTTACGGCCATCATTTGGCACTGTGCGTAAATGGGGTAAACAAATCAGCAACTCTGTGATCTAGTAACATAATCTGAAGCAACTAAATACGTGCACATACATCAAAGCATGCAAGTAGGCTTTTGTTTAAACACCTGACAAGACATGTAAAATGTTAGTTGGTTATATGTTTTCTACATAACTTTACTCTTCCTTTTTTATCATTTAACTCTACTTCTGAGGTGCTTTTAATAAGTTACATTCAGCATAAGTAAAATAATTCCTCCATTCTGTAGCTATTTAGAAAATAAAATAGATATCTCTGTTTGTTGCAGGGTAACTGTGCGTTGAGGATCGGGCATTCTCATTAATACCTGTAGAGAAAAAAGCAAAACAAAAAAAAAGTTTAATTAAATACCAGTTTAAAAAGTGAAAATATGGACTGCGTGATAATAGAAGCAGAAAAAGGCAGGAGCACCTACCGGTAATAATTAGGTTTGAAAGGGCCATTCTTGTTGAGGCCCATGTATTTGGCCTGCTCGTCAGTCAGCTCTGTCAGGTGGGCATCAAAGTTGGGCAGGTGCAAACTGGCCACATACTCGTCTGGGGGAAAGAGACAAAATGTGTGTGATGTGATCTTTTTAGTGAAGCCACAGGGTGGCAACAATGAGCAGCCTTTCAGAGAAGCAGTAAAAACTAACTAGACTTCACAACTATAGTGATCCACACTTGCATACTGCTTATCATTTCTATACCAAAGTGAAGTAGCACAGTTTCAGTTTAAACAAGGCTGATTCTTACCCATTTTCTTTGGAAGGAGATACACATCCTGTTTGTAACGTCCTTCTGGAGCATTAAACAACTCAATCAGTGCCAGGGCCTACAAAAAACAGAGCACACAGTGTTTACATGACTCACAATCTGGGAAACTATGTGCCTGCAGACTGCAGGTAGTTTAGTAAGAAGGGACACTGTTATTTACTCGCCCAAGAAGTTACTGACACTGGCTCTAAAGGAAGAGTAGAAATTACTAACCTGAGTTGTTGCAGTTATAGACAACACAAATGTCGGCACTGTGGAGCAGCTCAGATTTAAGAGGCGACCCTGGAAAAAAAAAATAATACAAGATGTCTGACAAAACTGTTTAGTGCTGAACAAACTCCTGTTTCAACCTAGTTATGAGTGATACAAACACAAATTTTTGAGGATTTGAAAGACAGTTTTGTGAAGACTATTAAGGAAAGCTACCTCTGCCAGCAGGACGACCCTCTTTCCATCAGGCCAGATGATGTGGTCGACCTGAGAGCGAACCCTCTCCCAGGTCAGCTCGGGGCTGCGCAGGCTTGCCTGAGGACAAAAGACGTAAACACCATTGTGCTAACATTTCCATGTGGGCATTCCATGTGGCTATGTTAGCATGTAAACAAAGAATAGTGGAACTCCTTGAATTAGAAACTTCTTCCAGTGAATTCACAGAAATTGAGAAGTACAGTCAGGTCCATAAGTATTCATACAATCACACAATTGTTCTAGTTTTACCTCTATACACCTCTACACTCTGTATCACAGCAGATCTTAAAACTAAAAAAAGAGAGAATCAAGATGTGAACAAGGTGGAGGCTTTAAGCTTTAATTTAAGAGATTTAACAAAAGTATTACACTAACTGTTTAGGAAATTGCAGCCATTTTTATACACAGTCGCCCATTTTTAGAGGATCAAAAGAACTTGGAGTACTGGCTGACAAGCAATTTCGTGGTCATGTGAGGACTGTTCCCTTTTTATTCCCCAATAAATTAAAACAAGATAATTTCAAGTGTTGAACTTCTATTGGTTAACTTTTCATGCTCTTGACTCGAGGTCGTTGCAGAAGTTGAAAGCTGAAAAAATTGACTGCTGAAATATTTCAGCAGTCACCAAATCAACAGTCTCAATGAATGCGCTGGCCACCTCAGTGACAGCAAAAGGCCTGAAAGATTACAGAAAACAACTAACCAAGTGAACATCACTCTCAAGGAGGTAGCTGTGTTATTGCCAAAATCTACAATCAAGAAACACCTTTATGAATGTAAATACAGTGTTCACAACCAGGTGCAAACCACTGGTGACACTCAAGAATGAGGAAGACCAGATTAGACTTTGCCAGAAAACATCTAAAAAGAGCCTGCACAGTTCTGGAAAAAACATCTTTGGGTGTATGAAACCTAGATGAACTCGGAGCGGAATGATGGGAAAAGAAAAGTCTGAAGAAGGAGAGAAAAAGTTACTAATTGAAAAAACATACCATACTAACCTTTGAACATGGTGGCAACAGTGTTATGGGATGGGTATGCATGGCTGCCTGCCAGTGGAACTGGGTCACTAATGTTTGTTGTTGTGATTGATAGAAGTAGCAGGATTAATTGTATACAGGGATATACTTTCTGCTCAGATTCAGCCAAATGTTGCAAAACTGATTGAGCAAATGGATAATGTCCCAAAGAATGCTGCAAAAACTACCAAAGAGTTTCTCAATTTAAAGAAATGGGAAATTCTTCAATGGCCAAGTCACTCACCAGCAGAGCCAGTTTTGTGTTCAGTTACTGAATACAAAACCTAAGAGAGACCCACAAACAAGCAGCAACTTGAAGGTGGCTGCAGTAAAGGCCTAGCAGAGCATGTCAAATGAGAAACACACACATTTGGTGATGTTAATGTGTTCTAGACTTCAGGCTGTCATTGACTCCAAAGGATTTTAATCCAAGTATTTAAAAAATCATTATATTTACATTTTTTCAGTGTGTCAGATTACGTTTGAGTCTCTGAAAATGTTGAAGTATGTATAAAAATAGTTTTTATACATTTCCTGTGTGTGATAGTGAACAGAGGCGAAACTACAAAAACTGTGTCATAGTCCAAAAACTTTCAATCTTTACTGTATGTTTTGGATCAAAGGGGCACGCAGAGATGTTACTTATGGATGTTTAAATTGAGATATTAAAGCCACAGGAAATTCAATGAGGAAAAACAAATTAAGTCACTTTTGATCATTTTCAAATTTCATTTTTGACTGAAAATTTAACAACACAGAGAACAGGATGTTTTTTTGTTTACAGACTCCTTTCTGTGTTTTACTGTAACCGTGCTTAAGAAGCTTTTTAAATCCATTGGGTATTTGTGGGGTTATTTGTTTGAAGTTTACCACATCAATCTCCGTATTGGAGTGTCCCATATTGCAGACGATGCAGCCATTCTTCATTCGGTCAAGCTGTTCTCTGGTGACGACATTCTTGTTGCCTGTATTTGAAGAAAAACACACGTAAGGTGTTGTTAACAGAGTCACCGAAGAGAGAATAAGCCAACGAAAATTAAATTTAAACTTGTGCTGCTGCTATAGCGGTGGAGTTACAGCTATATCTGTACTGGTGTTCATATTGCTGTCAACACACAAAACCAAAGAGCATCTGAGCATTTTGATTTTAAAAAAATCTGGTTTTCACCCAAAGCCCTTAACTGTAATATTTAAAAAGACACATGCTGAAAATGTTGTGATTATCAAAGCAGAAGTAATGGATGTCACAGCATGGGGTACAGTACCAGTGCAAGTTATCACCACGTCCATCTGCCGAATGACCTCGCTCAGCTTGACCACTCGGAAACCGTCCATGCTGTGTGGACATGCATATTATAGAAGACCAGATTAGAAAAAAAAGAAAGAAAGAAAGAAAGAAAAAACCCACTGATAATATTCACTTGTTTGTAGCTTGCAATGCACAGGTGAGCAATGCTAAATAGTGAGAGTCAGTGAGTCACCATGCTTGCAGGGCACAGATGGGGTCAATCTCTGTGATGCACACAATGGCTCCGAGAGCTTTGAGAGCAGTGCAGCAGCCTTTCCCCACCTAAAGAGCACAAGACAGTGCACTAAAATGATCTGTTGTTCTTGTTAAAGTCATTCCATCTAAAGGTAAAAAATGTTTTAATAAAAGAATGATTCACCTCTCCATACCCACACACAACCACTTGTTTGCCTCCAAACATAATATCTGTAGTTCTCTTCAAGCTGGCAAAGACAACCAAAGCGACACATCATCGTGACCATATTGCTCCAAATACAACAAAACTTCATAACAGCAACTTTCTTGGTGATTAATTTTCCTCACCCATCGAGGATAGATTCACGGCAGCAGTAAAGGTTGTCGAATTTCTGCTTGGTAACCGAGTCGTTCACGTTCATCGCGGGCACACACAGCTTGCCAGCCTTAGACAGCTGGTACAATCTGAAAGGACACATGGGGAAAACATGTTCAGGCATATATGCTGGCCGAACACACGTGAATCTTTCCACACAAACGTGGATGCAATTCTGTGTGACCTTACACTTGGCAGAATATCTGGCTAATGAAGTCCACTGAGAGCTTTGCATATACCGTAGAGTTGCTGCGCCCAGCATTTGAGCTTTGCCATGCTTTTCAAATAGGCTTCCATCAACTAAGCACAGCTGATCAGTAAAACTGACAGAAATGTATGCATTCTCCTGTCATTTTAAACCATTTGCTACACAAAAACTAACATTATGCTTGAGCACATAAAACTCCAATAAGCAAAACTAAACAGAAAATAATTTTAAAGCAGTGCTGGTGATTTTTATTTGTCCATACCTATGACCAAAAAATTAGTCTGTGCATAAAAAACCTGAATATGATTTATATAATGGCCTTTGATACAGGTCCAATTTCTGCTGACAAAGTCATTCATTCAAAGTCATTCATCATGAAATGTATTCACTGAGAGCTTAAATTGCTTCTAGTGCATCTCTATCTCAAAAAAAAAAAAAAAATTAAGGAAATACCAATAAAAAAAGAAAAGGGATTAAAAGCAGCTTAGTTTAAAAAAAGTAAAACTTCAGAGGGCATGACTATGTTGGATAGTTTCTATATTTATTTTAAACTCTAAAGTAGAGTAGTGTTCAAGACATAGATACCAAATACACTCCACTAAATCCTGTAACTGCCACTGTAGTGCTAATAGCAGTATAGTTAGTTTGTTTAGCATATCTTTTGATCATTTTAAAAATGTTTTACACAACTGATATAAAATTCTAATTAGAATTTTAAAAAAAAATCCATTAATGATAATTTAAGTTCTAACCAGTGCACTTGTCACAGCACAATGATTTGTCCTTTGTCTTTTAATTTATTAAGTATTTACATTAGTTTGACTTTTATATTTTGTTGTCAGTATATACAGTACTGAATCTGCAAAGAGCTTATGAGTATTAAATGGCTCAAAAACACTGCGACAAGCTTAATTATTTATAATTCACAATAAGCTGCCATAAGCACGTCTATGCTGTAAAGAATATACAGCCTGGGTCTTACTGACATATTTTATAATGAAACCAATGTAAACCAAAAAGAATTACCAGACAGAAATTGCAGTTCAAAATACAAAAAGGCATGTGCTGCAGATAAAATTTAAACTCCACTAAAGCTCTAGATTTATGACCTCATCTGACCTGTGAACACCAGTGACACTCTCCTCCACAATGCCCCTGGCTTTTTTGAAGACGCTGGGATACTTCTTGTAAACCCAGTGGGTTAAGTCTCCACCATCATCCAGGATCTATAGGGGAAAAAAAGTCAACATGGAAGATGTGCACACAGAAAAGAGCAAGAGATTAAGACAGGCATTACATTCATCACATGACTATCCAGGTAATACCATATTGGCCTGCCAGCCTTCAGTGTTGACACAGCGATCAATACACCACCAGAAGTCGTCCTCTGATTCACCCTTCCATGCAAACACAGGTACCCCTGCAGGAAACAAAGCACACATAATTACAGGCAAAGACAGCATGAGCCACAGCTCCATTAGTGCACATTACACAGTGAAAGGAGAGGTGCAAAGTGCTCTTAAGTTTTAAGCTTTCTTTGGGTTCATCTAACCTTATGAGCAATAAAGCAAAGAAAAATACTTTATTTTATTTTAGATAGTACATAGTTATTTGGAATTACATATTTTTTGTTCCACCCTATTGTTAATAGGCCTCTTCTTGCTTCTTTATTATACTTACCCGTCTCTGCAAGAGCAGCAGCCACCTCATTTTGAGTGGAGTAAATGTTACAAGCAGTCCAGCGACACTGGGCCCCGAGTGCTACCAGAGTTTCAATCAGGACCTGAGAAGGACCAATGAAATATGAAGATAAAGAAAAAAATAACAGAGATAAGAAGAGAAAAAGATGTCACATTAAAGGGACCGCTGATGAGTAGGATGAGCGGACGTACTGCTGTCTGAGCAGTGATATGGGTACAGCCTACTATCTTCGCCCCAGCCAGTGGCTTCTCCCCCTGGGCTCTCTTCCTCAAGGAGATCAGGGCAGACATGTCTGTGGACGAACAGATCAAGCAGCAGTTAATGGTACCTGAGAGGACACAAAGGCCAGGTTTTGTTTTGGGCGAGATAAGAAGGAAAGACCTTTTCGAATTCAAAAACAAACGATACCTAGAAGGCGGATGTGCAATATATGGCTGTAAAATGGGCACTAACTGAACAACAATGTTAGCAACAGCTGTTGCAACCCAGGTTTTAAGGCTGAACAACACTTGCCAGGCGCTTACGCCTACTTATCTCTCACATGGGTAATGTAAACAGGCAGAAAGACAGACAAGAACAGAGAAACAGCAAAAGAAACCACACCATTGTATTTTGAATTGTGAAGAAAAGATCAAATTAAATATCATCATGTTCCAAATAACACCAGCTTTGGGTCATAAACCACAGACACCAGGTAATCTATATTTTAAAATAAATAAAAGATGACGAACAATGAAGAAATACATATAGTGTGTAACAGTGTAGTTACATAACTAGCCTATTACACACCTGCATCACGATAAAATCAATATGTGGCCATCTTTTAAAATTTAAACTACATCGTCCTGTTTGAAAAAAGGATTTCATAAGAAAACTTTAACCTGTTTTGATCAAAGTACAGACAATCATAGGTAAAAATTCTTTCATCTTTGAAATGTCCACAATGCGCCAGTGAGGTCTGATACATACATACCTTGTTCTGCAATTTCAATTTCTCGGCGCCCAAATTCAGCTTGTTTGATGTTCTTCACACAGAAGTCGCTGCTGCCGTGGGTGTTGACCTGGGCTTTGTCCCGGGGAGAAGTTTCATCATCGGAGCTGTCAGTGTAGGATGCAGCTTACAAATAGAGAGCACAAAAGGTCACTTTTGTGGTAAAGCATACAAAAGAGCCAGTTGCGAAATTTATGCTTTCAATGCATTGTGTAAAAGCTGGAGCTACAGTGTGTATTTTTGTGATGTATATGAATAGTTTTTCCAGGTGGACATGCAAACATAACTCAATCAAACAACTGTTAAGTGAACTTCAAAAAACATACAAAAAATGTTTTGTTTTGTTTTATGTTGGACTTAAGTAATTGCTCAGTTTTCAACAATGAAAGTGAAAGTACCTGAGCTGTAGCTGTCTGTGGAGGACTGCGAGATAGACCGTGAGAGCGAGCGGCGCCCTGCCTTGGTCGGATACTTGCTGAATTCCTGTTTGTCCTCTGCATTCGCAAACTGGATCTGCAGAGAGCCAAGGAAACATGCCACACAGTGTAAACATCAAAAAACAAAGCAATATAGATATTTAGCGATTTGATGTTTGAAATCTTCTATCTCTATGGATTTATCGGACGTCAATGGGACAAGTGGAGGTCAATAGGACAAGGTATCATCATCATCATCATCATCATCACATGTTAAAAGTGATGACACTATACCTTACACAGTACCTTCACACTTCATTAGTTTATGTTTGCATTCATTGTCCTGTTTCTGTTATTATCCTTTCTAAAGATAAATCAGCTTGTTACAGGAAATCACAGGTGGATCAAGACCAAGGGTGCTGATGCTTATTTTTAGATGGTCCCTTGTGATTTATGTTTTGTTCAAATGCATGCGCTTCAGTTATTGTTGGTTGTGATTCATCGTGTCAATCCAAGCCTTCAAAGGGCCCAAGATGAAAGATCTGGAAAAAGATAAATTGGATCACCAAACAGCTAGTGTGGCAAGTTTCTAGCCCAGCATTTGATAAAAGTCTAAACTATTGAATCTCTAAACCAAAGCACTGGAGAACTGATTTTAACTGGCCACAGAACAGTAAATAGAGGACTGTATGAAAGACACAGTTTAGGCCAACATCACAGGCAGCTCAGTTACTCAGTGCTTTATGGAAACAGAAGGTTCGAAAATGTTTCTGGTACCTTTTTGTTTTGTTTAATTTTAGAACCTAATGATGGCAGAAAAACAACTACTGCAAGTTTAGCAAGCTTGGTAAGTATGACCATTATCTTCCATGGAAGGACCAACAAAAGCAATGTTACCTAAACATTACTATGTACTATCACTGTCTGCCTTTCCAATAATTTCTACCCGTGTCTTTGTGTAAAGTCTGCGACCTCATCCATGATATTGTGCCACTTGTCTTTCTCACAACACTGTTTAATATCACAACATTGTATAATGTCATAAAAGCATGCCTAGTGTCCACGCACAAAGGCTCGAAGCGTTTTCCAAAATACTTTTTTCCATGAAAAATGTTACAAGAAAATGGTTCACTTGACCACGTCCAAAGTTCATGACACCTATTCAAAGGTATTCTTATTTCTTGAGCTTTTTAATTCTTCATGGTCTTCATGGTCATGTAGTCGAGGAGTGAGGATTTCAGGAGAATAGATCTTTACACAACTCTACCTTAAACATTTACTATGAGTCAGTGATAAATTGTGGCAATGCACAGAATTCCCTCTGTCTCCTATTTAAATCTTCATATCATGTGTTTGGACTGCAAACTCAAGTGCAGACTGACAGAGTTGACACAACACACAGATGAAGAATCCGGGAAGACATGTATCCCAGATTAACAAGAGTGAGTCGGATCACACTCGAGTATGTGTGTGTACACTGCACATACATCAACCTGTAGCTATGTCCTTCAGGTAGAGCGTACTGTTAACAATTATGAAGAGTAATAACACAATACTGAAACAAAATCAAATTAACAGATTTTCTTTATACACACAAATTTAGTTCTGATAGAACGTTTTACGGGTGGATGCAACAGCTACACATGGCTTCACATCAACAAAATCCCCCAAAAAGCTGAGGCTGATTGAATGGGCTAACATCAGCATAATGCACAATCACTAGGGAAAACACCCTAACATAACCATAACTTTAATTCTCTGCTTTTATCCTAATTACAATGATCTTCATTAACTTAAAATGTGTGGTCAAAATGCCTAAAACATCACTAACCTTATTTACTCAGCATTTTAACCCACAACGCCTCTTTCCATGAGCAGTGACACCTGGGCTTCAGAAACCTACCATGTCGGTATAAAGAAACTCAAGAAGCCTGTGAGACAGGCTAAGCTGAGGAGAGCTCTGCATGTCTCTGTTTTCACAACTGTGAGTGTGCTCCATCTCATATGTTCGCAAAATATGTCAACATGAGTACTTTTATGTTTACTTTGCATCACTTTGCAGCCTTAAGGATTCAACAGACATTTCACACAGTCTCTTGAGCTTTACTGCATTGTTCTTTCTCAATACTCAGACCAAAATCAAGAGGCTAATCTAATTAATGATGAATTACTCAGCGTTGGTGAAGACAGCATTATGTTTCCACTACGCCTACACGAGGGACCTGTGTGAATAACCTTGGTGTTTACTAGGAAAAATTGCGCTACTCCCTGCAGGTAAACTGAAATTTATGTTTCAAGGGAAAAAAAAGTTTCTGTTAACTGCAGGAAGAAGACAAAAACCTGTGACTGCCAAAAAATACTAAGGCTCCTGTGTGTTTGAGCTATCTAGTATCTAGAAGAAGTTCCCAGTGATACATTAGCAGCAACTCACCCTTTCTCTCCCATGCCCATGCCCATGCTTGTGTGCCATTGTTTCTTCCGTTTTCCAGCCTATCTGCCTGTTGCTGTGTGTCCTCTGTGCAGTAGTACTAGGTGTCCCTGATGCTATTATCCCAGAACACTCCCAGGCAGAGCCAGGGGGAGGTTCCCACCTATTATCATGATTTCTAATGGCCAACCTGGAGAGAGAATGAGAGAGAGAGAAAGACCTAGAGAGAAAGGGAGGGTTTATTCCAACCAAGCTTCTCTTTCTCTTTAGTCTCTCCAGTTATGCCCTTGACAACTTGACGCTAAAATCTGCAGGTTTTATGTTATGGTGAGTTTTTAATTGCTGAGGCGGCAAATGCAAAAAGATTCAGGTATGTATGTAGGTTGCGCATGAACGAGAACTGTTTCAAAATCACATGCACACAAAGTAATAAACAAATTTGCCTCAGCTCTTATTTTACACCTATGCTCCTGATTTGCACAACTAAAGTAAACAGAGATTGACAGAAGGAATTAAACTCTGTTTCCATTAGCCTTCTGCTGCATCAATACACGTCCCATGCAGTCCCTACAGCTAAAAATACCCTTTCTCTCCTAGATAGCAGGCCAGGTCAAAGACTTAAGCTGTGGAGTGTGACTTTCAGTCAGTGTTGTAAGGGCTCAATGTAGGCCTGACATAAGGCGACGCTAGCTACTTAGTCAGACACAGCTAGTGCTCTAAATCACTGCCCTGCGGAAAAGGCATACAGTCTTATCCACATCACCTGATCTTTGTATACAGACTACTCACAGTGATTAAAACAGGTTCAAAGACATGTGGCCTGCAATATTTATATAAGTAAAAATGGTGCAGTGACACACTCAAAGGAGTGAAGTCCAGTTGCAGTTTTCAAATCAGGGTACTTCCTTTGGTGTGCAAAGGCACCTGTTTAGATCAACACATGCATGACCGATTACAGTGTTGTGAAAAAAATACAACTCTACTAATCCTTTCTCCAAGACTATCTGACCTTTACATAAGTAAAGAGCATAAGTCCTAAAGCAGTTCAGAATCCTAATCTTACTGTCAAGCTGTTATTCCCTTGCATTATCTTACTGCACTGTTTATTAAGAAATCCAAACTCCTGATAACAAATACTGTAATTAAACTGTACCTGTACTGTACTTAATGAATGCCAAGGGCAAAACCTAGAACATAGAAAATTATAAAACTACTGAATGTGCTTTATTTTTAACCTTATGATGACTTTTCCTTCACTGGAAATGACTGTAAGTGTACACATGTAACACAGAATGTGCCAGGTACATTTTATCTTTACATTTTTTCAAAGCATACTCATGTCTGTGTCTTTAGAGATGAATGTGAATGTCTCTGTATCCGATTCTGGCAGCAGGGCAACCCAAATCATCCCTGCTTGAGCCCCTGCTTCACCTTTAACTTTACCCATTTTCTTTGCTGTGCTGTTTTACCACACTACATTTTCCAGTCTTCATTACCACTTACCAGGAGGGGAAAAGTTATGTTTGACCTTCATGAATCTCTTCCATAATGTTGGCAGACACGCAGGATGAGATAGGGAAGCTAAGGTATCATCACATTTCAGATCCTGCAAAGCAGCCCACAGGAATCAGATAAATATGATGATGCATGAACAGATTCACGGTGAGCAAGTCCCATTCCCAGGGGGCGTATTACATAACCATTAGATGGATTCAGAGAGAGAGGAGGCAGAGGATTGGTGTTCTCTGACTCATCTGCCCTCACACTAACTCACTCGTTTTTAATTTGTAGCATTGACTTTGTTTACTCACGTCACCTTTCAATGTAGTAGTTCTGCTGAGTTCTAAGTCTTCTTTTCAATATGTCATTTACTGTGATTTCAATCAGTTTGACACTTTTTCCAATCATTTACAGTAGTTTCTTTAATCATTCTTCTTTTTTTCATGCAAACAGACTGCTCAGTTTGACACCGGGCTCTCACATTTATTCATAACACAGTGCTTTGTTTTCATAAGCGCAGTTCACATTCCTACAATCCAATATGTTCTCATCAGGCACCCTGAGGCGGCTCACAGTCCACACATTATTGCATTCTGTGAGCTAGCAGTTTGAAGTCTACGATGTTGAGAAAACAGGCGTTTTTATTATTCAGTTATTTATCAATTATTATAAACACACTTTGGTTAAACTTACTCAATTCACAAATACAGCCACAAAGACAAGATGACAGGAATAACAAACATACCTAGTGCAATTTTTCCACACTGCGTAATGATACATTGCTTGTAGCTTACTTATGAGTGAGTTTAAGGGCGAGAAACCTACTGTTCCTTTAACAAGGTAAGTCAGATGTTTCAGTCTGAACACTGTTTTTTGATGAGCCTTACAGAATTCTAATAAGTGGATCTTTAAGGCATCATACAAAAAAAGTAAACTCAACCCTGATTACATAATAAGACAGAAGTCGAGACCACTTGTGCATTTGTGTTTTTGAGGTGGCATGAAGTGCTGAAATACTCTTTGTTAAAACACATACGAGCCGATATTTTCATTTTCTTCATATCTTAATTAGGTACACCTGATATGCACAAATATCTAATCAGCCAATCACATGGCAGCAACTTCGTGAATTTAGGCATATTCATGTGGCTAATAATACGTGCTAAAGTTCAAAACAATTCACATTGGTGATGTGGGGAGATTTCTTAGCACACTTTGAACACATCGTCTAAATGTCACAGACTGCCTGAGTAATGCTGCTGCTGCTGATGTCCATCCCATTTATAATACAGTGTAATCATCTTCTAATGGGTTCATCCATCAGTACAACACACCATTTCACAAAGCTCAAATCATCTCAAACTGGCTTCATGAGCATTACAATGAGTTCAGTGCACTCAAATGGGCTCCACAGTCACCAAATCTCAATCCAATAGAGCTCCTGTGGGATGTGGAACGGGAGATTCACATTATGGGTGTGCATTCAACAAATCTGCAGTAACTGTGTGATGCTATACATGATAAATATGAACTAGCACCTTGCTGAATCTATGCCACAAAGACTTAAGATAGGTCTGAAGGCAAAGGGGCATCCAACCTGGTAGTAGCAAGGTATATCTAAATCTAATCAAGCATAACATTAGGACCACTGACAGGTGAAGTAAATAACACTGATTATCTCTTCATCATGGCACCTGTTAGTGGGTGGAATATATCAGGGAGCTATTGAACATTTTGTCCTCAAAGTTTAGAGGCAGAAAAAAAATGGAGAAGTGTAAGGATTTGAGCGAGTTTGACAAGGAACATTATGAAGGGTAAACAATGGTTTCAGAGCATCTCCAAAACTGCAGCTGTTGTGGGGTGTTCCTAGTCTGCAGTGTTCAGTATCTATCAAAACTGGTCCAAGGAAAGAAAAGTAGCAAAGCAGCGACAAGGTCATTGGAGGCCAAGGCTCAATGAGGCATGTGGGGGGTGAAGGCTGGCCTGTGTGTCCAATCCAACAGATGAACTACTGTAACTCAAACTGATGAAAATTTTCTTGCAGAAAGGTGTCAGAATACACAGAGCACTGCAGTTTGTTGTTTATGGGGCTGCATAGCTGCAGACCAGTCAGGGTGTCCATGCTGAACCCCTGTACCTCCAAATGCACCAACAATGGGCACATGAGCATCAGATGAATAATTTTCTATGTGGTATAATTTTCTTTTATACCACATGGATGGCCAGGTGCACTTACCTGGGGAACACCTGGCACCAGGATGCACTAGGGGAGGAGGGCAAACCAGCCCTACGCTGGCAATGTTCTGCTGGGAAACCTTGGGTCCTGCTATCCACATGGATGTTACTTTGAGATATATCACCGAAGCATTGTTGCAGATAATGTACACCCTTTCATGGAAACAGTATTCCCTGATGGCCTCTTTCAGCGGGATAATGCACCCTGCCACAAATAGTTTGAGGAGCACAACAATTTTGACATCTTGACTTTGCCTCCAAATTCCTCAGATCTCAATCCAATTGAGCATCTGTGGAATGTGCTTGACAAACAAGGTTGATCCATGGAGGCCCCAACTCACATCTTACAGGACTTAAAGGATCTGCTGCTAATATCTTAGTGCCAGAGATCACAGCACACCTTCCAGGGGTCTAGTGGAGTCTATGTCTCAGTGGGTCAGCAGCAAAAGGGGGACCAATACAATATTCGGCAAGTGATCATAATGTTATGACTGATAAGTGTATATGCCAGTATTTAAAAGTGCAAAGCAGCTAACATTAGGTCATAAAACAGATGTGTGAATCATAAAAATAGGTGTCAAACACAGGCAAAGTCACCCCCAAAGAACCACGGGTATCAGAAGTCAGAGGTCACCTTGAGGAACTGAAATATATCTGATATTACTAACACAGTTGCCAGACATTATAACTAAAAAGTTCCAGAGGGCTTAATCACCACTCTGTGACACAGTCTCATATGATCAGGAAAAACTTCCCTGGCAGAAAAGTCTGCAGAGATTTGAGCAGGTTTGTTCTGAGAAACAGACAAAGAAGCCTCTAATCAGGAGTTCCATGATTATCCACTAGCCGGTACCAAATGCTGTGAGGAGCCACCTCATGTGGGTTTTGCTGTTTTCTCAGATTATATAACAAGCAAGAAACTCAACATTCACAGGTTCTTCTCACAGGTGCACCCTGTGCTGCTTTTGCATGTTCATGATGCTTTTTCTCCAACTAACACTGATGGTGTCCTCATTACCTGCACATGTGAACTAATTAAAGACAGATATAGAGCTCACTACACATTAATGTGATAAAAGTTTAGGTTCAGTTCCCATGTTATTACACATTTGCAAATCTCAAGGTTCTGTAACCGTAACCACAGTTTATGGTGGATTTATTTTTTTCCCCACAACAAAAGGGTACACCTGATTAAATACCCCCCTACTCAACTGGAGGACCCCACAGACTCAGTTGTGTTAGCCCTCACACAGTAGTTCTGCACTTTGCTGAGGTCTTAAATCAGAGGTTTAAGAGCTCAGCTTGGCTTTTAGTTGTTTCCTGCCTGCTGGCATAATGTTGACATTGTGCTTTAAACAGACAGGAAGGCAACTTGAAGACAGATTTTAACAATCATCTTGTCTTTAAAATTATATGTTCTTACCCCAGTAATAACACAGTAGAAGGTATTATTAGAGTAACACTACATATGAGACAGTTAACAAAGCTTTCCTTAATAGCTGGCTTCTAAGATACATGAATATGGGTACTTTAAATGTTTAAGATTATTTTTGCACTTCCCACCTCACATTGGGATGGAGTGTCCATCATTCAAGAATGCATTAAAGCTCCAACAAAATTCCCAATGACAACTTTGGAGCAGACATTCACACTGCGCCTTATTAACAATTAATACATCAACACAGTACATTACATTGCCTACACTTGGACTTCACTGCAGCACAATGCGTATCAACGTGAAATCCCCTCCTTACTGTGTCTGTGCCCAATGGCAGTGACTGCTGGGAGCATCACGTTTCTTACCTTCTTGACGGATTTCAGTGTGGGGACTGCGGTGAACGCTGCGGAAGTCATTTCTCCAACGTTCATATTCACATCACTGCTGTTTTTGCTGACAGTCAACACGGAATATTTTTCCGCAACGTTTTCGGTCTCCTTGACATATTTCGTGCCCTGTTTAACCTCTGTCTTGCTGTCCACAACTGTGTCTGTCATTGCATCCGAGTGATATCGATACTGTTACTGGAGAGGAGAGGGGGTAACAAAAGCCGGTTCTGGATTGAGTTGAAACTAATACCCTTAGCTTCGCCTTCTTGCTCTCTTGGCTAAAGCTTCGTGGCTTAAAAATGACCGAACCGACGCTGAAGCACTACACCAAGGAGCAAAGCTAACAAAGTAGCCCACTTCACGAGATATGACGCTTTTTTTCTCCCTTATCTACTTTCTAAAAGACTCGCACGGCCACTTGCTTCGGTCCTGCAGGTCTGCTGTCATCCACAGACGGCAACATCTCCCAAGGTGAGGGAGGGAGGGGGCGGTTTGTTGAGGCTGTCAGACGAACCAGTGGGCAGTGTGTAGGCGGTGATAAGCCAGTTAGCTCCAGTGGACAGGAAAGTGACTGCTGAATGTGTAACGGCTGAGGCCTCGCTACCCATAAGAAAATAAATTACATCATTTATTCGTCATTCGTGAGGCTTAAATGTCAGATGTTCAGCACTGCAGTTTTTTTCTTTTGTTCTGTTTTTTATGCTTAGTGCTACACTTGACTGTTATACAGCCCTCTGTTAATCAGCGTAGCGCTCTTAACACAAGTCCCGCCCACTTTTTAATGATTGGCTGATTGGGGACCAGCGTCTGCAAGCTACAGCCCCTGATTGGCAGAGTTTGCTAATCGCGATGCTTTACCTGGGAGGTCCTGTTCAGGGAAAAGGGGAACTCAAGTCAACCTCCGGCTAAATGTACACGACTACACATGACTACTTTGTTGTTAGCTGAATTTAAAATTCTTTAAGACTGCAGCAGGACCAGAATTCTGTATTTCAAAGGTAATAAGATAATAAAGGCCTTATATATCCTATATTTCTGAAATTCTTTATATGGGTCAAGAGTTATTTTCACCAGCCTTCTCAGGTGAGATGAGTCTAGTCTCCCCAGCACATTCATCACATTAATGTGAAATGAGGGCAGCCAACCAGACAGGATGTTTTCTTTACCATCTCCTGTTTCGCATTATAAATGTGACGCAGGATCACAGACAGCTGGCTAGCTCTGATGCCTTGCCCTGTTGCAGTTTCTCCTGCTGTCTCCTAACCTGGCCAGATGTCACAGTCAAGCAGAGGGTGTTAATCAAATATGGAGGAATCTGATCCATGGAGTTCAACTGGGGAAAAGAAGAGCAAATCACTAAGACAGAGCAGGTGTGGACTCCAGGATTTGTAGGTAGCAGCAGCTTAGTGTGAACTAAACCTGTTGAAGAAAACGTTAAACTCGTTTGCTCTCTCCAGGTGGCCCACTGGTTGTCTTTCTGTCACCTTAAACCTAGTTATTTCCCCCATTCCACTCTACACATCACTGGTATTGTTCTGCTGGAGTGGGTTTCCAGTTTCTTTTTGTAGGTGTCCTTTCGTTCCTCCTTGTGCTACACCCCCTCAGTTCTTCCTTGACCCAAGACCTGAAGGCTCTGTTTTGATTGCATTTCTATACAAGGTCTATATCAGCAGGTCTCTGTTGTCTCTAGTGGGCCAGTGTGCATCAATCAATCATAAAACCACTAGAATGTTGGCAGGTAGGTATTTGTAATACTCCACCTCTAAACCTCTAATTTAGTTATTTGGAAGCTACTGTTCACAGAGTAAGACTTACATAGACGTACAAAATGTACTCTTATCAACTTGTACAAACCCTACTTTGCTAGTCAGCATCAAACATCACTGTTACCCTGCATATTAATTAATTTGCCACTTTTTTCCTCTTCCCTGATATTTTTATATTGTTCAAGGTGAAAAACCTGAACTTCATCCCTGTTTCAGTATATGTCACAATATAGTTTAAGGTCAACAAATGATTATCCACCTCCACTTCTGACCCCCAATTACTAATATTATGACCTAAGTAGTAGTCAGTCAATCATCAGTTAGAAACATTTTGAAAATCTGGTAGTTTTTGTTTTGTTTTTTAATCAAAGAATCATATAAT